>NC_133000.1:41571886-42772511 GCF_048564905.1 Vicugna pacos
TTCATTCTTGGGGAGTACCCTTTCAAGGATTCAAGTGGAAACTATTGGGTGTTTAACATGACCCTTTCGTATTGGAGAGTCTTGAATCTTATTTTTGTCCCCCCAATCCTATAGGCAATTTGATAATTTTTGCTAAATTTTACTCATTATAGAGTTAACAGTTTTAGAAATAACTTTAGAGAAGTTCAAAGAAAAACTTTAAACTTTATCTCTGAGAACTTCAAAACTATACTTTCATAAGTAGGACACATAGTTTTGTTTGAACAACCCACTAAAAGTTGAAATAGTTGATTTAAAACCACCCACTCTCTATAATGCAAACAAACTTCTCCTCCCCATCTGCTTACATTTGAATTAATATGGTGCTATTCTCTGCCTGCCTGCATACCTAGACCCAGGATTTCAGACACAGTATATCCTGAGATTTCAAAAAGCAAGCAAGAAAGGAGTGGAAGACAAAAAAAAATATATATATATATATATATGCATACTTTTTTCATTCTCCTTTTCATTTCTTTCTTGTTTTATTTAAAATAACCTTACGGTATCTCTCAAAGTATTTTGTTTCTTTTTATATTTGCCACTATGCATGTGAGTGTGTGTGTGTATATATATGTGTATATATAATATGTATATATGTATTTTATATATATATATATAAAAATTTAAGGCCACATTTCACTTACCATGATATTTAAACAGACCCTTAACCTGGTTTTCTGAGGAGACGTTTTCCCTTTCTGATCCATTTCATAATGCTTTCATTTTATTCTTCCAGGAGTACTTCTCTAATCAGGCCACTCCAATGACAATCACGGTTGATAACTCTGTTCTTTATAAAGAATAATGTCCACATTTCTTACATAATCATTTAATGTCTGTGTAATCCCAATTTATCCTTTCCATTGTATTTCTCAGAGTTCGTCAGGATATTTACAGTTAAAAAATGCACAGCTAATAAATATTTCAATTGATATTTGAAACTCCCACAGTCTTTATAAAAATGTCTTCATCAACACTCTCATCATTTTTTCCCTTCAAATATTTTGGATCCATAGTGTTTTTATCCATATGTCTTCTGTGATGCCCTTCTATCTTATTATATGGCTGTTTATTTATGTATCTTATCTTCTCAATTAATTTGTGTATTCTTCAGAGAGTAACCTTTATATTTGATTAATACCTGTTTGCTCACTTCATTCAACATAGTGTCTCAAATCTTGCTGGCACACACAAATTATTTGTTGAATGAATGTATTGGTTTTCTATTGGTAAGTAACAAATCATCACAAACTTGGTAGCTTAAAACAATACCACTCACTATTTAATAGTTCTATAGGTCAGAAATTCAGGCAGGCTCAGCTGAGTTTCTGTTTATTACTCCACAAGGCTGAAACCAAGGTGCTGTCTGGGCTGAGATTTTATGTAGAGTTTCTGGGGTAGAGTATGCTTCCAAAATTATTAGATGTTTGGCAGAATTCATTTCCATGATGTTACAGGACTGAGGTCCCTATTTTCTTGTTTGCTGTTATCCATGTTATTCTCAGCTTCTAGAAGCTGCTGAAAATCTTTGTCATATGCCCTTCCCCCAACCCCAGTCTTCAGGTGAACCACAATCTGTCAAATCTTCCTCATGCTTGATTCTTGCTAACCTTCCTTTTCTACCAGCCAGGGAAATCTCTCTAATTTTAAAGGGTTCACCTGGTTGTGAGCCTGGTTATCTTAATTTGAGAACTCAATTACATCTGCAAAAGAATCAGGGAACCAAAATCTTGGTAGGTATATTCTTAGAATTATGCCTACTTCAATAAGTTTAAAAAAAAGAATCTTCACCATTATATATCACATTCAAAACTTTTAATCTTTGACTACAGATGATCTCCTACTTTGAATTTTAGGAAAATTTTAAGCAGCATTGTACTTCTTTTTATAGTATTTTTATAATATGCACTCAATATTCAAAGTCTTTGTTTATTAGAGTTTTACCTTATTCTATGAGTTCCAACATGATTTCATTCAGCAAGACTTTTTAAAGTTTTATATTTAATTCATAAACTACTAATATTTAATTCAAACAGATAAATTTTTAACTTCTTGGAAGATACTTTTGTGAGAAATTGTTATTACACAGTAACATAATTGCTATTGCCAGGTTTAGGATGTGTTTGGTTTCTCTCTCTGAGGTGTCAGGAGTGGTATATGATTGTCAGTAAAAATAATCATAGAATTTTATAAAGTATTGTTACATGCAAGATTTTTTGAACAAAGCTTAAGGGAAAGTTTATTATTTTCATTGTGTAGGGTAATAAATAGCATTTAAATTAATTTCCCAAAGCCATTTCAAGGGTAAGTATCTCAGTTAGGACTTGGAAACTGGGTGTTATTTTACATTCAGTGCTCTTTCTGCTGAATAACAAATATGAGGTATCATTCCTTGTACTCATAAACCTACGTGACATAAATAATTTTGTCTCTTTGTAGGTCATGTCCCCAAGGCATGCAATTTGGGTTAAATTCTTAATGGAACTGTAGCTATTTTTGTATAGTTTTCTTCAAAACTTTTCCCAGTTAAAGTTACCTTAAGTTTATGAAATATATTCTGACCATATATTATATGTTAAAATTCATCTTTTTACAGATAAAAGGATAACTTCCAATGAAATAAAGATGAATTCTGTTGGCTAGATAAAAGGACAATTATATTTTAATTAGGTTACAAGATATCAGAATAAACTTGGCTTCTAAAGAGAACAACACTAAGAAATACAAGACACTCAAGGAATTTACAATTTCGTATTTTCAGTTTGGCTGAACTGTCTCTACAATATTTCAGTATTTAAATGGTTTATATTTTGATCATAATAGCAGCTGGGAATCTTATGGTAAGAAAAGGCCAAACCTAATGCCAACTTATTCCAAAATTTAATGCTAATTATTTTATATTTCCTTTAGTAATTTTGCACACAAAAGTTTCTACTCTACTTGAGAATATTTCAGTTTTCCAGCAGTATCTGAGTTTTATTTCCTAGTCGTCGTTTTCTCCCTGTTTCCCTCGGCAACCATAACACTAACTAGGTGCATTCTCAGAACACATCTCCCCAGTGACATTAGTGATTATAGATTTTTTTTCTTTTTCTTTAGTGAAGTACAGACACTTCTGCACAATAACCTAATAAATACAATGGCCTTTTTGAAAGATGGCGTAACCTATCTCCTGAGGTTTCTCTCTAGTCACTGATGTAAGACATCTGTCTGCGATACACTGCTGCTTCTTCAGGAACCACGGAGAAGTGAAAGAAAGAGAAAAATAGCACCAAAACACACAAAATCTCTGGTTTTACAGTATCAAGACATTTTGATAGATACAATACATATTGTTGGAAAACAGATAAACTTTCAGCATTTTGGGCAGTTGTCTATATGAGGATTTTAAACACCTTAAGTCATAAAACAAGTTGAGTGCTTCAGACCAAGAACCATGAGGATATAATCAGTGTGTCCTTCTAGTTGACTTTAAATCCTGAAGGTAACATTTAACTACTAGTTTTATAATTAAGTGTATAAGATTGGTTAACATCTACAAAAATTCTCTTCCTCTCTCTCTTAACTGAAGGTAGAAAATTGACTTGTTCATGTCCATCAGTTCAAAGCACATTGTATAATATCGGTCCTTGCAAGTTCATGTTTTTGTTTTATTATATTATTTACTTATACATGCCATTTCAGCCACACACTTCATTTATATTCTCCACCCCAGTAGCAAACTTTGATTGAATGTGCTTTTCCATAATGTGTATTTTTATTTTTTATGTAAATATTTAAACTACATAAATTTTATTAGGAAATGTACATGAATCCATATATATATATATACACACACACACACACACATACACATATGCATATATAAATGTATATAAAATGATGGACTGGTAAATGTTTAAGTGTTCTTTGGAAGAACAGGAAAGGAAGATTTGATTTGTAGTGTTTACTGGTTTCTATAGGATAGCTATGCCCACCATAGCTGAGTTCAGGCTACCAACGTGATGTCACTGAATGCAGGGTTGGTTGAGAACATATAATAGCAAGTTCAGTGTAACGTTTTCACCATCAGATATGTTAGATATAAATAAATATCTCCAATCAAAAAATAGTAGTAAAATATTGTAGAATAATTAGGTAATGAAGAAATGCCAATATTTATTAGCTTTGTTTTATTACAGCTCATTTAATTATGATTGTGAAGCTTAATTTTAATAACAGTTGTATTTAACAACCATTAAGTAAAATTCATGAAGATGTCACAACAAAATGCCGTAGACTTCTATGAGCTCTCAGCACACCACTGATTCTAGGAATAGAGAATTTTCTAGAAAGAGAAAACTGAGCTTATTTTGTTAGGTAGTTAGATAAATGTGGGCACCAGCAGATGAAGTGGAGGAGAAGGAGGATGGTCCGGAAGACGGTGTTTTGCCCACCTCCAGCATAAAGGGGCTTTACTTCTTCTAAATGAGTGCCAGTCAGAAACCAGTTAGAACCTGAGGGCTACAACTGAGTGATAGCTGGGGAAAAAACTTAACCGAACACAACTCAATGCTCATAGTAATAAAATTAACATTGTGGTGTAGGCCCCCATGGGTTTTTCTGTGTGCATCATAGGTAAGGACAAGAGCAAAGGAAACAGACATGACTAAGCATTCCAGGGGCAAGAGCAATCAATCAACCAAAAGACCACCTCTAAGCAAGGGTATGAGAGAAAGGGCAAAACAAAGACCGCCACTTTTCCTCCCTTGGGTCAGCCCACCTCCTGTTCTTGGAGGTGTACTTTTATCTTCCTAAATAAATCCTTTAAAATATTTGCTACACAACACACTCCGTCTTCCATCTGTAACCTTGTCTTTCAGGTAAGACAAGGACTGGGATCTGTTCCTTTTTTGGGGTAAAAATTTTACTTCTTTTTTCTAGTTCATGTAATATGGCAATTGCCCAAGCTGAAAAAAATTGAAAGATTTCCTAAGGTTCATAAAATTAGTTATCCATGTTATTAACCCAGGCATGAAATGGCAAAATTTTTCATCTTGGTTGCCAGTCATGACTTTATATTTATGTTTTATTATTTTCTTTATTTCTTTATATTTATTTTTGCAGTCCTAAGTCAGTAGCATGTTTTATCATCCTTGAGTGCATAGAATTAAGGAAAATGAATAGGAAGTTTAAAACATAATCAATCTGTATGGAGGGAACAGTAATTTTGGAAATAAAGAATAAAACTTGAATACATAGAGAACTAGATGGGGGATTATGAAGGCAAGCTATGATAAGTATGTCAAATATTTCTAGTTAGGGTAGGGCTTAAATAATTTTTATCCAAATTCTACATATGGCTTCCCATTTCTTTTTAAATCTGACAGTGCTCTTAAAGCTGACAACTATCTTGTTTAGAGACTTTCATCATAATGATGATGATATTATGAGTAAAGTACACATTTGGCAAAGTCACTTTTATAAATGTAATTATAATTTTATAATGTATTATAACATAAAACTTTAAGACTTCTAAAATGTTTATGAAATTTGATCCAGTAATTCTACTTTTATCACTTTTTAAAATAAAACAAAATATATTTAAATATGCACATAATTTTTATTTGTGAACACAATAAGAAAAAGGGAAAAATGTCAAGGCAATTGGGAATAACAGAACCTTTTTGTTTATAATATATTCATTTTTAAACACAAAAGTATTATGTGCCCATTAATAATTTTTTGTAATAGTATAATGACATAGGAGACTGTAATTTTAGTAACTATGTTACTGTCTAAATAAGAGTATCCTAGCCACATTCTTTCATTTTTTTAGTTATATCCTAAACTATATCTAACTATACACCAAAAAAGCCAATGAATTATTAATTGTAATTAACATTGATTTAGCTATTATGAATGATTTGCATTTTAATTTTCTATACAACTGTATTTTCAGTGTTTTGACAGTTACATAGACATAACACATAGAAACAGGAAACATAATGTTTCACTTAATAGCCTACCATACTATGTGAGTAAGTACACTGAAAATAAAATTCATAAAACCCCATGGAGCACATCTGGAACACTGGGTTTGCCAAGAATGTTTTGGACAAAGCTCTGTATAGGACATAGAAGAGTTTCATTGACCTACTTGCTCTGCTGTTTACAAGTCGTCTAAACTTAGGTGAGTCATTTCTTAATTTGAGCCTTAGGTTTTTTCATACTTTGAAGATACTCATACCAACATGAAAGGACTTGTGTAGAGATTTAATGCTCTGTGTAAGGCTTTATGTCAGAATTGCATACGAGTTTAAGATTTTATACACACACACACACATATATATTTAATGTGTATATACATAAGACAGCTGTGTGCAGGTATGTATAACTAGACATATAAACTGTGTGACCTACTGTGTCCCCAAATTCTCCTAAGGAAGCTGCTTCATATAAAGTTGCCCACGGGAGGAGTTTGGTGACCCTGTTTTATAGCACACTTGCCTTCATTTTGGCCACTACTGCTAGGCTTGGCTCCGAAGTGTATGTGGAACCAGGAGCTTCTCTTTAACAATTATGGACAATAAGATAACTGGAGAATAAGGCATTCATCATTCAGAGCTAGAGCAAAAAAGATGCACTGAGAAATAACATGGTCAATAGGTGATCAGGGCAAGCCAAATTTAGGGGACGGATGAAAATCTGAGCAAGCAGAGCCTGAGCTCCAGACGTAACAAAGAAAAGATGAGAATGAGCTGGTATGAGTGACGTAGGAGGATTTACATGGGAGTAAACATGCAGAGAACTGTTTATCCTTACTAACGCTTGTCAATGTTGTGCAGACACAAGAGTTGGTGCTGTATGATACCAGTAAGAGTTTTTCCAAAGCCATGAGGCTCTATCTTGTTGCCTCTGTCACTGCCCACTGCAGCCTTTCTGATGCAGCCTCGCAAAGTGATATGTGAGAAGATATCTAAATACTGCCCTTGGCTTGTCTGTCTATGATTTTTCCAGATGCCTCATCTCTGCATCTCTGTATCTGAACCCCAAATGATGGTATCAAAGTAGGCAGGAAATTACTGTTCTAAACACCTTTTACTTAAATATTACTTGGACTTTAAATTGAAAGCAATAAATCATGCAGGTATTTTGAGTTGAGTAGGCTGAAAAATGTCTTATTTCAGGATCATGTGTGTCCCATGTCTCTCTCTGATAGTAGATATAAGCCTCTCTTATCATTTTGTCCAGGCAGGTTTGGGCTCAATTAGTCCCTACTCCCTGGTCCCGTAAGTGTCGAAAATCATGTAAGATGTATCGTATCACTGGGCAACAATGCAGAACAAAATCATGGCTTCCTCTCACTTTCCCACCATGCTTAAAATTAAGGCTCAAATCTACATATGATATTCATTGCATTACTTCGTGTTGAAAATACAAACAGTGATTTTTTTTCCTCTAATTCCTAACTTGATAGAAATGCTAAAGACTGAGGGGAGAAATAAATAAGAATGAATATAAACAAATGATGAAAATGGCTTTTTCAAAAATAGACATTTATACATTTATTTGACAAATATTTGAGTAACATCGCCTGTTAAAGCAAATATATTTAATCAATAATGTAATTATTGGAAGCATTAATAAGAATTTACATGGTAAATGTTCCTTTTGTGTAAAAAGTCAAATACAAAAGGAAAGTAAAATGTTGAAAAATTAATAAGGATGAAATAATGTAAATCTGTTCATTGTATATCAAAATTGTGACAATGGAAGCTCCAGAAGGAAGGGAAAATAGATTATAATCAATAAGGTCTAAAGAAAAGTAAATTTTCATAATTTGTGAGCAACTAAGTTAATAAAATTAATAAAGCTCACTATTTTTAGTTTAATTTGTGAACAAAATTATTAGTCATACAAATTGTTATTTTTAGTCAACGGACTAGAAAGCATTCTTTATATTTCTAAGAAAACATACATTTTCAAAGTGAGTTCATATTAGTATAGCTTTAAAAATCAATACCAGGAGACAGTGACATGTTACCTAAAAACAAACAAACAAACATGCTTTGGAAACAGAATGGTTCAAAACTGCTGTGACCAGATAAGTTACTATCCAGATGTGAAGATCACAAACTGGCAAGTTAATTAAAATATAATCTTTATGTATTCTTTCATAATAGAAGAGTGATGCTAAGCACGGAGCCAGAGAGCCATTACTGGCATGTTTAGGAAGGAATCAATGTGCTCAGGAAAGTGAAAGGAAAACAGAGGGGAAGAGGTTGTTGAAAATGTCAACAGGAGGCACCAGATCTCCTGTGACCAGAGTCCTAGACCGAAAAATACTTAGAGTGATAGGTTGTTACAAACATTTACAGTGTAATATTAATTAAAACAAGACTTGTTATATTTTCCTTACAAATGTTGTTTTTTTCAAAAGCTGATTGTTATATTAAGTATTTGGAATTTTAAACTCAATGTTAAAAATTAAATGAACTAAATCTCTATCTACATTTTCTAATTAAAATAAGATAATTGTTTCTATGAAAGCAATATCACTTTCATCATTTGCTGTTATACCTGAAGTTTTTGTAACTTTAATTTTGTCTTTCATTAAATGTTACTTGAAAAGTAAATACAGCCTCGAAATATCTGAAATGTTCTGAAAAGACCTAATAACCAATGTTATATTGTATTACAATTTATTTGGTTCATTTAACAAGTAATTATTGTAATAATATATCTTATATTACTTCTTAAATGTATTACACTATACCCCAAATCCCATTGCAATGAACTCAAAGGGAATCAGATTTCTTTTATTGTTCTACATAATTCATTATACCAAACACTCTTTAAGTGAGATATATACTCAGAATTCAAAAAATCTTTTCATGATACACAATTTTGGCTAGTAAAATAATTTACTGTAGGGAGATGTAAACTATATCTTTGTTTCATTATATAATTTTACTTAGCAATTTATTCACATAAGTGAATAAGATTTTTTTGCTATTGTTGACTATGGGTAAATCTAAGCTCAATGATAAACAAGGAGGACATATGTAATTAGATACAAGTGACGGGAAGAAAATTGTCTAGGATCCTAAGAGCCTGGAACTTGATTCAGTTTTTTGGCCACCGACATACATTAACATGCGCCTCTATAGAGGAGGCAAATTCACAGTTTGTCATTAAGGAGGATTTAGAGCTAACCCCACGTGTGACATCTTGGCATCAAAAGCAGAGCTGAGAAGAAAACTGAAGATCTTTTGGCACCTTTAAGCCTGTTTTTACTGGACCTCATAATTTTGTCTAATTACTGTTGACACCCCCAAAGTGAGAACAAAAAAGGAAATAAATACATGATGACAATTTTACTCTGATAAAAAAGAAGAATCAAGCATCTGTGCCTCGATCCTTTCCAAGGTAAGACCTTGTCTCAGTTCCAGCTAGAGAAAGGTGGATTTAAATGGAGTTTTAAAAAGTTAAAAAAATAAAATCCTTTCCATGACTCTGAAACCAGCATACAATGAATAAAACCAAAAGAAGTTAAATTGTAGACCAATACTCACTGCTGAAATCTTAAATAAAACTTATTTGCTAAATAAAGAGACTGACAGACATAAGAAAAATAGACTAGGAACTGAGAGTCAAAAATTTATTGTCTCGAAATACAGTAATATGGCCACAAAGTAATGTGGCTAAAAACATGGATTCTGGAACTGGAATATGGCTTTGATTTCTGGCTCTGCCACGGTGACTGTTAAACTTTTTATACTCTGGTTTCCATTTCTTCATCGCTAAAGTCATTATCTACCTCATCTGCTTGTTGTAAAGATTAAATAGAGTTAATATTTGAACACTGCTTAGACATTACAAATCTAGACATGCTTGCTAAGTAAACATATAATTATATACATCTGGATATATGCATTTATTTAATGTGTATAGTCTGTCAAATATATGCATCACAATACATTTCTTATTTCTCCTGCTATGTTAGTGCTTGTTGAATGATAGATAGATGTTAGATAGGTAGATAATAGATATAGATAAATTTAAAATAAACTCTAATCAAAGTCAGATTAAAATACCTCACTATTATGTGATGGAAAATGAGTGTTGTATTTCTGGATGAAATAAGAAAGAGACGTAACACAGAAAAGTTCATGTAGTCCTCCCTGGAATAACAAAAATAAATCTGTTTTAACTTTTGAATACATTGAATGAAAATACAAATTCAAGCCTAAGTCAATAGATACTTATTTTAAAACTTTTTGACAGTTCTATGTAAATATTTAGATAACCATAAAGAAAAAAACTGAATGGTAGGCAAATTTTGGTTTGAACAATAGTATCATATGATAGTTTTTCAGTAAAACTTAACAGAAGTTTCTGGTTCTCGCTCAAACACAATGCAGAAAATCATTGACGGCATGAGTAGAAACATTCCAAAATGATATTTAGTCAGAATATAAATTTTAAAATAATCAAAGTTAATCCCTCTGTACAATGATCAGTAACTAGAAACCAAAGGGACACATAAAACTTGTTGCAAAATTAAGTAAGTTTCAGAGATGGGATAGATCCATCTGTTTAAGTGAAATAATTTCATATTTATAGAACAATTCATGTCCTATGCATTATTAAATATTATGAAAGGTCACTTTATTTATGAATGTACCACCTATATTACTGCAAAAGAAACTCTGAGCCTAGGCATGTTATTATCTCTAACAAATTCTCAAAAAAGATCAAAATTTAATATCAGTGATATAGATCATGATAAAATTCGTTTTGTAAAACAGAAGATTCAAGTACATTTTACAATTATAAAGTGCGGGTAAATCTGGGTTCATGTAAGTGCTAATGATATCAGACTAACTGCATGAATTTAAGGATGTGTAAGCCAATCCATGCTCACTTAGAAAGGAGAGATAGAAGATAATACTGGTGGTCTGTGTGACCACACAGGTGCACCTAAAAATTCAAATAATGGAAAAGCCCATGGTATTCTCAGGTCTGTACATGCAGATCAAGGGAGCAAGAGAATTAGTCTACACAACAGAGAAATGGATCCATTTGGGAAAGGAGCTGACACCTTTCTGTGGGTGCACGGAAAATAAATCAGAGAGGAAAGGAAATCTGGGTGGTCCACCTGAGTGTTTTTTAATTTGTCTGTGAAAAATGTCATTACATTTTATGCCTAAACATATAAAAGATTATATAACAACACCTTATATAATCAGTATCTATCTATGGAAACAATTTATATTATCCTAAAATATAAATTTGATTTGTATTAATACTTTTTTAATACAAATTCTATTGATATTATAATTATTAGAAGAATATAGCATATGTGTTACAGGAATTCTCTAATTAAAAGAGCGTTTGAATAAACAATGCACTTCATCTCCTAACATGACAACATAAGAGAGTTTGCTTCGCCTGATTTGACAAAATCAACCTTTTTTTATCTTTTCTTCTTCTTTTTTTTTTGTTCCCAGTAAATCAAAGTCTTAAACTATAGCAGTTGGCTTATAGAAGCTCAGGTCAGAGAAAAGTGTTGTGCTCTGGATTGCTGATGTTTCAAAAGTTTTATTCAGTCTTTGAGAGATAAGGAAATGATCTCAAATAAAACTTTTCACAACCCTATTGTACTTTATCTTCTAAGTAGAGCCCCTTGTCAGCCTTTGATCCTACTCCACTAAAATTTCCAGTAATTCAGCTGTCCCCGAGTGATGTGTTCTACAGCATTTCTGTAATTGCAAACCAGCTGGTAGGACTTCAAGAGACCAACAAAAACTATCTTAAAAGGCTATTTTAAAAACTATTAGTTGCTAAATTACACTCGTTTCCCTCACCATTTGAAGTCTTCTACACATAAAATATACCTGGGATTACCTAATTAAAATAGAGAAGAAAAAAATTTCCTTGCAATTTACCTTTAAGCAGAAGCATATTTTTATAATAACCCTGCAGCTGTATTTTTCTCTCTAGTGCCTTTTCCTAACAAAGTGTATGCCATATTCAATAATCCTTTCACCTGTAGGTCTATTGGGCACTGCTAATAATAACTAGAACTTTGCTATTTGGAGAGAAAGCAGCCCAGTGAAAATGGGGTCAGGAAAATCTCTTTTTCAATGAATGCACGACTTTCTATAGAAAAGGAAGGACAGTATGTAACACTATCTTCCCAAAATATAGAAACATAATTTCCAACAAGTTTAATTCTGCTCAATTACTTTTTATAAGTAAATATACCACATAGTTCATAATTTTATGATTACATTATGTAGAATCATGTTTCAAATGAAATTATTCAAGTATAAACTCTGTTTAAAATATGAGTGGTAATTCCTTTGTCAAGCATCATGTAAATGATCTATTTTTATGCTTTTACTTAAGTCAGCCTTTTCTTTCCTCATTGGAAGGTTTAAGTTGAGTTAATGCTATGTGAATGGCAATTGGGATGTAGTATGATTTTAATCTGAGGGTGTGCAGGGTACAATTTGATAAAATTTGATACTTATGATATTACTCTGTCAATTTTTCTGATGATGTGTTCATTTTTTTAACTTTTAAAAAATGTTTTAAACCTTTCACAATTCAAACTTATGGCATTGCTGTGAATTTCAGGGTGTGATGAACAATTAGATCTGAACTGAAAGGAGTGACTGAGTCAAGCTCAAACTCCCAAACAAGGGGGAAACAGTATTATTTTTCTTTTATTGGTTTTTACCCAGGGTTTTGTTGAGCATTCAGTAGCAGGAACTAAGGAAACTAAACTACTGTTTTAAATCCATGCAAACTGTTTAGGCTCTATAAATTATATATATATACATATATACACACACACATATACGCATACCCATACACATTATATATATATATACACTTATAAGAGTATTCTCTGGATTTTTATAGGATCTGTCTTGTAAACATATCTCATTGAGATTTGCTGTAATTTCTTATTTACAGTATCTTCTTAGATTTAGCACAATCAATTAATTGTTGGATTTACTTAAAGAGCAAGAAGTTATCTAAAAAAATGAATTTTTTTTCATTTTTTTCTAATGTGCATATTTAATTCTAATTGTAGCAAGGGATTATTGCATGAACACTTTAAGATAAAGCCATATGCACTACGAGAGATATGTAACATTTCCAAAAGTCTAGGGCCCTTCTATCTATTGTGATGAATGTGGATTCACTTTAGTGACTTCCAGTGAAAATATGCAAGTGTCTGTTTGAAGCATTATTCTTCCTGTCTTCATATATTTACTTAGATACTATGCACGCATATATTTTAGACAAATATAATTTTAGCTAAGTTATATTTTAAAACATTCAGGTAACTCTTGCTCAATTAAGTGAACAGTTGAATGATTTTATGAGAAATTTGATCAATGTGAATAAAATTTAATCCTCAAATTTACTGTTTTTAAAGGCAGATATTTTTCTCACGCATTTGTCAGATAATTTCTCAATTTCTTCCTTGGATATTCTTTAAGAGTATTAAATTTTTAACTTTGTTGTTGAGCAATTTGTCATACAAAGGACTGGCAAGACCAATATTTACTTCAATAAGGATAAAAATTAATTTCAATGTACATTTTACTTTGATACTTAGATTATTATCTTTTATAACCCTGTTGGCCAAACATGAGTAAATAGTTGTCAAAAGTACAAATACAGAAGCTAAATAGCTCTAGATTCTAATTCAAGATCACACAGAAAAATAGCTTATTACAGTGCCCTCCACATAGTGAGAAAAATTGTATGCTGGTTATTTTCCAAATCAGTGATGAATAAAAAGGTGACTAGGTTATGATCTTTGTTATGACTGAGTTTAGGAAATTAAACCTATATATGTGAGCCAAAATCACTCTTTGAGCTTTTTTTTGCTTATCTCTTATAGGCAATCAAAGATTTCTAAAGTCATTTAGACAACTAAAATTGCAAATGTTTCTCTGTGCCGTGTTTAGCATCTTGTGAAAATAGATGAAGGAGAATTTGGAGCATCCAATGAGTTCCTGTTTTCTCTCTATATTTTAAATTTTGGCTTTCTTTTTCTTTATCTCTTGACTTTTTTCTTTTCTTTTTCATTGCAATTGCAGAGTGTACTGTGAAAATGAAAGGGTTATGGCTTTTGACAACACCTCCTTGAGAAAATAATCTTGCAGTGAGTGACTAACATGTGGTTCTTGAAGAGACAGAGAAAAAAAAAGATGGATTCAAGAAAAGATAATACCATCAGCCCTCCGTATATGCAGATACTGCTTTGTGGATTCAACCAACCATGAATCAAAAATATTTTTTAAAATTCCAGAAATTTCCAAAAAGCAAACTTGAATTTTTGATGTCTCAGTGACTATTTACATAGCATTTTTATTATATTTAGGTATTATAAGTCATCTAGAGATGATTTAAAGTATATGGGGGAATATGTATAAATGATTTACAAATACTAAGACTTTTTATATAAGAGAATTAAGCATCTGTGGATTTTGGTGTTCAAATGGAGTCTTACAACCAGTCCCCTGTGGCTACTGAGGAACAACTGTAATGTTCTCTTTGGGATGGGTTGTCTTACTTCCCTCCCATATTTCAAAGAGATCTTGAATACATTCTTTGCAAGGTACACGATTAATTATCTTACTTTTTGGTTTTTAACAAAGAACCTATTACGAACTTTGCAATAGAGGAGGGACTCTGTGTGTGTGTGTATGTGTGTAAAAGAAAGCATTTTACCGTGAAAGAAGGATTGAATGATGAAGAGCCAATTTGAAATGTAATAGAGTTAATAAAAACACAGGCATGGTGTTAAATTAGCAAGTGATTAGAAAATTTACTGGGTAGTTATAATGATGCCAACATGAATAATTGCTTAGAGCAGCTGTGACAAGGAGATCCACCATTCATTGTACCAATGACATTTTTGTTGTTGTTGTTGATCTATGAGATTTCCTCATATGAATGTGATTTTGGAGCAGGTGGGTTTGAGCTGCTATCTATTCAAGAGACATTAACCTTCTTTTAAATGTTCAAAATATGAGTGTACTTTTTAGCATTTTTACTTACGTAAACCTCCCTTCATACCTCAAATATTAGAGTCAGCACCGACGGTTTCATTTGTTTCTTTCTTCTCCTTTCCTTTGTCCATCCTCTTCCTCCTCAACCTCCTCCTTCTGCTCCTATGTTGCTCCCTCTCCCTGTCTCTCAGCAGTGAGTCTGGTAAGGATGAGGGGCCAGACAGAGACAGAATTAGTATGCAGTGCTAGGTACACTGGAGGTAAGACCAGAGGCAGAATATGTTAAGAGCTGAAAACTTTAGTCCACTTTAATGCCTTTTACCTCTGTATTAAGAGCAATGAGAAGCCCTAAGGGCTTTAAGCTGAGAGAGTGAAGTACTCTGACCTGTATTTCAAGAGCTCCTTTAGCCACAGTAAAGATAATGAGCACCAGACACAGAGGAAGAGCAGACTAGTGTGAACTAGTTAGGAGGCTATTTTAGTGGTCCAGGAGATGGATGATAGCTGCTTGTTCAGGGGTATAGTTATGTTGTGTAAGTGAAGAAAAGTAAAGGAATGAAAAATGTTCATTATGAATATTACTATTTGCTGATGAATTGGAAATGGGACAGACATAGGAGTTTCATTTAAGAATGTTGTTGTTTAGCTCCTCTGGACTCGAGCCCACTAGGAAAGAGAATTTAATATGATCCCTGGAACATTCACAATGAGAAGGACTCCAGTATTCAAAATTTGGGCATCTCTACATTGGTGAAACTGTGTTTTATAGTTTTAGATAGCTTTAACTCCTCATTACAAATCCTCATGTGAACTATTACAAAACAGCACTACTAAAACATGATTTGATGGGTAAAATTGACACCAACATTACGTGATTAGATATGGAGTCAAATTTGAGTAATGTTTCAAGGATGATCCTTTGACACATGGCATAACCAGTAGGGTAGATGTTCAAGTTTAAAGTGATTATATGTTTCTTTCTGAGTACATTAACATGCTTTTGAAGCATCTAATATGATCTGATTATGAGAAAACATGTATTCTCCTTCATCAAGCTTTCATAGGAAAAATTTTCCAAAAACATATCACTTCAAGATTCCATTCATCTCTTTATTCACCTCATTTAAGAGAAGAGGTATGACTTAACTAATTCATGTGTTTGAGAAAAAGTATGGATTAAAGACATTGCAAACATTGCATATCCTCTTTTGCATATATCTGCTTGCAGAAGAGTTGAATTCTAGTCCACTTTCTTGGCATGCTGTCAAGGTCCAGCCCCTCTGTGGTGTAGCATATGGTTTTCCTTACATAGTCATGTTTGAGTCTTTAAATGTGTCTTGTACACTAATCAAGAATGAGGAATTCTACTTACCCATGCCCTCCATACTAGACTCTACCTAAAGTGATTATTTAAAAATATTTCAATCATGCAGATAATTTGAAAGAAGTATATGAAGAATGTTCATATACCTGTTACCAAGAACCAATAAATACAAGGGTAGTTAAATATTACCCAACGATTTTGCTGATGGGTACCTATCCAATATAAATTAGTATATTTGGCCACAAAAAATATATGTATAAGAATACGCATAAGAATTTTATCTGTAATTGTCTTAAACCAATTCAAAACAATTATCAATCAACAAGACGATGAAAAAACATGTTTTATTTTATTTGCTCAATAAAATACCACACATGAAGACAAAAGCAAACTACTGACACATACAATAGCATGAAAAAAAATCTTACAGATCTAATTTTAAGTGAAAGAAGCCAACTTCACAAGAGTACATACACTATGATTTTATTTATATGAAATTTTAGAACAGGCAAAGCTGATGCTAAGTGAAATTAGAAACAGTGGTTGCATTGAGGAGGGCAGATAGTGACTGGGACAGGACAGAAGTTAACCTCTTCTGTTTGTATACAGATTCTACAGACTTTTCTCTTTGCACTGGTGACATTCTTTGATTCTTTATCACTTGTTTCACTATATGAAGTTTAGTATATGCATGTTATCACATTAATATACAATTTAAAAAAAAAAAGAAAGGAAATTAAAAAAAAAGAAAATGACTGACACATTGCCAGCAAAATAACACGTAAAATTTGACATTTCTTAATGTAATCTTTATTTGGTTTAGGGTCTAAATATTGTTGGATATGTGGGATTTGACTTCTGCTCTTTGCTTCAACTTCTGGAAAAAGAGTCTGCTCTCCTATCGCTTCCCCACAAATAAAGACAGATTGGTTTTTGGCAGCATGGAGCCTTAGTAAATTCCAAGTTGATGAGACAAGAGTGTGAAAGCTTCCGCGTCTCGTATTAAGCTGCATTTCAAATATATGTATTTTGGCATAGCATAGTAAGAAAGGTGATAGCAGGAATCAGTTCTAAATGAGAAATGGTAAACAGAACAATGACAGTTTACTTTGTTTTCAGCAGGATCTGCAGGCCAGGATAGATTTTGCATGAAAACTGAGCTAAATTCCATGTGAACCACAGAACTCTAATATGTGAAGTTTGAATTTCAATTATTGTTGCTGGGCTTGAGTCGACAGCACAAAACTTCCTACACCAATTTCAATAATTGCATTCAAGGACAAGAAGGAACTGGAAGGACCAACTTATCTAGAGGCCTCCCTATATGCTGGGTCTCATTTGAATCTGGATAGGTTAATTTTATAAACTCCAAAATGTACGAAGGTAATCAAAACACCTGTGCCCAAATTACTCTGTCTCCAGGAATAAAAGATGCTTCGGACATCAAGAAGGACCTTGTTGATTAGTCATATGCTTGTTTGGCACAGCCTAAGAGCTAAGTCCAAATGGTAAACAAATAAAGCAACAATAAAAACAGTAACAGAGAGACAGCTAGAAAATGTTAAAGGATGCTTTTCATTTATCATGCTTCCAAGTAAAGTAATCACAATTAAAATTATACTCCTAGCCATACAAGCATCCTAATTCACTCTTTCACAGGAAAGAGGGACTTTTCTTAATTTTCTTAAGTATTTCCAGATTTCAGTTATATTTTGGATCCATATCCAAAATCAAGATCATTTACCTAAATATCTAATCTAGTTCTGACAACCTGGCTTGGACAAAAATAAAGATGACATTTAAATTTCCATTAACCTGGATTTTTATTTATTTATTAATTGGCTCATAACTCAATGGACACAAAAGGGATATTCTTTCACTTTTCTCTTGTAAACCATAACAGAGGACATAACTAGAAAAGTGGATATGAGAATCTGAACTAGAAATGATAAGTTTGGAATAACTATGTACATTTTGCCAATAATCACCAAATTACAGTCAATAAAAAGAATGTCATAAGGTTCAGAATGAGAAAAGAGAAGACTTGGATAATTCCAACTTTTAAATATCATTAAAAGATAAGCTCAACAAAAGGGAAACAGAGCAACACTTTGAACAATAAGTGGAAAATGAGGATATAGTCTGCCTTCCATATCTTCAGTTCTGCATCCATGGATTCGACCAAAACCTTGTGGATGTGGATCCCCAGATACACACTGCTTAGAGTACTGTGCCACTTTATGTAAGAGATGAACATCTTCAGATTTTGCTACTAAGGAAGATGACTGTTTTGTCCCTGAATTGAGAGAAAGTGATGGTGTCAAGGAGAGAAAGATTACCATCTTGTTTATTTTTCTGAGAGTTCAAGTAAAATGACTGAAAAATATCTGTTGTGCATAGGAATGTGAACTTTATTGTTACATTAGTGAGTACGCATTGAGGGGAAAGTTGTTGCTAGTCATTGGGTAGATTTGTTTTAGTGGAGAGAGGGAGATGGAGATAGAGTATAGAAAATTCTCTTAATAAGTGTGACTGTATTTTTATAGTCCACATATAGGTGAAATCATACTGCATTTGTATTTCTCTTTCTGACTTAATTTCATTTAACAAAATATGCTCAAGGTCTAACAATATTGTCCCAGATGGCTAGATTTCATCTTTTTTTTTTTTTGTGGATGAGTCATATTCCATTATGTGTATATGTATACCACTAGAAGTGTGTTTTTTAATTCCAAATATTTAGAAATTTTACTGATGTCTTTCTGTTATTGATTTCTAGTTTGATTCCATTAGGGACAAAAAATGTACTCTAATGATTTTGTTTCTTTTAAATTTATTTAGCTTTATATTATTTCTCAGGATGTGAAATATTTCAACAAATGTTTTATGTATTTTTTTAAGTGTGCTTTTGATGGAGAGAGTGTTCTATATATATCAATTAAATCCTGTTGGTTGACTATGCTGTTCAAATTTTCTATACCATTGCAGATTTTCTGTCTCAGTACTACCAGTTGCTGAGAGTAGGGAATGTAATTCTACAAATATACTTGGGGATTTGTCTGTTTTTTTTAACTCTATCAGTTTTTGCTTTATATATTTGAGGCTCTGTTTTTAGCTGCTTACCTGTTTCAGATTATTATGTGTTTCTGGTGGATTGATCCTTTAATCATTATGTAATGTCCCTTTTTTGCTTATAATAATTTTCTTTGCTCTGAAGTCTACTGTATCTGATATTAATATAGTCCATTTGTGTTTTCCTTTGCAATTAATGTTTTCATTCATGGTATATCATTTTTCATCTTTTTATGTTAAGCCCATGTATGTTGCTAAATTTGAAGTAATTTTGTAAGCAACAAAATAATGTGGTTTGTGTGTGTGTGTCTATTCTTTTAATTTTTTAACCCATTCTGTGAATCTCTGCCTTTTAATCACTGTTTGGTCCATTTATGTTTAGTATAATTGTTGATATGTTAGGGTTTCTGTCTACCATTTTATTAATTATTTTCTTTTTGTATTCTCCATTTCTCTTTTCATGTCTTCTTATGGGTTATTTGAACAATTCTTAGAATTTCTTCTTGCTGTATTTATAGTGTTTTTGAGTATATTGATTTGTATACTATTCCTTATTGGTTCATTTATGTATTATAATACACATATGTGTCTTCAGTTATCACTTTATTTTATTTTTTATTTATTTTTAAAAACTTGTGGGGACAAAGACAGTCTATTGTATTCATACATATTTCTATGTTTTGTATTTGTTTCTTCCTGGTGATCCAAGATTTTTTTCATAACTTCCTTTCTAATTAAAGAACTTGCTTAGCCATTCTTTAAGAAGTTCTTTTAACCATTCTGTTGGTGACTAATGGTGGCCAATTATTTTAGTTTATTTTTATCTTTGAATGTTTTTCATCTTATTAATTGCTGAAAGATAATTTTGCTAGTGTCTTAGTCCATTCAAGCTGCTATAACAAATACTATGGACTGGGTAGCTTATAAAAAACAAAACTTTATTTCTCACAGCCCTGTAGGCTGAAAGTCCAAGATCACTGTCAGCATGGATGAGTTCCTAAAATTGGTTTCAAGATAATTGTTAATTGATTGTTGAAGTATTTTTATTATGGTTTCTTTAAAATCTCTGTCTGAAAGTCCAATATCTGATTTATGTCTGGTTTGGTGCCATTTTATTATTTTTCCTTATTCAAGTTGTGGGTTTTCTTTTATTGTTTTTTTTTTATGATAGGGGACTTCCAGTTGTATTTAGAACATTTTGTCAAACATATTAGGAGATTCCAGATATCACTTATATTTTAGAACACTTTCAGCCTAATTAGTTTTATCACACAGGTGCTGGCCTGCTTTTTTGGACTGTGGATCCAATAACAATTTGATTTTCAAAATCTTTGCCTTGCTATTTTGGCTGTGTACTTTCATCTGGAATTTCCATTTTCCCAAATTTGTGTTTTTAATGTAATGGAAATAGTTTCCCTAGGCCCTGATGTATAGTGGCTTTAGGTGGTGGGAAGTTTTGTGATTTGTGAGGACAAAGAGTATATCCTAGACCTTGTGCTTGTTGTGAAAGAATCAGCCATGTCTGGGTCTCTTGGATGTCTATTGTCTCTCATGGATGGAAGGAGTTCTTTGGCCTGTGGAGAGGAAGACTTCTTCCCATGCTTGGTACCAGTCTTGCCAGGTCAACTCAGTAGCTCTAGACTAGTGACAAGATTGTATGGTCCATGAGGACAAAGAACATTTCCCAGGCATGGACTCCTGTTGTAGTAGATTCCTTCTATTGAAGTTGCCCTATGCTTATTTGCCTCTAGGAGGGTAAAGAGTTATTTGGTACACAAAGAGAAAGAGCACTTCCTAGCTAGAAACTTACTGTGATGTAATTTTCCTTACTGGTGTTTCCTGGCCATCATCATCTTATGTCTGGGTGGAGTATGCTTGTGGCTGCTTTTTGTCAGCTGGGCTTTTGTTTGATACGTCTTAGTGGTATCCTGGGGCTTACAAGAACACCCATTCAGCTTCATGGTGGGGTGAGCCTAACTAGGCCAACTTACATTGCTAGGTTTGGAATCATGCAAAACTGGAACTTCTGCTTTTGGATGATGGGTTATGAGATTCTATCTGAATATTGTTCCTCTAGTTTTGGGAACCATAACAAATGTGTCTTTCTCCTACTTTTCAGAATATTCATTTGGCTGCCTTTGACATTATTTCCATAGTGTTTACAGCGGTACTTGTTGGTTGGAAGCATGGATAAATCTATGCCAATTTGTCCAGACTGGATTTTTGACTGGACTTCTCAATTATTTTGCTTTATCTTTGCCTATATATTTTATAACAAAGTAGTGTTTTCTGTAATTTTGAAGACCTTTGACATATTTTTGACATTTGTTATTCTAAAACAGAGTTATGGCTCTCTTTACATTTTATATTTCTTGCTTGAATAATTACTAAATGATACTCTTAATCATTTAGGTAGAGGAGGAGGTTTCACGTACTCTAATAATAGGCAAAATACTCTGTCTCACATGCTGTTCATTAAAAAAATAACCAGTTCCTCATATTCTCTTGTTTTATATAGCTTGTCTTCCAAACATATCTCCAATTAAATTATGCCATAATATATTGCATTTAAATTGCTTCATATCAAACTCTCCTACCATTTTTATAACTTTACTTGGTAATTTTACTGATAAAATATATTTTCTGAGTGCCCTCTAAACTCTATGGATATTTAACATTATGAGTAATAAGATTGTCCTCTATTTAACTTATAAATCAATTTGATGATCTATTTATTCCTGGATTTATTACCTAACAGATGTCTGTGCAGTTAGACACCCATATGAATACTGCATCCTGTGGCTTATGATGTCTTTCAGGTGATCAATTATGACTAAGACTAAAAGACTTTGGGTTTAGAAGATAATTTGGCAAAGTCACTAATAATGGCAAAATGACAATTGTGTTTTTGACATTATATCAATGATTCTAAAACAAATTTATGTGTATGAATGCAAAGTAAGCTAAAGAAAAAAAGGTCTGTAAAACTTTATTTTATATAATATAAAATGTTAAAAGTTTAAATGATTGAGCACCTATTATCTATTTGGTTCCATGGTCATTTACATGCATTTTTATTATTAATAATTTAACATAATAACAGCAATGGCCTTCAGCTATTGAGTAACAACTCTTAAAAACATCAATGCTGTATTTTATTTAGAAACATAGGAAAACTTAATTTTATGCTAATTGTATTTGATGTTTTTCTTTTTAGCTATCATGAAATTGTGTGAAGGAGAAACAGATTTTTCAAAATTTATTTAGAGTTAATGACTAAAACAATTTGAAAAACACTTTTAAGCACATTGTATCTTAAAAGTGTTCAGCAGAGAAGGAATTATTATGGTTTTGTGCTTTGATCAAAATATCTTGAAGATAAAATTGACCTCACTTGGGAAAAAAAGAATGTAATGGAGCAACATATAAAAAGAGATTTATACATGAATGGGAAAAATGGACAAAATTGTAGAGATTAGAATAAACATGTTTAGGGAATTTATTAAAACCTATTTGCTCAATTATATTTGATTTATTGCTTTTGAAGGGCAGTGTGAGGATTTTATCTGAACAATTATATGCAATGGAAGCTATAGAGAAATTGGAATGCCAGAGTACTAACAAATTACTGTTAGAATGTAAAAGTTATATCTGAGATTAAATTTTATAATTAATAAGATAAACTGAATTTTACTATTAGGAATTAAAGAATGATTTATAGTCTATCAAGACATGACATGACACAAATTTTGCTGTAAAGTATTAATCTGGAACATCAGTATGATGGCAAATAGGTACCTTCAGACTCTTCTTCCCATGGAGACATTGATGCAACAGCAACAGATAGATCAGCTCTTTCTATGAGAAATTCAGAAATCAGCTAAGAGTTTCCTGTGCTTCAGTCAAATGCAAAACCAGTTCTACTGAATCTAGTAGGAAAATACATGGCACCTTCTTACCACAATTCCTCCCTGCAACATGATGCCATTTGATTGAGGGGAACTTCCACCTCCCAATCTAACACTGGGGTGGGAAGGAAAAGACTGGACCACCATACACTCTTCTGATATTTTGGGGCCTCCCTAATGTACTGGCTTCTGTATTGTCTGTTTCAGAGTGTGGATGGAACGTAGTATTTTCTAGATGTCTGGGTGCCACTGAGAAAAACAACAACAACAAAAAAAGAGCTGAGTGGTGTGTTGCTGCTTCAGAACACCCATGGTACAGCAAACAGACACTAATGGGAGCAAGATATTACACATATATGGGGGAAAAATGAAATTAGCTAATCCTTCCAATTAAGAAACTATATATACAAGTCTAGAAAGGGTATTTCCACAGAGAAGATTTAAGAGGCCCCCCAGACCCTCTAGTTGGTTGGATTGGAGAATGCCTTTTCTGTACCAAGCCAGTGGCTATGTTTTAAATACATAGATAAAAACACAAAGTTACAAAGAACATGAAGAAAAAGGGAAAACATGGCCCAATCAGAAGTACAGTATAAATCTCAAGAAACTAAACTTAAAGAAACAGAGATGTATTAATTATGACACAAAATTCAAAATAAACATCACAAAATGTTCAACAAACTCATGAAAATAATATTTGAATAGGCTTAGCATTTCAACAATGATATGGAAAATATAAAGAAGAATCAGTAAGATTCTGGGACCAGTAAAGAGACTGAATCAGTAAACCAAAATCTCCCAGCAAAAAGAAGCTCAAGACCAGATTACTTCACTGATGAATTCTTCCAACACTTAAAGAAGAATTGACATCAACTTTTCTCAAACTCTTCCAAAAGATGAAGAGGAGGGAAATAGTCCACACTTACATAAAATGACAGAAATACCATGATATCAAAACGAGTCAAAGAAACTACAAAAAAAGGAAAACTACAGGCCAGTATTCCTGATGGACATTGATGCAAAATCATTAATAAACTACTAGTGGACCAAATTCATTAGCCTGTTTAAAGTATCATACACCATGATCAGGTGGGATTTACATTTGGGATACAAGGATGATTCAGCATACCAAAGTAATTAATATGATACACTATATCAACAGAATAAAAAATAAAAATCTCATAGTCCGCTCATAGTTGAAGAAGAAGCATTTGACAACAGTGGCAGATGTCCACTGTTGATACTTTTATTTAACATAATAGCACTGGAAGTCCTAGCCAGAGCAATTAGGGTAACAACCAAATAAAGGAATCCAAATCAGAAAGAGAAAATAAAATTACCTGTTCACAGATGGCATAAAATAATATGTAGAAAACCACTAAGTCCACAGAAAAAAACTATTGGAAATAACAGTAGTTCAATTAAATTTTATGATACAAAATCAGCATACAGAGATCATCAGCATATTTATACACTACCAACAAATTATCCCACTTACAATAGCATAAAAAAGAATAAAATTCTTAGGAATAAACTTAACCAAGGAGGCAATAACTTGTATACTGAAAACTGCAAAATATTGTTGAAAGAAATTAAAGACTGGTAAATGGAAAAGTATCTTGTGTTCATGAATTGGGAGACTTAAATTTGTTAAATTGTCCATATTAACCCAAAGAAATCTATAGACTCAATGCAATTTCTATCAGCATTTTAATTGTGTTTTTCGCAGAAAAAGAAAAGGTAATCTTCAACATGTATTCTCATATGGAGCTAAAAAGGTCTCCTCAAAATAGAACAAACTTGAGGGAGAAGAACAAAGCTAGAGGGTACATACTTCTTGATGTTAAAACATATTACAAAGCTACAGTAATTAAAACAGTATGATGATGACAAAATGACAGACATGTAGACCAATGAAACAAAACAAAACAGAGAGCCCAAAATAAACTCACCCATATGTGGTCAACTGATTTTTGGTAAGTTTGCCACAATGGAGAGTACACAATGTGAAAAGGATAGTCTTTTCAACAAATGGTTTGGGAAAACTGTATATCCACCTGCAATGGAGTGAAATTGGACCCTCACCTTAACACCAGACACAAGTGTCAAGTCAAAATAAAGACTTTAAATAAGATGTGAAATTGTAAAATTCCAAGACGAAAATATAGAGGAAAGCATTCATGGCATTGGTCACGGCAGTGATCTCTCGGATAAAATACCAAAATACAGGCAACAAAATCAAAATAGACTCCTGAGAATATATCAAATTTAAAAGTTTCTGCACAGCAAAGAAAAAATCAACAGAATGAAAAAGCAACTCATGGAATGGGAGAAAATATTTTCCGACCATATCTGTGATAAGAGGTTAATTTCAAGATACATCAGTAACTCATATAACTTAACAGCAAAATAAATAAATATCCTGATTAAAAATGGACAAAGGACTTGAATAGGCATTTCTCCAAAGAAGACACACAAATGTCTAATAAGTATATGAAAAGATGCACAATTTCATTAATAATTGGGGAAATGAAAATCAAAAGCACAATGAAGTTTCACTTCATAGGTTTTAGAATGGCCATTATCAAAAAAAAAACAGCAAATAACAAATATTGGTAAGCAATAATGGAGAAATTTGGAACCTGTGCACATTGTTTTGGGGAATGTAAAATGGTGCAGCCACTATGGAAAACAGCCCCCCAAAATTAAAAATAGAACTGCCATGTGATCTAGTAATTACATCTCTGAGTAATTAACCAAAAGACATGAAATCACAATCTTTATGAATTATTTGTACCCCCATGTTCATTGCACTGTTACTCACAATAATCATGAAGTGAAAATAATCCATATGTCCATTGACAGATGATTGGATAAAGAAAATGTAGAGGATAAATATAATGGAATATTATTCAATCATAAAGAAAATTTTGTTTATGCTATAACATGGCTGAATCTTGAGGACATTCTACTAAGTATAATAAGCTAGTCACAGAAGGACAGACAAATATGCATGATTCCACTTTATGTAAGTTATCTATTATAGTCAAACTCATTGAAGCAGTAAATAGATGTTCTTTGCAGGTAGCTGTGGGGAAGAGAAAGGGAAGTTGTTGTTCAGCTGAGCATAAAGTTTTGGTCACGAAAGAATAGATAGTTCTAGAAACTTACTGTACAGTATTGTGCTTACAGGTAACAACACCATACTATACACTTAAAATTTTATTAAAAGGTAGATTTCATGGTTTTTACTACAATATTTATCTGAAATGTAGTGGAGGGTAGATTGGAGTTGGGATGGTTAGTAGGGCATTTGAAAGATAGAGCACAAAATGAAGAAGGCTGATCTAGGATGGTAACAGATTAAAAAAAAATTGTCAGTACTGAGAAGAGTAATTGCTACTCTACTTAAGATGAATGATGCTTATACAGAAAAATAAAAGGAAGAGAATACCAATACAGAGGATGTTTTCAGGCGAAGAGAGAAATTAGATAAATGTAAAAATGTGAAATAAAAATTTCCGAATTTTTAGTCTGCTTTTGCCATCTACTGCCTTCTAGAATTTGGTGATTTTATAACACTGGCACTTTAAACATAGGTAACATTTGACAAATAATGTATCTTTTTAGATATACATTTTATGGAATACTGCTATAAAGTATTAAGGCATTTTGGAAGTGCTAATTCATTTGAGGTATTAAGTCACTCATTTTTGAGCCATAGCCACCCCTAACTTCCCAGGAGACCTTCCAAAATCAGCAGGCAAATCTGGCCCAGGTTCCCATGAAATCATTGCTTCTGCCCTTGGTCAGGGTGCATGTAAGATTGTGTGTGCTTTCTGAGAGAGTGAAGTCTCTGCTTCCCTCAGTCCTGTGGATGTCCTGCAGTTAAGCCCTGCCAGCCTTCAGAAATGAATATATGAATGCATATGTATGACTGAAACATATGGTACACCAGAAATTGACACAACATTGTAAACTGACTATTCTTCAGTAAAAAGGAATGCAAATTAAAAAAAAAAAGATGGGGGAGAAAAAAAGACATTTTAAAAGTAGAATATATTATTTATCCTTTTGTTCTATTTCTACTCTCCTAATTCACTCTCCTTTTCCTTTGCCCTAGAATACAAACAAAGAACTAAGAACAAATAATAATACCAAAATGTAAAAATGGATCTTTTAAAAAATCTGCCCAAACTAAGAAAAAAAACCAAAAATGTCTGGATCTTTACCCAAAAAGATATTTAAAATTATATATGGAAACAGGATACAAAAAATTGCTCAAAATAATTTTCCTTAGGGAAATGCGTATTACAAATCAGTAAATTATTACTACACAACTATTTGAATGGCTAAAACCCTGAACACTAAAGTAGCGAATGTTGGTGAGGATGTAGAGGAAGAACTCTCTTTCATTGTAGGTGATCATTAAAATTGGTACAGCCGCTTTGGAAGTTAGCTTGGCAGTGTCTTGTCAAGTTAAACATAGACACAGACTATGATCCAACATTCACACGCCTAAGTATTTAGCTGACTGATTTGATAATTTATGACCACATAAAAATCTGTGAATGAATATTTATTGTAGCACATGTAGATTATGATTATTTATAATCAACAAAAATTCAAGCATCCAAGATGCCTTTCAACAGGTGAAAGGATTATTAAAAAAAGGTACAAGCTATTGGGAGTAAGACATGCTTAAGAAGGTATTGTACAATATGGGGACTACAGCAATATTTTGTAATAACTGTTAAGGGAAGGTAACCTTTAAAACTGTATAAAGCTTTTGAAAATGTAAAACAAATTGGACATTCAGACAATGGAATATTATTCAGAGATTAAAATAAATGAAAGATTATTCCAGCCAACAACAGTAAAGAATCTAAAATGTATCTTGCTAAGTGAAAGAAACCAAATTTAAAAGGCTACATGCAATAGCACCATTCATTTGGCATTCTGGAAAAGGCCAAAAAAAAAAATGAAAAACAGATCACTTGCCAGTCTTGGGAAAGAGTAGTGTTTGAGGAGGGGAAGAACTTCAGAGCTATTCTGTACAGTACTGCAGTGGTAGATAAATGATGCTATGCATTTGTGAAAACTCATACAGATTTACAGCACAAATAGTGAACTTTAATATATGCAAATTAAAAAAACCAAGAGGTCATAGAATCTCAGGATGGAATACAGGATGTCAAAAATATTTAACTGAATTAACAATGTAATCATGTTCTCCCTGGAGAGATTCTGTTAAAACTGCTGACTTGAGTAACTTTGGAAAAAAGATGTTTTGACAGGAAATTGTAAAACTAAGGACAAAATAACTGCATGTAAACATTGTACTCTAGTTGGTAAATTTATTTCTCATATGGATATGAATTAGCAATTCTGAAATTGCTATACATAAATCATGGAATTTTTTTTAAAAATTAATGAATGGGGGATAGTGGAAGTCATTCGTCTTATTGTTGGAGGAGAAAGTTACAGATAAGTAACGGGGGAGGAGAGGCTAGTATTACCCATGTGGTACTCAGAATAGGAGGTGTGAAGATGAATCCATGCTTAGCATATATAGACACATTTAAATGTGTTAATAGAAGTGTGTGCATACATGTAGGTTAGTAAACATGCATGTATTCCCTACCTCTGCTCAATGACAGGGTCTAGAAATAAGCACACCCAGCACACAGAATTTGGTTTCTAATAGCATTCTCCTATGAAAAGAATCAAAGCTTCTTGGAGGTGATGGTTGATTCTAGAGCTGGGCAGCAAAAACATCTTGCTCCAGAAAGTACGGGGATGCTCAAATGAGAAAAGCTAAAATAATGTCGAAGGATGCAGGAGCCAACTGATAGAGCTCCCAATGGCCAAAACCAGAGCAATTTGAGCACCAAAATAAATATCATTATATTTGATATTACCCAAATTATACAATGAATATAATAAGTCCATATCGATATACATAAATGATTGAATCATTTAATATAGAGAGACAAATCCTTTCTATAGAAATCCCAGGAGTTTATGTAGATACTTCGTCAAAAGTTGTTTTCAAGCTAAAACGGTGTTTAAAAGATGCCCTGAATTGAAAAGAGGGGCATAGCCGTTGTATCTCCCCATTAATAAGTCATTGGTTATAGGGTGGTCTTGAATGTTGGGCATAACCTTAGAGGAGGCAGCTTCGTGTGACAGTAATTCAGAGAAGGGATGTAGCTTCAAGCCATAAGCAGCCAACATTTCCAGAAGTATGGAAATAAACTTCCTGGCAATTAAGATGGAATCTACCTTGGATCACACTGGAATATCAGCTCAGTCTTGTTTTCCTCTTTACAGCTGTAGGTCTCTTCTATGAATTAGAATTGTAGGTGGATTGGTGGTTTTGTCAGATATTTTGTCTTATTGTATTCTTTTCCTGGTCAATTATGTATATATTCATATATATGGGCCACAGTATTACTAAGTGCTAAATACATTTTTCTTAGTAAAATAACACTAGTATTATTATCATAGCTTCATTTTGTTAGGTCATTAAAGTAAGGCATATTTTAAGGGAATCAGTCACTTGCCAGAAACTTCACTGATTTTAGACAATTTTATTAAATCTCTTCCTAGGTTTTCATTTTTCCCTCAACAAAATCCTTTGCTTCCTTCCTATTACCTTCTTGTTTTTGTGTGTGTGTGTATCTATTTTAAGTCAGATCGTGTACGGTTCGTGCTAAAGAGAAAAGGAAATATTTGACAATTTACTCTGCACACTTTTATAATCCAATCCTGTGACAAGTATGTTTTCCATCCTTTGACAAATACGTATGTTACGTGTCCCTTCAACAGTTGGGAGGATTTTCCTTTTTGAGATAATTTATGAGAAAGCACAGTTCTGAGAGTCTGATGCCCTTCCTGAAGTCAGTCATAACTCCTGATGCCTCTAGCATCAAAGGTTTACATGACTCAGTTTAGGAGAGCAGGAAACATGTTATTCAGCTGAATCTCCATATTCTTATTTTCAGCTATAGATTGTGCAATAGAAATCATTTGTTTCCAACTTCTGACAAATTCCCTTCTCCATATTTATAGTCCTAAAGCTATTTCAGAGATTTTATGTATACAGAAACATCTTGAAATGAGACAATGCTTAGTATACGATGTTTGAAAGATATGGTATGTTCCAAATGAACAAGTTTTGAAATATTTACATTTAACAGCTTATATTACCAAAATGTGGATTTTTCAGTATTGAAAATGGCTCAAATATATTTTGAGACAATTTTCTTTGATTGCTACTTTATTCATTTTTTTCAAAGACATACATACACTAAGTAAACATGGCATATATCTTGTAAAGGAAATTTGATTTAATTCACAGCCATTATTAAGGTTTCAGCTACGTTTAAGTCTATAATTTTGGTTTAGTCTGCAAGTTTAGAAATGTACCTTTAATAACAAAAGTAAAAAGAAAATAATTCTACATAGTTGTCTAATGATAAAAGGATTTTTAAAATGACTGAAAAATAATCTTGTAAGATTCAATCGCATAAAGCTCTGTCCTTTAAGATTTGTAAATATTATACTGTAGGCCTTAAAAAAAAGCTTGATTAAAAGCTCTAAAGGACATGTTCTGACCCACTAGCAATTTATCTCTTTTTAGGATTTCCTTAAAATTCATAGAAATTAAAAATGACATATGATTATCTGGATTTCATGTTAAGACATAAAAATTCTTCTTTATTTAAGGGCATTTAAATGACAAAACAAGGAAGTCTTAGTGCTTACATAAGTATGCATCAATCTACAATTCCAAGTCAAACTTTTATCTATTTTTGCTTTTGTTAGGAGCTGATTTTCTGATTTTCTGTTTGAGATGTGAAACACACAGATTTATTCACACGTTAAGCAGAACCATTTAACAAGAGAATACCTTCTGGAAAAATCAGATACTCAAGTCCATTTTTCCAATATAATTCTCTAGGAAATTACGCTGTCTGTCACTTATGTATTGAATGCAAAATATAGGAGTTTCAAAATGATACGTTTAAAAGAATATAGAGGGAAAGGATCAAGTTTAAAATGATATTTATGGGGGAAAAACAAATGTTAAAAAATGAGGAAACCATAGCCTGCCACATTTTATAGTTCATCTCATTCCAATAGTTTTGGAAAATATTGTTTTATTTATAAACAGACAAAGTGTTATCAATGGTAGCAGCCATATTTGTGAAATTATACTGGAACAAGCAGTACGGATCTTGTAATATTATAAGGAAAAAGGCCTTGGTTAACTCAGGTGTTGTGGGATTTTGAGTGTCTTTAAAATGCTGACAAAAGCAAACAGCTTGTCTCTGACCTTCTTTACTCAAGCAGCACAATTAATTACATTTCTGCATGATAGACTGTTACATTCTCTTTATTTATCTAAACGTGAATTTGCCTTATACTTCATTTGACTTTGAAATGTTTTTGACACTTGTATACTGAAAATTTAGTGTCACACTGGTACTTCATTATCAGGCTCAGGGACATAATTAGAACAACAATTGGCAAGATGGAAGGCCTTGAATACCTTATAGGATGAGCTTATTTGCATCAACATATTCAAGACAATTTTCCTGCTTTTGCTTTTTACATTATCACACTGTTATTGTGTAGGGGTGTGTGTGTGTGTGTGTGTGAGAGAGAAACAGAGAAAGAGACAAAGAGAGATAGAGCAGGAGAGAGAGGTTGGGATAGGGAGAGAGACAGAGAGAGACTTTATGGGGAAAAGAATAGATAGAATTTGACTTTTAACTTAGGTTTAAATAATGTTTTGATGAGTGCTTGCTTAAAAGATTTCATCACATTTTCCTAGTCCTACTGCTCTCTTTATACAGATGTGATGATGTGATACCACTAGAAATTAAACTATATATATTTGAAATCATTGATGATGTATCTGCTTTCTGAGAGCAATAAATGATAAGAAATGAACAGTTTTCTTACATTAGAGAGAAAAAATGGATAGAATTTCATGATGAAAATGTCAGCTGAACTGGTCAAACACAACAGTTTTCCCAATATCTCACTGAAGGATCTAACCAAAAAAGTAAAATGCTAAAAATAACTACTTATCCCCAGAAAATACTCTAAAGAAAAATGTATGTGAAGAGAAAGTCTTAAAATTTTTTACACTAGAATAGGGATTGTAGGCTTTCACACCTTCAACATTCTCTGAATTTAATTCTCTCCAAATGCTGGGCTGCCAGGATCCCCACATATTCATCAGTTTTTAAGAAGAAAGAGGTGGGGTGGGGGAACCAATATCACACATATTTATAGAGTATATGTATATCCTCCACATATTTCTCCAAAGTTTGTGTTTATGTTACTTCCCCCCCAAAAAATCATTTCAAACTGACTTAGTAGAGAGAGGAAATGTGAAGTTAGTTTCTATAGTGAATGGGATTTCATATCATAGTTCAAGAGCATGAAATAAAGTTTCAGGCTTTATATATATTTATATATATATATGGAAAATATTACTCAAATTGGTTCTGAAATTCCATTTCCTTAAAATGCTTGGGATTTAATTATTTAAGAACACTCTGTTGCTTTTGGTAAAAAGAAAAGTGCGTTCATAACTCTATAGTTATCATGTGTCAGTGGTTTACATTCAAAATAATAGTAATTGTGCCTTCAAATGCCTCTGAACATGTAATACGCTGTGCAGTGTGGGCTAAGCACTTTACATGCCGTATGTCATTTAATCCTCTCAACTATTACATGTGCGGAAGCTAAAGGGTTGAAGAGTTAAGTAATTTAATGGAAATCTCACACTAACAAATGGTTTGTTTGAAACCTGAAGCAGGTTTCTCTGAACTTGAAACTCATGTTCTTAATCATTCTGTTATTTAATTATGACTCAACTCTAAATATCTGTGAACAAAGCAAGTATACAATCATCGGCAGGGGGAAGTTCAAATAAAGAAAAGAAGATATCATTCCAGTTAATACTGTGTTTTGAATAGATGTCTTTGCATTAAAAAACACTCATTCCTTTTTATCACAGATATGATTCTGGAAGTTATACAAGTACAATTTTTTTTTAAAGGGCATAATGTTAAATGTACTTCAAAATCTGGCAGTGAGCCCTTTTTCCTATAAATTTTCAGATTGCATATATTTTATTTTCAAGTATTATATAATTTGGCTTAGAAGCAGGATAAAAAAGCATGTGATACTTTATTACCTGATTATAAATGTGGAAAATATAGAAAAAAAAATTTGCAGAGTACAAAACAAAGTTAAAAATCGGGATGATTTTAGCAAATAACAAATGCTAATTTGGTTGTGATCTGTTTTACATGTGATTCATATCACTTCAAAATTATTAAAAAATAATAGATTCTTTAGGCTTAGAGTTTCCTAGGAGGTAAGTTGTGTCAACTGAAATAAATGTACAGACTAAAAGTTGAGTGTTATGTTTTATCTGGTTGTCATTTCTGAGGACTCAAACCCCTCTGAGCCCTGGATCACAGCCTCTCAGATCGCTCTGAGGGACTGCTCCCAAGAGGTAGGTGGAGGAGCTAGGATATACAGGAGTTTTACAACAAAGACCAGGTAGTTGGAACATTAAAAGATTACTTGTTATCTAAAGAAAACCAGGCATCTCAAGTTAAAGAATTTAGCGCTTTCTTATGTATGGAAGGAAGCAAAATTTGGGCTCATTGAATTCATTCTTTTGACAACCATCTAGCTATCTGAGACCAGTATCTCATCCTTTCTTATTCTGAGTCCCCTCAGAGTACACCATTGTGAGTGGCTACAGAGATGAGGCTGCAGGCTTGTCTTCATTGAAGGGGTGGTAGCAGTCTCTGATGACTTGATGATTTCAGCATTCTTTGTTTACTGATATGATTTGCAGTATTTTTCATTCACAGTTGAAAAAAATTAAATATTTTTCCTGACAATAGTTCAGTGGGTGGAAAATTTACAATATTTTCAGTTGTCATCTGTGAGCAATTAATTTACTAGAAATATCTCTTTTCTTTCTATTTACTTGATGTATGAAAGGCAAGAACAGTCATGTACGAAAGAGAGGGCTGAGGATCAGCAGGAGTAGCTGAAGGTCCATCCAAGAACACTGGCAACTGGAATCACGTGCAGGATCCTTATCAAATGAGAGTTTTAAGTAACTTTCTCCCTCTCTCCACCATCCTCCCCACCTGGAGATCTACAGCAAGGCAGGGACAAAGAGAATAGGAATTTTGTTGGCAGTCTCAGTGATTAGATGCACAATAAAAAAGTGTTCTATCTGGAGACTATCTGTTGAAATACAAAATTATTCTCCAGTTATTCGATTGCTGGGCTGTGTTTTCTCCTTTCTCTGGGTTTCTTCCTCTCTTTATTTTCCCCTCTCACTTTTCACTTCCTTCTTTGTCTCTTGCTCACTCTCTGCTAGTATTGTTTGAAATCAGATTTTGTAAGAAAAATTCACATTTTCTTTTATATATTGGGTGAATTTCTGGTATTGAGGGATAAGCCAAGAGTGTAAAGGAAAGGAATTTATGTCAATCAGGTGCTCAAAATAATGTCAGGATTGCCTCCATTCAAGCAAAATTAATTATAGATTTTTTTAACATAGTAGACATCACTGAGTTCAATTCTTCCCTTTATCCTTCAAAGACAGGTAGCTATACAGTCAGACAGTAATGACATTCAAAAAATAAAACTATATATATATATATAAAACTCTAGGCATGTTTAAATATAAAAATCATGAAGTGGATGTCTTAATAAATTATTGATATGTGTAATTAATATATAGCAATGCTAAATTTTATAGATGAATGTTTTATAATGTTTTAATGTTATGTTACAACCTTTAAACTCAAGTAGTTGTAATAAATATTTAAAAAGGCAATTGCAGACTTTTGTCTGTATCCCATTTACAGAAAAAAAGGGCTTTATCTGTTCATTTCTCCCCATAATAGACACATTTGATTTCATTTATACAGATTTCTTTTTCTCATTACAGCTCTTTCTAATAAGTATAAGATAAAAACTAATTTTCTAACATCAGCAAATAAGATATTTAATTTTAATAGTACTTTCAAAATGAAATGTGTCCATACAACAGCAATAGTAACTATTTAGTAGAATAAATTTACATGGACTAAAATTCATGAATTTGTACTTGTGATACTGAAAGAAAGAAATATATAATTATAAATGTTATTGCTTTAAAAATAGCTTTTATTTAGGAGATAGGGATGAACCTTATTTTTTCTATATTTCACATCTATGACATTTCTAGGGAAAAAGAAATATTCTTCTATAAGTCAAGAAAGATACAGTAATCTTTCACTATTTGCTGTTGAAGGCTAACAGAATATGCCACTGCAAAATATGCTGCTTTGGCATAAGGATTATTTTGAGTTAAAGGGACTTGAAAAATAGCAAATGCAAGGAAAACACTCTGACCTTGTTTTTTGTTTTGTTTTGTTTTTCCTTAAAAGAAAAATGTCTTCCCTATACCAGAAGGAAAGTAACATACTTATGATCAAGGACAAGAAGTTGAGACAGAGAGAACTTTATACAAAGAATTCTATACAAACAGAAACTGTTAAAGCAATTCTTAACTTCCTTTAGCCTCCCCACATAAATAGTTTAGTTACTTTTCCATAATTCTATCTATTAGTTGCATATTGGTTCTGCCATTTCTTTATTTCTTCATTTCTTATGAAGGCACTGTATCATGAAAAAGTTGCATTAATTTGTATGCATTCCTCCCATTAATCTGTCTTATGTCAGCTTAATTCTCAGACCCAGCTGAAAAACCCTAGGAAGGTAAAGTTAAAATTTTGCCTCCCCTACACTAATAAGCTATTATTTTGTTAATTATATGTGTGTGTGTATGTATATGTATATATATGTTTCTATATCAGGCATCAATATTTTCTAGTTTTTAAAAAAATATTCCACATTAAGGAAAGTGGTATTTAATTGAAGTTCACATTATGCTCACGAATTGAAAGAAATATTATATCACCATGTTTATAGAGCATTTGTGAAAAAGTAACCAAAAATTATCAAAATGTGTATAAATATAGTTGATATATTTAAAACTTGTAAAGTTTTACAGAATGTTGCCCTCACCTTTCTGAAGTTAGTAGAAATCATCATTGAAAGGAATTACAGTTAGACAAGGAATGGTGTGGAACCAGACATTAATCACACAGCTGATATAAGACGTTTCTATTTTATCAGTCAAAAATTCCAATAACATTTATTCATAATATTTTACAGTCCCATATATTTTCATGGATAGGTATGTCAATATTTATGTTGCTGCACCACTCTAAAAGAATAATAACTATTTTCTTACTAAAAATGAGAATTTAAAACAAAGTTATAACTGTAAGGGGTTCTTGAATCTTAACTTCCTGTGACATAATTTCTTAGATAATTTCTGCATATTATAGACTACCAGCTAATTTTGGCCTTTTGTGAGATGATACAAATATTTCATTTGTTTAAATAATCAATTTCAATTTTGGTCATATTTCCATTATCGTGAAAGTTAAAATAAAACAGAGGAAATAATATAAAATTATTTTCCACAAATCATTGTTAGAATAACATTCTTTCATTCTACATTGCAGAAATAGCAACTCATGGTTTGTTTGAAGAACTATGAATTTTCAACATAACAGTTGCAGTTAAATATGTATGATGATATCTGTCTGATGAAAATTCTAAATATTTGACATACTTACTGAGTGATGAGGAAATTTTAGGTAGTATTTTGTTATCTATTTCATATTCCATATTTTTAATTATGCTGAAAGTTTAATGGTAGAAGAGACATAGTATCCAGAAAAATAAAGAAGCACAACATATTAATAATAAAAAAAATTAAGAATGTTTACTGGAACTATCTATGATCCTTCAGAGAACAAGAATTCAAATTACTTTAAACAATGTTCTCTGGATGACATTATCAATGTCGATTCAAGAACTAAGCTTATTTATTTTCTTTAAGTGAAGATTTTAGTTTGGAGTAATTTTAGATTTTCAGAAAAGCTTCAAAGATTGTACAGTAAGTTCATATGTATCTTTTACCCAGTCTTCTATACAGTTATTTTATATAGCTTGGATATAATTATGAAAACAAAGAATTTTCCTTGGTTACTATTTAGTACACTCAAATCTTTATTTTGATTTCACCAGGTTTTCCCACTATAGTCCTTTTTCTGTTCCAAGATCTCAGCCAGGGCTCCATGTTGATTGAGACACAGTTATCTTTGTCTCCACTGGTTTATGAAAGAATCCCATTCTGGCCTTGTTTCCCATGACCTCCATAGTTTTGAGGACAGCTGGTCAACTGTTTTGTAGAATGCCCCTCAGCGTGGGTTTGTTTTTTGTGTTTTCATGCTTAGATAGAGGTCATGACTTTTTTGGAAATAATGCCACAGAGGTTCAGTGTCCTCATCACATCTTATCAGGGTTTATTTGAGATCCACATTAAATAGTTGGTAATGTTAACTTTGGTCTTTGTGGAGGTAGTATTTGCTAGATTTCTCCACTAAAAAGTTACTATTTTTCCATTTCTTTATTCTTTGGTATCCAATCACTAAGTCAAACTTGCATATAAGGAGAGAGGATTAACTATCTATATTACTTGAAGCTGTTCTTAAGTTTTGTGCCATCTGGCTCATTTATTTATTTATACAATCCTGTATCCATATCAGTATTGACTTTTGATTATTTATTTAATTTTACGTTATAATTCAAGGCTGTCATTGTTTGCTCAGATTCTTTCAGCTTGACCACTGGGTGCTCTCAGAGGATGGCATGAGTACCTCTGACATGCCCCAGTTTTGTTTTTTGAGCATTTCTTCATTATTTTCCTCAGCTATATTGAGGTTCAGTTGACAAACCAAAGTTGTATATAATTAAGTGTACAATGAGATTAATTTATAGCACTTCCTTATTTATGACATGACAAGATGCTCCAGGATCATCTTATATTTTCCCTACCCTACCCTAGAATCAGCCATTTAGCCAAAGGTCTACATATATCTTTTGAGTGTATTTATTTTTGAGCACATTTCTAGGGAAAAAGAAACAAACAAACAAACACGATATATGCCAAAATTCATGGAAGCTGAATAATATGTAATGACATTTATTTAATATTTAGTGACTTGAATTTAATTACCCAAATTTCTCAAAATATGTTCCTAAGTTTAGGTTAGAGAACTTGTATTGATTTTTTTGTGACCAAAGCCAGTAGGCTTTCCCACATGAATTTCTACCTCATGGAGCCATTTGTTGACCTTCTTCAGCCATTTTACTTGTCTCAAATTCATGCAAATTTTATACCTGCCTTGTTATTTATATTCCTTCATCTTTGTATATTTTTGCCTTTGAAGTAATATTACTTGAGTTTATGTTTCATGTTCCCAATGTGTCTCAATGATTCTGTTGATTTTAATGACCTATTTATTAATTACAAATTTATCTTCATATTCATTGACACATAATTTAAAATTTTTATTCTGTGTATCATTTCATGTATTATTTTACCTACTTTTTAATTTTCTAAGTACTTTGAACATTTTTATTGATTCTTTTTAAAAACTGTTTCCCAAAGCATTTTCCAGGAGACAGTTTCCTTGAAATAATAATAATCGTAAGTGGGAAATGAAGTCTTTGTCTGACAAACAATGGTTGAAGTAAATAAAGTAGGTTTCTTTACTGCAAGGCTTATCAGAGCCTTCACTATGTCTAGTAGGTCTAATAGCAGTACTCCAAATATATCCACATCCTAATTCTCAGGTCATTTGATTGTCTTACCTTACATAGCATAAGGGACTTTCCTGATGTGACTAAGTTCATTACCTTGAGATGAAGAAATAATCTGGTAATGAAGGTAGGCACAAATGTAATCACAAGTATGCTTATAAGAAGCAAGAAGATTAAACAAGATTATACTGTATAGCACAGGGAAATATATGCAAGATCTTACGGTAGCTCACAGAGAAAAAAATGTGACAATGAGTATATATATGTTCATGTATAACTGAAAAATTGTGCTCTACACTGGAATTTGACACATTGTAAAATGATTATAAATCAATAAAAAATGTTAAAAAAAAAAGAAGCAAGAGGGTCATAGTCAGATAATGTCAAAATAGAAAGAGATTGGAATAATGCAGATCATGAGCTGAGAAATGTGAACATTCTTTGGATGCTGGAAAAGGCAAGTAAACAATTTATTCCCTAGAGCCTCCAGAAGAAATCCAACCTTGCCAATATCTTGATTTTAACCCAGTAACCTCATTTTGAGCATCTTAGCCTGAGATCTATAAGATAATTATTTCATGTTGTTTTAAGCCACTAAGTTCATGCTAATTTGTTATGACAGCAATATGAAAATAATACACTATGTTTATATTATTTTTAATTTTCCAAGTATTAAATGGCATCACTGAGGAGCATAGTTAAGGTAATATTATTAGGTTGTTTATATTATTTATTTATATGAGATATTTCATACAAGCAAAATAATAAAGATCTAAGAGAAGTGTGGGAAGAGGTACAGTATTTTTTTACAATGGAAGGAAATTAGAGTACCTAGAGAATGAAGACATATGAGGTTAGATAAACAAAGGACAAGGAGGGTAGGTTGGCAGGACCTGCTCTCTATCTCAAACATTTGGCTTTTCTTGGTTCACTTTAATCTGGGAAGGCATAACCCATTGTTTTGAAACATTAATTAGTTATGTAGGTGACTACAATTTAGAGGGGATGCAGAGAAGATGGAATAAAACCATTTAACAGGCAGTTTCAGTAGTCTAAGGAATGATGGTAGTTTAAAGTAATATCAAGAAATAGGAAGAATTTGATGGAGTCAAAAGTTTTACAGCCAGTGGTCTGAATTTGCTAACAGCTTCACTATGGGAAGGTATGATACCAAAGATGATTCTTATGCCATTACCTTTGGTTATAGGAAGGATACTGGTGCTATTAAAAAAAAAAAAGCTACTTCATTTTATCACTTCTCTGTCTGCTTGTGGCTGGTAATTGCTAAAATCATTGCCTCTTGGACAGAGTTTCCTTTCCCTGATATCTTAGAAGAGGACGTCATTTTTAAAGATTAGGAGTCAATGCTATTATATTGAAATATTTCAGTGTGAGGTAAATTTGTGCCCTCAAGTGGAAGCATCAAGTATAAACTTTTATATATAAACATGGAACTCACTGAAAAGACTTTGAATCTCTAGACTAGAGATAACACATTTTCTCTGGGCATAGTGTATGACACCCAGAGAGAGGACATAGAGTAAGAAAAGGAAAAGACATTTTATAAATCATGATATATATCTATGATAAGAAATGTTAATAGCAGGAGTTCAATCTCATCCTGGAACCAGGAAAAATTAATTTGTTCTCTAGGATTTTTTTACATTTGGTTCAAATGTATTGGCATGAAGAGACTTGAAGAAGTTGGAATTGTACATAACATAAAGGCTTTAAATTATAGTCTGTATTATAATCCCTTGATATTTTCAGTGAACATTCAGTAAGACTCACTGTAAGGGATTCAATTACAGAAAAGGGAAAGGATTGTGACCTTATAGTGAAACCCAGACTGATGGTAGGAGGATCAGTCACCAGGAAAAAGCAAGTCTGCCCAAGAAGCTATGATTTCTTCAGGATAACTGGCTATAAGTAAGCACAGAAGTGATACCTTGAAATTATGAGTTTGATTTTGTTTTTAATTATTGTTAATGAGAAATCAGAATACAACTTTCAGTTATTTGTAGTATCCAAGTAAATTTATCTATGGTTTTTCCATTAGTCATACGATGCTTAATTATTTAGGAGTTCAGAGGAATCCCAGCCCCTTGGAAAAGATTATCTGCCTGAAGACTGCCAAAGCAGGAGTCTGGAGTCCCATGTGCTCAGAGTAAGAAGGATTTTCTGCTGCTCTGGAAACAATTGCTAGCAGAGTCCTATAGCTCTGCCTCTGGTGAAACACCCTACACTTTTCCCCCTGCAACATTCCAATTCTTTCCACTAATATCTGCGGTGATTAACAAAGGACTAGTGCAATCGTTCCTTTTGTCATGGTTCATGTCAGTTTATTGTAAACTTTTCTAGAAAATCATAACCAGCTATGTGCCCTTGACCAAGTTTGATCACCCTGTGAGTCAATTTCCTCATTTAAAACAATTTCCCAAGTAATATTATTAGAAGGATTAGAACACTCCATGCAAATGGCCTATTATTATGCTATTGGTGTAGTATAAAGTTATTTAAATGTTCCTGTAATCTTGACATGCCTGAGATATTTCAATATGTGTCTATGTGCTGCACGTCTATGCTGTGTATGTGAGGTTGCTGATTAAATTGAATGAGATTAACTGATTTAAATCTTAATTCTACTACATACCAGTTGTGTGACCTAATTCTTAATTCTATCACATACCAGCTGTGTGATCTTCTGTGCCTCAATTCACTTGTGTGCAAAATGGAGATAAAAGTATTTCCATCAAATGATTATTGGGAGAACATAAGGTGTTAGCTAATTTATGGCTGTATCAAATATGGAAAAAGTTATACAGTCAAGCTAGAGTGATAGAAAATTTACGTAATAAAGGAGTTATTTAAATGCATGAGAAGGATGAAAGAAGCTCACAAGGGATACTTTAGTACCCTAGGGACCAGAACTAGCGGAGATGCTTCCATCCCACATGGGAAAGGACCCGGGTAAGGTCCAGTGACTACAGTAGCTATAACTATTACAGAGAGTTATTCGAAGAGGCGGCCAAGAGGGTATGTGTGAAATAGAGGACCTGACCCCTCCAAAGTGATCATATTGAAATGAAGTTATTGAAGTAAATGTTGCCTCCCTAATCTCTTCACTCCCTTTTATAGTGTGCCACACTTCTCCATTGGCTGAATCCAATTGGAAGCCAAATATTGCTAAGCCCATGAGTGGGGTCCAAGAAGCTTGGGGTCCAAGAAGCTTAGTTTCCAAGACAGAGAAGAGACTGGAGAATTGATCTGAATGGGTTACATGATAACTGGCATAAAATACTGAGAACCATGCATAGTGTATAGTAATTGATATGTGTTAACTATTGTTTGCAACCTCTTGCACTAGAATTAGAGACTTTTATAACTGCTTTGCCATTCTTCATTCTACCTCTATTCAAATGTACAGAAACATTCAGAGTACACTATTATCACATTCCATAACTATTGTCTATTATCACATTTCATAAGCACCTTTGATAACAGTATGGATTCCAAATAAAATAATTTTCCCCTCGATGCTACTAATTTAAAAATAATTAGCAATAAAAGTGATCTAAGCTTTCATTTGTGGGAAAGTCTACACATTCCCAATCCAAAGAAAATGAGAATTTATTGAATTTCTCCTTTTCCTTTCAGAAGTTATTACTTAAAATATTTAGTAATATTACATGTATAGAGAAATAACAAAATAAAGTTAAACTCTCTATGCATTTAGTATTTTCTCACTAATTATCTATGGTGGCATTTTTAGTTTAGAGGCATTGATTAGCAGTAAATCTAATATTTCAGAAAATGGAAAGGGAATAGATATTCAGTTCAGAAAATGGACATATATCTAGGAGGATTTTTATGAAAATTGTATTATATTGTTTTATTCAGAATGGCAATTATCTAAGTTTTTGTAACTGACTAAGATAATAATTTTCACTCTAAATGACATATTTTAATATCAAGATAAGTAATTTAATATAATTAGTATTAAATTACTTCTAATTTTCACCATTGATGGATTGCACAGGCAGTTATATTAGGGTGCCATGACAAACACCAAGCAGTAACAAACAAATTGCTATTAGGAGAAATTTTAACATAAACTTCTGAGGGAAGTTTAACCGTTTTTTCTTCTTTTATTATTTTATCTTAGTGCATGTGAATACATTCTTTATATGTAGACATCAAGTGATTGCCTTGTATACATTTGAGAAGCATCAGGTCATAGGTGGCATTTGCATCCATTGGAAGTTTGAGAAAGAAAATATGAACTTAAGGTACTGAGCTGTGGGAAATCCAGACCACTAGAGACTAGGTGATAAAGGAGAAACAGCCCAAGTAAGCTGAGAAGGCTGGGATATTTATTTATGGAAAGCAAAAAAACAAACCACATATGATAAAGTTTGTCAAGTTGCCAAAAACATGAAAGTAGCTTATAAAAGATGTTGTGATAAACCACATTTAAAAACACTGACAGTATGAGTAAGAGATGCCAGAGAGGGTCCATTGATTTTAAAATCTGGAGATTGTTGGTGACATGGATTAAAAAAAGCTTTAGTGGATTAGTGGGTGCAAAGCCAGGTTATATTGTTTTGTAAGATGATTTGGAATTGGCCAAAAATAAACACTCTGCAAATTATTAAAAAAAATAAACTACTGAAAAAATTTCAGCTGTGCAGAGATGTGGAGTAAATGTTTGAAAGAAATTTATTTTGTTCTACCTGTGTTATTATATTCATGTGGATGATACAATAGAGGAAGAAAACCTCTGATAGAGCATAGAATAACTAACAGATCAAAGTTTTTCAGAAGGCAGAGGGTAAGTGCCTAAGCATAACTGTTAGATATGCTCTCTTTTCTCCTTTGTCAGAGAGAGAAATACCTCCTCCCTTGAAATAAGGAAGGAAAAAAATAAAAGTTTATCCAGTCAGTGTGTCCTTAAGCTATTGAGAACAAGATGAAGATGCTCTCTCAATCTTAACTTTTTAATGAATTTTTAAATGCTAAGAAACATTTTGAACTAAAATTTCAGAGGTTTAGGAAAAGTAAGGAAGTATAAAAGTTTCTTGCTCAGATGTGAAAAATAGGAGCTATATTTAATTGACTGAAGACAACTGAGAGGCAATTTAAGTTCCAAGATCATGTATTCATATAAAACTAGCCTGCTTAATTTGGAATTTTTCAACAATTTAACAATAAGTAACTACTTGGATGAAAGACCCAAGATGATAATGTAAGGATAATATGGTATTAATATTTTCAGGTAAAAACCAATGGGTGGTAGACTGGACTAAGTGCTTAACAGAAAGAGATAATAATAGGTTAACAGAGAGATTGATATGGTTGAAAAGTACATCTATGTGATCATTTGAGCAAGTGGCAAAATATTAGTAGACTGTCAAACATACCATATTCTCATTTAACATTTTAGAGATGTTCAAGTGACTGATGAAGATAAAGGTCAGGCGTGCTCATGAGACGTGTAGCTCATGGAACTCAGCAGGTAATAGTTGCCATAGAAGAAGATCAAGGATCTGATGTGTGGTTGTATCAGAGAGCCTTTAAGATCCTGTCTAAATAATGTTTTCTACTGTGATTCCAGTGATTTGGAAAGGAAAGAAGTGTTATAAGAATCAGCCATTTGTAATCCACACCCTCCAAAGACATGGTTTCCTTTCTACTCTGTCTATTCCTTTCTTGGTAGAATGGCTTATTATTCCAACTTACTCACCTTTTCCCTTTGCCGCATGACTTTTGCAGTGAGTAGAAGTAGGCTGAGCTTTGGACTTGACCATTTGACTTATTTTGCCAATGGAACATTAATGGGTGGAAAGGAAGCAAAGGCTTTAAATATACATTCATACTCTGGCTTGCCCTCTTGAACTCCGGTAATTTAACCAGGTAAACCTGAACAAATATCTAATTTCTCTGAGCCTCAGTGTCCTCCACCATGAAATAGGGCTAATAATACTGACCTTATAACACTCTTGTGAATTTTAAAAATATAATTTATATAATATAATGTCTGAAAGAAAACAAGTAGTGAGTAAAATGCCATGACACTTCTTATTCCTGATAATTGAAGAGAATAATCCACCAATCAGAAGACCCCATTCCTCATTATTTATTGAGGTGCTTCATTTAAATACAACTTCCATTAGAAGTGATATTTTCTTTTTCTACTGATTGGCTTTGAATTAAGTCCATCTAAATTTAGGATGTAATCAACTCTTGGATATATCAGTCTGTCTCACAGATTAAGCCAAATATGTCAAATAGTCAGAATTTTTATTTCCAACTGATCTTTCTGCATGAAGTATCTCAGTGGTTGGTAATATCACCCACACAATTGCCTAAAGTCAGAAATCTAGGAGTTATCTTTGACTTTTCCCATTCTTACAACAAGTGTCAATTAATCACCAAAGCCTACACATGTACACCTTGCAAAGAGTTTTATCACCTAAATTCTATCCAATCCCCTTCCATTCTTTCTGAATACACTCATTTTTCTTATCAAGGTCTTAGCAATGACATCCTAATAGTTTTCTATGCTTCTATTGTTCTTCTGTTCCTTCTGTAGTTAAATCCCTATCATGATAGCTGACATAAAATAATGTATAGCTAATCCATTGAAACAATTATTAAATCATTTTTGAGCACTAACTCAAAAGTAATTTTTATAGGCAAATTTTGTCAAGTCACTCCTTACATAAAATTTTCATAATTAAAGTGTAGTTTTCTAGCATTATCAAAAGACCTTCTATAATGTACTCCAATGTCCAGTTTTATCTTTTGTTGTTATTTTTGCCAATCTGCTGCTAAATCATCATAATTTTTCTACACTGAATTTACCTCTCTAATGTTTCATTTAAAAAAAAATCTCTGTTAAGTATTGCCCTCTATACTGTGCTTCCAGAAATTAGTGTATGTTCTACCCAACAAGCAAGCAGTTTTCCAAATTAAAATTTACCATGTTACTTCTTCACTCAAAAATTTTAAATGACATTTTATTGCTCCTGGAATATGGAACAATATTTTTCATTTGACTTGTGGATAATTGTGTAACCTGGGTCCTGCAAACCACTCAATTCTATATCACTTTTTCTAGATTTCTACAATTCTTCCATAATGGCCTCTTTTAACCTCTCAAAATTCCATGCTCCTTGATAAATTTGAGCTTTCGCCTATTAACCTCAAGTTGACATGTTTTTGCAACTTCCTAAGAGAAACCTCTCCTGAAGTTGCTAAGGTTTTATATAATAGAATAGTAATGACAATAACAAGAAATAACACTTGTATAGCACTAACTATGTAGTTGGATGTGCTCCTAGTTTTTTACACATGCTGATTAATCCTAACATTAACCCTACAGAGTTTAAAAAATTGAGGCAAGATGAGAAAATCGGGGTAAAAAGTAATGCATTTACTTTGCAAAGTTCCTCTTTTATTAGATAGTAGAGCCTGCATTAAAGGCAAGCTAGTTCCAGGTAAACTAGGTGTTAAAATCTAGTTTCCTGAATGCTATACATATTTATAATAGATTTATGTTGCATTTATAATAGATTTTAAGATTCATGAAAGGTTGTATCCGAATTAGGGTAACAACTGATACCAAAGCCAGACAAGAACATGGCAGGAACACAAAATTACAAGAAAATATCCTGATAAACAAGCAAAATTCCTTAGCAAATATTATCAAGCTGAATTCAGCAGTACATTAAAAGTGATCAAGTGAGATTTATTCTTGGGGATACAAGGATGGCTTAACATATGCAAATAAATCAGGGTGATGATACATAACATAAACTAAAGAAGAAAAAAATCATAACATCGTCTCAATAGATTCCAAAAAAGCATTTGATATAATTCATCATCCTTTCACGATGCAAATTCTCAGCCAACTTGGTACCGAGGGAAAATACTTCAATATAATAAAGGCCATATATGACGATCCCACAATAAAGGTCATGCTTAACAATGAAAACCAAAAGATTTCCTTCTACAATCAAAAACAAGGCAAAGATGCCTACTCTTGCCACTTTTGCTCAACAAACTATTGGAAATCTTAGCCAGAGCAGTTAGCAAGAGAAATAAATTAAAGATTTTCCAAATCATAAAAGAAGAGGTAAAAGTGTCTCTGTTTACAAATAACATGTATTATGTATAGAAAACTCTAAAGACTGCACCAAAAAAACTGTAAGAATTAATAAGCAAATTCAATAAAATTGCAGGATACAATATCAATATATGCAATTATTTGCACTTCTGTAAACTAACAAGAACAACACATTATCAGAAAGAGAAATTAATAAAACAATCCCCTTTGCAATAGTGCCCCAAAACAATAAAATATTTAGAAAAAATTAATCAAAGAAGTGAAAGAACTGTACACTGAAAACTATGAAACATTCTTGAAAGAAACTGAAGAAGAAACTTATAAATTAAAATATATTCTGTGCTTATGGATGGGAAGAACTAATATTGCTAAAATGTTCATATGACCAAAGTCTATAGATTCAAGACAATCCTCTTCAAAATTCTAATTGAATTTTTTACCAAAATAGGACAAACAATCCTAAAATACATGTGGAATCAAAAAAGATTCTGAATAGGCATAGCAATCTTGAGAAAAAGGAACAATGATGGAGGCAACACACTTCTTTATTTTAAAGAATAGTACAAAGTGATAGTAATGAAAACAGTATGGTGTTAGTATAAAAAAAACAGATACATAGATCAATGAAATAGAATAAACTTCTCAGAAATAAACCCACATATATATTGCTAATAAGTAGAGAAAATAGTTTTTCCATAAACGGTATTGGGAAAACTCAGTAACTACAGATGAAAGAATGAAACTGGATTCCTGTTATACACAAAAAGAAACTCAAAATTTATTGACAGTTTGAATGTAAAGCCTGAAATCATAAAAGTCCTGGAAGACATAAAAAGTGGGTAAGCTTTTAACATCGGTCTTGGAAATGTATTTTGGGTCTTACACCAAAAGCAAAGGTGACAAAATCAGAAATAAGCAAGTAGGACTAGATCAAACTGGAAGGCTTTTGCACAACAGAGGAAACCATTAACAAAATGAAAAAGCAGTTTACAGGATGGGAATAAATATTTGCAAGCCGTATTTCTGATAATGGATTAATATCAAAAATATATAAGAAACTCATACAATTAAAAACCAAACAATCCAATTTTTAAAAAGACAGAAGAAATAAATAGACATTTTTCCAAAGAAGACTTACAGATGGCCAACAGATACATGAAAAAGTGTAAATCAAAACAACTGTGAAATGTCACTTCACACCTATTCGATGGCTACTATTAGAAAGATGAGGGAGAACAAATGCTGGTGAGTATGTGGAGAAGAGTGAATCCTTGTACACTTTTTACAGGGTTATTAATCAGTACACCTACAATGGAAAACATTGTGGAAGTTCCTCAAAAAATGCAAAAATAGATCTTCCATATGATCCAGAAATCACACCTTTGGGTATGTATCTAATGAAGATAAATCACTATCTCAAAAAGATATCTTCACTCCCATGTTCATTGCACAATTTTTAGCAATAGCCAAGACATGGAAACAACCTAAATATCCACTGAAGGATGAATGGATAAAGAAAATATGATGTGTATCTATATATACACACACACATGTGTATGTACATATATTTTATGTGTATGTATATGCACACACAGACACACACACACAATGGAATATTATTCAGCTTTAAAAAAGAAGAAAATTCTACCATTGTGACAATGTGGATGAATCTGGTGGGCATTATGCTAACTGCAATAAGCCAAAGACAAATACTGCATGGTATCGCTCATAGGTGGAATCTAAAAAAAAAGAAATAAAAAATTAAACTCGCAGAAATAGAGAGTAGAATGGGGGTTGCCAAAGTCCAATGATGCGGGCCAGCATTGAGGGAGAGATGAGAAATGGGGAGAGTTGGTAAAAAGGTACAAACTTTCAGTTATAATGTGAGTAAGATGTGAAGGTCTAATGTATTAAATGTGACTATATCTGATAATACTGTACTAGGTATAGTTGAAATTTATTAAATGAATAGAATTAAAGTGTTCTTACCAAAAAGAAACAATTACAAGTTAAATATGTGATTTGATGGAATTGTTAAATAACTTGCTTGTGGGAATCTTTTCACAGTGTGTATGTATATAGACTCATTATGTTTTAGCCTTTAAATAGGTTATAATTTTGTTTATCACTTATACTTTAATACAACTGAAAAAATTTAGAGTAACTGTCAAGCTCATAAAATTTCCTTATGGCGATGTCACTACTACTCTTTCTTTCTTCTCAATTTTCAACACCCCAAGCCAGGGTTGCAACCCATGACCTAAAGTGGGCCAATCATAACTTCTTACTTCTCTGACTTAGTGATTAAATAAGGCCTATATAAGTGACTTAAGTTTTAAGAATCTAAAAACTTTCCTGAAATTTTCCATTTTAGAATGGAAAATTATTTCCTTTTTAATTTCCTCCTTATTTCCTTCTTGTATCAAAGAAGAGATGTTGTATGTAAACCTGAAGATTTCAGCAGTTACATATATTTTCATGACTCCACCTGACTGGAGAAAATGAAGCCAAAAGATCAATAGAAGCAGAGAAGATGGTACTTGAGACTTTCAGAAGCCAGGGAGAGCATGCCTGCCTCAAATATGTAGGGCAGGATCATTACCTGAACAATAAATTACCTGGATCTTTGTTCTAATTTGATTAAATTCTATTTCCAACTTTTAGGAAAAGTCTTAATGTCTTAAAAGTTTATGTCTGGAGTGCAGTATTGTGGGGGAAAAATAAAATAAAATAAAATATGATATTGCTTGGTTCAAGGTGGGAAAGGAATTGACAAGGATTTCTCCATGCCAGGCAAGTGAATCTTACCTGTTAGGTCACAGTGAAGCACACTTTGTATTATTACACTTTATTTTAGGATTCTAACAATGTTTTTACAATAGAAAATGTTATAAACATAGGAAAATGTTGGTTTACTTCTAACAGCCATTAAGAGGTAATACTGAAAAAGAAGTATTCATCCAACTTGACCTCTTGTAATAAAAAAGCATGTAACTTTGTTAGGAGAGGACTTTTCTGAATATAACCTGTGATCCAAGACTAATGAGATTCAAGAAAGCATGTGCTATGCCACTTTGCAAAAAGAAATTTTCTATCCCTTGCTAAAGGTATTATGCAAACTAGTAATGGGGATTGTCTAAAATAACCAGAGAAATAGAGTCCCTTAGTGACCCACCCAGATCCATCTTTTGTGACTTAGCTTTGCATCCTGTTCCTGATGTCAACCATCATAAATGAAAGTCAAATAAGACATGTCCTGTGGTCAAAATTAAGTACCTATAAAGGCATAAAGCAGAAGCACATAAAATGAGTGCTGGTATAACTGTGGTGGAGGTTTCACAGATGAGGATAATGAGGAATGATCTCCAAGGGCTAGATTCTTATTTAAAGAAAAAGAAAAGTTCCTGATAAACAAAATACTGAAATTGGTACTAGTTAAGAGAGTCCTCAAAACCGAAATGAAAGAGCAGCTAAGTGTGTAATTCCCCCAAATATCCCAGGTTGCTGTTATTTGTTATACTGCTAAGGTAATTTCTAAAATGTTGTAAAGCAGACCAACTTGTAATAGACTGTTAAAACTTCTACAAAGTTCTCCCTAATCCAAGGTATCACCATGGAGAGCAATGAACAAAATAATCTCTTGCAAACATAAAGTGGGTCAGTCAGATTTGCATTCTAAGGATTCTACTCCACTGTCAATGAAGCATCAATTTTTTTTTTCTCCCATCTCATAGGTTACTGTGGATAGATTTGGTGTCTATTATCTGCTTGTCAATTTTTTAAAAGTATAAGCCTTTTTTGTGTTATTTAATTTTCTTTTGTCATTATATGTTTAGTTTGTTTAGCCTGAAAGATAAGGATCATGAGGAAGTACATCAGAGATGGAGAAAATGGTATCTACTGGAGATGCTGGAACCTAGAGGGGAAGGGCTCCTGATATTGCTTTGAATTGTGTGTGGATATGAAATTAGCTATCTCCTACTGGGGAATCTGTTGGTATATTTATGTATGTATATCTGATTATTTTATAATTAAGATGAGAAACTTTCATGTTGCAGATATAGGAACAAGCTTGAGAGATATCGACATATATGCAGATCTGTGTCTGGCAGCTAGCTTGTGTGTGAAAAGGGGAGACGGGAGGGATGGTACTTAACATAAATTAGCATGCTCTGTACATTCACTATGATACTGCCCAGGTGCTATATATGTGCAATTCTATGTGTATCTCTTTTTTTAATATAAATCCCCACCTTAGGTAATATGATAGATATTCAATGCTTATATGATGACTAAGTAGATCTTTGCCCGTTACGTCTTTGCACCATTGATTTCTCATTTGCAGAATTTCATACCATTCCTCAAATCTTAGTGCAAAGTTTTAACACTCTGGAAAGAACTCTCCAGCTTTCAGAAATGAATATAGTTACTTGATTCCTTTAGCATCCTCTGTACATCCTTGTCAAAAAAATCATTGCTTTATCTTTAAACCATTATTTGTAGATTGGGTTCCTGGTTAACCTAAGATTCTAAAAAGTAAACTACACATTTTCATCTTGTATTTTCAATCAACCAAAGTTTGGGATAAAAGGCACTAAAAACAATCTGTCATATTATTGGATGAAAGTCTACATTTCCCCAAAATGAAGTTTTTGTGTCTTCTAAAGAAGTCAAAGTTATAAAAATAAATCTATTGAATTAATTGTATTGCATTTTAACAGGACATACATATACATTGATGTTAGTGGCAGTTTAACAGAGGAAATTGTTTCTTTATATGAGATATATTATTATATATATTATACAGACAAATATAGAGGTAAAACAAGTGATAATTTAAGAAAAACAAATGAATATATAGCTAATTATACTGTGTATTGATTTATTCCAAAGATGTAGCTTACCTTAATTTACTAACTTGCAGGACTCAGGTCAGAATGCCATATTCTGAGGAAAATAGTTGGTAAAATACAGAAAAGTTTTTACTAAAATATTAATTACTTTTTTCTTTTCAAAATAAGTTGAAAAAATAGAAGTATACAATTCCAAGAAAGGTTAAAAAAAATATCACTCAAATACATTTATCATTTTAGTACTACTTCAGATTACAGATTTAAGGGAAAAAAAAACTTAACTACTGCCTTTGAAACTTATTTGCCACAAATCATTCCCTCTGGCATGAATGGATTCTAATTTGTTGTGACCCATGTCAAAAACTCCAAAGCTTTTTTTTTTAATTTTATAATATTTCTTCATATAAATGTAGTCTCTCTAGTCTTTTCTTAGTGTGAAGGCATTAGCTATAAAATATATTTATGAATTTGATGTATATTTATTGGAAACAACAAATCATTCTTAGGCACATCCAGGAGAGGTTTGTTGTATTATCTGTTGCTATAATATATAGAGGCACTCCTAATCTCGTTGAAGGCTTCTATTATGATAGGACAATTTCAGTGCATTAAATATGATATACATGCTGATAAAATAAAGAACCAAGTGCATTAAATAATTTATGAAACAAGCCAAGGTATGCATAAATAAAATATAGAAAAATACTGCATTTAAAGCACTTGCTACAAATTGATTCTATGTTCTGGCAAACATGACATTCACAAAGATAAAGAAGTCACATCATTACACTAGTCACCAAAATAAAATATTCCTATTAAATTTGACTAAAATCTTTACAATATGTGCCTGAAAACTTCAAACCCTTAGAATTCTAGTATTGTATATTAACTGTATAGAAATATAACTTCAGTATAAAACATTTCTTAGGAAGATGTTTTTTAAAATAGTATATTCTTAGTAAATTGGAACTGCTATAACTTAGAACTTATTATTTCTTGCTATTTTAAGAACTATTAATTGAACCACTATATAAAGTGTATTGTTCTGAATTTTGTAGATATTTTGTTATAGTCTTTTTGTTTTCATGTTAATAGACTGCCTATTAATATTCATTGTTCAGCATGTGCAAATCAGAATGCTTTTGTATGAATATTCATAAAGTTTAATGAGAATCCTTAAATACACATTAGTCACAATGAATCACTTATATGTAAAGATAATACCATTCAGTGCACTAGCTCATTCAAAAATATGTTGTAGCTTACCCAAATTTATTAATATACTGGAGTTTTTTAAACATGAAAGTCCAAGTGGTATCAATAACTAACATATAGTATTGTAGAAACATGGAAATAACTAAATAGTTGAATGTATTAATTTATTACATATATTTATGTAGTATCAAAACAGTATACTTTTTGTCTTTTAATTAAAAATAAATTATTCAATGTTTAATAACCTTCAAAAACTAATGTGACCTAAGTGACTGTACTGTATTTATGTGTTTAGAGTGCAATCTAGGTGATTAATTACTAACTACTTCACATTATTTGCAATGTGCTTAATTTCTTAAGGTGTTACTTGCTTGATATTTACCTTAACAGAAGCCACTGTGGAGAAAACTGATTGTAGAGATAATAGTAATAATGATAATCCCTTGAACAACAATCAAGTCATATTTAGATGTTAATCTGTGGGAAGGTAGTATTTCAGGTCTAAAATATGATGTCAAATTTGCCAGTCAGCAAAAGATTGTAATATTTTTTAATTTATTATTTGATAATAAATAAATAATTACCTTTATGCCACACCATAAATGGTTTAAAAATAATCATATTGTTTTGTGCCTTTTAGCAGCAAATACAAGATAACTGAAATAACAGATTTACTGAAAAGGTAATAGCGTGCAAATTTTTTTAATCTGTCAACATTTTTTCTCTTTATAAAATTGTAGTGTTTAAAGAATTTTCAGCTGAATATAATGATTTTAAGAGGATGATCTTTCTATAATGTAGCATATGAATAATACAAGTAATTAATTAGACATAATTGCAATAATGCATTTTCATTATATGTTTTTTATATATAAGCATTTTTATTGTAAAATAATGTTAAACATTATTGAAATTTGAATTTCATTCTTGATTTCCCTTGTAATCAAACTTCTAATGAGAATCATTTTGCCAAATTACTTAGAACAATAGTCCCAAGGGCTTATTTTACTAAATACTTATTCACAGTCATGAATAATTGAAATTGCTCACTTTATTATGGTTTTATGGAGAACAAGGATGTTAAATGACTGATTCACTGAACTTAAAATTCTCATTTGCTTTTGACAAAATCAGAATTACTACATATAGGAAAGCTGTTGTAGATAATTAGCAGAGACATGTAATCCCCCAAGTTTCATTATTCTGCAAATAAATATAAAAATAATGAGTCTATTAGACCAAATTAGTAGTCAGTTAAATCTTTTTAAAGATATAAATAGGTACGTCTGTCTATCTAATCTATACGTGTGTATGTCTGTGTGTGCATCCCGGGCTTCCTCTACCAAACATATATGTTTGGGGGATTATTTTAAAAATAATTAATAAAAGTGAACTTTAAAGGATTCTATACATAATGAACAGATGACTAATTTACTATCATTGATGGCTAGCTATATATATATTTGAATGATTAATGTTGTATTATATGTACTTTATAATAGTAATCCCTGTAGGGTGCCACGAAGACTAAACATTTTTGCTTTAAATTTAGTTATTTATTTTTAAATAGTTACTTGCACATGGAACCAAAATTTAAAGTTAAAATGTTATTTAGTAATATTATCAACTTATAGATACACTTATTCATATTATTACTTTATTGGTAACTTTTTAAATTTAAAAAGTTACTTCTGTTTTTATCCTGCAAATGCCCATTCATCTTGCCTAGTAGCAATCAATATAATCGGAGAACAAACGTCAGATCTTGAGTTAAATGGACTCATAATATATGGATTGGGTTAGAAATCACCATAGTCTGCCCATAATTAAAATAATAGTTAACTTTTGCTTATTTTGTTATGTGGACCATTCATTGTATGAAGTAATTTAGGAAATCATTCCTCACATATTTCTCACAAACAATTCTATGTAATAAATATTTTCTTTAATTTCAGCCCACAGCTGAGGACATTAAGATCACAAGCATGTCCAATGTTCTGATGGTCAGGAAGTGACAAGTTAAGGTCTTCACCTACTCAGCCCCACTCAGAGGCCCTGTTCTTAATCACTGTGACACACTCTCTCCCCTAGAGTTTAATGGCTAAAAGGAAGGCCTTGAAATGCAATCAACATTAATGGAGTACTCTCTGTAAACCACTTATTAAAGGGGTATGCATTTAGATGTGTGGAGGAAAATAATTCAGAAATGAAATTAGATTTAGAAAGCTACACAAAAATTAAACAGGGAATTAAAAAGTATTGCCAAGAGTTAAAGAACAAATTAGGACTTGGCATATACTCCTGTAATTCTGCCCGTCTGTGGTCTACCTACACAAAGAAAGTTGTACATGTATGTTTTAAAACGATACTACCAACACAGGCATATCTCATTTTATTGTGCTTTATTTTGTTGCCCTTCCCGGATATTGAGCTTTGTTTCGTTTTGTTTTGTTTTTACAAATTAAAGGTTTGCACCAACCCTGCATCAAACAAGTCTATGCATTTTTGCAATAATACTTGCTCACTTTACATCTCTTTGACACTTTTTGATAATTCTTGCAATATTTCAAACTTTTCATTATTATTTTATTTGTCATGGTGATCTATGCTCAGTAATCTTTAATGTTACTATTGTAGTTACGTTGGAAAGCCAAGAACCGCACTGATACAAAATGATGAACTTAGTGGATAAATGTTGTGTGTGATCTGACTCTCAGAGACTGGTCATCCCCCAACCTCTCCCCTCCTCCTCAGGCCTCGCTGTTCCCTGAGACACAACGATACTGAAATTAGGCCAGTTAGTAAAAGGACAAAGGCCTCTAAGTGTTCAAGTGAAAGAGAGTGTCACGTCTCTCACTTTAAATCAAAAGCTAGACGAAATCAAGCTTAGTGAAGAAAGCATGCTGAGACAGGCTGAAAGCTTAGCCTCTTGAGCCAAACAGCCAAGCTGTGAACGCAAAATAAAAGTTCTTGAGGGAAATTAAAAGTGCTACTCCAGTGAACACACTAAGGATTAGAAAACAAAGCAGACTTCTTGCTGATATGGAGAAAATTTTAGTGGTCTGGATAGAAGATCTAACAAACCACAACATTCCCTTAAGCAAAAGCCTAATTCAGACCAAGACCCTAAACAATCTCCAGATCTAAGAAAGCTGAGAGAGTTGAGGAAGATACAAAAGACAAGTTTGAAGCCAGCGGAGGTTGGTTAGTCAGTTTGAAAGAAGGAATCATCCCTGCAATAAAAATGCAAGGTGGAACAGAAAGTGCTGATGTAGAAGCTGCAGCAAGTTATCCAGAAGATCTAGCAAAGATAGCAAATAAAGGTGACTACCTGTAGAACAGATTTTCAATGCAAATGAAATAGCCTTATATTGGAGGAAGATACCATCTAGGTCTTTCAATAGCTTGAGAGGAGAAGTCAATGCCTGGTTGCAAAGCTTCAAGTGATAAGCTGACTCTCTTTTTAAAGTTTTGTAGCTGTTGATTTGAAGGTGAAGTCATTTACCATTCTTAAAATCTTAGAACCTTTTAGAATTGTGCTAAATCTACTCATCTGTGCTCTATAAATGGGACAAGCCTTGGTGACAGCACATATGTTTATATATTTGAAGCCCACTGTTGAGATCTATTGCCCAGAAAAAAAAACACTCGTGTCATAATATTATTGTTCATTGAAAATGTACTAGGTCACCCAAGAATTCTGATGAAGATGGACAATGAGATATACGTTCTTTTCAATCTTACTAAAACAACATCCATTCTGCAGTTTGTGGATCAAGGAATAATTTCAACATTAAAGTCTTACCATTTAAGAAATACATTTTGTAGGTTATAGCTGCCATGGATGGTGATTCCTCTGATGGGTCTGGGCACATTAATAGGAACTTGGAAGAACTTAATCTTAACCTTCATAAATGACTTTGAAGGGTTTAAGACTTTAATGAAGGAAGTAAGATGCAGATGTTGTGGAAATAGCAAAATAACTATTAAAATTATAAGTAAGAGTGAAACCTGAAAATGTGACTGAATTGCTACAATGCCATGGTAAAACTTTCATGTATAAGTTGCTTCTTATGGATGAGCAAAGAAAGTGGTTTCTTGAGATGAAAATGCTGTGAAGATTCTTGAAATAACAATGAGGAGTTTAGAATACTGCATAAACTTTGTTGCTGCAGGGTTTGAGAGAATTGACTCCAATTTTGAAAGAAGTTCAGCTGTTTTAAATGCTATCAAACAGCATGGCATGCTACAGAGATACCACTTGTGAAAGGGGGAGTCAATCCAAGTGGCAAACTTTGCTACTGTCTTAATTTCATGAATTCCTACAGCCCCTACCAACCTTTAGCAACCATTACCCTCATTAGTCAACATCAACAGCTGGGCATGACCCTTCACTAACAAAAAGATTGCAACTCACTGAAGACTTATATGATGGTTACCACTTTTTAGCAATAAGATTTTTTTAAATTAAGGTACGTAATTTTTTTAAGATCTAATGCTATTGCACACTTAAAAGACAAGAGTAGAGTGTAAACCTAACTTTTATATGCACTGGGAAACGAAAAACTTTGTGTGACTTCCTTTATTGTGATTTTTGCTTTATTGCAATGTTTTGGAACTGAACTCACAGGTATGCCTCTATAGCTATATGATCAGGATTGGAAGACAGCCAACCACAACTTGCATGTGTACAATGTGCGCACAATGTTCTTCAAGAACGGGAGTATATAGAACATAATGCATGAGTAGAACTAAGCTTTTTACTGTGGTTGTAAAATATAACAATATTGAAAAAAACCTTTAAGTACTTTCACGATTTATAATAGAAAATATCATTAAATTGTTATTTAATTAATTTAATATGCTTATGTACAATTTTAAGGGATTACTAGTTCTGGTATTGATAGAATAAGCAGGACTGGACTTTTCATCTCATTGTAAACAACCATAAAACTGGACAAAATCTATTGCACAGTTGTTTTCAGCCATTGGAAACAATGATAACTGGCTTGTTGTCACTAAGTGAAGAGAAACAAATACAGTAAGTACCTTAATGACTCTAGCTTCTTGCTTGGAGATTCTTTCAGAACCATGATAAGACACCTGAGAAGGTAGAAGTCTTGAACAGAGCACAATGTCTTTCTGAATTGAGATACGCAAGTTTGGATCTGTGGGGATGACTAGAATTTGGGGGCTGTGTAATTTCGAAGAAATCTATTCAGGAAAGATACCAAGTAACCTGCATAAGTGGTCCCTTTAAGTGTTTTGATGACTGCAAAGCCATATTACATGTTATAAAACTCCCTGAAACTGGATAGTTATGAATTAATTAGTTCCCTTTGAATTTTAGCCAACCAGAAGTACAATTTCTCATGACACGTGGGGCATGCAGGAGAGATCCCAGTGCTAGTAATACTAGTAGTAAACTATCCTTTTAATAAAGGCTACATTAAACTCACCTTAATAAAATTTAGAGTTGTTAAAAGGTTTAAACTCATCTTCAGATAACACAGTATCCAACGGTCTTTAAATAAATATAACAAAATTCAGTCTTACAACATAATATTCACAATACACAGAATCAATCAGAATTTATTATACATTCATAGATTAAGAGATATGTGGCCCCAAACCAACAGTTAACAGAATCATACTAAATAATGACTGTTACAATAGAATTGGCATACAGAATATAGGGCAAATATTCTCACTAGGTCAGGCACTCAGTGAAAAATAAAACAACATAGGAAAAAGAAAAGATACAAAGAAAATCAAGTGATACAGAAAATACTTTAGATGGAACTAGTAGCAAAGAAGATGCTGGAGAAATGAAAAAAGTGAACTTATATGCAAAATACAAATTATGAAAGATGAAGCATAGAATAAAAGAGGCAGAAAAAAATGAATGCAATTGTAGTTTCTTGTGAGAGAATGTCAGGTGTTTTCATGTTCATGTGCATCAGTCTATGGTTGCCAAAACAAATTAGCACAAACCTGGTGGCTTAAATCTACAGAAAAAATTTATCTCATAGTTCTGGATTCCAGAATTCTGAAATCAAATTAGCAGCAGAGTTGGTTCCATCTAGAGGCTCTGGAAAAGGTTTCATTCCAAGCAGATACATCAGTCTCTGTATCTGTCTTCACATGGTCTTACCTTTTGTGTGTCTTTCTGTTTGCCCTTCTTTTTCCCTCATATGGATACTTCTCATTGGATTTCAGGAAAATTCTAAATTTAGTGAGTTCATCTTGAGATATTTAATTATACTTTCAAAGACCCTTCTTCCAAATAAAGTCACATCTGAGGTTCTGGGTAAACATATTTTGAGGGTTATGATTCAACCCATCACACCACATAATTACAGTCTTAAATAAAGGAAAATTGGCAAGAAAAGGAAAAATAATATATATATAATTATATATATAAAGAGTGTACCCCAAAATTTCAAACTTGATAAACTTAAACCCACACAATCAGTTCAGAAAACCCAACACCAAATAAACACATGCAAAAAATTACACAAAGGCACATCATGATCACATTCTGGAAATTTTTCAGATTGAATATTGAAAGAATAAAGGTTGTGGTAAGAAAGAGAAAGAAATAACAAAAGAAAGAAGGTTCCCTAAATTTTCATTATGTTGCTATTATTCAGATCTTAAAATTGCTGCCTCCCCTCTGAGACACATGTACTTTTCAAAAATGAGTAAATAGAGATCAGTAAGAACAGTAGGGAGTCTATGACAACTATTATGAAGAGAAAAAAGCTTTAAAATGTGGAAAATTTAAGGAGGAGGAATAACTAAATTGTACATTCATGCAATGGAATATTATATCATATCAATAAAAAGAATGAACTGCTACTCCATGCCCCAGTGTGAATGAATATCACAAATAGAGTATTGAGCAAATAAAGGCAAGCAGGTAAAAAAGCATACTATATGACTCCTTGTGTATAGAGTCCAGAAATAGGCAAAAATGCTCTATGATAGCAAAGTTCAGAATAATGGCTGACCTTGGAGAGGAAGAGTGTTAGCTGGGAGAAGCACAAAGAGGGCTTCTACAGTGAAAGGTTCTATTTCCTGAATAAATTGGTGCCTATGTAGATGCATCATTTTGTAAATATTCATCAAGCTGTATTTTCATGCACTTTTTCTTATGTACAATGTACTTTAAAAAAAAGATTTACAAAATCTCATAGACAATGGGGAAAGTTGAATTTAGTTAAATGTAAAGACAAATTTTTAAACAGTTTTTATTTAAAAGAATTCAATAAATAAATGAGCAACTTTTCTCTATTAAAGGTAATAGTAACACAGGAGAGGATAAAATTCTGAGCAAATATTAATTATTTAGAGAATATTAAAATAAAAAAATGGTGTAGGTATATAATTCAAAGAGATCTTTTTAAAAGACTTTTTAATTGAGTTATAGTTATTTTACAATGTTGTTTCAAATTCCAGTGTAGAGCATAATTTTTCAGTTAAATATGAACATACCCAAGAGCTTATTTTTTAAATGAACTATGACAAAGCTAATAATAAAGTACAAGGAGACAGCATAAAAATTATAAATGGGGACCAATGAGATAAAAGAGCTTAAGAGTTGTAATGCTATATTATTAATATCAATACATTTTAAATTATTGACTATAAATAATTTTATAAATTATCATAATTTGATCCTAGAAAAAATAGAAAACTTTAACAAAAAGTACTTATGTGACTGACAAAGGAGGTAAAAAAATCACGAAATAAGCCTCTACACTGTGGCACAGGGCCCAGAAAGCATTATTAATACATAATTAATCCTAGGTTAAAATGCTATTAGAGAATAGAAAAAAAATAAGATGTTGCCAAATTATCTTGTAGAACTAGAAAAAATTTGACATCAAAACCTAAAAATGTATCAAGTGATTCATTTAACATATAATATACAAAATTTCATACCAGAAAATTAAAAACAGCAATACTATAAATGTTGAATTTCACAGTATGCAAGAATTGTTCCACCTTCAAAAGCCTACCGTTAAAATGTATCACATTGTGAGGTCATTAAAGAAAAACATAGATTAAATCTAATAAGAATATACTATATAATTCTAAAGTTAAATTCTCTTAAAAATTTTAATAAATGCAAACTAAAATACTTTAAAGATGATCAATAGAAACTATCTGAAACCAAGCATCAATGAAGTTTACAATGAAACATAATATATGTTCCCCTATAATCTCTTAAAAGATACAGATGACTGATATCAATCTTAATTTTAAAATTTCTGTGAATTTTTAATGAGTGTAATCAGAGAAGGTGAAAGTTCTAAAGAAGATAATGTTCATAATCATTTCACTTTTAAAAGAAAATAAAATTGAAACCTGTTATAATTAGGAAGAGAATTTATGTAGAAAAATGCAATGTGCATGTAATAATACACAACACCTGCATTTTCTTAAAAACCAGCAATAAGATGCTACAGAGCCTGAAATATTAATAGGTTCATTTTTATAATAGCCAAAAATATAAACCATTATGGAGTAATTGTAAAAGCAGATTGTTTTTAATAGAGAGAATAGCCTGGTCCTTCCATGAAAAGCCTAATTGTGGGTTTATAAAAGGTTAGTTCTCTTTCTCATCATAAAACATATTGTAAGATCTTAAATGAAATAATGGCATTTTAAAAATAACTGGTTTATTAGTTTTACATAATATAATTAATAAAAATACCAAATGTAATGTTGAACAAAGATCTAATAAACAATGTATAAGTAGATTATTTTTATGAAGCAAAAATAAGTCAGAGTAAACCCATGAGTGAATAAAACAAAATATATTTAAAATATTGATAAACTATAATTTAATATAAAAGTCATTATCTGGAAAATATTTCTCCTAAAAGGTTATATCTTTTTTAAATAATTAAAAATCCACTAAAAATTTCAAGTTATTGTTGGAATGAACCAGCTTACCTCATAAATCTTATTCCTTTTTTTCTTTTCTATGAATGTAAACCATAAGATGCTTTCTCATATAAAAGATGAATATTTGGATAAAATAGATACATTGGATAAATAGAAAATTTGAAAAGAATAAAACATTTTTTTCAATTCTTCATAGTACAATCGAGATGTATTTCAAAAACTGTATAGTGCCCTAACATCTTTCTATTTATTTACATACATACATATACACATACTTATGGACATATACTCCTTACCATACATACATATGTATATACTTCTTTTTGATGAAAATTCAGTTAACTCCGTCTTCAAATTTGAGAACTATGAGAGGCACTGGAAAGTATTTTGATTTTAAAAGTCTTTGATATTTAGTCGTTAGAGATATTGACTTAATTTCTGAAAAATATGTCAGAAATCTTTATTAAAATTTAGCACATGAGAACAAATACTGTTTCTATCTCTTTACATTTAACTTAAAGGAATGCATTTAACCTGATTTATTTATAGCAGATTGGGACAGTAACAGGATTTTTTATTTTATTAGTCCTTTGCCAATGCAATATTTTAATAAATATTTTACCTTACCATGTGTTTTAAATACATTACCTCAAAACTTTGGAAGGGCATTTAATTTATGGAAAGTATTTTGTCTACGTTGGATAGTTAATCTAATCACCAAATTAATTTGCAATGTTCATTCAGGAATAAAATTCATTTACATATATTAATTTGTGTGTAATTTAATCACCTTTAAGAAAAACAAACCACAGAGAAATAAATTATGTCATGAAATTATAATAAAGATGATTCAGATAAATATAGAGTTTATTCAGTTTAAATCAAATTGATCAGTATTTTAGTACAAATACTATTGTATGTATTTTTGTAACAAGTTATGAAATGAAGATAATACTGCAACATTTCATTCCCATTATAATTTTCTAATAGCACAAAGTAATATGTAGCTAAAATTACAAGATATTTATGAATTGAGGAGTATAAAAATAGCATTAAATTCCCTGGTTTGTGCGTACATATACATATATTTGAGAATTTGTGTGTGTGTAACTGTATGCAGGGATTTGGGGAATAAATACTTAAGGAGCAAGTATAATTATAAAAATAAACTCTATATGCATATATAGATATACATGTGGCAATATAATTGTATCTGTGTGTAAAATCTTCCATTGATTCCAACTGCCTAAGAAAATGTTTAAAAGTGAATGGGAGGTTAAGTTTTGAGAATCTACTCATGTAAATACATCTTTTTTGGGTTTAACACTTGATTCAAGGCATTGACTTATAATTTGAAAGAAATTATTCTTAGTATATTGAGGACATTTTTCCATCAAACTATAGCTTTTGACATATGTCATAGTTTGGGATACTCCCCAAGTCCTCTTAATCAAAAACAAATATTTAAAAATTATCTGGTCATTTAATTTTTTTCAATTCATTATAACAAATATATTTGCTCACATGAATTTCAGATATTATTTTCATTTTGGATTATCTACTTTTACAAACGTCATAGTTTTACTTCATTAAGCCATATTTATGTATGTTACAGCCAAAAATAGTTCTTTTATGTGACTAAAAGCCTATCATTTCATAATTACAACCTCAGTGCTTGCCAGCTGGTTTCATCTTTTCCCTTCAGATAAATACGGTATGATTTTTGTGAGCATTCATTTGAAACATGTACAAAATGAGCTGCTGTCAACAGTATCAAAAGATATTACTCTTTACATATTTCAATATATTCACAAAGCCCAATCACTTGATAAATGGTATTTGTCACTATAAACTTTTTAATAAATTGCACAGGTGTCCAATCTTAATGAGAGTAATAGTTTTTACCCAACAGAGAAGAAAAAGTAGGATGGTCCTAGGAATGTAGAGAAATCATTATTTATAGTAAATTTGTAATTAATGTTTTTACCATTCATGTTTAATTTAGTTACTTAAAAACCAAGTACCAAAATTTGAAAATGTCAAATGGTGTTTACAGACTTCATACTGCTTGTCTCTCATTGCTATAGTATCTCTGAGTTTTGCCTCTTTTTTATGTATATGGGTTCGAAGCTTTTCTTAACTTCAGAAAAAAAATCATGTTATTTGCCTTTTAGTTAAGTAAATTGTTCTGAAATTTTTTTTTCACTGTGTTATTTTCCTGTTTGCAGTATGATCATAAATACTTGTCATTTAGTTCCATACTAAAATATCAAAATACAATTTTATTTGTATATAAAATTACCTATTAACATTTTTGCAATGCAGGTGATTTGAGTATTCTACTAGCCACAAAAATAAATACATAGTGTTTATGACAGAGACTGATTTTTGCTTCCCTTCTTAGATAACCGTATGTTCTTTTGGAGTAATACTATGCCCAACTATAATCTAGCATTGATCATTATCTTTGTATCTAAAGAAGATTAATGCATATATCTAGCCAATGTAACTTTAATACCCTGGGTGAGGTTTCTGGTAAAGCATTTAATAAAGGGTTGATTTTATTGTTATGTGTCCTTATGTTCTATGTTTATTTTTATTAACTACTGCTTGGGATTTGGATAGGCTGTCTGGATCTCCAGTATTTTTTTCTAATTATAGATATAAGGACCACCAAGATACGTAATGGAAAATTAGAAAATTCCAAGAATGTTATTTTATCTAGTTATAGTACAGGTTTACCTAAGTTCAGAACTTTCTTTCTATTCTAGAAAAGCAAACATCTATTTTGGTTATCACAATTTTTATGTCTTTGTTACTATCAATTTTTTTTGAACCAAGATTAATATTATATATTTATAGAAAGATTATTCAGCTTTTTAAAAAAAACAATGATCAATACTGGATATTTAATCATGTACTGAACAAAAATGCACACGTGTCTGTGTCTTTATGGTTGTTTCTGGGTGTGTTTCTGTGTGTGTGCAAATTGCTTTGCTGAATTACATCTTGAACTAGTGGTTTCAGAATAGACCCTGGAGTGCAATCCCAGACCTCCAAAATTATTTCTGTGTATGACTTGAAATTATTTTTAAAGTCTTAACTTTACATTATTATTCCCAAACACTTACTGTTTACCTCAGCATCATTTATTACCACTTCAGATTCATTAATCCTGTGCAAATGCAAAAAAATAAAATGATATCATAAAAGGAAACAAATGACTAATCTTAAGATTTCTCATGCAAAAACAATCCACATTAACAATGTCAAAGGAAAATAAAGCAATAGCATAGACACTTGCGATTTTTGTGGCCCATTAAATTTTGACTACTTAAACATCTTTAGAGCAATACTGTTGACAGTTTACATATACTTAGGTGTGTGTCCAGCAAATACATAAAATGATGAACCTAATGCCTAATTATGGAATTTGTATCTGTGTCTTATTTTTAGCACTTTTATATTCACTGTACTGTTACTCTGAATTATGTGAGAATTACTCAATTGAACTTCTATTACACTTATTCATAGATATAATTACAATGATATAATTATTCTTCTCTATTTCCATGGCCATTTTTAGCCTAATAATAGTCATCTTTATCTACTTGGATGATTCCTGTGCTGATGATACTTCTTTCTGTTCTAATTTTATGGATGCTCTCTAATTGAAAACTAAAATTAGACCTTTTCTATTTTTTTGATATCTCTATTTATTAGCTGACATTATTTATTATTTTAGATTATTTTAGATTTTAGATTGTTACAGGCATTATTAGTTCAGTCATAAACTCTTCTAACTTTCAACTTTATCTGTTTATTCATATTTTTAGAAGGCTATCTACACTTGTCTGGTATTAGAATGGAAAATGAATTCTCTAAGATATTCTATATGATTCCAAATATTTTTGGTCCAGATAAAAAGGAAAATTGCCTTTAAATTTATCATGGTTTAAATTTTCAGACAGAGATATCTACCCACTTACTATGGAGAAATGCAGGGCATGAGGCAATAATGCAGCAGAAACTTTCATAGCTATTTCTACCAACATCACAATCTTTACAATGTTGATAACTAATAGTACTATTAATGCTTCTAAAGTAAGAACAAAAATAGCATGCAGTAAACAGTTAAGAAGAAATTCTTCTTAGTACCTTTCAAGAATAAATACTTTAATTCTCCTAACTCAATGGTCTCAACACTATTTGCTTGTTAGAATCTTTCAGGGAGACTGCCAATGCCTGTGCTCCCTCTTAGACAATTAAATAAGAATCTCTGGGGAGTATCATTTAAAAAAAAGTCTATCTGTGTATGTGTGTGTGTGTGTGTGCATGTGTATATAACTAAATCACTATGCTGCACACCAGAAACTACTACGTTTTAAAGCAACTATATTTCAATGAAAAAAAATTAGAATGGAAGAGGTCAACTGTTAGTATTTGCAAGTGACATGATATCATACATAGAAAACCCCAAAGTCTCCACTCCAAAATTATTAGAACAAATGAATTCAACAGATTTGCAGGATATCAGAAATCTGTTGCTTTCCTGTACGCTAATAATGAACTATCAGAAAAAGAATGCCAAAAATATCCCATTTACAATTACATCAGAAAGAATAAACTACCTAGGAATAAACTCAACCAAGAAGGTGAAGGACCTGTATTCTAAAAACTAAAAAGCATTGAGGGAGAAAATTGAAGATGATACAAAAGAAATGGAAATATAGCCTATACTTTTGCATTGGGAAAATTATTGTTGTTAATGACCATAATACCCCAAATGATCTACACATTTAATGCAGTCCCTATTAAAATATCCAGGGCATTCTTTTACAGGACTAGAACAAATAATCCTAAAATTTATGTGGAACCACAAAAGGCCCTGAATTGCTCAAGCTATCTTGAGAAATACAAGCAAACAAACAAGTAAAACAAAGCTGCAGGTATCACACGCCCTGACTTCAGAGCATACTACAAAGCTATGGTAACCAAAATAGCATGGTACTGACACAAAAGCAGACACATAGATCCACAGAAAAGAATTAGGAGCCCAGAAATAAACACATGCACACATGATCAATTATTCTATCACAAAAGAGGCAAGAATATACAATAAAGGAAACAAAGTCAGAAAAGTAGTGCTGAGAAAATTGGACAGCTATGTGTAAACAAATGAAATTAGAACATTTCCTCACACCATATACAAAAATAAACTCAAAATGGATTGAAGATCTAAATGTAAGATGTGAAACCATAAGATTCCTAGAGAAGGACAGAGGCAGAACACTCCAACATAAAATGTAGCAATATTTTTTTGGTCTGTGTCCTAAGACAGATGAAATTAAAGGAAAAGTAAATGGGATCTAATTAAACTTAAAAGCTCTTGCACAGCAAAGGAAACCATCTACAAAATGAAAATACAACCTACTGAATGGGAAAAATATTTGCAAATGATATGACCAACAAAAGGCTAATATCCAAAATATATAAACAATTCAATATTAAAAAAGAAAATCCAATCAAAAAATGGGCAGAAGACCTAAATAGATATTTTTCCAAAGAAGACACACATATAGCCAACAGACATATGACAAGATGCTCAACATGACTAATTATGAGAGAAATGCAAATCAAAACCACAATGACATATCACCTCAACTTGCTAGAATGGTCATCATCCAAAAGTCTACAAATAACAAATATTGGAGAAGATGTGGAGAAAAGAGAATTTTTCCAACTACTCTTCCTAAAGGGTCTGGACTGGGAACATCTTTATTTTGTCTTCAGCACCTCCATCCCCTCACCTCCACCATGGTCAGCTTGGACTCAACCTTCACTTTCCCTGTAATGTGGATATTAGTAATATTGAGAATGAAACCATTATTTAATATCTAAAAAAGCTGAATTATAGTCTTCCTTTTGTTATGTAAGGGAAATCTAGCCTGGTCATGTATCATTAAGTGAAGCCAACTCCTGATCTTATATTGAATTTTTGGAACACATTCCTTGTGCAATTCCATTAGTTACAGAGCCATGGAGACAGGAGTGAGTTGATATCAATCTTAGGAACTGGTTCACTGGCATGAGTCTCCTGTCAACTGGCTAATTTTCAAGAAGGGGATTTGCTACTGATTGGTTGGCTTTCAGCTCTGTATTTATAAAGTCAATTGTCATTAATTGTTTAGGCAAGTTTTAAACTGGTTCGAAGGTTGATTTATGATCATGACAATAAAATGGTCAGTCATTTCTTAAGGGAGGTAACTTTTTGTTTTCTGGATATGTTCTTCAACTTCTAAAGTGATGTTTATAGCCTTCCACAAAGGCAATCAATCAAGCCACATCTATACCATATTTGGGGAATTTTCTCTTCACATAGATGATACTGTTTTCCAGTTTCTTAAGACGTCATGATAAGTTTTTAAACATTTAGTATCTTAAGCTTGGGCTTAAGTTTGAAGTCAAACACCTTCATGCAGATGTTAGCATCACCATTTACTAGATAGGAATCAAGTGGGAAATCCATTGATTTCTGAGTATATACATAAAATCCTCCATAAAATAAGGATAATAATGAATGATAATAATACCAAACTCTTAAGTTACTGTGATTATTAACTCAAATGACATAATATTGGTAAGCTAGCTAGACATATGTTCTGATAACTTTTTTATTTTTGGTTTAATACAGAAAATATTATGTTCTAATTTACATACCTCAATATCACTAACATTTTTTTTATAAATTTAATTTTTATAAATTTTTATATAACTGATTTATTGGTATTTTTTACTAAACAGCCATTTAGAATTTTTAATTGGTATTTTAATACAGCTAGATTTTATGCTTAATATGTAATAGGATGACGGTAAACCAGAAATACCTTGAATAGAACTGCTCATTATCTATTGAGTATCATAGAAAAATTTATCCCTAAAGAGCATAAATTCTGATAATAATAAATATAAAGGTAAATTATCTTTATCAGAATATAAATTTGAAAAGTTTTAGAGGCAGTGATAATAATAGTAATAATTAGTAACAATATCTGGGGTCAGTTCCTGAGAATTTACCATCCCAGTCACTATTCTTCATATGTCTTATTTTATCTTCACACTAAAGATATCAGATGATTACTCTTAACCCAATTTACATGTAATAAAACTGAGATATAGATAGATTTTAGAATTTGTCCAATATCTCATAGGTACAAAGGGATGGAATCCAGCATTAAAAGGTAGCTCTAAATGGTTTGGCTATAAATTATATGTTCTGGTCCAATCCTGAGACGTTTAGGTTTTCCCTTGTGATTTGTTCTTAACTGAATTATTCTCACTACAAATTTGGCCAACATACATCTTTATTGCCTTGGAGAAATCTTGATCTTTCATGTCCGTATGACAACATCCTAATAATGTCAGGCTATTACCTGGATTTGGATCACATAATCTTATGCGGATGGATTTAAGAATCTTTATTCACCCTCCTGGAGAAGAATACATTTAAAATGGGAAATTTTGAAAAAAGAGATTTATTTTGGGGACAGAACTTTCCATCCCAAATCTCTACTCTTAATGAAGCACAACCTCACCCTGGAAACCACATCACCATTTATTTTTTTAAACATCCAAGTAATATCTTAAGAGTTCTGGAAAACCTTGTTAGCTTTAGGTCAGAAATAAGATTGCAATTGTGTTATCATCCCCCAATTATTCAAGCAATACATTTATTTTCCTATTTCATAAACGACAATGTAGCATCAGCATTCTGCTTAGTGTCTATGCATGGATCAACACCTTACAGAGTGTCTGGAGGGGAATGAATTAGTGTTGAAGGGGTGTGCGTGTGTGTTTGATTATAATGTGTGAACAGCTTGCATTATTTGAAAAACTGTATTGCACTGTGATTATCTCAGCTGTTGCTATATCTCAGTTACACTGCATTATTGACATCCAACAGTAAAATGATCTATGACATTTAATAGAATATAGAAAATACTTTAAATCTGTTGTTCTTGTATATATTTCTAAAAGTAATTGCTTGAAAATTATTTTTGTTCCATGACTTCAATCAAACAACTTGAAATTCTGTTTATGTATATCTTTGACTAGGATTGCAGTAGTTTTTATAGGTCATGGTTACCCAATGTCATAGAAAGTTAAATCTGATTTTTTACATGTATAATGTTTGTTTACCATAAGTCTTATTTTCATTTTTTTTCAACGTCTTTAGTCTTTTTTTGAGTGGTTGGTATATATAAATTTCTGCAAAGTGTTAGTATCACAATTTTACTAGGAGTTTTGTGCTTTATTATTTCTATACCTATGAAACATTATAAATAACTATTTTAAAAAATGGAACATAATTAGTGATATTGCATCTAAAATATCTAGATATTTCATGACTTCTTTTCATGATTTATCTGATAATATGGTATGAATATTTATTTATTTTTATCAATAAGGCATTTATACTTTTAAAATTTTGGTTATGCTACAGTGTTTGATTTTGTAAGACCATGCATAATTCCATTTAAAACATTGTAATTAATAATATTTCTTTATATTAGAGACTTAGTTTTTTAAATCCACCCACTTCAGATAATTCTGAAACATCAAATTAATCTTTCAAATAAAATTGAGACAGTTAACTTTCACATTAAGGGATATTTCCTATTTATAAATCATTAATGAAAACATTATAGAATATTGAGATGTATTCGAAGATTCTAAGGTAATGAAAGTCAATAGAGGATAGAAATGTCTCCCTGAAAAGGGAAGAACAATATTACATATAGAAAATTAGTGATCAGAATATAAATGTTGGCTTGATATTTATTAATTTATTCTTTCTTGCATTCATGAGGTATTTGTAAAGTACAGGGTAATATATTAATGCTTATAAATAGAGAATCTGACCTAATCTGTGGAGTCATTTTATATTTGAGTAAGTGCTATTTAAGCTGATGTATGAGTAATTAGTATTTATATTAGTGAAGAATATGGAAGAACAATTTGAAGAATATTTGCTTCAGTGCAATTAACATTCTTTCATTTAAACTTCATATTCCAATTCTTCTTTGACTTCCAAGGGTATTGCTCCTAGAGGAATTGCTTCTTTTATATTTCAACTTTACTTCTCTTTCAACCTAACATAAACATGCATGTTTAGTATTCTTTATCTTTGAAAAAATAATAGCCTCTCAAAAAAAAAATAACTCCTTATATCCACTAACCCATTTCCTTGCTGTTCTTGATAGCAACAATATTCATATTCATATATCCACCTAAAGAGCATCCTTTTACCCAGGACTTCTATGCAAGCACAATCCTGCCACCCTATTTTAATCTCCAGGGTAGTGTGTGTGTGTCTAAGTGTATGTTTTTAAATTATATTTCTTTAACTTAAAAGTTAGTTTCATAAGAAATGGGATTTTACTTCTCTCTCTAAACATATTTACTCTCTGTTCTAGAAGAGTGTACATTAAATAGCAGACATTATGTAAATGTTTGTGTATCAGAAAAAGCAGAAAATATACATATACAACAATGCAAATATGAAGAATCACAGTTTCTTGACAAGGCAGAGAGGGGTTGCTCATTTTGGTGGTGCTGACTTGGGGTAAAAGGACTATTGTTTCATTTGTAACAGGAAGACTGATACAGTGTTAAAGGTTTAGGAGTTTTCTTGTGGGAGGTTGTTGCCTTCTATTTTCTTACAGTTTATAAGAGGTAAAGAAATTTACCATAAGTGGTATGTGGTTCATGTATCATATGGCATAATACTGAACAATGCTCAAAAATCAAAACAGTTTGTCACTATGACAAACTCACAACTAACATAATACTCAGTGGTGAAATCTTGAAAGCCTTCCCACTAAAATCTGGAAGAAAACCAGGATATCCACTCTACCATTTCTATTCAACATAGCATTGGAAGTCCTAACTACAGTGATCAGACAAGAAAAAAAATCAGAGACCCAACCTGGAAAGGAAGAGGTAAAATTGTCACTATATGCAGATGACATGATATTCTACATTGAAAACTCTAAAGACTCCACACAAAAACTACTATAGCTGACGAATTCAGCAAGGAACAGGAGACAAGATAAACAGACAGAAATCTGTTGCATTTCCTTATGCTAACAATGAAATATCAGAAAGGGAAAGTAAAAAACAATCCCTTTTAAAACTGCAACAAAAAATAAAATACTTAGGAATAAAACTGACCAAAGAGGTAAAAGACTTACATGCTGAGAACTATAAAACATGAATAAAGGAAAAAAAATTAGTAAATGAAAAGATACTCCATACTTGTGGATTGAAAGAATTAGTATTGTTAAAATGGTCATACTAGCCAAAGCAATTTACAGATTTAATGTAATTCCTGTCAAATTACACATAACATTTTGCACAGAACTAGAACAAATAATCCTAGAGTTTATACGAGAGTATAAAAGACCCAAATTGCCAAAGCAATACTTTCAGTGTAACCCACTCATACTTCAGACTATACTACAAAGCTATGATAATCAAAATGGCATGGTATTCTCACAAAAACAGGCATATGGATCAATGGAACATAATAGAGAGCCCAGAAATAAACCTGCACACCTACTGCCAATTAATCTTGACAAAAGAGGAAAGAATATACAGTGGAGAAAAGACAGTTTCTTCAGCAAATGGTATTGGGAAAGCTGGACAGCTGCATTTAAATCAATGAAGTTAGAACACCCACTCACACCATACACAAAAGTAAACTAAAAACAATTTAAAGACTTAAACATAAAACAGGACATCATAAAACTCCTAGAAGAGAAGACAGGCAAAACATTCTCTGACATAAATCATAGCAAAGTTTTCCTAGGTCAATCTCTTAAGGCAATAGAAAGAAAAGCCAAAACAAGCAAATGGGACCTAATCACTTGTAAACTTTTGCACAGCAAGGTAAATCAAAAACAAAATGAAAAGACATTCTATACACAGGGAGAAAATATTTGCATAGGATGCAACTGACAAGGGCTTAATTTCCAAAATATACAAACAGCTCACACAACTCAATAACAGCAGCACCAACAGAAAAACCCCAAAATCCAATAAAAAATGGGTAGAAGACCTAATTAGACATTTCTCCAATGAAGACATACAGAAGGCCAATAGAAACATGAAAAGATACTGAAGACTCTCAATATCAGAGAAATGCAAATCAAAAATACAACAGATATGACCTCACATGGGTCAGAATGACTATCATTAAAAATTCCACAAATGATAAACGCTGGAGAGCGTGTGGAAAAAATGGAACCCTCCCACACCTTTTGTGGGAATGTAACTTGGGGCAGCCACTATGTAAAACAGTGTGGAGAGACTCCTTAATAAAACTGAAAAATAGACTTACCCTATGATCCAGCAATCCCACTCCTGGCCATATATCTGGAGAAAACTGTAATTCAAAAAGATGCATTCACCCCAATATTTATAGCAGCACAAAGCCAAGACATTGATGCAACCTAAACGTCCATCAAAAGAATACTGAATAAAGACGTTGTGTGTGTATGTGTGTATATATATATATAAGAGTACTACTAGGCTATGAAAAAGAATGAAATAATGCCATTTGCAGCAAGATGGATGGACACAGAGATATTCATACTAAGTAAAATGTTAGACAGAGAAAGACAAATATCATATGATACCAGTTATATATATGGAATCTAAAAAAATGATACAAATTTAAGAACTAGAAACATACTCACAGACATAGAAAACAAACTTATGACTACCAAAAGGGAAAGAGGGGGAAAGGTATTTAAATTAAGAGCTTGGGATTAGGATTTACAAACTACTATGTATAAAATAGATGAACAACAAGGTCTTACTGGATACCACAGGGAACTATATTCGATATCTTGCAATAACCTATTATGCAAATAATACAAAAAAGAATATATATGTATAACTGAATCACTATGCTGTACACCAGAAACTAACACAACATACTATACTTCAAAGTAAATCAACTGTACTTCAACTATAAATCAACTATACTTCAAAAAACAAAAATAAAAGCAAAAGCAATGAGATATGACATTTAAATGATTCTTAGATGAATAATTCAGCAAAGAATCATTTGATGTCATCATTTTTAAATCAATAGACTTCATTTCATCCCCTTTCATATCCTTCATTTTCCTGCAACCACCCCATGTATCATTTATGATCATAACTGCACATTTACATCTCCTGGACACCACAATTGGTTCTTTGGTATAAAAGAAACTTGTGAAATTGGTAGATAATTCCTTTGGATATTTCAAATTCTTACTAATATGGGGTGAGAAGGGTGTGCATAAATCTTTTCAAGACATTCAGTTATATGAGAAATACTTTATTGCTTCTATGTTCCTAGCACTTAATACAAACACAAATAAGGCATGAACTTTTGTTCTCAAGAAGTAAATTATTTCCTGGGGGAGATAAACATCATGATACAATTTAATAAATGCTAATATATTTATAACATAGGAAATAAAGCAGAGGAGAGAGAAAAACATTATCGTAAACATGAGTGTTTCATTTATGAATGAGTAGGATTTCCCCAGAAGAAACTATTAGGAAGGGCTATGTGATGCAAGTTATCAGCACTTGGAGAAACAAAACCATGAATGATAATGTCATGTAATGAAAACAATTGAGGGCTTTCTCAATATTTATAATTTTTTGCATATGTGGAGTCAAAGAAATAACTTTCAGATTGATTGGCTGAATAGCTGTTGACAATATTGACCCAATTAAGACATGCTAAAGAGGATGGAACAAATGTAAGTATCAGAAAATAATTTGTAACTAATATTTGAGTATGATGTGCTTGAGAGGATGTGTTAACTTCTTATCCAACAAAAATTAGTAAGTATTCTAGAGTTGATGGAATCTATGGGAAATTTGGATCTACTGAAATCCAACTCATTTAATCATGCTTCTGCTGCCATTAAAGATAGTGCATAAAATATTCATCATTTTTTTTAACTGGAGTTTGAGGAAGAAAGAAATCTTCCTTATTGGGAAAAGATAAGAAAAATTTGGAAATTCTTAAGTATCTGTGGATTCTTTCAATCTCTCCTAGTCTTAAAATGGCCTTTAAAATATTATTAATCAAGAAAAATTTCTTGATCTGTTACATTGATGCCAGAGTCATGCTATTATATAGTCAATATTCAAAGGTTCTTCAATAAATATCAAAAAAAACTTTGCTTTTATTACTTAAAGATAATGGCAGATGTGTACGATTATCCATGTATTCCTTCAATAATCATTTAAAAAATAGAAAGGAACAGTCATATGCAAAGTGGGACTCAAATAATTGTATAAATGAGCACCATATTCATTCTAGTGTAATATCATAGGTCAAATCACAAAACACAGATAATACAGAAATATTCTAACAGGGTAAAAATAAAACATGTAGTAACTGTATATTAGGATAAAAAAAATAGGCAAACTCATTCACTAATAGAAATTCTAAACAAGTATTTTAAGATGCTAAAGACTGCTAAAACTTCCAATAGCCATTTGTCTCACATTTGTATAAAGAGGAAGTAAATTCACATGCTCATAATCCAAGTCCTAAAAAGTCATGTCTCATGATTGTGATTCTAAGGTTTTAAAAAGTCTCTTGAGCTTAAAATTGGAGCTAATACTGAAGCATCTGTATGTTTAGTAATAACAGAGGCTGGGGGAGAAAAAAAGCAGTGAACAGAAGAGTAGCTATGTTATTAAATTCAGCAAACATTAAACAAGAATTTGTGAAATGGAGGATTTTATAAAAACCTGGTTATAAAGCTTCTGGTTTTAGTAAAATTCTTTATGAAATCAAGATAAGGAAACAAGTCATGTAGCAGTGGCTGAAGATCACATTGCTGAAAAAAATCCATATTAAAAAAATAAAACCCACAAGCAAACAATGAGACCAGATTAGTTTAGAAGACAGGAGGTCTAACCACTTCCCTTTCAAGGAAGGACTCTGCCTGGCTACCACAATGGTTCAATCAGTAGTCGGTGTCCAGCCATTAGGTCCTTCAGGGTCTGGCTCAGATGCAGAGCATCGCTTTGCCCGTGGCCATTCTCTCCCTGAATCAGCCCCACAGCTGGACACTTCAGAGAGATGAGAGGGCACTCTGACAGGGAAGAGCACAGCTCAGGGTTCCCATCGAGGTTGATCTAGGCTCTGTCAGACCTGAACTGCAGGTCTTCTTCACCTGCTCAGGAGCTACCCATGCTCCTCCAACTTCATGGGTGTGTAATAGGAAAGAAGGAAACTGACTCTGTATTAGGTCTGTTCCTTTAGCTCCAACCCTGTGCTCTGTTTCCTGTGCTTAGTCATGCTGGTTCTACATTTTTTCTAAAAGAATATTGACTATAGCCTGAAATATACAGGATAGCCCATTCTCAAGGCTCCGACATTTAATGGTGTAACACTTTTCCACTTACATAGAAGTAACAAGTTGGGGAACAGAAAATAACATTTGTCTTATGGAGGATTACAGGAACATCATGACCTGACCTAGTGGACAGCTGCAAAAACAAAGGATTCCAACAAAGAATTTTGCAACAACCAAACACACCTTTTCCCTTTTTAGTATAAAAGGAGCCTGAATTCTGACTTGGGTAAGATGGTTCTCTGGGATAGCAGTCCCCCATCTTATGGCTCTGCTGACTTTATGAATAAAGTCATTATTCATTGCCCCAGCTCCTTGTCTCCCGATTTGTTGGCTTGCCATGCAGTGAGCAGAAGTTTGGACTCCATAACAGTTGTTTATTACTATTGCATACTTTGCACCTCATTTTCCCTTTCAGCCTCTGCTTCCTGGGATACTTACAGCAAAGATTGGTACTATATTCGGGTGCTTGACAAGTTCTCAAACAAGCTTAGGGTACTGTCACCTCAGGGCCTTCACACCTGCTCAGAGTTCTTCATTTTTCACTCAATCTAAAATGCAATGCACTCCAGACCTCTCTATCCCTCCATTTTTGCTGTTTTTTCTTAGTACTTATTCCCATTCAATCTACTCTATTTTTAATAATTTAGTTTATCTTGTAAATCATCACATGTCGCTCAGTAGACTGCTAGCCTCATGTGGAAGTGGGTGTCTCTTTATTTTGTGAGTTGATATATTCTCTAGGCCATGAATAGAGCCTACAGCATGGTTGGTGTTTTTTATTTGTTGTATGAGTAAAAATTAATTAAAATTCAGAAAAAACTCAAATATTCATTGAATATAATCAGTATAACTCCATTATGAGTAAGAAAAAAACACAGGAAAAATTAGAACAACAAGTAATACATATTTTTACTTATCTTAATATGTGGAAATGCTGTAAAAAAAAGGGGATTTTTGACATGAGCTGTTGAATAGTGTATTTCTTGACATGAAAGGACACTTCCTTTGAAAGGAGAATATGAGGTCATCAATTGTCCCAGTATAAGCATTATTTTTATTTGAAAAGCTTGTTTATAAAAAAAATCACTTGTTTCATTACTGCTACCTTGGGATTATACAGTTATCAGACAGATTAACCTGGTTCAGTTCAAGGTGAGCAAAGAAGCAATTGTAAATAGGTTGTTAAAGCTGTTTGATCATGATGAACATGCCCTATAAATAAGATTACATTAGATGACATTGAAATCTTTATTGTTCTATAGATATGATACATATATTAATGTGTAATATGACTTTTATTATTTTCTGTGATTCTCCTTTATTTGGCTACTTAGGTTGTTTAATAAGGTATATATCAAATGCTATTAAGTGTTAAAACTCTGATGGGTGAATAAATCTTATCAGTTGAGTCTCTTTTTCTAAATGATAGGATCTTGATTTACCTAATGAAAAATTGTAACTCATACTTGAGTGCATTGAAATTCAAGAATCATTCTTTTCTTTTGAAATATAATTTTATCCAAGAACAATTTCCAGCACTTTCTGCATTGACTTAAATATGTTATAATACTTACTTGCATGTATGGGACAACTATATAATCATTGGCAAGAACTTTGATAAAGAGCGTCTAGGATAAACGATTATATCTGTGGATTTACAGGACACATATGCTTTGAGCAATGCTATCTTTGCGCTGCAGACACTAGCTAGTTCAATCTCAGTGGCAAAGTATGTAAGAGAACAGGCTGGATAAGAAGGTAATATCCTCCCCAACTTAATCAGTCTTCCATGGTGAGCGGCTAAGCTTGTAATGCCATTCAGAAAGATGTTCATTAAGGTTTCCGACGCGTCCTTCACCTTGCAGGAGACAGGCCAGTTTATCGGATTGCTTAAATTAACAGGCAGGGTGTTCTTTGCAATACCTTTTCACTGAAGTTCAGTATACTTACTCTCTGCCAGCCAGGAGCTGTATTCTGACGGTGAAATATATTTTTTATATGTGAAACCCAGGATCATGTTTGTGTTGTAATTTGTAAAATCTACCTTGGAAATACTGTGGAATGCCTAGTGTATTTTAGGAGTTAAGTTTTAGAATTGTGGGTTTAAAATCAGGCACATGTGAAGAAGAGTTTTGGTGCATTATTAAAACTGATTTATTTTTAAAGGAAAGATCAGGAAAGGCGTATCAATCAGCATCACTCTAAGATTGATCGGATAGCACTGTTTGGGACATGAACTGGCATCCTTGGGGGAAGTCAAGTTATGAATGTGTATCTAAATGTAGGAGTGTGTACACAGGGAAATGGGAGAATAATCCAAGAATCAAGTTTCAAAACAAAACAACAAACAGTTTTTTGTTACATCATTTGAAATAAGGTATGGTATTATTACAGTTGCCCTCAGAGAGCAAACTCCAGAATCTGTCCAGAGCTTTCCCCCCATGACTGTGTGAAGTGTGGTGTTCTACTAACCCTTTATTCATTTAACAGTTATCCTCTGAACATTTACTTTGTCTGGGGAACTGGCACTGTGGGGGAGAGAAAAAGGCAAATGATGAACGCCTTCTGTCCACACTGAGTCTAAGAAGGGAATTAAGATTGTGCCCCCTACCCATTCCTCCCAGAGTACTGACTTTCTCTTAACTTACTACCTTCATTACTAGTAAAATTAGAGTAACCAAGCTAAAAGATCAATTTTGCCTGCTTTCCCGCCTTTCCATCTTTAGCAGATCAGTTAATTAATTAATTAAGAATCCTATGGTGATGTCAATTAAAGCCAAAATTTGTAGAAGAAAGCTTAGTCATTGTGCCTTTTACAGTAGGCAAATCTTAGATATGATGCCAAAAGATCCAGAGAAGAAAATAGTATGATAATTTCATATAATATCAAATTCCACTTTAAAAATTTTAGCTCTTCAATACATAACAGTAAAAAGGGGAAGGAAAAGAAAAGTTATTTTTCCAGGTAACAGTTGTTCTATATGTGTGTTTCACCATAGCATGTTATTTTTATTCTGTTACTTAATACAACAACCAGTAAGGCATGTACTTATGGTATATTTACAAACAAGAAGGCACATTTAGATTCTTTAAAAGTCATTTCTGTATAGTTCCTAAAAGTGGAAATGGGGTTAGAATTTTGCTTTTCTAAAACCCAGCAAAAATTTTTTTCATGTTACTTATTTTAAATGTGAAATACGAATTCATATTTAAATTATATTGTGAATAAATACAATAATTGGGCTCAAAACAACCCATTATAATTATAAAATGCACGTCTGCTAAAACATCAATTTTAGCTACATAGAACAATTTTTGCTTTTATTTTGCTAACTTGAATAACTTCCATTACTGAAAAGAAATGCATTTTTGGTATTATTCTTTAATCTATACTTTTGAGATAGCTGGGGAGAATTATCATGCCTTACATATGGAGAAAAACACTTGAAAAATTTCATGTTTTGTTAATTAAAGAATTTGTATGTCCAACTTTAATAGAAAGTGAGGTTTTATCTGTTAAGATAAAGACATGACTTTTATAGCATGCTAACAATTTGCAAGCAAGCATCAAAACTGAAACTAATAATAATTGCTAAAAGATATATCTACATTTAATATTGAAATGTGCTTTATTATATTTTCAAATATGACAGGATTATGTATTGAAATATAACATAGAACAAAACCAACTGCTGATTATCTAAATACTTAACTTCTTGACATATGATGATTTCTACTTTAAAATCTTCAAATTTTGTGCAAATTCTTATGGAGTAAAGTTTTTCAAATGCTGTAAAATTAGAAAATAAAATTTTCAGTAAAATTGAATCTCAAAAGGTATATTTTATGGATTGTTAAAATAAATCACAATTATTGTAATTATCAGTATGATATTTCAGTTTTCTTTCTGTGAATTAAGAAGTACACATTCTCAGTGTAAATTGTGGGCATTTTTTATGTAAAAGAAAAATATTAGGGGGTGGGGGATGGGAAGGGATAGATTGGGATTTCAAAATGTAGAATAGTTAAACAAGATTATACTGTATAGCCCTGGGAAATACATACAAGATCTTATGGTAGCTCACAGAGAAAAAATGTGATGATGAATATATATATGTTCATGTATAACTGAAAAATTGTGCTCTTCACTGGAATTTGACACAACATTCTAAAATGATTATAACTCAATAAAAATGTTAAAAATATTATTTCTTCATGAATTTTGATAATATGTTTGTAGATTTTCAATATTTTAACTTTGTCTTACATCTCCAAAAGGGCAGAGACAATTTAAAGGCTATAATTCATGATAAGGTAATACTTATATTTTTCTTGCAGACACCTGACTGATATTCAAGACACTGTATGCAATATGTTTTTATTATTCACATTGAATGCATTTTACTAGATAATTCTTATAGGGACAATGTCACATATGAATTTAGGATGAAGACAAATCTGATATGCAAGAGATTATCATCATAAATACAACAAAACTCCACCAAAACTATGATTAAAATAACATGTAAATCAAATAATATCTAAAATCATATTATTAAATTGATAAACATTCACTTAAGGTTTACATCAAAATTATTCATAGAACTATACAAAACAATCCAGGTGGATAAAAGACAGCTTTGAATTGGAGCAAACTCAGGAGCGCGATATAAAAACAACCCCTGAATCAAATAATGTAGCTGATGACATTCAGATAATGAATATGAAACAATGCTAAACTGTCCATCCAATGTCAAACAGGAATCATGAAACTACTAAACTTTTATTATTATGGTATTAGAATTACTATACTAAACTGATAATATACTTAAACAAATAACTTATTCACTATCTTGATTCATAAAATGTTGTGACTTGTGATAGTGACAAGAGAAATCTGCCTAGATAGCTATCTTTTGTACCATGAGACATTTCTCATTGAAATTCTGAATCTCTGTTACAGAGTGATGTGGGGAAAATAGAAAACATATCATCAAATGGGATAAAGAAAATAAGGAAATTATTAGGTATGAAAGAGTTGTTTAATCCGAATAATCAAAATATACCTTTTGTAATACACTTCGTGTCTTGAATTAAAATAGTAAATGCAAATGTTTCTATAGTGTTATATTCTCTACATGTTAGCATTTTGTTATTTGAAGTTGGTTCTATTCCCAGATAATAACTTGGAAATTGAAGTTCAAGTTTTTAATATTCTACATTCTGGAACAAATTCAAATAATGGATAATAAAATTGATATTATTTGATTTAGTTATTATAATTTAGGTTTCCAAGTCAAGAGGATAGCACATAAATGAGAATATGACACTGCATTCACATGATGCATGTACCTACTGCCCATGCTTGAAATAATTGGTACCGTATTTGTATTTATCAATTCAAAAGTAATCACTTATATGTTTATATATAAATATAGATTTCAATTTAGTTTCAAAAATTAGCTAAGAACAATTTAAACTTCCTTTTAAAAACTTAACAAAATTTTTAAAAATTCTCATAGAAAGGTAAGTCAGGGCTAACAGGTACACGAAAAAATGCTAAACACTGCTAATTATTAGAGAAATGCAAATCAAAATCAAAATGAGATATCACCTCACACCTGTCAGAATGACTATCATCCAAAAATCTACAAATAACAGATGCTGTACATTTTTGATGGGAATGTAAATTGGTGCAGACAATAAGGAGGTTCCTCAAAATCTAAAAATAGAACTACCATATGATCAAGCAATTCCACTTGTAAGTACAGTTATATCAAAAAAACAAACAAAAATAAATACACTGATATGAAATGATACATACAGCCCAATGTTCATAGCAGTACCATTTACAATAGTCAAGATATGGAAGCAAATTAGGTGCCCATCAACAGATTCATGGGTAAAGAAGATGTGGTGTGTGTATATATACACACATTGGTGCACACACATTGGAATAGTATGGAATACCACTCAATCATAAAAATGAATGAAATCCTGCCATTTGCAACACTATGGATGAATTTAGAGAATATTGTTCTGGGTGAAGTAAGTCAGATAGAGAAAGACAAATACTGTATGTTACACTTATAGATGGAATCTAAAACATAAAACGAATGTGTATAACAAAACAGAAACAGACTCAAAGATAAAGAAAACAAATCAATAGATGCCAGTGTGGAGAGGAAAGTCGGGGAAGATAGGGGTATGGGATTCAGAGACGCAAACTACTATGCATAAAATTGATAAGCAACAAGGACATATGGTAGAGCATAGGGAAATATAGACATTATTTTGTAATAACTTTAAATGGAGTATAAACTATAAAAATATTGAATCACTATTCTGTACAAATGTTGCTAATATTATAAATCAAAATAAATTATGATAGCATTGCATTATAAACCAAAAGAGCCAAAAAAACCCCAAATCTGAAGTAGTACAGTGCTCACATTTTTAAATAAGTAATTTAAATATAAAATAGTTATAACTATTAAACAAATAAAAATAAATCAGTATTTTTATAGATATATTTTGAATCAGCTTGAATATATATCTCCATAAAGATTTTCTTGAAACTTCTTTCCATTCACCACATAAAACCAGTGCTTTTCCTTCATTATTAACCACAATTTTCTCATAAATCTTATAATTCTTTGTGTGCATAATTTGTTACCGTCATGGGTCACGTTTGTAATATTTTGTATGCCGAGAACATGATACTGAAATAGCCTCAGTACAACCATGTCAACTGAAATGACACTATAAATGTTTGTTTAAATGTAACTTTTGGATAACTAAGGAAGACTTTGTAACAATATCAGAGCAAGGAACAGTTGAAAATCAAATGGTAGGGGTTGGCACATTTTATCTTAAATCCAACTGAATAAGTTCAAGTTTCCAGAAAAATTAAGAGCAATGTTCTAAAGAAATGAAAGTAAAAATATACCAGTGTCAATTTGACTCCTCATTAATCTTGGAATATAAAGGGTTTTATAAGATGAAAGAACATCCTCTCCTTAAATCAATAGACTTTATTTTAGACTTTTCTTTTTGAAGTAACTTTAGATTAGATGAAAAGTTGCCAAGAGCTGCAATAAATTACTGTATATCCTTTACCAGCTTCCCTGAATGTCATATAACCATGCTGTAATTACCAAACTAATAAATTAACATTGGCATAATACCATTACCTAAACTATTAATTTTATTTAGATTTCATCAGAATTTCCTCCAAGTCATTTTTTTTCCTAATCCAGTATCCAATCCAGAATATAATGTTACACTTAGTTGTCATGTCCCCTTAGACTCCCCCACTATAGCAGTTTCTTATTCTTTCATGGTTTTTCATGATCTTCACAATTTTGAATTAATACTGGTTGAGTATTCTGAAGAATTTCCTATATTTGGATTTGACTCATGTCTTCTCATGATTAGACTGGGTTATAGATTTTTTTTTGGAGTTCTGCATAGGGGAGGTGCTCTTCTCATTAAATTATATAATTGGGAACATGTCAACATGAATTTTACTAGTGATGCTAACTAACACTGATCATAATTGAGATTGCTGACTTCAAATAACACTTTTTCCCTTTCCATACAATATTCACATCTATACTTCTTTTACACTATATTTATTAGAAGTGCATCACTAAGTCTAGGTCATTGTTCAGGGGAGGAAAATTAAGCTCCAACACCAGGAGAGACAACTGTCAAAGAACATAGGTAAAAACAGGTGTTAAAATATATGTTAAGAACATATATGAATATGTATTATAACAAACACTGGGATTAATAAATATTATTTGGGAATGTTGTGTTTCTTCTTAAAATTCTACCCATTATTTACATTTTTTGTTTGGGTATAATACACTTTATTGATTATACAAAACAAGGCAGGGCTTTTTAAGCCCCTCCCCTTCTTTGGGTTTCTGGGATAGAAACTGTGCTAAGGATGGGAGAGTCTTGAGTGTTGGAGGACCAAGTTGGGGCCAGGACTCTCTGATAGCTGAAGGGTTCTCTTTTCCTCTCATATGATCCATGGAGCTGAGGTCCAGGATTCTTTTACCCCTTGGAGGCAATCTGGACCATAGGGTCCACCATCCTGTTGGTGTTTCCAACCACCCATTAATGTTAACATTTGTCCGTGAATCTCACCTGCAGCATTTATTACTGAGGTGTTCTAATGACTACTTTCTATTTCTTTGGTTTACCCAACACTGGTTTTTTTTTTTTAATCTACCAAATTTGGACATAAGCTGCTCCTGTGCCCTTATGACATGGCAGGTTTCAACTCCTGGTTAAAAATCTGTGTGTGTGACTTCTCAGGCCTTATCATAAGCAATGACAAAGGCTTTACCTAGCAGGTCTCATGGTAGGGGAAATCTGCCTTCCCCTCACCAGACTCAGGGCACAGCCAATGCATGGAAGTCTCTGAAGGAAGTTGCAATCAAGGACTCAGTCCTGTCTGGCCTATCAAATGCTGAGCATACTTTCATTCCTAGGTCTCTGGCATGTTCATACTGCTACTGGGAGGAGGGGAAAACAAATACCTCGGTTCTTCATCACCCCAAAAAATTAATTTTTAATGAGAGATAGAAAGCATGATATAAACATTGTATTTTATTAGTAAAGTAAATATTTTATTAGCAAAGTAAAATTTTATTAGTAAAGTATTTTATTAGTAAAGTAAAAAAAGTATTTTTATTTTATAAAGTAAATATTTCATTAGTAAAGTAAAGAGGTAGTAAAATATAGTACACTCCTGAGAACTGAGGGTGTGCCAATGCTAGAGAGGAAAAAAAATGGTGCCCCTCTTTTATTTCTCTTGTTCTTATATCATGGCTTAACGGGCATTTTAGTGATCAATTGTTTGACTTCTCACATCCCTTGAGCTCTTAGGCATGCCATCTCTTTTGCACATGCTCTCACCCATGATGCACACAGAGAAACCTATGGGAGAGGGCTCAAACTCCAATGCTAATTACATCATAATGAACATTGGGTCAAGTTAAGCCAGGTCCTACTCTCTAAAAAATTATCACTTGCCACCTTCCTCTTTAAGGATGAAGTCTCTGATCTTCAGCACGCTGGGAGAGGAGCTGAGGGTCAAGATTGGGAATGAGGTACTCTGTGCTCTGGGGAAAACCAACAGAACAGACCTTCAGGTAGTGAGATATTTTCAGGGAAAGATTTTATGAGCCGAATTTCTGGCATCTTCTCACAGCTAGAATAGTAGTAAAATCATTTCATTCGGAAGTAGTAAAATCATTGGCTCCTTGTGAGTAGCAGAAAACTTTTGCCAAAAGTGTGTTTGCTTGCAGGTGTCCCCCCTTCACTGAAATCACAAATATATGGATCTCTCCCCTGACCTCTTCAGAGCAGTTCCTCAGAGCTATCTGAGAGGCTATCTCCTGGGTTAATTTTGCCCAAATAAAATTTAACTCACAACTCATACATTGCTCATTTTTTCAGTCAACATACAAAACAACAATTTTATCGAACAAAAACAGTGCATACAAGGAAGGAAGCTCTCTAAAACTCTCTACTTGACACTAATACAAAATGACTAGAAGTGTCAACCATTTCATATGTATTAAAGTTAAATTGAATAATTAAAAATGATCATGGCCAAAATAACTCTATGTTAGATATTTTGAATATTTAAATATTTATGAGATTGTTTCAATTCTACCTAATTTTCTTAATATCCAGGAAGAATTTTAATGTGCATATCTTTATTTTTATATACTCTCTGCTTAAAAAGTATATATTATATTTTAGTAATGATTTTTTTTTCATTCGGAAGCATTTCCAAGCAAGTCTAAAGAAGGTAAACAGTCAAGTTTCCAACAATAGAGATAATGATTCACCAGTAGAATTATATTAGTTTTCTTCAACATCCATAAATGGAGAATGATGAAATGTAACCACAAGATTTGCCTATGTGAACTTAAGCAGATTAATTGCAGGTTTCAGTTATATTGTGAAAATAGCATTGATAAATCATACTAATGCCACTAAATTGTTAAGGTAAAGATATTTCTAATGGAGAAAAACACTGCCATTATCTTTTGAAAATATATGAAATATCTCTCCCACACTAAATACTGGATTCTAACACTGTTTCTGTCCCTCTCCTTCAGATGTAGACCAGATTGTTCATAACTGAAACAAGAATGATTTTATTTTCAAGTTAAAAACTTGTATTTCATAAATATAAAAATGTGTAAAATATGTGTAACATTATTAATAAAAAGAAAATTTACATTCAAGTGAAAAATAAAACACTGTAATTCCTATGGTTAAACTGACATATAGTAGACTTCACCACTATGGTACTAAATAAGATCAAGAAAAAGAGAAAAACTATGCTGGCTATAGGTTTGTCATATATAGCTTTTATTATGTTGAGATATGTTCCCTCTATACCCACTTTGGTGAGAGTTTTTATCGTAAATGGGTGTTGAATTTTATCAAATGCTTTTTCTGCATCGATTGAGATGATCATGTGGTTTTTGTCCTTTCTCTTGTTGATGTGATGTATTACATTGATTGATTTGCGTATGTTGAACCAGCCTTGTGTCCCTGGGATGAACCCCACTTGGTCATGATGTATAATCTTTTTTATGTGTTGTTGGATTCTATTTGCTAAAATTTTGGTGAGGATAAAGAAGATGTGGTATATTTATACAATGGAATACTACTCAGCCATAAAAACCGACAACATAATGCCATTTGCAGCAACATGGATGCTCCTAGAGAATGTCATTCTAAGTGAAGTAAGCCAGAAAGAGAAAAAAAAATACCATATGAGATCGCTCATATGTGGAATCTAAAAAACAAAAACAAACAAACAAAAACAAAGCATAAATACAGGACAGAAATAGACTCATGGACAGAGAATACAGACTTGTGGTTACCGGGGTGGGGGGCGGGGTAGAGGGTGGGAAGGGATAGACTGGGGTTTCAAAATTGTAGAATAGATAAACAAGATTACACTGTATAGCACAGGGAAATATACACAAAATGTTATAATAAATCACAGAGAAAAAAATGTGACAATGAGTGTGTATATGTCCATGAATGACTGAAAAATTGTGCTGAACACTGGAATTTGACACAACACTGTAAAATGATTATGAATCAATAAAAAATGTAAAAAAAAAAAGAAAAAGAGAAAAAAATGTAATATTTTTAGTTTAGTATATTGTTTTCTTCCAATTTGGAATCACCCTTAGTTACTGATACATGAGTTCATTTCTTGAGCATCTAGTCAAGGGGATTTTTTGAAATAGATGATCAGTATATCTTTGTCAACTTCGACCTCTTTAGATGAACCTCCATAATGTTCCTATAGCACTTGGTCTCCTGCGAGCCAAATCTATATTGTATTTAAGACATCTGTCTTTGGCACTTGATTAATCAGACCCAAGTCTTCCTGCCTTCTTTTGCTTCATTAAAATGATCTCCTCCTCAATTTTTTGTGTTGCTTATCTTGTTAAGAAATGGAATTATTCAACTTAAATAATTAACTGAAAAATATTTTAGTATCATGTCTATGATGTTCATTTAAAGTGTTTTTTTGAGGAGTAATTAGACTAAGAATATCTCTTCTGAATCAACTCTAAATGTTTAGTCCATTACACTGAGTATCACAAAAGTGAAACTGAAAAAAACCCAGGATATTATTAAAGAGCTATTTCTGTGGAAAAGGAATAGTTCCCTGCTTTGTCATAGTAGCCCAATGATTAACCCAAGGATGGGAAGAATTTTTCTTTGCAGCCCAAATAGAGTTTTCATCATTTGATTTTGTAACCACCACCCAGAGGATGTATTTGTCATTGCTATAGTCACATGAACCATGTGATGGTTTTTCTAGGCAAATACAGAACGATGGCCATATTGTTAACCTCACAGCTTCCACCAATAAAAAGGATTGTTCATGGTCTCTTGCAGCACATGTAGAGTACTGGTCAACCCAAGCTACTCAGGCTACTCAGATAGGCAAGCCTGTTTGGTTCCATTGTCATTCTAATAGTTTCTATGCAAGATGCAGGTTGGATACCAAGAGCATAGATGAGCATTTAGGGGAAATAAAAAAACTGGAATTTATAATTATTTGTTGCTACTATGAAAAAATTATCTTCTAACATTCATAAGTAAAATCAGTTAAAACACCAGATTGATTTTGACAGGCACTCAAACCACCTTTTCAAGACCAGATCCTCTTATTCATAGTTTAAAATAAATATTGAAATCAATCATCACTAGAAATTGTAGCTTTTCTAATGAACTATATTTCTTTGACTTGTCTACCTGAAACACCGAGATGAGAAACTACTAATTCCATTTTAATAGAGTCAGTTTAATTACCAGACACCATTTTTAAAGATGTAAACTGTGTTTCTCATTATAAATTATAAAATACAAAGTAATACAGGAGTGTAATGTGAGTAGAATAATTAATTTTTACAATTTTCCTTTAGAGCAAAATCAATTTCATGAATTTTGTTTCAAATATATATTTTTAAGATTTCCCTCCATGTATTCCGCTGACATTCATTTATCCTAAACTTTTTTGAGAAGTTAGTAAAGGTGAATACTGCAATCCAATGTAGCTTGTAGTCTAGTGAGAGAATTTCAATTATTGAGTCGATAATGCTAATTAAAGCAAGTTAATATGAATGTGTGAATATACATACATATGTACATATATAGATAAATACACATAGCTATCATACATTTATTGTCTATCTATTTCCTAATCTATCTCTCTGTCTAGTCACAGTGAGCTAGACTAAATTGGTGTTGAGGCAAATAAATCAAAAACAATTCACAGAATCACAGAGAATAGATGGTGCATCTCTCAGAAAAGAAAGATGTTGCATTCCTGGAAGAAGCAGCAGCATAGACTCATTTCTTCATGTGATTTTTCAGAGTTTATCCTTTAATTTTCTTTCACACTTAAAACAAAATTTCTGACTTTAAACATTGCCCCAATTAAATGTTAAGTTTGCCTAGCTCTACTTAATCTTACCTTCATATGCAGCAATGACATGCTACTGGCTGCACAAAAATTTAATATGGTATTGAAAGATTAATACTACACATTATCTGGCACTTTTTATTTCACTTGAGATTTTGGATATTCTCTAAGTTATTTGTTTTATGATACAGAAGGTTTGGAGAAAAAATGTTTTAAGGGAATCAATCATAAATATTCAGACATCTCGCTTACTATTTTTCAGAGTAAAAACTAAAATTAATCTCTTCTCACTTTGGCTGCAGCTAATCCTATTTTTACAGGGATTTCAGCAGAGTTTATGTAAGCTTTGTAGATGATAGGTGTTGTTTCATGAATATTATTTACAGTTTGCAGTGAGTCATTTGCACATGCACTTTATGTATTTAATATTACTTAAATCAAAACTACATAAACTTGAGTTACATTTATAAAATGTTCTGTGTGCTTCATTCCGTATGGCAACTTAATGCAGTGATGCTTTATACCACCCCAAGCTGCAAATGTTTGTTAACTCTCAATTATTTTATTGAAGTAAGCAGATTTCTGACAACCATCTGTTTAGAGCGTACTTATTTCTGTTAATAAATCCATTTGAAAGTGAAATAGTCATTAAAGCAAGGAAGTAAGTACAGCATCTCTGGGAACTTGGAGCTATATATATTTTGTGACACATCCTGTGCGATGTTACTTATACAGGCATAAAATGAGTGCAAAATTTCTGCTAAAACAAAAAAAAGAGCTTTATTTATGCTGTACAGATACAAATATCATCTTTAAAGCAAACCAATTAAGAATACATTTTCATCTTAAAATATACATAATTTGCATTAATATCAGAAAAGTATAATGAAGCATTAACAACACTTTTGACACTTCATTACTCTGAATATTCTACATTTGAACTTTTTTTTAACTCCGTATTTTCTTTCTCTAGTATCCCCAAATAATATGTACATACATATGTAATAATATGTATTATTTAAACATGGCTATTTAATTGCTTCAATATAGTATATGCTAATCTTTTTACGCTTCTTTGCTCAAGTGAACCATCAGTGTTCTAACTTGCATAAATGACTGAGTGTATTCACTCTGGAACGTATAACATTGAGTTGCTTGATGGGAATCAACTTGATCACCAATCAGTGCCTGCAGTCCTCTGTGTCAGCCTGTTCAATTTCTTTTGATATTAATATGAAATCATTGTTTATTGTGTTCTTTATGTGACTATTGCCTTCCCTAATTTGCATTCAAATGAACCTCTTATTTTACCTGGATTTTCTTCTTTGGTAGTGACTTTCTAGGCCTGTAAGGTGATTTTCTTCAGAGCTTGTCAAAGTGAATTTTTTGTGCCTTTTATATTCTATACTTAAAGTTAATTATCCCAAACATAACCTCTGAATTTGATAAAAAATATATCCAGACTTTTCCATGCCATATGTTGACAAATAGAAACAACTTTTACAGTCATTCTTTTCATTAAGAGTTTAGGCACCCTAGAAAAAAATGATTAAGATGTGTACAGGGAAACACATATCTGATGAAATAAAAACAGCTTTTCTATGGTCAAGAAAACTTTAAAGGGATGGCAACACATCCTAATCAGAACAAGTGCCTAAATCCCCTGACAGAGACATCTCCTTGATCTAACTAAGGTTCTACTTGTTCTAGATCAGGAGGATGGAAGACTTACCTCTCGGTTCCCTGAATGTGCAGACTAGGCTGGGCTGGGAAATAAAAGAGGATCAGCTAAACTGAAGTCATACCCCGTCACTAAAAGACAAGTATCTGTAGTGAGAAGGGTCTATGGGTATACCAGCAAGAGTATCTTGATTGTTCCAGCATCTTCAAGAAACACGAGAGTTTAGGGTACTAATCAAGGAAGGAGCTCATACCAGAACTCATGCTCTGCTTATACTTGGAGTAAGCAGCCAGGCAGAGTAAGAAGCAGTCTTGGTGACCCAGTTGGATGATAATATAGAACTACATCAAATTACTATCACTCCCAACACAAAAGAGATATGCATTGCTTGGGGAAGATAAGAGAATACTATCAAAAAGTTGAAATAGATTTTTTGTTTGTTTGTTTGTTTAGTGTAACTTCACCACATGGGGAGAGAAAGGAAGGTTCCATATGCTTCCTTTTCTATTGATGTTAGCCCCTTTGATACTCCAACAGAAAGTGATAAGACCACTTACTGCCTTTTCCAATATATTAGAATATCTAAGTTACCCGGATTGTATGTACCATTGTGGCAAAATATACAGGTATCACCTTCATGATCTATATCCAGGTTTGTAAGGGAATATAATTAACTTTATTTTCCAGAAGATTTATGAATACCAAAATTACTTTATCATTATATCAGAGTAAATGGACAAGAGGTTGGTGATATGATACACAGATAATCCACTTCAAAGAATCTGAACAGAGACACTAGGAAGTATAGCCACAGAAAGAACTCTAGCCTAACTCCAAGATACAGAAATGATTCAACATGAAAACTTAAAATATTCACAACATACAGAGTAGTATCAGTAAAAATAGAAGGGTATACAGATACAATTTCACATATAGAGAAAAAGTTAAAAATCACCAAACAAGAAATTAACATGAGAAATTTTCCAACATTTCTTTAACACAAAATAATGAATTAAATAGAGAAACATTGAGTGAAAAATGTCATTTTCTGTGCCAATAATTCCTTCTTTTGGTGAAAGGCATTGTCCCTCAGCATTTGTTGCTGGTGAGACTATTAATCATAGGGTCCATCATCAGTGGCACAGAGATGAATACATGACCAGTTCAATCACAGAATCCCATTAAGGGAATAATTGGCCCAAGTAAAGTTCCAAGGAGACACTGGAAGAAAGAAGCCCTCATTTGTTTTGAGTGCCTTTGTTAGTTTAAGCCATGCATAAATAAGAGTCTTCACTGTTACTTAAATTAACAGTTAAAAGTAAAATGGTTCAAGTCAAATATGTAAGGAATGTGTTACTGGTTGGTTATAAACCAGGTTGAAAGTAATGCTGATCCCATAATACCTGGCTGAATATAGTATATCCTTTTTAACCTACAGTGAAGAAGCTGAAATTTCACTTGTGGTTTATTGGGCTCACATTGTTTTTGACTGATGCTGAAGTTTATGGGAATTTATAGAAATATTATGAGGATGCTGGAATAGATCGTATACTTCTTGCCCTTGCAAGAAATAGGTATATTTGATTACATGTTAAGGTATTTACAGCCCAGAAAATATGGACATGAAATTTATAGCATTTTTGAAGTCATTAGTAGTTCAAGATGATTTAACTCAAAGACTGAGGAAGCAAGGCTCTCTACTATACTAGCCTTACGTGCTCCACCTTCCTTCCCAGCGAGGCTTACTTCCAGAATCCCATTCTTCTAATTGCCAGTCAGTCACATGACTTGCAAAATCTTCTCATCCTCCTCCTCCTCCTTCTCCTTCTTGTACCCTAAGGTAAACATGATCAATGGTTAAAACAATGGAAATAACATTGGGAAAGGGGAAATGCAGAGATTTGTGGAAATGTTAATCCTCTAAGCCCCTGAGAAAGATGTGTTGTTTTTTATCTTCTAACATGATAAAGGAAATAATTTCTTCCCATTAAATACCTAGGTTAATTGTGAATATTGGGTTTGCAGGGAGGGCAAAAGTTACCTTTCAAGTCCAATCATTTCCATTATGTTGATTCAGGACAAAATTCAAGATGAGAGCTGAGACGTGTAGCTTTTGACAAGGCAGTAAAGCTTTTTGCTAAATGAAATACAAACTTTAAAAGCAGAGATTAGATTTATGGACCATGACTTGAAAAGTGCTTATATCTGTCTAGGATTCAAAAAGATTGACAGCCTGTAAGTGTCTATATAGAAAATACCAAAAATTCTACAGGCACACCAAAAATCAGATATTTGAGTTTAGCAATATTGCAACATACAATTTCAACACACACACCCCCCACACACACACATCTCATTTCTATATACAAGCAGAGTACAATTGGAAACTTAAAATTAAAAGAAAATCACTAACAATAACTCTAAAACAAGAAACACTGAAGTATAAATGTGTCAAATGTATACAGAATCTGTATGCTGAAAACACTAAGGAAAGTAATCAAAATGACTGAAATAAATGAAATTTGTACTGTATTCAATAGACCAGAAACTTAAAATTGTAAAGATTCCCTAAATTAATTTTCATACTTACTACTACTAATTAAAAATGCCAGCAGGATTTTGTGTAGATATAGACAAGAAGATTCTAGGTTTATATGCAAAAGTAAAGGTACCTGGATAGCCAAGCTAATTTTGAAAAATAAGATAACAGTTGGAGGAATTACACTCTCTGGTTTAATTATTATGAAACTGCAAAAATTCAAAACATACAATATTTGTGAAAGGATAGAAACATAGGTCAATGGAAAAAAAATAGATTCTAATACACTCATACAACACAGCCAATTGACTTTTTTTGACAAAGGTGCAATGTAAAAGAAGAGGGAACGATCTTTTCAACAAATGATGTTGGCAATTTGAACAGCTATGTGCCAAAATTTAAAACAATGAAATAAAATGAAATGAACTAACAAGCAAAATAACCTCAATCTCATCTCACAATTTATACACAAAGCAAAATGCAACAAGTAAAAATTTAAAAATCATAGAGGTTTTAAACTTTCAGAAGAAAATGTGGGAGAAAATATCCAGGGCCTGGGTGAGGCACAGTTCTTTGATATGGCACCAAAAGCAGAGCCATGAAGGAAAAATATGACAAACTGTGCTTATTAAAACTTTTCTTCTGCAGAAGACCTTGTTAAGACTAATGAACAGATGTAAACTGAGAACAAATATTTGCAATTGACATATTCATTGTTTACGACCATGTCCGCTTGTACTATGATTAGCCTCACATCTCCTCAATTAAGAGTTCAGTTATAAATTGGCCTGAACCCTGTGTGATTATTACATAACTCATTTTATATGACTTTCCCTTTTTGAATATTATTTATAGGTCATGTTAGTTTTCCCTGACCTAAATATTAAATCTCAGCTACGCCATAAAGATCTGTGATACTCTATAGAGAATGCATTTATTAGAAACAGAAATATTGGTCACAGTGTTACAATATGTGTCACTTAGGGTGGAAAATAATAATTCCAGAGAATAGGCTGCTTTAAGTCACTGTGCTTACAGGCAACAAATAGTGGAAACGTGTTGAGTTTTGTTTTTTTTTTGAGATCTTGAATAATTCTTGGCTTACACTATAATTAAGTTTATTTTTATCTCCTTCTAAAAAGGATCTATTAACTCTTTATTCTATTACCTTGACTATGTCAGGATATTGTCATACAATAAAATTGAAAAATAAAAATTAAAAACAAGTAAAAGCAAAAAAATACATTTGTTACTTCTATTTGTTACTCTCAAAAACTGAAGTATCCATTTATTTTCAATCTTTCCAATACTTGTTTCAAACGCCCTAAAAATGGTCCCCCCTTGTGTGGTGCTAATTTCCTTCCTGGCTATTATGCATGGTCTTATTTTGAGATAAGAAATGTGAATTTTCATTAGTTTTAGTGAAACAGAGCTGGTAGGAAATTTTTGTAAGAAGGATTCCAGGGTAGTGTGCCAAGTTGAAGCCAAATTGCAATAGTTTAAAGAGTTGATTAAGAAGAGAAAGCCATTTAGACCACCCTTAAGAAAGTTTGTCTGTCAGGAGGAAGGGAGAAATATAATGAATATAATCTAGTAGAAAGTAAGAGTTTAAAAAAAGGAGAGATCATGAATAATAAACAGACCTTTGCTCATTGAAAGTCCTAATGAAATAGAATCTTGGGTCCTAGAACCATTATTCCTAGAGATGAGCAAAACCAGTTTTTCAGTTGTAAAAGAAGGGGAATCTAAAAATGCAGACACCATATAGGAAAGTTATTGTTTGGGTGGGAAGAAATTGAAGGAGTCCTTATCTGATTCTTCTGTTTTATATGTGAAATAGTAGATAGATCAGATGGGAAGTTTAGAATTGCAGAGAAGTTTTGAAATAGCTACTAAGGAGAAAGAAAAGTGACAGCTAAGTAAGAAAATGTGTTAGGTAAGTTAGATAACTGAGGTGCTTTTAAAAGGCCAAAATCATTTTCCTAATCATCTACACAGCCTTTTTAAGTACGGAAAAGACAATTTATCTCAAAGAAATATACAGAGACACAAAGTTCTTTGTAGTGGGATTGCCCATTAAAGCTTAACATTGTTAAGATTCCCCAAACTAATTTACAGATTTAGTTCTAATTGAAAATTAAAAAAATATATATATATGGGTGAAAAACTGTAAGAAGGTGTAAAAAGTACTTAACATTGTCACCATTAGGACAAAAGTTCCAATGAAGGCAAGGGCTTTTTTTTTTCATTCCATTAAAAGATGCCTGATATATATAGTAAAACACTAGGCATAAGTGAATATTAACTAAATGATATGAATTAATTCAAAATGAGTGAATGTACCTGTGTTCAAGGAAAGTGTGCTTTGTAATTATTCTTATGAATTTGTTTTTGAAATTAAGTTGATTGAGCTTTTGTGTACTACTATGATAACTAATAAATGTTGGTGAGCAGCAGAGAAGTAGAAAGTTGAAACTCATATTTCTTGATTTCTAGAGATGATGAATGGCAAGGTTCCCAAGATATGTATCATTATAAAAATTAATATGTTTTAGAAGAGAAATATTAAATTTGTGACGTGAGCATATGGATTGCTGCGAATTATACACTAACATTAGGAATAATGATAGCAGTTAATGGAGGAGAAAAGAAAATGCCATATTCAGATATTGTTTTCCTTCACCCAGTTAAAAAATACTTTATTCTAGGAAAAAAGTAAATTACTAAAACAATTGAAAGCCAAAACAAAACAGTATCTTTGTTTACATTTACCATGAGCTTTGGGTCTCTAGACAATTTATTTAAATTTATAATTGTGACAATGCAATTAAATTATTTCTCTAGTTTAGATTCGAAGATAACACTTCATTTTAAGGATGTGGGGGTTTCACAATTCAAAATCAACATTTACCACTGAAAATATACTTGAGTGATTTTGATAATGTATTTGCTTTTTTTTTTCTTAATAAAGCTTTATCCTTACAAGGACAAGGTCTATTTTTGACTTTTTCATAATTTATCACCAATGCTTAGTCCAAATGACAGATAGTAGGTATTCTTCAATATGTTTAATAAAAAATAAAATAATTACATCAAAGTTATCTTTCTTTTCAAACAATTTTTAGTGTATACCTGTCTAATCTTCTGGGTGTTTTATAATTTCAAATTATTTTTCTCCTTAATAATCAGCTCTATTATCATCTAATTTGTTTGCATGTATTCAGCTTTCAATATTTTGATAAAATAACTCATCATTCAGAGAGTTCTTCAACTTACTTCTTATTTTACATCATTAAAGATGTTCAAAATTTACTATTTAGTTGATCAAATTATGGTTGTAACTTGTTAAACCAAAATATCAGATGACTTTTAGAAGGTATAGAATATTCTAAGTGAAAATATTCTTCCATCACAACCAGAGAGAGCATTTTCAAAATTCACTTATGATCTGATTCTTCTAATGCATAATGCTAAGTTTAACTCTTGAAACCTGTATTCAGTCTCTCTGTTCAGCGAGATGATTTAATATATCCTGTCCGAGTACCTTTAAAAGGCTAGTAAAAATCCTCAATGTGTCTTTTCTCATTCATTTCTCCTTACGGCTTTACAAAATGGCTGTATAGATAGACAATAACAGGGCAGTCAAATAAGTCATTGTGTTTAATTATTCAATAGATATTTATGGAACACTATTATGTGTCAGCAATGTGATAGGCATTAAGGAAAAGTCAAAGGAGAATAAGTCATGCTCTTTGCCCTTGGCATGTGCTCAATCTCGCCAGCAAGAAAAGCACATGATGAAGTTGTGCGATCCATTGTAACGAGTGCTGAAAGAAGGACAAAGGAAAAAATAGTTTTAGCGTTAAGACAGCATCTCCAGATGAGTAGGGATAAAAGCTTTGACTAAGTAACATTTATGTTTATCCGTGAAAGATGAGGATATCAGTTAGAGGAAAAGGAGAAAAGCAATAATGGTCAGCAAGTACTGAGACATATAAGAGAAAAATATCATTCTTCAAAGGTTCACAGGGTATCTGCAGTGAAGCAGAGTAAGATGAGGGAGAACCATGTTATATAATCTCTAAATTAGCTAATTATGAAAGACATCATATATATCTAAAGGAAATGAAATTACTGTTTTGAATATCTATATTGAGATCTATATTCCCATGTTCATTGTCCCATTATTCACAATAGCCAAGGTATGGAAATAACATAAGTGTTCACTGATGGATGAATGGATAAAGAATGTCATATAGAGCCGTATCAGATATATATCAGAATATTACTGTCTGAAAAAAAAATCCTGCATTTTGCAACAACATGGATAAAATCGGAAGGTATTATGCTAAATGAAATAAACCAGACAAAGAAAGACAAATATTGCCTGGTATCACCTATATGTGGAATCTAAAAAAGAAAAATAAATTGAAACACATAGAAGCAGAGAGTAGAATAGTGGTTTTCACAGTCTGGGGGTTGGATAATACAAACGGTAAAAGGGTCAAAATTTTCAGTTACAAGATGCATAACATCTGAGTATTTAGTGTACAACAGAGGGACTACAGTTAACAATACTGGATTGTACAATTGAAATTTGCTAAGAGAATAGAACTTGAGTTCTTATCAAAAAAATAAAAATATTTGAGATGATGTGTGTGTTATTTAGCTAGATAGTGGAAATCACTTCACAAGATATAAATATATCAAATTATCATGTTGTACACTTTATATTATAATTTTGTCAATTATACATCAATAAAGTTAAAAGACAGAGAAAGCAAGAGAAAGAGGGCGAGAAAGACAGGAAAAGAGAGCAAGAGAGGAATCATATGCACATACTGACAATTTTTTCCAAAGTTGCTATAATATTTTCCATTCCTGAACCAATGTAGTCACATTCCAGTTCTTGCACATCTTTGTCATCGCTTAATATTATCAATTATTTTAATTTTAGCCACTGACATCCCTGTGCACAGGTATCTCATTGTAGCTTTACTTTGTGTTACCCGAATTACTAATCATGTAGAATATATTTTCACATTTTTTTGTATATTTTTTGGAAAATATTTGTTTATTTATTTCTCATTTAATACTCTGGATAGAAATAATTTGTAAGTACACAACTTCCAAATATGTTTCTTTTTTTCTTTTTTTTTTGTAGAATGACTATAACTTAATAAAAAAGTTAAAAACAGCAAAAAAAAAAAACCCAAATATTTTTCTTAATGTTGCTTGCTCTTTCATTCTCTTAGAAATGTCTTTTGAATAAAAATTGTTCTAAATATCTAATGAAACACAATTTATATCTTAAAATGTATGACTCTTTTTCATAGCTCATAAATTTTTACCCAATATAACATCATGAAGTTTTTCTCCTATTATTGTTTTCTGGAAGATTTACATTTTTAGTTCTTCATTTAGATACAGCAACCACATTGAATTAATTTGTGTACATGGTGTGTAGTAAGATTGGAAGTTCATTACTTTAACACATTTATATCTAATATTCAGCACTTTTTGTTGAAATACTAGCACTCCTTTTCCCAATAAGTTACCTTGGCACCTTTGTCAAAATTCAATCAACCATTAAGTATGGGTATATTTCTGGATTATCTATTCTGATTCTTTGGTCTATATGATTTCTGAGAGTTATTATATGTTACTAAATCCACATTTTCCTAACTACTAAAGCTTTCTTCTGAACTTTGAAAGACAGTAGATGTAACTTAGAAGCCAGATGCTTGATAATAGCATTAACAATAATCATATTGTTAATGCTCTTAATTCAATGCTAGTTGAGACAAATGGAACAGATTCGGTTCTTGATTCTATCAGCCAAATTAAACTGAGTGACATAAAAAGTGGCATATTCCAATTTTATGAGTGAGAAAACTAAAATTATAGTTGAATACTTTGGCTATGACTTCTCAGTTAGAAAGTAGCTTGTTTATTCTAGCATGTAACTTATTGCAAATCTATCTGTATAAACACAGAAATTTTACTGCAAACTCTAAAATATTTTTGGTAACAGTAGCTTGCTGAAAGATTCATAGTGACTGGGCTTTTGCAATTAGCCCATTACTTATATTTTGTGTCTACAACACATCAGTTCTTAAAATACTTTATTGCACTTAATATAATTTTACTAATTAGGTGTTATTATCTCTATCTTGTGCATTGTCATAGAAAGAAAAACATTTTTACATTGGACTTTTCTAGATGGAAATACTACTATGCCAATTCATTTTTATCGGCTATTAATGGGTCACTTTGTTTATATGCTCTTCTATTTCCTTATTTGTAAAATTCAGTTACATAGGATCATGACAGAAGTTAAATAACATTAAGTATGGGACCTAGCATTCACTTCCTCTTTGCTGCTAAATTTACCACAAATGAACAAAATGAGGATAACATTTGCTAGATGGTTTTCTCCAACTTATATATGATGGTTTTTTTTTTTCATGCAACAATTACTACTTAAATTAGAGTGTTAGCTCATTAGGGGATGAAAGCCAGCTTTTGTCTACATATTGCAGGATATCAGCAGCTGAATCAAGGTACTAGAGCAGAAAATATTGCCAAACATAAAGTGATATTTCAACTCCCTCAGAAGTGACAAACTATACATTCAGATGTAGAATGAGACTCTAGAGCATACTGATAAATATATTGTTTAAAAAATTAGTGAGATAAAATGATGACAGTGAAGTTGTCCAACCTCCTTGTTACTCATTTATTTAATAACTTAGAGACACCTCAATTTATAGTTTCTACATCATGAGGTTTTCGTGGTGATAAATATGGCAATTAAATACATTTAAAACAATGCCTGTAATACAGAAAAACTGTAAGAACATTTATATATCTATTGTTGATTATTTTCTTATTATCTGGAGTCTTGAAAATAATCATGGAAGGAAAAACTATTTTAGTGGAAAATTGAGAGGTGACAGGAGGGCTTGCTGTGTGTGGTGTTTGTAGGAACTTGAGATTAAATTGAGGGAAAGCTTTCAAATGTAGGTTGCAAGGACAAGAGCAGAGAAACACATTCTTTGAGTGCTATGCAAAGAAGAAGTTCTCTTTTGTTTTGATTTTCCCTTGGCAAGGAAAAAGGAGGAAAGGTATGAAGGGCTTCTGATGCACCATGTTTTTCTCTATAAGGAATCAGAGAGTTCAGGTTTAATATACACATATTCTAAAAAGGAATAAAAGAGATGCATAGAAAAGTAAGTAAAAGTACAAAAGTACTATCCTTGTCCTTCAAGGTTGTTCACTATTTATGTATGCATCCTTGAAAAGGTAATTCAGAGCAAATAGCAGTCAGTGGTATTGTGGAGAAATGCCAAAGACGATCAGAGATTTTTCTCCCAAAAGACACATCAGATGAAAGTCTTATAAATCCTGCCAGGACCCCCATGAAGTCAGGGTGTCTTGGTTGCTGGCATAACAGTGTCTATAAAACTAACAAATCTTGTCATCACAATATGTTTGTAAATATTGCAACACATGAGTTGGGTTTTATCCATGGTTTGGCCAGAGTCTGGTAGAGATGTCTGAATAATTTGGTTTCCCTTCGGTCTCTGAAGGGTCTGCTACCTCTTCTTCCATCTCACCATGGTTGTGGAGTCATAGCAGCCCCACTACAGGAGGCCCTGTGGAAGGCCAAGTGTCACTCAGCTCAGCACCCACAGTACTTGGAAAATGACTGAGGCTTGGGAGCAGTATTATCCTTGGACCTAGGCAAGGGCCACTGGGTCCCACAGTTTGGAGAGCATGCTTTAGTATTTTGTATGTCCTTACCAGGCTCTGGGACCTGCCCAGGTTAGCAGTGCCATCAGGAAAGGATATTCTGACAGCAGACCTGATCCTTCATGGATGACAGATACCAAATGGACTGACTCAAGATTATCTAAGCTGAGACCAGCCATGACCCACAGTACTTCCTGTGTGGGGCTCAAGCTCAGACTGAGTTGCATGAGAACTGGTTTTTGTTTCTCCCCTCAGGAATTCTCTGACCCTCCGCCCTCAATGTAGGATCATCCAGGTGCTCCCAGGAACTCCAGTACTTCACCTGTGTCATGCCCTAGGGCCAGTAACTAGGCTCTGTTTTCAGGCAGGTGGCTTGGTGAACAAATTTCTCCATGTTGGCTGGTGTGATAGTTTCTCAAGCAATCAAGAGGTTGGACTGGTAGAATAGCCTGACAATCAGATTTGGAGAACTTATATGATTTATATAGACAGTATATTTGCAAAACTCACACACACAAACCACCTGGCTTCTCAGGGCCTGGATATTTGACAATGGAAAACTAGATCAACCTTGGTAAGTGGGTATCCATGTCATAGTACTGATGGATGGCTTCTATTCCTGACACCATGGCCAATTCATGTATGAACCCATCATATTAGAACCATTATAAAGGATAACAGAGATTAGCTGATATCAACTAAGTGAATGTGTTAGCTTTGTGGTTAAATGCCTCTTCAGTGATGAATGCTATCTGATGAGTGATAACATCATGCCACCATGTGCCCATCCACATGCTTCTGTCCCAGATTCTACTACCTAAGAGCCTAACCTCAGTTCATTTGTCCTCCAGCGTAAAGTACACAACAAAATGCATTAACCAAAACTCTGCTCATTAAGAGAATTTTTTCTTTATCTCAGTCTTTCAAGGCTACTTCTGTGTGAGGGTTCAGAGCAGCCGCTATCTCTATTTTGTGTGCACCCTCGTAGTATATCAATTCTTATGTAAAACAAGTTGAGCTTCCCCCCCCCATCACTTGTTTATACAGAATCTCTCATGTGACTTATGTGATGCTTCTTAGGTGTGCCCTGAGTGGGATGTGTGTGATGGAAAATTCCAAGCCTCTCCAGGAGATCAATAATGCTACAATTAAGCAGCAACTTCTAAGTAAACATCAAATCCAGGGCACTCTTGGGAAAACATGGTCTCAGGATGAAGCTAAGAATGTGATAATGAAATTTAGTTTTTAAGCCACAGGGGAAAAAAATATTATACATTGCATTAAAGGAAGGACCAGTCAAAAAACAGGATTTTTCTATTTTAAGATGTCCTTAAAGATTTTGTAATTCAGGCGCCTCAATGTAAGTCCAAGGAAGATAAGGGAATATCTCTAAAAAAAAAATTTGTCTATGGGTTTTACTTAGTTTATCAAACTCCAGTAAGATTTATAAAAATCTCACATATTTTAAGATAATATTATGGACAGAAATATTAGCTACTTGAACAGGAAATGGCAAGGGAAAACACAGAATACACAAACAAAAAACAAGATGTTTGGACTCTGACATTTCTATGGGCATAAAACATGCTGAGAAATACTCAAGCTACGTTTAATGTACAAGGATATCGATGGTTAAAAAAAAAAGAAAGGCACAGAGGGTGAAGTCAAGAGACAAAAAAAAAAAAAAAAAAACACGTCAAGGTCATGTGTTCCAGACAAGAAATTGGTCGCTATATTTCAACTTTGATGTGAACTTGTATTTATCTCTTACATTATTCTATTATTTTGAAAAGACTATCAATATCAGTTATCTTATGCCGGTACACCATTATGCATTGGAGTTGGAGGAGAGATAACTTGTTTCCATAGGTTAAAAAGCATCCTATATGAGGAATTATACTCAAGGATATGTATATGAGAAGCTAATTCTGAAGAGCTTTTCCTTGCACCTGGACCTGATTTAGATGACAAGATGTCAAACCTTGAACTTGTAGCTTAAAGGAATGAGAATATTGAATATATTGAAGTGAGTATATTTTCAGTGATGGAGAAATGCGAATAACTTGTCAGTAAAAGGGCTACCAGAGGTTTAAATTATGTTCACAAATACTTATGACATTCCTCCTTCAAAAGGTTGAACTTAATTATTCTAATCTTGATTGCAAACTGAATGCAGTGACTCATTTTTAATGAATGGACTATGGTGGAAGTGATGATGCATGACTTACAAGTCTGAATCATAAAAAAAGAATCAATACTGGGTCTTGCTGTCTCTTGGATCACTTGAACTGGGACAAGAATGCTGTTATGCTCTGAGAAAGCTTAAGCAATTCATTGAGCTCCCCCTATGGAAACAAATGAACTAATGAACAAATGAACTCCTGTGAACTACTAGCATTTGTCAGCCATGTGAGTGAGCCCCTTGCTGATAATGCCTGCTGCCCAGGCAAGCTTTTGGGTTACTATAGCCCCAGAAGACATCTGGACCACAACCTAACAAGCAACTGAGCCAGAACGCTTCAGCTTAGACATTCCTGAATTGACAGACAAAATGTGAAGATTATAAATATTTATCATTCTGCCCTCTGAGCTTGAGGTAACTCATTACATAACAAGTTATTTACTTGAGTATTTGCACATTGGATAAAGGGTGATATACTGACATTTAAAGACTATAGGACATCTGATCCTATGTAATTTTTTTTGTAATGGCTAACCTTTATTTAGTACTCAAGTATATGCTAAGTGAAATGTTTCCCTGTATTAGCTCATTTAATCTTCATGATCATCTTCGAGGTAGGAATAAAATCTCTATTTTACAAATGAGGGCTCTGAGGCATCCAGAAAAAGATAGTTACATGTTTTGTACATGAGTCTGTGCCTTACAAAATTCCTATTTGTAAATTCACATTTGTTTCCTCAACCACCTGTGAGATAGAGAGTAATTCCTGGTTTCCCTAGATGCTGGAATAGTCTACCTTAATAGCATAATAAAGTTTCCACTGCATGTGAAATAGAAACTAGTGCAGCTTTAAAATGTCAGGGCAATTTATGCCCTAGCTTTTATCCATCAAGTTTTAAAAAATTGTAAGGCCTGGCTCTGGGTGTCTTCCAGCCCCTGGCTGCTCTGGCTGGGAAACCCTGATGGCACATGCTTGGTGGAAGACCCAGCATGACCTTGACATGTGTTGGCACTATATAATGTTGATAGTTAAAACTGCAAATATCATTATGCTACATTCTGTTACAATGGGTCATCTGAAAACATGGTAACAAATGAATTCTTAGCCAAAATCTTCTGTAGATAGTGGTCAGTTCTTTGAACTCCAAATATATATAATTGGAGTTGATCTACTTGGTTGTTCATGCAACCCCTACAGTGGGTTCCTGACTTATAAGGTAAGAGCTATCTTAATGAGAAAAGACAAGTAGACACCTCTGAAACTGTTCTTTTCACCTGGTCAAGATACTACTTTTTTAAAAAATGAGTGCTTGCATCCCAGGGAGATGGTAGAAATTAGTGTCATTTTTAAGGATCTAAAAGAAAAAAAAAAAAAACAGGGCAGTAGTCTATAACATGTCTTCATTTACTTCAGCAGTCTGACCTTGTCAAACCTAAATGGATCTTTGTGGATAATCATGGACTACTACCAGATCAATCAAACAGGAGCCATGGTCTCATATCTCATGCTGGATGTGGCAACTCTGTCAGAGCAGATTTACTATGGCCTCAGGAGTGTAGTGCATGGCCATTGATTATAAGATGTTTTCTTCAATCAGAAGAGATGTTTATAGACAGTTCCATTCATATGAATAAGAAAACATTCATATGCAGTTTTGTCCAAGGGCTAGGCTAATTCTCCCTAAGATTGCCATAATCTAGTCTTAGAAGATTTTGATCCTCTGGACGCCCTGAGGAACATGCTATTAATCCAATACATTGACACTATGTTGACATAGCCAGATGAAAAAGAGTAGGCTAGTATGCTAAATCTCTGATACACGAAACATAAATATTATGAAGTTTCTGGGAGTTTGCCTCATTGGTAAAGTTATATAGTGTCCAGGGTCCAATGACATGGGAGATCTTCTCCAAAGCTGATATTATCACGTTTTATCTCCTTCTCATGAAGATAGAAGTGTAACACCCAGTGAGTGTCACAGAGTTCCAGAAGCAGCTTATATAACATATAGAAATGGTGCAAATTTTAAGTAAACTAATTCAAATAAAATTCTATACAGAGATTAAATAGCTATAGTGGGAGTACAGACCCAAGCGTCTAGTCAATCCGTGATGAAACACTAGAAGGAGCCATAGAAAGCTTTCAGGAATTTTAAATTGAAATGATTAGAAGATGAAAATGAGGAGAGGGAAAATTGTTCCTAGCAGAGAAAGCAATGTGAACAGGGGCATATGCCAGAAATAATAGGGTGTGTTTGAGTAACCGCTGTAGTGCAGAACATAAAGATGGAGGTGACTGGAGTTGATCCTAGATTAGTTGGTTAAGAGACATAAAATGAAGAATCTTATTTGTTAGACTAAGGAGTTTTAGCTTTATCCTATAGATAATAGGAAGAAAATGAAAATGCTTAAACCATCAATTTAGCCAAGGATGAAGTTCAAAGAGTTAAAATTGAAGACGAAGGGGCCAGTTGAATGACAACTACAATAATCTGTATTATAAATGTGAAAAATTAGCAGAGATAATATAAAGATGAAAGAATGTATTTTACAGAAACTAAGAAGTGGAATAGGCAATAATTAGTATTTGAGTTTTGTTGGGATAAGGAAACCCCTGGTTTTCTGATCTAAATTATTTGGTCATTCAGTGTACGAGTCACTGATATAAAGGCAATAGTAGGGTCATCTTGACTGACAGTTGACAGATGAGGAAAGATGAGTTAAATTTTGACTGTGCTGCATTTGCTTTGAGTTGTAGAGCAGACAGTCCTAGAGATATGACAAGAAATCTCTAAATTGAAGTCATAGATACGGTAATCTTTAGAGGACAGATAAACACGTAAAGTGAGAAGAATTGTCCACTTAGGACTAGCGCTGTGAAAAATGTCAGCTAACCATTGAGTTTTGTTTCAGAGTGAATTATTCTTCACTAAGTATAATTTTCTATGTAAAGAAATAATGTAGCCACTTTAGAATAGTCAGTTTGGTTAAAAACTTACAGGGTTGACGCTTGAGCAATGTGGAGATCAGGGGTGCTCACCTCCCACCCAGTTGAAATTCCACGTGTAACTTTTGACTTTCTAAAAATTTAACTACCAATAGGTTACATTTGACTAGAAGCCTTAGCAATAACATGAAAAGTTGATTAACACATTTTATATGTTATATGTCTTATGTGCTGTATTATTACAATAAAGTGAGCTAGAGAAAAAATATTAAGAAGATCACAAGAAAGAGAAAATGTATTTACAATACTGTATAGTCACCCCTCAGTACCTGCAGGGGACTGGTTCAAAGGCCTGCCATGGATACCAAAATCCCTGGATGCTCAAGTCCCTTACTGTCGACTTTCTGTATCTGCCAGTTCTACACCTATGGATTCAACCAACTGTGGATAGAATAGTGTTATATTTATTTAAAGAAAAATCTGCATTTAAGTGGACCTGTGTAGCTCAAACCCATGTTGTTCAAGGGCCAACTGTATTGTATTTATCAATACTGCAATTATATGTCATTTATTTACAAGATGAATTGCATGCCATTCAATATCTACATCAATATTGTTTTATATGATACAAAACACCAAAGATATTATACCTATCTAGCACTAGATACCAAAGGGAAAAATAATGTGAAAATGAAATTCATATTTGTTTATGGATATAATGATTCATGCATTGATAGTGAAGATGTAGCAGTTGGATTGTTTTATGGTAGCCTACTGTAATGGATATAATTGCTTCATAGCAGCCTAGTCTATACACTAATAAATGAATCACAATAAAATGTTATGGCATATAGTATTACAGTCATGTTCATAATAACAGTATTAGAACGTTGTTATATTTTTTAAAATTTACCTGTTATGATAGGCTGATGTGCATTTTGCCAATTATGAGAAAGAGAGGCAATTGTATGGTAAATTTTTAAAAGCAAAGTTAGAAAACTGTAAAAGAACTAGCACATTATTAATTTATTTAAATATCACTCACCTTATGTAAGGATGGGCTATTACTTCAATACATGCCTTGCACCTGATGTTCTACACGATGAACACTAGGCCAGGATGATGGTGTTGATGATGGTTAGGCAATGTGATAATGCTAACGTAAAAAACTCTCATATAGTTTTTGCTGTACAGTCGTTAGATTTTCATAGGAAGACTCAAATACACAGAGGATAAGTTTATTAACTGTATAGCATGATGATTATTTACTATTAATTAAATGGAAGTGGATCATCATCAAGGTCTTCATCCTTGTCTTCTACAAGTCGAGTAGGCTGAGGAGGAAGTAGAGGAGGAGCAACTATTCTTGCTATCTCAGAGTGGGCAAAGGTGGACAAGGTGGAGGAGGTGGAAGGAGAGGCAGGGGAGGCAGGCATAATGATAGAAATACATTGTAATTTCTGTCTTTTTTGTTTTTTCACTTCTCTAAAAATGTTTCTATATGGTACCAATTCTTCTTCAACCATTTGCTTTCATTTCAGTGCCTGTATTTTAGAAGGATTCATGTCATGAAAGAAGTTAAAAGCAGTCCTGAAGAATCAAAACCCTCTTCCAGACTGTCTAATGTCAATTTGTTTTCTGTCACTGCTTCTCCTACCTCTTCTTTCTCATCATCTGGCACTGGTTTGGAAACACTCATCGCCATCAAGTCATCTTTTGTTAATTTCTCTGATGTGATTTCTATTTCTAAATTTCTCTAAGATTCACATCTTAAAGTCTCTTTCCCCTTTTTTTGTCATATCCACAATCCTTTCATTATTTCCTTGATGGGCTCTGTTGTAAATTCTGGGAAGATGAATTTAAATTCTGTGAAGGTGGACAGTTTTCTCTAGCAGGTATTTATTATTTTGGGCTTAATGACTTTCACAGCTTTTTCCATAACAGCAATGGCATCTTCAACGGTGATGAAAATCCTGCAGACTTTCACGATGTTCTCTCTATTGAGGTTTTCTTCCATAGACTTGACAATTCTTTACATAAAGAACCATGTATGATAAGCCTTAAGGTCCTTAAGACCCCCAATCTACAGGTTGAGTTAGTCTATCCATTCCTGCCTTAAATCCTGGTGATCCCACCTCCTTCTGAAGAAATAAATGTTCTTTGTGGTTCCCCCATACACACAATAGAGCACTTTTATCTGCATTAAAAACCTGTTCAGGTAGATATTCTTTTCCCTCAGTGATTTTCTTAATGGCATCTGGGAATTCCTCTGCTGTCTCTTGGTGGACAGAAGCTGCTGCTTCTGTTACCCTGACATTTTTTTAAGCCAAATCTCTTTCTAAAATTATCAAACTATCCTTTGCTGGCATTAAACTCAGTTTTAGATTTTTCACCTTCCTTTCGCTTTACGTTGCCATAATGATTTTGCTTTTTCTCGAATCATATGAGGGTATATAGGCACACCTTTCTTACAGCAATCCTACATTCACATAAAGGCTACATTTCAATATGAGATAAAAAGATATTTCACAGAAAGTGTAATTTTTTTTGTGCCTGCTGGCTAACTGCAGAAACAGGTTCATGAATTTTCTTTTCTTTTCTTTCTTTTTTTTTTTTTTTACGGTGGTTCTTACACTGGATTCATTCATCTTGAAATGGCTGCAACCATAGCTGCAGACCCCAATCTGTGGTATGTATCAAGCAATTCAACTTTTTCTTGTAACGTCACAACTCTTCTTTGCTTCTTGGGAACACTTCCAGCACCACTAGTGGCACCTTGTACAGGTCCCATGGTGAAAACTACGCGAGAAGCATGAGTGATCACTTTTTTGCTGTGATAACACAAATTACGGGAAAGATGCATTGCTTTCACGGAGGTAATTAGCATCGCTGGGTGTTTTAATCGGATACAATACTTTAGCTCACTGAGATAGCATCAGAAGATGACTATATGTATCACAAGTAATTTTATACAGTTATGATTTACTCCTGCAGCTTTACCTTTATTTACATTTTTCTCTGCTGGGAATGGTACCATGTACAGTCTGTAAATGTTACATAAGTTTTGATAAAATTTAACTTTTAATAATAGATTTGTGTATATTTTATGGCAGTAAAAGATAAAATAGATTGATATCTATACACATATAGTGCATTCTGACATACCAAGCTTTTTCTTAATTATTTTTTTATATTTCAAGTTACTCAGTTTGTCTGCAAATCTCCAAAAAAGTTTTCAACATATTTGTTGAAAGAAATTCCTGTATAAGTAGATCTGTTCAGTTCAAACTTCTGTTGTTCAAGGGTCAACTGCATATAGTAACTAGATTATGAAATAGAGTAATCTTAATGATGTATTTTTCAAATACATGAAATAGCTGTGCATTTTCCCCAGATTTATTAAGATATAATTGACATATTACAATATAATGATTTGATATATGTATATACTGAAAAATGTTTACCACTATAACTTTAGTTAGCACATCCATCTTCTGATACGGTTCCATATTTTTTGTGTATGAGAACATTTAAGATCTATTCTCTTAGCAACTTTCAAATATACATTATAGTTAACTATAAACACCATACTGTACATTACATGCCCATAACTTATTTATATTATAACTGGAAGTTTGTAACACTTGATTACCTTCACCCATTTCTCCCAGGCCCCAGTTGTACATATATATTTGTGGAGATGATTGTAAGTAAAACGTGGCACAGTTGAAGGGACAAAATCCTAAACTGTGTGAAATTTGATTGAATTAAGGGCGCATATAGAATTGCAACATTTTCTGAGGATACAAAAAGAGCATTTGTTAACTTATTTGTATGACTGATTACCTTGGGTCCATCACTGAACATTTTCTGAGTCCAAAGGGCAGTTTACATGACTTTCAAAGTTCATATGGCAATTACTCTACTTGTGTTAAAGTAAAGGCTGAGAGATTGTGATTGTTGTAATGGTGGTAGGAGGTTTTATGGTACCTTCAAGCACAGAACAACAGATGATTACACATTACATACAGGATGCTTTTTTTGCCCTGCTTTTGAGATGTTCTAAAACTTACATGATGCAATAATTTCTTGTGATTTATTTTTGCTTATCATCTTCTATATGTGTGATAAATATTAAGAATGCAGGACAATATGAAAAGATTCTGTTTGGGTCTTGTTCTGAGTAAATGATAAAACCACCAACATTATTGCATCCTATTACAATGATGTAAACATTTGAAACACCTTAAAATCTTTAGGTCCTACTAGTGTCTTCAGATGCATGATAAATTTACAGAGATTTCTTAAAGCACAGTCCTCTGAAAAGGAAACAACTGACATCCTCCATTACCTTGATGCTGAAGCCTTGCTGTCTGCACATGCCCCTTGCTGCAAATATTTACCACACATAAATATGGCTTTATCACTTTCATTAATGTTTAATGCAAGAAATGCAAAGATAACAACCTATCTATGAATATTTTGAGTTTTTGTTTACTTAGGAAATTGTTTTAAAAACCAAAGAAGTATTTGAAAAGAGCTTATAGTTCAATTATTTATCAACAGAGAGAATATTCTTTTGATGACAATGCCATTTTCACTAACATTTCAATGTTTAAATTCAGATAAATATTTTTGGTTATCATTCACTACAATAAAGGTTGTTTTTTTAAAATCATGAACCAATTTATATAAGTAGTAGTTATTTCCAAAATTAGCTTTTCAAAATCATAATATTGCATCAATATTCTTAATATCTTTGAGCTACATTTCAAATATCAGCATCTTAACACTCTAAAATATAAATTTAACTATGAAGAGTTTTATAAATTCATTGAGTATGAAAATTCTATGCAAACTAAAAATGTAGAAACTGTATGGAGGATGGGGAGATGATACTTATGGAAGTCTTCAGTTAGCTATGTTTTTCTTTTTTATTTTCTCCTCAGGGTTACCACTTAAGCTCAAATGAACTATATTGATTATAAAAAGGTATGTCTTGTACTTGACTGTTGTTCCACACTTTATGAGTGGAAAAGTTCCAGGATATGGTATTTATTCTTGCTGAGTTGCAGATTATAACAGCATGATGCAAAAGATATCTCAGTAAATTATAAAATATGCATATTTAGCTTTTTTGGAAGTTTTCCATATGAAAGTTTTACATGAGTCTGGGAGGAAGTGTTTTCATTGCTCAGGAGGTTGTGATCACAGCTGCTTTGCGGAAGAGTAATAGCCAAATTAGCATTTTTTTTTTCTGTGCTACAAAGCCACAGTATCACCAGCTTATAATCAACTGATTGGTTGGACAATGGAGGTTCTAGTGTGGATAACATAGCTGGCATTTGTGTTCCACAAGTCATCCTTAGAAGCCAAGGTATTATGATACACAAAACTTATTTTTTTAACCTATTTTAATATGTTAAGTATTTCATCTTAGTTTTAAACTGATACTTTTTTGTTGTATTTGTTTTGTTTTGGCTTTGATTTTGCTGATTTTTGGCAGTTATTCTGGGATCCTTAAAAATCTGCTGATTTTCCACATTAAACAATAGTAGAAAAATATAACTAATGGATCATCTGCTGAGATATATTGGTTTTCTATTTCCTATACTGCCGGTCTATATTTTTGGTGCCTTTGCATGAAAAGAGGATGGTGTTTTGCTAAGGAACCAGTTTTCTGTGGGTATTTATTTTCACTCATTTCATGATTTTTCTAAAAATGCATTACAGAAAGGGAGTATCTTGAAACCAGTTCCTCAAATATCAGCCTTCTAGTCAGTGAAGTTGAGATTCACTTTATTAGAATGTTACATCAATTAGAGCATGTCTATTCTTAAAGTATTGTAAACACCCCCCTGCAAGCATCATGCCAGGTGACTTATGTGCACTGGAATTCTTACTGCAACCTTCAAGATTCTTATTTTCTTCAATTAGCAGTAAATAGATGCTTCTATAAAGAGATTCTGCACTTAATCAAGAGCTTACTGTCGACTGTCTGATGTTTAGCTACTTATTTTAGAATTAAAGTTTTTCAAAAATTTTGAGTACTTTTACTTAATAAAATTGGTTTATTTTCTTTTTCTAAGTCATATGTGGCCAAAACTGTCACTATACTAATGCTCACATATTATGTTTTTCTAAGATATTCTTATTCCAAGCATTTACCTATGTATAATTTACTTACTTTCCAATTGTTTCTCTAGTTAATCCATCCAGAGTTTTTATCTTTATGAACTTTCCATATATTGTATCACTTACATTGCATTTATGTATATAAATCATTGTCTGATTTACATTATGGCTAGTTCCGTACACTTACTTTTTCTGGATTATTCTGGGATGGTAGATACTTTTTGTATGAATTCCTAATAAACAGCTTTATTGAGATCTAAGGTACAGTAATAGCTACACATAATTCAGGTACACAGTTTTGTTAAATTTGAACATACAAAAACATTCATGTTATCATATCACAATCAAGATAATAAACAAATCCAACACATCCCAGAGTTTACTTTTCTTTATCTCTTTGGATTTTTATTGTTGTTGTTGTGATGGTTTCATTTGTTTTATGTGTATGGTAAGGAAATTTAACATGAGACCTACTTTCTTAAAAATCTTTGAAGTGTGTAATACCACATTGTTAACTATAGGCACTGTGTTGTACAGTAGATGTCTAGAACTTATCCAGATAGTGTAACTGAAACTTTGTATCCATCCCTACCCCCAGCAACCACTATTGTATCATCTGCTTCTATGAGCTTGAATATTTAACATACCTCATATAAGTGGAATCATAAAGTATTTGTCCTTCTGTGACTGGCTTATTTCACTTAGCAAAATATCCTCCTGGTTAATTCATGTTGTCACAAATGGCTGGATTTAATTTTTTTTAAATAAGACATTGCGTGTATACCACATTTTCTTCATTCATTTGGCAATAGACGCTTCAGTTGCTTCCCTATTTTGGTTATCTGAACAGTGGTGCAATTATCTAAAAGAATTGAAATCAGAATCTTCAAGGGATGTGTTTTTTAAATTTATATCTCTAAAATTATCTATAATAGAGCTTAAGAAGTGCTCTACAATAATTTGATTAGTAAGTGAAAAACAGAGGTTAAGACTGACATTTTTATTAGGTGTATCTATCTGTTTTCAAATTTTTTCCCTGTTGCTGAATCTTAAAATCAGTTTTATCCTTTCTAAAAAGGAAATAAGAATAGTATGTGGCCAAGACAGTTGTGATGAATGATTTGTAAAGTGTATACTATTATTTAATAGTTCTATAGACTAAATATTCAACAACTATTATTTATTTTCCATATCTTACAACTGGACTGGATGTATATAGGATATGGAAATATTTTTGATGGTCACTATTGAATACCCTCTCCTCATAAGAGCAAGACTTACCATTGAGAATCACCTCTCAACATTTTCTAGGCAGGTTGAGGGGATGGTAATGCAAGTGAAAAGACAGGGGACATATTCTCCCATTCCTTTTTACATGACGAAACCGGAATTCATAAGAAATCTTATCTCAACTAATCAGATGACTGTTTAGGAATCTTTCATTTTGTGTGGTGTCTAGATGAGGAGAAGAAATTCTTGGGAGTTTTCATTATAATGGGAAAATGACAATTGGATAACCAACAGTAGTTGTAGATTATCAGATTATCCATCTCATGTATTCAACCATTTAACCAATAAAATTAATGTTTTATATTTAAGTTAAGGTTCTAAATGCTGGAGTCTACCTAAAAAAAGAGACAGGCAATGTAATAAATAAATATAACATGGAAAAAGTCAAATAGTGAAAATGCTATGAAGAAAATTTTAAAAGGGAAAAAGCTAGGGAATGACAGGAAATTAAAATGTTTGATAGGGTCATAGAAGATCTCACTGAGAATGTAATACTTAAGAAAATAATCAAGGAAGGGAATGGAGTTTGCCATACTGAATATTAGGAGAGAATATTCCAGAAAGAGAAAACATGAATTGTCGTGGTCTGAAGTGACAGAGTTAGTGAGTGGGCTTATGTACTCTTAGATATGATAAAACTCAAAGGCAATTGTAAAGATTTCATTGTTCATATAGCCTGGAAGATTTTGGAGGGTTTTAGATGAAATGGGGACTGATGCAATTCACTGTTAAATGGAAATTCTCTGGCTGGTGTATAAGGAAGTATTATTGGTCAGTGAAAAGATTAGATACAGTAAGACCAATAGGAAGGCCAATGTAGTGATCCAAGTATGAGACATTAATAGCTGATTTGATTTCAGAATATGCTGTAACAATAGAACAAACATGATTTGCTGACAAGTAGAAAGCATCAAGAATGGCACCTAATTCATTGGGATAAGATCATGTAAACTGTGGGAAACATAGATTTGAAGAGAAGGGCAGATGTTTATGTCAGGACAAGTTTAATATATTCATTAGTTATCTAAATACAGATGCTAGTTATAGACTAGATCAGGGTATAAATTCGGGACTTATCAGCACACGAATAGCATTGAAGCAATGGAAATAGAAAATATTAACAAAGCATGAGAGTAAATAGGAAAGCAGAGTTCTAGGCTTAGCCTAGGAAACATCTACATTTGAAAATGATGAACATGAGGAAAAAACTTTAAAGAAAAGATTTAAGGGGCAGAAAGTAAGGGTGTGAGAAAAGGAGAGAATAGTATCATAGAGCCTAATCAAAATAAAGATTGTGTAAGGGACAAATGTAAGTAACTGTTGCAAAAGCTGCTGTTACAACAAAGATGAAGATGGAGATTTTTATTAGTAATTTGGAGATGACTGGTGAATAATGATTTTGATGGTGTGGTGGGATTAAAACCTAGTTAGAGAAAGAATGGAAGAAGTGGAATTGTAGTGGAGTCATCAACTCTTTTAAACAATGTTGGGAAAGACAATGGATGACATATGTTCCACTTTCTAAGCAGAGTTTTTACAGAAACTTATAATAACATAACTATCAGGATCCATGGAAATACCCAGACTCACAGTGTTGCTAATTCTGATCATAACTAGCAATTCATTCTGAGGTTGGGTCAAAAATAAGATTCCTATATTTTGCTGCCATACGTATTCAGAGAAGACTGAGAAGTAGGCAGAAGTTTCTGGTGAAAACTGAAATCAACATAAATCCTTGTGCCTGAAACTAGAGAAACTTTTTTCTCCTTATGCAACATAATACTGAGACCAAACATAAGTTGTTTAGTTTCTTGCTCCAGAAAATTATTGTTCTGAAAGACAGGAACATGAACTTACTAAACAGCTTGCTTCTTAGAACTAACATATTTCTCATCAAAAATTCTTTCAGGTTTTTAATTCATTTTCAGTTTATTTTTGTATATGGTGTAAGAGAATATTCTAAATTCATTTTTTCACATGTATCTCTCCAGTTTTCCCAGTACCACTTACTGAAGACACTGTCTTTTCTCCATTGTATAGTCTTGCCTCCTCTGTCCTATATTGATTGATCACAAGTGTACAGGTTTATTTCTGGGCTCTCTATCCTGTTCTATTGATCTATATGTCTACTTTTGTGCCAGTACCATTCTGTTTTGATTACTGTGGCTTTGTAGTATAGTTTGAAGTCTTGAAGCGTGATTCCTCCAGCTTATACTTTTTTCTCAAGATTGTTTGGCTACTCGGTGTCTTTTGTGTTTCCACAAAAAATTTAAAATCACTTGTTCTAGTTCTGTGAAAAATTTCATTGGTATTTTGAAAGACATTGTATTGAATCTGTAGATTGCCTTGAGTAGTATGGTCATTTTAACAATATTAATTCTTCCAATCAAGAACAAGTTATATTTTCCATCTTATTGTGTCATCTTCAATTTCTTTCTTCAGTGTCATTGTTTTCAGAGTACAGGTCTTTTATCTCCTTAAGTGGATTTATTCTTAGGTATTTTATTTTTGATGCTATGACAAATGGGAGTACTTCCTTAATTTCTCTTTCTGATAGTTCATTGTAAGTAAATAGAAATGCAATGGAATTCTGTATAATAATTTTGTATCCTGAAACTTTATTGAATTCATTGATGAGCTCTAGTAGTTTTCTGGTGGTGTCTTCAGGATTTTATGTGTATAGTATCATGTCATACACAAGGAGTGACAATTTTACTTCTTCCTTTCCGATTTGGATTCCTCTTATTTCTTTTTCTTCTCTGATTGCTGTGGCTAGGACTTCCAAAACAATGTTAAATAAAAGTGGTGAGAATGGGCATCTTTGTCTCATTCCTGATCTTAGAGGAAATGCTTTCAGCTTTTCACCATTGAATATAATGTTAACTGTTGGTTTGACATATACAGCCTTTATTATGTTGAGATATATTTTTCTCTAAGCTCATTTTCTAGAGAGGATTTTTTTCTTTTTTTTTTTTTTTTCCCTTTGGTAGTACATGGTTGTTGAGTTTTGTCAAAAACTTTTTCTGCATCTATTGAGATGATCATTTGGTTTTTATCTTTTAGTTTGTTAATGTGGTGTATTACCTTTATTGATTTGTGGTTATTCAAAAATCCTTGCATCCTTGAGATAAACCTCATTTAATCATGGTGTATGATTATTTTAATGTATTGTTTGATTCAATTTGCTAATATTTTGTTGAGGATTTTTGCATCTATGTTCATAATATCTGTATTTGAGGTCAGGGTGATGTTGTCTTCATAGAATGAAGGTGGAAGTATTCTTTCCTCCACAGTTCTTGGAATAGTTTTGTAAGCACAGCTATTAACTCTTCTCTAATGTTTGGTAGAATTCACCTGTGAAGCCACCTGGCCTTACACTTTTATTTGTTGGGAGTTTTTAAATTTATGTCTCAATTTTATTACCAGTAATTGCTCTGTTCATATTTTCTAATTCTTTCTGGCTCAGTCATGGGAGATTGTACTTTTCTAAGAATTTGTCCATTTCTTCTAGGTTGTCCATTTTATTGGCATTTAGTTGCTCATTGTTGTCTCTTGTGACCCTTGTATTTGTGTGGTGTCTGTTGTAACTTCTTTTTTGTTTCTGATTTTATTGATTCAAGCCTTCTCCCTTTTTATCTTGTTTAGTCTCGCTAACGGTTTATTAATTTTGTTTATCTTTCCAAAAAAACAGTTTTTAGTTTATTAACTCACTACCTATACATAGAAGAGGGGCTGAATAAACTATAGTATGTTCACATAATGGAGTGATGGCACTTAAAATTAATTAGTTCTAGATGTACCGTGTGTCTTAGAGGAGTATTTCAAAAGAAAAATAAATAAAACATATTTCTTTCCTTTGAAATAGTCATTCAGGGCATATGGTAGAGCAATAGTACATTACTTTTGATGGCTATTGTAATAAGAATAGGTGATCATAAAGCAACAGAAAAAAAAAAGCAAAGGTAAACAAATGAGACCTAATTAAACTTATAAGCTTTTGAACAGCAAAGTAAAACATAAACAAAACGAAAAGACAACCTACAAAATGAGAGAAAATATTTAAGAAGGATGTGACTGACAAGGGCTTAATTTCCAAAGTATACAAATAGCTCATAAAACTCAAAAACAAAAAACAAACAAACATAAAAACAAGCGACCCCATCAAAACATGGGCAGAAAACTTAAACAGACATTTCTCCTATGAAGACATTCAGATGGCCAATAGGCACATGAAAATATGCTCAATATCACTAATTATCAGAGAAATGCAAATCAAAACTACAATGGGTATCACTTCACACTGGTCAGAGTGACCATCATTAAAAAGTCCACAAAGGATAAATGTTGGAGAAGTTATGGAGAAAAGTGAAACTTCCTACACTGTTTGTGGAAATGTAATTTGTTGTAGCCACTATGGGAAACAGTATGGAGTTTCCTTAAAGAAAAAAAAACTAAAAATAATTACCATATGATACAACAATCCCACTCCTAGGCATATATCTGGAGAAAATGCTAATTTGAAAAGATACATGCACCCAAATATTCCTAGCAGCACTATTTACAAAGGCCAAGACATGAAAGCAACCTAAATGATCACAGATAGATGATTTGATAAAAAAGATGTGATATGGATATAAAATAGAATACTATTCAACCATAAAAAAGGAATGGAACAATGCCATTTGCAGCAACATAGATGGACCTAAAGGTTATTGTACTAAGTGAAATAAGTCAGACAGAAATATTTTATGATATCAATTATATGAGGAATCCAAAAAGTGATAAAATAAACTTATTTACCAAACAAAAACAAACACACAGGCATAGAAAACAAATTTATGGTTAACAACTGGAAAGGGGTGAGGGGAGGGATAAAGTAGGAGTTTGGTATTAGCAGATACTAACTACTATATATAAATAGATAACAAGATCCTACTATATAGCACAGGGAACTATATTCAATATCTTATAATAACCTATATTGAGAAAAGAATTTGTATGTATAACTGAATATGCTATACACCAGAAACTAATACAACATTGTAAATCAACTATATTGCAATAAAAAAATAATAGGTATATTAATGATTATAGCATTTATGCATTTACAAAAATATATCTATATATGTACATATATGAAACTAAATAAAATTATTTGAAAATAAATAATAAAATAAAATAAGGGAAAAGATCTTTTTTATTATTATAAGAAAAAATCCTAGATAAACAAGTTTATACTGTATAGCACAGGGTAATATATTCAATATCTTGTAGTAGCTCACAGTGAAAAAGAGTATGAAAATGAATATATGTATATTCATGCATGACTGAAATATTGTGCTAGACACCAGAAATTGACACAACATTGTAAACTGACTATAACTCAATTAAACAAACAAATGCAAAAAAATATTCTGAACCCTTGTCTTCCTAGGTCCTCCAATTCAAAACTATAATACCATAGTTTGCCAAATGAAAACCAGTGTCTTTTCTCACAGTCTACTTTAAAATCATTCACCCCAGGCCTTAAAACCTTTCCTAATTTCCCTGTTTTGATAAAATATTAAGTCAATATAGTGAATTTTGTCCCTCTCTCTGCTAGGTCTAAACTCATTGGTTTTGGTTGACCAAAATATTCAGAACATTAGAGGAATAACACTGTGAATTCATAAGACCTTGACTTTTGAAATGAAATTATACACATTTCAAGGTGAGAACTCTTTGTTTTCTTAAGCTATCTCCTGGTGAAATGCACATCCACCTTGGTTTCAACTGGATACCTTGAAGCACTATAAGGTCACTCATTCAAAGACTCCTTGAGGAAGTAATGAGGGTTATCAAAGCAACAGAGCTTTCCAGCATTACTTTTATCACTTCAGTCTCTTCTGACACCCAAACTTTGGAACTTTTTATGAAGGACATGCATTTTGCAGACTTTGTTTACATTGTTTGGTAATACAGAAGATATGTTTTCTGAGCAGAGGAGCCTCAAATAAGAATAAGAATCATGAAGTTCTCATTGACAGTCTCCCCTAAAGAGGCAGACAGGTTATGAATTCAATGTTTTGTTTTAGATGGGCCAATCTAGAGAAATTCTTACCAATTGATGGAAAGTAATCTCTATACACTCAGTAAATTGCTTCGATTGCTTAACAAAAACTAGAGCTGGTGGTTAGCCTCAAGCTAGTTGGGTCTCCAGTTACTGCAATTATTACAAGCATTTTTTTTTAATTTTATGGAACCTGTCACTTACACAATTTAGTGGGATTTTACAATCAAGTAATACAAAATTACTACTGACAAATTCTTAGGAATTGTACCAAAGACATGAAAGAAGCTTGTGCAAGTATTTAGTTCTGAAGGTTAAACTTCATTGCTTCACAGTAAATTCCCTTAGAGTTTTCCCCCTATTTTACAAGAATGAGAGAAAACAAAGACATGCCTTCCATTCAAACAGAAAAAAATTCCATATCACAGAGAACTGTCTGCTATTTAGGTCAGATCAACCTTGGGGAGCCAGGTAGTAATAGTGGTGATTCTTCTAGTGAGCACTGGATATAATAATCCTAAAAAGAGCAGTTAATCTATATATAAAATAAATTGTGAAGAACTGCCATAAAAAGGGCTTGTAGTATTTCTTCTATGCATGTGCTCATCCCACACCCCACAACATCAGTAACACTGGAAAGCTGATGCTTTAGACTGAGCATCTCAAATAATGTCAGGACTGATACCAGCAGCTGCCAGACTGATATTAGTTCATAAGTCAAATCTGAGTGGGATAATGAGGTTTTCACCACTGTATTCACTTAATGAAGACATTTCCAACAGAGTGATGGTATTCTCTGCTATAGCTGGGACAGTCACAGGAGGCTATTGGGGGTTGTCTGGCTTGTCTGTATGACAAGGTCACAATGGTCTTTCATCTCACTAGTCAAAATCTGTCATCCACTTCCCAGAGGAGCCAGCTGATTATTTTTCTGTTGGAATGAATGTTAATCTAGAAGAATGAAAAAAGATTTATTGTTCTCTCACTAAAGGTGACCCCTAAAAGTGGGATGGTGGCTATAAAAGAGAGGGAATCTATTGCACAGGCATAAGAGCCATTGTGAATAAAGTATATGACAAAACTGTGAAACCACTGGTGAGAATAATAAAGTCAGAGTTATCCTTTCAGTGTATATGGCCATCAGATGTCATTGTGAAATTTAAAAGAAAAAAAAAAAGACTTCAACGTTGTATTCATCCAGTCATCATTGCCAGTATCCCTTAGCTGGGATCAGGGTGGGAAAGGAGGAAAAAAAAGTGAATATTGTTGGTGTTTAGATACTCTCAGTTCTATTTCAGTTCTGTTACATCAAATGAGTTTCCCTTTTGTTTTCCGTTTTCAAACTCCTAGGTACCTATGAGCTTCACCATGTAGGGAGGACCCTGCAGAGTATGTCTATCTTCATGTTTTAAGGATTTTCTTGGAAAGTCTTGCTCCTTGAATTAATTACTTCTGTATTTAATGTTACCTGCTATATTTGTGTGCAATTGACCGGGTATAGCTAGAAACTCCTACGTTGGAGTTGACAGTATCCAGGAAGAGTTTCCAGTTTCTAGTTTACATCAAGTCTGTGTCCATCACATACAATTCATATAACAAATGTTGTTATTTCAATGCCTTAATACTTATGCAAGCTAAGAAAACAGCACTTTAATATCCCAAAATCATTCTATAGAACCCATAAGAACAGTGGTAGAGAGTTGGGGAAAAAAGTATATCTATAAAATGTAAGCTTGTCCAAATTTATATGGTACTATGCCCAGCTCACGTTCAGCTCCATACACATATACATGGAGAAAAGGCAAAACTCTGCAAATGTCATTAGATCCTCTTCATGTGTCCAGTGAATTTCTTAGTGTATAACCTGGAATTTCATGTTACTTTTGTAACCAATTTGTTTTAGGCATGGACTTGGCATCACCAATGAAATGACAATGCATGCAATCCTGAACATATTCCAGATGTTGTCGGAGCCAGCCGACAATCGATCAGGTCCAGAAATCTGTGCTGCAGGACTGAGAAAAGAAAGACAAGACTAAAAGGAAGACAAGACTAAAAGGTGGGGGAGAGGGTCTCACTCTAGCCCGCAAGACGCTAGGTCAAGAGTGGACCTCGTGTTTATTTCCAGCAGTTAATTTATATGCTTTTAACCCATAGGCAACAGTATCGTGGGTAACGGTATTGTTTTTATGATCTCTTAACAATGTGTACTAAAATCAGTAACTTGTGCATAGTTACATACATCATTATTGTTTATATTTCTCATCAATCAAGACTAACTGTTCCCCATGAGCTAACATCATTGATAACTGTTATTGTTCCTCTAGGCTAACATCGTGATTTGTGTATTGGTAACTCAGGTGATTGTCACTAAGATCACTAACTTATGTAACTTGTGTATTGGTAACTCAGGTGATTGTTACTAAGATCACTAACTTGTGTGACCTGTATCTCTCTTTCCAGAAGCCCCTGTTCTTAATAACTCAATGGCATCAAGATGTTTTTCCGACTCCAAATGCACCTGCTGTTTTTCTAACAAAGGGGTGGCGGGACAGAGATTGTCTTTGCTCAGTCAGCCTTAGAGCCTGACGCCCCGTACTCTGGGAGTTTAGGCCCAGTTTCTGTGCTCGGCAGTCCCAACCTCAGAGCCTGGTGCCCCGCACTCTGGGAGTTTAGGCCCAGTTTCTGTGCTCGGCAGCCCTCAGGTCATGAGTGGCCCCCCGCAAGATGTTGTTCTCAATGTGGTAGTCCAGCTTTCAGAGGATGTATACGTTGAACATCAGATCTGGTTTATAATTTGATTGTTGTACTTTCTTTCATAATGTATAAGCCATATGATAGTGCTTTTAATTGACCACACTAGACTATTGGTGATGGCCCAAGATTAAATATATACTTTAGTCAATGTATGGGTAGCATGCTAAGCCAGAATTTAGCCATTTACAAGTAATTACCAATACAAAATACCAACAATATTTTACTAATATTTTGATGAATATTAAAAGCACTCTGTCAAATTTCTCCCTACCAAGAAGGAATCCTTGATTTCTTTTCAGATACTAACTCTTGTGAGAATCTCTTTAACTCAAAACCCCTTTAAATTTAAATAATTTAATAGGGTCACACCTTTTACTACTGGGTGAGCAAGTACACATTTATATGATTCGTTTAGTCATCAGGAGCCAGGTTTGTCTCATTGGAGGCAATGTTTTTTAATTTTATGATAGCATTTTCTATGGTTTATCCCACTTCAATTGATCTTGGCTTGAAGAATACTCCTGTCAGTATTGAAATATTGACTAATTGAAATGATATTTTCTATTGGGAAATAATTTGTTTCCACTAAGCACAAGGAACAGTTTTAAAGCTTCATTCAGTTGAATGGAAAAATTATGAGCTCCTATGTCCAGGAAGTCCAGGAATTTCTGAGATTTTTCCCTTTCCAATTCCCATATACTGGAGTATATGGTCAGTGATGCCTGTGGGGACCAAAGGAAGAAGGTAGTAGGAGACTGGGAAACTGTCTTGACATTCAATTTAGGAAAATCCTCAACGTAGACATAGACATGACCTGTAGCACAGATTAGGATCAAGTTTACAAGACAGAACTGAGGGCTGTGGGTGATCTTGTCAATACTTTCATTTCATTATTTCTTAAAAATACTGGTGTCATCATTTGGGCCCCCTTCTGAGGTCCGAGTGGACTTAGTGTCTTCCAGAAAGATGGTGATGCAAGAGAGAGGGGTTTTCATATTTAAATGGAATATTTCCAGGAATATTTCTTGTCCAAATCTCTCAGATGTTTTCATTGCAGAACACACTGTCTCCTTTAGTACATTATTTGGTAAATCTTTCTTTTTTTTTTTCTTTTTGGAATTTATGGTTTCCTTTGGATTCCTCATGGTTCTATGTCCTCACTCCTATATCTTCTATATTTGAGAATTTGGCAAGTTATCAGTTTCCTCTTTGTCAACCTCTTAGCATCATAATCACATTATTTTATTTGAAGAAACATTATTAGGGATCCTGACCTAATACTTGTGCCCTATCTTTGATCCTTCCTCCCACATTGTCCAGTTCTACTTTCTATCTTGGGCAGAAAACTGGATTGCTTTCTAAGATACTTTTGCCTTTACTTCCTCCTATGACCTGGCTTCTGATGTAGCCTAGAAGAGCTAACCTATTCCTCACAATGTGCTCAATCTATGGTGCAAATCCAAATTGTTCCCAGCATTTCTACAGTGAAGGGCAATCTCCTTGTACTTAGGACTCTCCCATAAACATGTGGGGATGCCAGCTTCTTTCAGGGTGGTGACAACAGCACTAGGGGTCCTCTTGTTTGTGGTTTGGGCTCCAGAGAAATCCTTCTAGTGGGAATAAACCACTTTTCCATGCCTGCCTCACTTTTACTCTTACAAAATGTCCTTTGTGTGCATGTACAACAGGGAATAATTGACTCATAAATATGTTGTAACTTAAGGCTAAAGGATGTGACTCACTGAATGAGTCATAAAATGTTTTGACAGAAAACAAACAAGTTTTTAAGGATAATATTCTCAATATTTTAAAGAAATATCTTACAAATACATTTTACAGTATGTATGTACATATGTATCTTAAACATTTACTTCTTTGAAAACTGCTGAGACTAAATTGGGATGGTGTAAAACAACCAAAACACAAACACACAATTTTGTTGATTATAAGAAGTATCATCATAATTTTTTCCTGTAAACCAAGTTATCTTCTCATTCTCTAGTGAAAAATATTTAAACTTCACACTGTCAAAAATGAGAATAAAATAATCGTATTATTAAGCTTTTTATTTCACTTAATGACTAAAAATAGTTCAGGAAAGTTTTAAACAAACTTTATTTTTCAGAATAATTTAGAGTTACTAAACTAATAAAATTCAGAGAGTTTCTGTATACCTCAGGCCAGTTTCCCCTATTAACAAATTACATTAGTATTATATATTTGTTACAATTGATGAATTAATATCAATGCATTATTAGTAATATAATCCATATTTTATTTAGAATTACTTGTTTCTTACCTAATGCTCTGTTTCTATTCCAGGACTCTATTCAGGAAGCCACATTATATTTTTGTGTCATGAACCCTTAGATGCCTCTAGATTGTGACAGTTTCTTGTACTCTCCTTGTGTTTAATGACCCCGACAGCTTTAAAAAGTCCTGCTTAGTAATTTTGCAGAATGCCACTCAGTGGGATTTGCCTGATAATTTTCTCTGGAGTTATGGGTTTAGGGAGGAAAACCACAGAAGTAAGTTGCTCTTTTCATCACATCATGTCGAGGGTACATATTACTGTCGATGTTTACCATGATTATCTGTCTTCAGACAGTGTCAGGTTTCTGCATTGTGAAGTTTCTGTTTTTTCACGCTTTTCCAAACCATACTCTTTGGAAGGAAGCCGTTATGCTCAGCCCACACTTAAAGAGAGGGCAGTTAGGTCCTTCTTCTTCCAGGCAGACAATCTGCATGAACTTGAAATTTGTCTTCATGAGAGAGACATCTCTTTTTCCCTACATATTACTTCAAAATTTATTTAAATTAGTAGGGAAACATGGATGTGTATTTTAGACTCTGTTTTATAATCCGATACTATTTCATTTTGACTTTTAAATTGTACCAGCTCTGCCTACTGGGGACTCTTTCTTTTGCTTCCTGTGACCCTTTGACCTACACACATCATTGCTTTCCATTTTGGTTCTGCTTTGTTTTGGCTCTAGAGTACTTTCTTTCTGGCCACACCAGACATTTTAGGTTTACCTTGTATAATGTTTACTCTAGCCTTAGAAATATCCATTTTTATAAGGAGCCACATTTTCTTTAATTGGAGAATAATATTAGAAACCAAATCTGGGTACTAAGGTTGATAATACTACTAGAGTGTCATTATTTCTAGGCATTCTTGGTTGATAGAACAACTAGATATACGTGTGTCTGTTAACCCATGTACATATCTGTCTGTCTATCTATCTATTATCTCTTTATCTATCATCTATCTATCTAACATGTATTTATCATTTATCTATATCTATGTACCTCTTTATTATGCTAAACATGAGTTTATACTAATGTCTTCAATTCTGATCCATTATGACAAGTATATCCTAGCTGCCTCCCTTTGCTTATTTGTAAAGTTCAACTCAGGCAGAAAATTGGTCCCCACTGTCACCATTCATTTACTTAACTGCTCAGTTCCAGTGTGAATGTATAGTGGTTTATTTTTCTTGGTCTGTATTCCAAGTGAGTAAAGTGCACAGGTTTTAGGGTTTTGGGGGGCTAGCTTTAGTTTTACAACTCTTCTCATTTCCATAGTTATTTATGCCAGCCGCATTTTTTTCCAGCCTCATCAATGAGGTTGCTTTATACGTTTGTAACATAGTTAGATTATTTTGTCATAGTCTTCCTACAAGGCTAGGATTCCCTTGACAACTAAATGATATTTTATATTTACATGCATTAAAGTTTATTCTTCTGCAGTAAAGTTCAGTGAGTTTTGACAAATGCATAGTATCTTGTATCCACAATTACAGTTACATACAGAACAGTTTCACTGCCCTAAAATATTTCCCGTGCTTCAATGATTCAACTCTTTCTTTCTCCCTCTGAACTCTGGCAATAACTGACTTTTACTGTCTCTCTAGCATTGCCTTTTCCAGAATTTTGTACTATTGGAATTATATACTATTCTCTTTCACATAGCAAAATGCATTCATGATTCATCTATGTTCATGGCTGGATGTTATTTTTATCATGCAATAATATTCCATTGTATGGATGTACCAGTTTTTAATTCATTCGTGAAGTTTTTGGTAATTATGAATGAAAGTGCTATAAACAATCACATATAGGTTTTTGTGTGGGCTTACGTTTTCAAAGCAGTTGGAGAAACACTTGGAACCAAGATTTCTGGATATTATAACACAAAACTAAGTCTGTAAAAAATGGGCAAACTGTTTTCCAAAATGACTATATCATCTTACATTCCCATCAGCCATGAATAACAGCTCATATTGCTCCTCAATCTTACCAAGAGTTGGTGTTTTCAGATTTTTGAATTTCAGCCATTCTAACAGATGTGCATTGGGGTCTAAGTATTGCTTTAATTTGCAATTCACTTTTCTTCCACAATAGCAAAGTTTAATTCTTAACGCAATTAAAGAAAAATAAATACAAAAATGACAATTTTTTCCAGCCATAGTTCAGGCTATCAGCAGGGATACACTGGGTGTGTAGCGCACATAGTAGGACTGAGTTTGATCTTGAGGAATCTATAAATAGTATCCTTGCTTGATTAGTTTACCTATTTTTCCTACTCAAGCATCTCCAGTGAAAGAAGATAATAGATTGCAAACCTACTACTGTTCCTTCCTATCCTATAACTTTTAGATTGCATTAGCATCACAAACAGTCACTGTAAATGAAACTTTACATTCAGGTAGTCTTACTGGCAAATTCTACCAAACATATAAAAACAAAATAATTCCAATTTTACAATTGTCCATAGAATAAGAATGGATTGACTCCCTTCCAATGTGTTTATGAGATTAGCATAACCTTAACAGCAATACCCAAAGAAGTCAACATAAAGCAAATATCAGGCCAATCTCATTCACAAACATACATACTAACGTCCTAAAATAATATTAGCAAACAGAATCTGGCAATATGTGAAAAGGACATTATATTATGAACAAATTAAATTTAACCTAGAAATGCGAAATTGGTTTAACGTTTGTTAGTCAATCGGTATAATTTTTATAAATTACCAGAGAAAAAGGGAAAAATAGATACAGAAGAATATTTATCCTAATAAAAACCTTAGCAAACTAAGAGAAGGAAAAGTTCTTTAATCTCACTATGGACACCTACAAAAGGCTTACAGCAAGCATCACACTTAAAGTAGAACTGATGAATTGAGAAAAGAAGACAATACTTTTATTCAATAGTGTTTTGTAAGCAAAAAAAACTTAAAAAGCTACAAAGATTAAAGAAATCAATGAAATATTGTCATTCTTAGACAGTATGGCTGTGTAAATTGACAATTCAAAACAGCCTACAGGTTAAATTATCATAACTTATCATAAGGTAACTAGTAAGTTTTCTGGGTACAAAGTCTACATATAAATTTTATATATTTCTATATAATATGACAAAGTTGGGCAATAAAATACAAAATAACTATTTTCAATAGCTTCAAAAACATACAATTTCTGGTTTTAAATCTAATGGAAGATAGTAGGCTTCTACACATAAATATGTACAGTGTTATTATTATGAATTAAAGACAAAACTATGGATGTATATACCATGTTCATTGATTAGAGGAAGCAGTATTGTACAGATAGCCATTCTCCTCTCATTCACTTATAGATTTAAATCACAACCAGATTCTCAACAGGGTTTAGTTTTTCCTCCTTTGTGAAAACTAAGAAGCTGATTTTAAAATTTATATGGAATTGCAAAGGGCCAATAATATCCAAAATACTCTTTAAAGCAGAAGAAGACAGGGAACTTTTTGTGCTGTTCAGCATCTGGGTTAAAAGACATAATAATTGGTGATACTATTAACTTTTAATAAACAATGTTGAGCATCTTTTCTTATGTTTATTTGACAGGTGCATATTTTCTTTGATAAGATATCTATCCAGCTTTTCCCAGATTTTATTTGGATTATTTTCTGGATTATTTTCTGGATTATTTTGAGTTTTAAATGTTCTTTGTATGTTTTGGTTATAAATCCTTTATCAGATATGTGTTTGGCAAATATTTTCTCCAAATCTATGCCTTATCCTTTATTCTATTAACAGACACATGATACACTTTAAATGTTTTATAATTTTATTTGAATATCCCTCAGTAAAGTTGAGAAAAGGACATCTACAAAAAACAAAAACCAAAAACCAAACCAAAAAACAAAAAATCCCTACACCTAATGTTCATACTTACAGGTGAGAAATGCAACACTTTCCCACTACATTGGGAATAAGGGAACTTTACCTTCTCTCAGCACTCCTCTTCCACTTTGTACTAAGAAGTCCTAGCTGGTGGAGTAAGATAAGAAAAGAAAAAAGGTATGCTGATTGGGACAAAAGAAGCGACTGTCTGCTTTTGCAAATTACCTGATTATCAAGGTAGAAAATTCTAAAGCTGAAAAAAAAACCACTTACAGAACTACTAAATGATCATAGAATATTGCTTAAACTGTAAACATCTTTGATGAGCCCACTTTTCATTTTGTAATATTGTACTCCTGCTAAATAAAAGAACATAATTTTTATGGTACAGTTCTGCTCCAGATTAATTATCTCAGCTTTGTTATGTGTGAAATACCTTTATTTCACCTTTGTTTTTAAAATTTTATGTTATTTGCTTATTTATTTTAAACTCAAAAGATTGTATCTGAATTAACATACTTTATGGTATTTATGGTGTGCTGAACTTATTGGAGAAATGTATGTTCATATTTTTCATTGAATTTGGATAATTTTCAGTCATTATGACTAAATATATTTATTCTGACTTCTCCCTGACCCCAATCTTATTTTCATCTCTTTCTGGGAATGCAGTTGAATGAATATAAAACCAGCTGATATTTTTCCATAGGAAAATTTCCTCACAAAAGGAGAAAAGACATTTAGGATATAGTATAGAGGAATAGGGATATATGGAGAAATAGAGCTAAGAAATTGAAAACTAATGTCTAATAATATTAAGTGATTCTTAATTATGTTAAGTGTGATGATAACATTATGGATAAGATTTTTCTTAACATTTTTTATTGAGTTATAGTCATTTTATAATGTTATGTCAATTTCCACTGTTGAGCACAATTTTTCAGTTATACAATAACACATATATATTTATTGTCACATTTTTTTCTCTGTGATCTACCACAAGATCTTGTATATATTTCCCTGTGCTATACAGTATAACCTTGTTTATCTATTCCACATATGCCTGTCAGTATCTACAAATTTTGAAATCCCAGTCTGTCGCTTCCTACGCCCCTCCCCACCTGGCAACCACAAGTTTGAATTCTATGTCTATTAGTCTGCTTCTGTTTTGTTTTTAAGTTTTATTTTTTTTAGATTCCACATATGAGCGATCTCATATGGTATTTTTCTCTCTTTCTGGCTTACTTCACTTAGAATGACATTCTCCAGGGACATCCATGTTGCTGCAAATGGCGTTATGTTGTCATTTTTTTATGGCTGAATAGCATTTCATTGTATAAATATATCACCTCTTCTTTATCCAGTCGCCTATCAATGGACATTTAGGCTGTTTCCATGTTGTGGCCATTGTAAATAGTGCTGCTACAAACATTGAGGTGCAGGTGTCTTTTTGAAGTAGGGTTCCTTCTGGATATATGGCCAGGAGCAGAAATATTGGGTCATATGGTAAGTCTATTCCTAGTCTTTTGAGGAATCTCCATACTGTTTTCCACAGTGGCTGCACCAAACTGCATTCCCACAAGCCCTGTGGGAAGGCTCCCTTTTCTCCACAGCCTCTCCAGCGTTTGTCATTTGTGGACTTTTGAATGATGGCCTTTATGACTGGTATGGATAAGATTTTTAAAGAGTATTTATCTCTTAAAGGTAAATACAAAATATGTATAGATGTAGTAAGCAGATCTGGGTTTTACTTCAAAACATTCTTCAACATTCACAGTAGATAAGAGTATAGAGAAAACAATGTTGTCCAAGGTTTGACAGTTGTTGAAGCTGTCATGTGTTACCCTATTACCTGTACATTTGTGCATGTTTGATTTTTCTTAATGAAATACAATGAATAAAACAAACAAAAAAAACCCAGAATATTATATTAGCCATGAATGGGTTAATATTTCAATAATAAACATAGTCTGACTATGAAAACAAAGTCAACAACAAAATAAGTAATATTTAGAGAACTAGAGATAATGGGACGAGAGATGTTACAGATGATCAAGGGAGTCTGCCAAATTTCTGTAATTAGCTAGAGACACTAGTTTTTATTTCTCCCATCTTTGCTGATTGATACTTTTTCAAATTTTCCATCATATCTTTTGTCATAATTTTACATTGTCATCCCTGAGCACACTAATTCTGTTTCTACTCTTCTGGAAACCAGTTAGTCCTAAAGTATGGATGTTATTCCAAAAATATTGCTTAAGCTTTATACATTGCTTTCCTATACCCTATCTTGTTTCTTCTCCACACACATATTCTAGGTTACTATATTATCTGCTAGTAGTCAACAATTGCTTGTGATATTTACATTGTTTTAGCCTTTATAACATTTACTTTTTAATATGCATGAAATTTTGCTTAATTTACAGTGTGAGAACATACTAGCTTACTTTCTTCTATGTGGCTTGCTAAATATTTAAGTGCAATTTATTTTCTTCTGAATGGAAATAACTAAATATCCTCATCTAAAAATCTAACATATACTGGAACCTGTGCATATCTAGCTAGATATTTTTCTTCTATTTACTGTTTTATTTGTCTATACTATGCAAAATTGTATTAATTTTTAACAATGAGGTTTAATAAGCCTTCTGCTATAATGTAAAGTAATCCATCTGTTACTATTCTTTTAAAATATTTTCAAAGTATTCATGGACATTTATTCTCTTTCATAAACCATTAGATCATTTTATCCAATTATAATTCCCTTTGTAAAACTGGAAATGCATAAATGGAGTAGAGAAGACATAAAACATTTGGTACTTTATTGAGTACTACACAAAAATTTTGAACAACAATCAGGTAGATCATTACTGGCTTTAGGACTATTTTAGTTCTTCCTAAAAGCTCTAGAATTTTGTAAGGTGCCATTAAACAAAGTCACTCTGTCCCAAATAATGGTTTCAAATAAGGTTTCTTTATTTCCTTAGTGATTAGGTTGAGGACAAGTTTAATCCTCAGGAATAATATTTCTAACCCCTTTAAATATTTTCATCATGTTTTCTACAGTATATTTGTGTGCATGTGTGTCTGTACTTGTGTGTGAGAGAGAGAGAAAGGAACAGAGAAAGGCAATAAACTATAAATTTAAAAGGATAAGACATAAACTTCTGTTGGAATTGCATGGTACTGAATCAGTTAATTTAAATACAGTTTTCTTAGTAATATAATCTTAGTAAAGAACATTAGTGTTACTCTAATGAGTTAGATATTGAATCTGGTATCTAGCAACATTTGTAATATAAATATAAATATTCTCTTGAATTTTATCTGATAGCAAATACATGTGAAAACTTTTTAAGGGAAGTTCATTCAACTAAAATAGAAAAATATTTCCATTTAGGTGGTTAAGACAAAATGTTAAAGACAAAGTACTGCTGCAGTTTCTTATATTTATGAAATAATCTTGTATTTGGTATTCAGCATGTTCTCTAAAGTGTAATATCAAATTATTATCATTGGCCAGTAGCCAAAGCCATATGCTTTTACATACATTTTTAATTGATGGTCTAAGATATAAATATATGAAATTTAAAATGACTTCTTCAAAATCAAAATATTTGTGTCTCTATATTTAATGCTGGAGATTATGAAGTCATTATTGAAGAGGGCAGTTCTAATTCAGTTCTTTACTTGATAGTTGGTAAGCACATTTTAGATATATTCTAGCAAAGTAGTCTTCAGAGTTTAATAATGTTTCATACAATAAATATTAATACAAATGATAATTTTTTCAGAACACAGGCATCCTAAGATATCATACTAATATTTTCATATGCATGTACTTATAAATTACTCAATTTTAATGTACTATAATTTACTATAAATTTTTTGAGATTCTATAATTATTTTATAAAAATTAAGATTTTGTATGATTCTACAAACTTTAGTTATTAAAGCCCAAGGAAGTATATAAAAGAAATATCAAAATCAATGATAATTTGAGTGACGTCAGCATCATGACAGCATGATATCTCTTATTTTTGTTCCACTTCTCAACAACAGAAACATATCTACAACTTCTGAGTGAAGTTCCTACTGTACCTGAAAGGGAGGTGAGTGAGAATGAAGCAAAAGGTCTTGTAGGGGTCTGAGCATACATGAGGTACTGTGCTTTCCCCTCTGTGGACTGGCAGCCCAACGTCAAAGAATTCATGGAGGAGCAGCAGAAGGCAGCAGAAGCAGAGTCCTACTGGGAAAAAGAGTTTGGTCAACAGATATTCTACAACTCAGAAAAAGCATTTTGCTTGAACCATGAGGAATGAGAAAAACCCAATAAATCAGTGGGCAGACCCTGTCTATTTCTGAGAATAAGAGTTCAGAAAGAGCAGGGAGCAGACAGAATTCTTCCTGAAACCTTAAGGAAGGGTATCATAGTGACCACTATACCAAGACCTAACTGGGAGAACCTACTTCATTTTCTTGAGCTTGTAATAAGATAATTGAACAACTGATTCCTGGAGAAACAGAGATAAAGAAAACTAACAATTGGACGATAGAGATTAAGAATTAATCAAATTATCAGAAGGGAGCACACATTAAAAATAAAAATAAAACTGAAGAAAGAAAACTATTTAAGATTTAAATAAAATACATTTATTTATAATTTATTTTAATTCAATACATAAAGTGAAGGAAAGTATGCTTATTCACTGTTGAGTTCTTAATCAGTGTCTTAAATCTGAAGGTGAAAGTTCTCACTGAGATTCTAGGGGATTGATAGGAAAATATACAAACAAGAGAATATACAGCAGAAATCACCAATTCAAAAGAAAATGAGAATTTGCTAACCCTCCTACTCTGCTGGTGGGAATGCAGTTTGGTGCAGCCACTGTGGAAAACAGTATGGAGATTCCTCAAAAGACTAGGAATAGACTTACCATATGACCCAATATTTCTGCTCCTGGCCATATATCCAGAAGGAACCCTACTTCAAAAAGACACCTGCACCTCAATGTTTGTAGCAGCACTATTTACAATGGCCACAACATGGAAACAGCCTAAATGTCCATTGACAGATGACTGGATAAAGAAGAGGTGGTATAGGAATACTATTCAGCCATAAAATGACAACATAACGCCATTTGCAGCAACATGGATGTCCCTGGAGAATGTCATTCTAAGTGAAGTAAGCCAGAAAGAGAAAGAAAAATACATATGAGATCACTCATATGTGGAATCTAAATAAATAAATAAATAAATAAATACATACATACATACATACATACATACATACATACATACATACATACATACAAAACAGAAGCAGACTAATAGACATAGAATTCAAACTTGTGTTTGCCAGGTGGGGAGGGTTGTAGGAAGCGACAGACTGGGATTTCAAAATTTGTAGATACTGACAGGCATATGTAGAATAGATAAACAAGGTTATACTGTATAGCACAGGGAAATATATACAAGATCTTGTGGTAGCTCACAGTGAAAAAGAATGAGACAATGAATATATGTAAGTCCGTGTATAACTGAAAAATTGTGTTCTATACTGGAAAGTGACACAACATTGTAAACTGACTGTAACTCAATAAAAAAAGTTAAAAAAAAAACAAAAGAAACAAACAAAACAAACAAAAAAAAAACAAAAGAAAATGAGGAAAATGTAAGATTCCAGGGAAAATGTGCAACTACTTCAAATACAATGTATTGGACTGCAATGTGTTTCTGCTTTTTAATATGAAAAATCAGAAACTGGAAGACAGTGAAAGAAAACCTAAGACTTCTGTGAGAAATATACTGCTTCTCAGTAGCCTAAAATCCTACCAAAAAATCTGGAGTATGGAAAGGGGAAAAAGATTTTCTTTTTCCCTAATAGCCCATCTTCTACAAAATCAGATTTAAGAGAGGGAATGGAGGGGTGGATTACAGCGTCTTAGTGGGAGAACCAGTGCAACTTAATGGGGAAAAGAATGGATATATTGTGTATAAAGACAGTAGAGAAATCTGTGTCCAATTATGAGTAACCAGAAGAGAGAGGCAATCATGAATGAAATGAGAAATGATATTAGAGCTTTTCAAAGTAACAAAGAAAAAAAAAGAATAGCTATTTCAGCAACAAATGGAAATGATGAAGGTTGAAAACAATGACTAAAATAGTTTTTAAAATATAACAGAAAAAATATTTTAAAAATCAGTCATCACTATTTCAGGCATATACTGAATACTGTTTTTAAAATATCAAGGCTGCTATACTGTCCATAACTAAAATTCAAAAAGTATATATATTTAACATAATATACACATAATATAATTTAAAAAGTGTTTCAAAAATTGTGAAAAGAGATTCCAGATAACTAAACAAATCATTAGTTATAATGCTAGAACAATATAGATTTTTAGTTTAATATGATACTGACTTGATAGCTATACTGTGTAAGACTGTTTCAATTTGCAATAATTTGTTGTATATGGCAGAAATTTGCTTTCAGCTTAAAATAAAGCAGAAAAGATGAGACCATATTTATGATTGTAAGTGAAAATAAGTTTCCAAGAATATGAAATGTCTAACATATATTAGATATAAAATGCATTTTTAAAGTTTAAGAAATGAATAATAAAGTCATTAACCTCAAGCATTACATTTCCAAATGTTTCTGTATGTATATTCATGGATATATGTATTCATGTTAATATATTATGTTAAAAATGAACCAAGCACTCAGCCACAAATATCTGGAATCTTCATTACAAGTAATGCATAGCTTCCTAGAAAAAAATTACAAAAATTGATCTTTGTCAAATAGATAACTAGAAGATATTAATTGAAACAGAAGCTGTAAAGCTGGCTAGAGATACACTTGCAAAAATTTATCGGATCCAGATGGCTCACATATAACCTTGAAAGAACTCATAATACCAATACCATTTAAATTATTCAAGACTAAGACAAAGATGAAGTTAGATAGATTTCTTAAAGCAGCACAATGCTACCATAACCTTATATGCATAATAAAAATCAAACTAAGAATCAAATTCTGCTATAAATATTGATGCAAAAATTCCAAAATAAAATCTTTGTAAGAAATCTACCAAAATGTCTAATCAAGAATTTTTAATTCAGACATCTTTTACCGTTACGAATTATCTAATCAACTTACCATATTAAACTTTAAGAGAATGAATCAGATACTTCTATCAACAGATGCTAAAAAGCCTGTTAAAGGATATCCAGCACTGAAGGATAAATAAAACTCCAAAGAGAGGTAAAATATTATAGAGGGTAATGGTATTTAAGAAAATGTACTTATTGGAGAGAATAAAAGCAATTATTGAATTTGCCAAATTGTAAAAGTCGTATTACTTGAAAACAAGAATGTTATGAATCAGAGTTATGGCAAGAAACTTGGGAATATGGAGATAAGAAAACTGAAAATAACCAAAAAATTCTCTTCAAAACATCTCAGCATGTAATACATGATCCTTCTGGGCATTTGGGTGGTATGTATATGTGTCTGTACATACCTATGAATATATTACTAAAATCTATCTGGATTTTTAACATGTTTTTAGAAGGACAGCATTTGGTCTCCATGTTATTACCCATGTAGGATTTTTCCAGGCAGAGAAAGATTTGAGAATACTACAGGATGAAGAAATAAAATTTCAAAGATAGACAGGTAAATCCATTTATTCCGTAGCACCTGCGTAGTGACTTTGTGAATGACCTATTGTTCTAGGTACAGGAATGACAATGACCTCATGGATCTCTTATTTAGGTAGGAATTCAAGCAGGTAAACATGCAGTCACTATAGGGTAGAATAAATGCTGGCACACAAGAATATACTGGTGGCACAAGTTGGAGGACCCTCAACTCCCACATTTACTCACTGAAGACGAATATTGAGCAAATAAGACCCACTTCCTAGAATATGACTGATAGGTTCATTGCCCAACCTGGACGTGACTATGTTTTTTTTTCTCCCTGTTTTGCACAAGTGGTAACTGACTGTGGAATGCCCATAGTGACACTCTCCGCCATTTGCTTCTAAGGGGGGCGGTGGCATAAGGTGTCATTTGATTTCACTCATTTGTTTCTTCCAATTATTTGTTTAGTGTCTAGTCTGCCAGATCTTATGGTGAGCATTACCCTTTAAAATCAAAGATAATTTACTCTTGATTTTTTCCCCTTTTAACAATATAGTATTCTTCCAGGAAGACAAACCAGAAAACAAACAAATAAATAAGCAACAAATTGATGACACAAGCACATAGAAGTACAAGCATAATGGTAATGCCAGTAGGGTGGTAGTTGATTAAATATCTACTGTGGAGATATTTAGGCTGAGAAATGAAAAGATACTACAGAGCAAAGGCAGTTGAGGGTGCTTGAAAGGATACTTCAGGAGGAGAGAGCACATGCTCTGTAGTGGGAAGGAGTTGCTGTGCTTGATAATTGAGGGACCAGGGCATATACAGTGTAATAATGAAGAGAAAGAAGAAAAGATGAGATGGGAGAGAGAGGCAGGATATTAAATTGTGCATGGACTAACAGTTCTTTTTGCACAAACCGGCTCAAGGATTTAAGTTCTCACATCCATCAAGCATAATAGGCAGTAATTAGAAGGAATTGGCTTTATTTTATAGGAGAGATATTTGTTGGGTTTTGGACCACATGTTAGAGTCTCCAATTAGATGAGATATCTGCACTTAGGTTCATAGAACAAGTTGAGCTGAAATTAAAATTCACTTCTTTTGAGACGCCTTTGAGTGATTCAGTAAGAAACTGGGTATATTAAGCCCAAGGCCATTAATGTAACCTTTGGATACAGAATGTAAACATAAATTTGTACTGCGATCAGTTTGATTCCCCCCTACACACACACTGGGTTTCTGCAACCCTGATACAAATGGGGTAACTGAGAGAGAGAGAGAGACACTTGGGATAAGATTTATCCACATACATGGTGTAGAAAGATACTGTGGCAAGCTTGCTACAGTTGACAAGAAATTGGATAAAGTAATGGACCACAGAAGCAGATAATATAAAGTAGAATAAGCAGTAAGTGAAGACAGGAAAGGATGGAAGCTGCTGTGAGGTCAAGTATAAGTGGAGTGACTACAAGTTATGAAAATGATGGAGCATAGACGTGTGTATTTTAAACACGGGATATTCAAAATTACAGTCAGCTGTGGAGCAAGTCCAAGTGATGAACAAATCTATCAGGGGTCTGGGGGTGCATTGATAAGGGAAAATGAAGGTGATATTCCCCAAGATGAAGGTAATTGAGAATATCCAAACTGCAGGGTCTCCACCAGTGAATGTAGGATTTAGAATAAGAAAGAATACACCTGTCCCAGTGATAGGCAGCATAGAATAATAGTCAAAAGCAGAATCTGGATCCAGACATCCTTGATTTAAATCTTAATCTCATCACACATTAATTGGTGACATTGGGAAAGTTACTTAACCTACTCTGCACCTTACTTTCCCATCTATAAAACAGACATAATAGTATATACTGCATACAGTTGCTCTGAGAATTATACACCTAGAAGAGTTCCCAGTACATAAGGAACATGACAGAGTGTTAGATTATTAATTATTTTTAAGTTTTAATAAAGCGGTTGGTCTGGTTGCAGCATAGTGAACAAATGAACCTAGTCATTAAGCAGACTGGGAAATACAGTCAGGCTGGGACTGGAAGAAGCACCTTGGTTCCTCTTAAGAAACATGGGAGAGAATGGGGGCATGGACAGGACAGAAAAGAAAATACAATGTCATATAGCCAAGGGTGGAGAGCTTTTCAAAGCCATGGGTTTTGCTTTTCACTTCTGCTGTGCTATGAGAAATCACAGAAGCAGCAGCTTTGAAACTTACCGCCTTTGCTGTTAAAAGCTGCTCTGAGATTTGATGCCAAGTGCTGCCATTTCAAGCTTATGTTTCAATGAGTTGTTTGTTCCTTTAGCTGAATTGCTAAACTGAGAACCACTAATTGAGAATATGCGTCTCCGAAATACAGGCCACGTTAATGTAGGTAACTATGTGTGTGTTAGTTAATGTAGCTTCTCTGTGACACTTATCAAATAATGCTGGACTTTGTCGTGTTATCTAGGTGATAGATAAACCAAGAAGTAACATCCAGGTGGAACACTAATATTTTTTAAAAACATAATCGCTTTGTCAAAAGGAAAAAAAAAAGTAATAGAGAAAGATAAATTTTGGCAATAAACTAGGTGAGAATGAGGGAGACATGGAGTTTTTTTTTAAATAGACTCCCAGCTATGTCTTGTGATATGATATGGTATCTAGAGGTCAGTATATTAGCAAGTTCTGACAGAAAGGACAGCATTGAATAATTGGAGTACAGGTTTGGAAATTTTTTTAGAAATTAATGAATTGGCATTACTGATTCAAAGGATCCATTTCTGTTTCCTAGGAGAGGTGTAGTACTCTATTAACAACACTATGCAGTAATTAAAAGTTACTCTTGCACACAAAAGACTATTTGAAAATGAATGAACATTCTACTTTGTTTAATTCTACTCAAAATGTTGATTAAGGTTAAGATGGAAAAATATTCATAAATGCTTGCAATGTTACCAAGTCCAAGCTCATACTGCTTGCCACATGACAGGTCAATAAATCAAGAGACAAGTTGTTGGGGCAAGGAACAGCGACTTTATGCAGAAAGCCAGCAGACCAAGAAGACAGTGGACTTACATCCTAGATAACCATATTACCCAGTCAGAATTCAGATTCCTTTTATACTAAAAAAAGTGTGGGGGACATGGTTGGTTGTTGCAAATTTCTTCCAGCTGTCCACATAGGTCAGGTCAAAATCTTCAACAAAATAATTTTATTTTCTGTTCTGCAACTTTTAAAAATCTCTACATGAATGGAAAAGTGTTATATCTTTAAAGGTCAAAGTCTTGAGAATGGGCTGTCCTGTAGATTTCAGTCTACGGGCAATAGTCTTTTACAAAAGGTGCAAAACCAGCATGACCAACCACAGGAAAGAGAGCACAAGGTTAGACTTAAAGGAACAGCTACATTATGGAGGAACATTTGTTCTTCTCTATTACAGTAATAAAGTAGAAACTTCCTTGCTGCTAAATATTGATTTTCCTCAAACTTTTCTAAATATGTCCTTCTGTATTTTTTTGACCATTGATTATTTTAAGTCCTGGTAATTTCAAGTGTGAGGGAGCCACATTACTTGCGGAATTTTCAAAAATAAACTCCAAGCTATGTCTTGTGATGTGATACGGCATCTAGGGGTCTGCACATTAGTAAGTTATGACAGAAAGGACAACATCGAATAATTGGATGATCACTGGATATTGATGATGCCAGCAGAGCTCTCCATACATTAGCGTTTCTCTCTGCCTCCTTAGATTCGTTAGAGAATGAATACTAGCTCAGTCTAATCAACTAAACATAGAGTTGCCAAGTGTTTATGAGTGGAAAGCATATAAAAGGAAGTGGAATTCTTTTTTCTCCTAGCTTGATTTAGTCACATCCCTCATGTCTTAGAGTAACTATTTCCTTCTGTCTCTTATGTGATAAGCTTTGATTTCTCCTTTTCTGTTGAAAATACAACTAAAAAGTTTATGACATCCAATCATGAGAAAATCTGAAAATGACTTGTGTCTGAAAATTGTGAGAGTATGTAATAGAGATCTACTGGAATAATATTTTTAATCCTGTATTTTATCTTTCAGAAACAAGATCTGTAACTACTGATACATGTCACATAAGTTAACCTCGAGTATAAGTGAAAGAAGACAGTCACAGAATACTATGTATGGTCATTCTATTTACATGAAATGTCCAGAATAGAAAAATTAATGGATCTGTGAATGCCAGTGACTGGGGTGATAGGGAAATTGGGAACAATTGCTGACAGGCATGCTGTTTCATGGCAGGGTGATGAAAATAATCCTAAAACTAGATATAAATATTTGCACAAGTCTTTCAATATATCAAAAACAACTGACTTCTATCCTTTAAAAAGATGAATTTTCTGCACTGTGAATTATACCTTAATAGAGTTGTTTGAAAATTAAAACTACTAGCCAAGACTGACCTCATTAATATCATATTCATATATTTACAATGAAAGTCCAAACTGATTGTTTTTCTTGTGTTTTAAAAATATTTGTTGTAATACTAGAGAAAAATTGCACTGCATGCACAGTCAAGTGAGACGTATTTAGACTACCCATCAGAGGAGAGAATTTGAACTCCACTGAAACGCAACTCAAGAGAGTTTTTAAGCAGTGGCGTCAGCTAGTACAGAAGTACTTACTGAGGGAGGTTAGGTGGAGCCTGGCCATTGAGACTGAGTTGTCTGTGTTCATTCTAGTCTTACTTGTCTTTATTCCCCTGCATGTAAAGTTTGTTTGTTCTCCAGCTGCTTTTAAGATTACCTATTTACAGCTGGCTGTAAAAATTATGCTGTTACTCCTTGCTTCTTGTGCTTGGGTGTTAGTGAGTTCTTTGGATCTATGGATTTAGAGTTTTTGTTCATTTTTTTTAAAAGCTATTTAGCTTAAAGCTGTCTCACAGCGCACTGACGCTCTGTATTTGTTTCACATATTTTGCATTGTTTCTTCCTATATCTTATTTTGTAGACTCTCATTGTTCTCTTCGCATTCATGAAACATTCCTTCTGAATGTGTTTAGAACTTTCCCTTTGCTTTTTTGTTACTTATTTCTAATTTAATTATATTATGATCTGATAACATACTCTATATGATTGCATTTCTTAAAATTTCCAAGATTTGTTCTATGAATCAGAGTAGGGTATATTTTCACATATGTTTCATGGACACTTGAGAAAAATGTGTATTCTGCTGGTGTTGGACATTCTATAAATGTCAGTTTGCATTGGTTGATGATGTTGATGACCTATTATATACTTGCTTATTTCTGATGAGTTGTTCTGGAAATTTCTGATGGATGAGAATTGAAGTCTACGTATATAATTTTGGACTTCTCCTATAAGGTATATTAGTTTTGCTTCACATGCTCTTTTGTTTGGTGCATGCAGTTGTAGGTTTGTTATGTCTTCTTGGTGATTGACCTGTTTACTGTCATTCATGCGCCTCTCTATCTTGGAATTTTCTTTGTTCTGAAGTCTACTTTGTATGATGTTAATATAAAAATCCCTCTTCCTTTCTTTGATTATACTTTACATAATATGTATTTTCCATTCTTTTAATTTCTACCAGTCTATATCATTAGATATGAAATGAATTTCTTATGCATATCACATTGTAGGATCATTCTATCAAAAATCAGCTCTACAAATCTGTCTTTAAATGTGTGCCCATATTTCATGGTAGATGATGGCTTGTGGATATTTGGAAATGCATTTTTTTTAATTGGAAATTTTATTGTGCTGTCATGTGTTGTGTTTCCTGGTCTATTTTCCTTGAGTTTAACACCTTCAGTGCTAGTGTCCTAGGATAGACTGTTTTTTTCTGTCTGAAATTATTATATATATAAAAAATTAAGCTAAAATAAATAGTTAACTTAAATAACTTAAATAAAAGGTATTTATATCTGTCTTTCAATATTTTATGCAGACATGGGATATTAAAAAAATCTCTGTGTCATCTTACCTAGATTAAAATCTGCAGTGTAACCACAATTTAATTTGGAAAAAAATAATTTCCTTCAGAGTTTAATCAAAATATTTTATATATGCATTGTATTCTATTTTCCATTTCTGTTAGCTCACTTCCATCATCATCACCATCATAAATGGCCTAATTTATCTTACTGTTAAAAGTAAACAAAACAAAACTTAATTTTGAGTACACATTTTCTTCCAAATCTTTCTCTTACTACTTTCAGAATCAAAGTGTATGTGTATGTATAACGTGTATTATTACATTTACATACCCTCTGAATTTTGTCTCCCCTTTCATTAAGTGATATGGGTTTTCGTTAATATACTCTTATTACTTGATTTCTGAATTACGAGTAATCTCTCCTCTCTAAACACTTCTTCTTAATATCTATCTGAAGCATCTTTTTTCCTATTTGACCTGCATTTTTTTTTTTCAGGGTATAGCATGGGTTTTCTTCTATCATAACACCTTTTCCCTAAATGAGGAAAATTTAAATTTTAATGTCAGATATTTAAATTTTATCTTTATTTATCAATTCCTACATTTAAATCCTCATTTGCAAATCATATCCAAATCTGGCATATCCAAATAGGGACTCTTTATTTCTTTCCCAAATTTTTATCCTCCAAGTCACTATACAATCTTCTCCACTGCATTAAATGGCCAAGTTATACACACAGATTTTAAACTTATTTAAATTCAGAAATACAGAAGTCATTCTTGATTACTTGTTTAATTTACCCTCCTCTTGTATCTGATCCAGCAGCATGACACATTAATTATACATCTAAAATATATTTATAAACAACATATTTTACATTTTTATCTTCATTCCCTTAGTACTGGTGATTATGTTATATTGCCCTGCCTTCAATATCATTCTTCCATGGCATCAAGAGCGATCTTAAAATAGCATTGACTTCTGAAAGTACTTTAATAACTCTATTATGTAGAAAAATAAGTCTATACCCTTTCTTAAGATCAATATTTGAATCAGGTGCTGGGGGGTGCATGAAATGAGTCAGGGTCGTCAAAAGGTACAAAACTTCCAGTTATAAAATGTATAAGCCCTGGGGATATAATGTATAGAAAGGTGTTTATAATTAATAATACTGTACTGTATTTTTGAAAATTGCTAAGAGAGTAGATCTTAAAAGTTCTAATCATAAGAAAAAAATTTTATAGTTATATGTAGTGATGGATGTTAACTAGATTTTGTGGTGATTATATCACAGAATATACATATATCAAATCATTATGTTATACAACTGAAAATAATATAATGTTATATGTCAATTATATTGCAATAAAAGGAAAACAAAAACCACTTCTATACAATGTTGTAAGACTACAGAATTCATACTTTGAAAAAAATTTGTAATGATGAGATCAAAAGCTCAAGATATAAAATTTAATATATATAAAATTTAATATACAAAGCTACATTCTGTATAATCCCAAGTAGATAAATACATGTATGTAAATATCCAGTGGGGGTAAAATGTAATGATAGTGTTTTCTCCGTGACCAAAGAGCCTAAGGATAAGTTGCAGAAAAGTCAAGTGTTTCCCTGAAAAACCGAGAAGACAAAGGTTTGATTGACTATCTACTTAGATGAGAATTTTTAATACATTGTTTAAGTTGTGTCTGAGTTCTTGTGAATAGTTTTAATGAGTTTGTAGACCAGGGTACACTAATTTATTTATTTTTTATTTTACTGACACTGGTGTAAAAATGCATTAAAACAGATATATTTATCAGACACTGTATGCATTGGTGCTAATTCTAACAATTAAATCAGATATATTCCCTATCTCATATGTTTTTTCAGTATAAAATGGAAAACCCCTACTAAAAATACGATTTTCCTTTTATCTGACAATTTGGATTGTAAAACCCACAATTGATGTAATAATGACAGAGGAAATAAAATACTGTCATAATTACTGCTCATCTATTTTATTGTTTTTAGTCAAAATGATCATACACATGCATAAAATTACATATCTGCACCTTTTTCAGTGCCACGACTGGATTTTGATTTCAAGAGTTCTTAGCCTTTTATGTTGCTTCATTTTCCAGGACAAATAGGACTTACATTGAAACAATTCTATAACCCAGTTCAAAATTCTAATCTCATTAGTGCCTTTAGGATTAACAAAAAATTCTGAGGCTTATCATAGATTTTAGACTTCTATGCATTTAAAATATTATTTTACTTCCCTAAATAATTATTTAATAGGCTTATATTTAAAACAAACACCCTGGAATTGGACACAACATTGTAAAATGACTATAACTCAATAAAAATTGTTAAAAATTATTAAATAAAAATAAATAAACCACACTTAAACAGAATTTCTGACACATTAAATTTTCTTTGGTGTTAAAATTATATTCTTTACAATATGTAAATGATGCACACACAATGATGAAATACTTTGCACTACATAATATTCTCAATTGTATTTTCTTACATTGACAACCAGCCCTCTATTATATGTACCAAACAATTGTTCTAGCAAAACATGGACAATAATAACTTTTTAAAATTACCAAGCAACATTTAGGACTCAAATTAAGTTGGAACTCCATTGGATGCTATATCAAAAAACAAAAAATAGGTAAGATGAACTTTCTACGTCCGGCTGAATATTCTTTGGGGCAACCAGTGGCAACTCTATCTCAGCATACCCCTCTTCCTTGAAACTAGAAAGTCGTTTTTCATATTTATTGTTCAGTAAATTCAGTTTCAAAAATTTGAAATGGGAAACATGTCTCTAATATTATCAAGGATTTATTATGATTAAAATATGATCAATGTTTCTTGAGACAGGTACAGCTGCTATAGAAATGCATATACAACTTAAAGTAATGTAAAGCCCATGTTGTCTATATTCATATATTTGAAGGCACTTAGGCCTTCAAAAAGTTAAATAAAAGTTATTGTTAAATAAAGTTTTACTAAAGTCCTTTAGCAGAAAATGAAAAGAAAATTATAAAACCAGTAGTGGGTTAGTATCAATTTTCTTAACAAATGATATAGGTTAATTTAAGTAGCACCTCGAAACCCAGATACTCATTTAGCTAAACCAACTTTGTACTTGAAAAAATGAAAAGTCTTGTAACTATGAGCAGAGTCAAACATAAGCATTTGTTGATTGACACAGAGAAGGTGTTTCATTTTTTTTTATGATTGTTATACTTGCTACTGATTTTTTAGGGTCTATTGAGTTCCAGTTTCTATGAGACTGTTTTTCGTTCTAAAATGAATACTTGAACAAAGGCCCATTTTACAGAAAGTGAGAAGATTAAAGTGCTTAATTCCCTTGCCCAGTGACACAGTGCTAGAAAGTGATATATCTAAGTTCAAATGTGTGTCTCTGTTTCCAAGTCAGTGCAGTTTCAATGATATAATTTGTCTCCAAGTTTGACCTTTCACAATCTTTCTCTGTGAATTATTTATGTAATAAAATATACTTAAATTAAAACCTAAAGCAAAAATTATTTTATGGTTATTGATATATTTGTGAATATTAAGATACCTAATATACTGTTAGGAACAATATGTTTTATTATTATGAAGATAAAACAAAATATTGTTTACCAACTGCTTGAAATTTTAAATACTCAAAATAATTCAAATGGATTTAATATATTTTAAAATACGAGTGATATGTACAAAGACATGTTAAATTTATCTGGATCTCAACTATACCATAAAAAACTAAACCATAAGTTATTTTTACTTCATGCCAAACCATTGTGAACTATCCAGTTACAAATATATGAATTTGAATTATCATTCAATTATTTACATATTCAAGGGACATAGTAAATGAGAGTTACCTTTCGGTAGTCAGAGCCTTAATACCTATATGATAGATCAGAGAGCTATTAGATACAAAGCGTTTAATGTAATTTCTAATATATAATAAGTGCTCAAAGAATGCTAGAGTAATTTTCCTTTTCTCTAAGATATTATTTTATATTGAATATTTCTCACAAAACACAATATCCTATATTAAAGTTATTCATCTTGCATCTTAATATTATTTATAGGAAGCGTTACTATTATTCCTTATAGAGTGTTTATAAAGTAAAATGCATACTTACTAAAAGTAATCCCACTATATATATGCTATGTATACCTATTTATATGTATATAATCCCACTATGTATGTATAGATATGCTTGAATGGTAAGGAGAGGTAGTATCAATTATTTAACTCACATTTTGTCAGCATACACACACAACAAAGTGTATATATAAAATAAACAACAAATTTCTTTTGTATAGCACAGGAAATTATATTCTGTATCTTGTAGCAACTTATAATGAAAAAGAATATGAAAATGAATACATGTATGTTTATGTATGGCTGAATCATTATGCTGTGCATCAGAACTTGACAGAACATTATAAGCTAACTATATTTCATTTTAAAAAATAGTAAAATAAAGTGTGTGCATACAGCTTTAAATCACATGCATGTGCCATCCTGATTTACATGTTCACATTAATTAATATGGCATTGCTAGTTCTAGAAAGTCTCTGATGATTAATAGCTTAAATACATTTTCTAGTTTTTAACATATAAAATATTCACACAAACACAATGAAAATACATTGCTTATTTCTGAAATAATTTTGAAATAGCCTTTAAAGAGAACAGAAAGTGAATCAAGCCTTATGTAAAAATATTTAAAAAGCAAATATTTTTAAGCAATACTCTAAGGTAATGAATAAATCAGCCAAATATATTCTTCAGAGATATATTATTCCTTGACCAAACTTCATTAGAAATATTTCATTTACTAAAATGACTATTTGCACATCTCATGATATTTACATTCTAAAATCATAATTGTCATATTCATATACACCTACTTTCATGATGAAAACTTCAGGATGAGAGTACATTTCTGTTTTTGTTTCTCCAGGATTGAGTCATCTGTGTGTCCCTAAATTAAAACAAGCTATTTTCTATTTTCTTCAATTACTGCTTGCTACTACTTAACCAATTAGGAAGCAGTGAATCAAGGTGGTAATCAACTCAGTGGGAAATTGCTCTCACAGTATAATTTTTCTAGATGTTATGTAGTAATTACCACTGTTACATCAGCATTAATGGCAGGGATAATTTAGTTCTCCTACTGGCCCTAGATCATGATGACCCTTTATAATATCTTCTTTTTCATGTAGGAGGTTATTTTCCTGATTTGACATTTATGCCAAATAAGAAGTAAGCTGTTTAAAGCATAAAACAATTTAATTTCTCCAAAATAATTGAGACTGCAATTATACTGAATTAAAGTCATTGATAAATATGATTTTGGAAAATACATATTTTTGAACAGAGTTTTAACCTTCAATTTACAAAGCACAGAATTCTAAAAATACATTTTAATCTTAGATAAGGAAAGAAAGGGCTAGAGTTACAGCTAAGCCATAGGTAAGTTCATTTTTATCATTTTAAATGCTAAGACCATTTGCTGCTTAGAAGAAAGAAGCAATGTATAAAAATATTCCAGAAACTGACACAACATTGTAAATTGACTATACTTCAATAAAAAAAAATACTCTTACTAAATCTGTGATATGATTCCAAACCAATTTTTGAAGGAATTTTCAAGACACTGTAATATACTCTTAAAATGACACGCTGAACAACGTATTTTGCAAGAAAAAAATGAATTATATTTAAAATAGACATATTCATTTATTGCTTAAATTTGGTAGAGGAATGAAGCATTTAATCATTGCTTCTTCAGTCTTAACTTGGTTTTCCTTTTCATGTACTGTACAGATTTTGGGTAACTTACTTATAGCCTTTTCATAAAAACTTGAAATTTCCAGGAAAAATTGTGCAGGCAATCAAAAACAGTACTGCTTAGTTAGAAGTCTATATCTAATGTAGGATTCACTCCTCTGGATTGTATTTCCACCATTTGTATTATATTATATATCTGACTTCACTGTCTATACCTTTGGAGCTGATTCGATGATTTCTCTTTATTTTTGCTATCTCTGTTTTAGCCAGTGTCTTAATGTTTCCCTTAAAGTTGTTAAGATTGCTTCTCCCCTGTATTATTAAATCTCTTCTTAGCTTATGTTTGTCCTGTAGTGCTTCAGCCTTGTCTGGCTAAATCTCTGTTTTTTTCCCAGTATCATTAACATTGTCTATAAAACCATATAGATTTATGCCAGGATTTCCGAACTTTGACAATGTTGACTTTTGGTTTTGTTAATTCTTTTGTGTGTGTGCAAGGGAGAAAGAAATATTGTCCTGTGCTTCTTTGGATGTTTAGCAGCATCCTCTGTCTCTGCCTACTAAAAGACAGTAACTCCTCCAAGAGAGTGTGACAACCAAAAATGTCCCCAGAAGTCACTAGATATCTCCAGGGGAAATAACCACCTCCAGTTAAGAACTACTAATACATATAATGATCTTCCTGTCTTGAAGTTCTTCTAGATTCTCACCATGTTTGGTCCATAAAATACTCCTCCCCTTTTTTTTATTACCAAAATTATTTGGTTTAAAAAAATATGTTTGGAAATTCTGGTATTGCCTTATGCATGTTTAAATTATAGTACTTACTTAAAATATTTTAGGTAAGAATTAGTTTAAAAATAAATAGTTCTGGTTCAGTCATTATGGCAAATATTATGGAGATTTCTCAAAAGACTAAAACTAGACTACCATATGATCTAGCAGTCCCACTCCTGGACATATATCCAGAGGGAACCTTAATTCAGAGAGACACACGCACCTCAATGTTCATAGCAGCACTGTTTACAATAGCCAAGGCATGAAAACAATCTAAATGTCCATTGATAGATGACTGGAAAAAGAAGCTGTAGTATATTTATACAATGAAATACTATTCAGCCATAAAAAATAATACAATATTGCCATTTGCAACAAAATGTTGGGCCTGGAGACTGTCATTCTAAGTGAAGCAAACCAGAAAGAGAAAGAAAAATATCATATGATATAAATTATGTATGGAATCTAAAAAAAAAAAGACAAATGAACTTATTTACAAAACAGAAACAGACTCACAGACATAGAAAGAAAAAACTTATGGTTACCAGAGGGGGAAGAGGGTGGGAAGGGAAAAATTGGGAGTTTGAGATTTTCAGATACTAACTAATATATATAAAATAGATAAACAACAAGTTTATACTGTCTAGCACAGGGAACTATATTCAATATCTTATGGTCATTTATGGTGAAAAAGAATATGAAAATGAATATATGTATGTTCATGTATGACTGAAGCATTATGCTCTGTACACCAGAGATTGACAGAACATTGTAAATTGACTATACTTCTATATATACGAAAATATATATACAAATATAAATAAATAAACAGTTCTTGGGGGAGGGCATAGCTCAGTGGTAGAGTGCATAGCAGCATGCACAAGGTCCTGAGTTCAGTCCACAGTACCTCTGTTGAAATAAATAAATAAATAAATAAATAAATAAATAAATAAATAGGTTTATTTAAACCTAATTACTGCTTTCCCCACCAAAAAAAAAAAGAAAAAAAAAGAAGAAGCTACTTTAAAAAATAAAATAAACAACTCTGTTTATGTAATAAGTCGCAATCATTTGCCAAAATATATCAGGCACTTCTCTAACACTTAGCATGTCGCATCCATTATTCTGGTCCAGCAAGCCAGAAAAAGGAATAGCACACATTAAATCAGAAACACCTAATGAACTAGAGCCACAGAACGATACTTATTGCAATGTCACCAAAAATTAATAGAGGTAATTAAAGTTATTTAAGCAAACGGGATAAAAATGAGTTTCTGTGTTCCGTTTCCAGCAGTTTCATGGATTAGGTTCACTGAACAACATTTCCAATTGCCACAACTGAAATGTATGATATCATCTTTTAAAGCACTCTTTAAAATCCAATGGTGATTGTTCATAACATTAAGAAAGGCACAGATACTGAAAATAAATTGAAAACATGAATTCTTGGGATTAGAAGAGCACCAACACCAACGTTAGCACTAAGGATCTCTGTTTAGTGAACAACAGGACTGAGAACTGAAGCTGCTTCTGACCATTGCAGTAGCAGCCAGGACATGTGTGAGAGGTTATGCCTTGATCATGGAATGGAACAGGAGATTGCTATACAAAACTAAGACTCCAAGGCCTATAAACAATCTAATAAGTATAAGAATTAAACTATGATACAAGGTGGTTTCAACATTAGAATTGAGTGAAAAAAAATATATATATATGTTAATCACACAAGTGAAAATCCATCATGAGCCAACTTCAGAAAACAAATGTTTCCTTTCCTTCCATTTATTACTTGTTCCAGTTATTCAAGCTGTAGGCAGGTTTCCTACAGGGCCACAGATAACAACAGCCTTGCTAACACTTCTTGACACCATACAAACAAAAGCCATGCTGTAGTGATGTCCTTTTGCTTAGAAATGGGACCATGTCACTGACAGCTCTAATTTGGCTCCACGGGTTAGAATGACTCACCTGAAAGTTCCTTTAGGAATCTACACTATCTAATTTAATGATATCAGTATTGTATTTGAGGCACTAACATCTCTTTCCTTTAGTATATGTAAATGTAAATCTGTACCTGGGCCCACTCAATTAGGGGGAAGGAAAAGATCACAAAAAAGATAAAAACCTGCTGTGTTATGGACTTTTCTCTTCTCCAATCCTTAATTCGTACATACTTCAAAATCTTCCCAGTGAGGCCCCCACCTTATTTCCCCTTTGTATCTATTTAAATCCAGTTAATGACCCAGCTCTTCCTTGGAGGTTTTACTTATTTATTTAGTAAAATAAATCCCTGGGTATAGTATGTTATTCTTTCATCTGCCAGCTACCTAGGTGTTTGTTGGTATGCCTTCTGGGTGACAGCCTAGCAAAATGGACCTTAGACAATTCATACTTACTTGGGTAAATGTTTTTTGTCTCTTTTGCACCTGATCTTTCTGAACAAAAAGTGTGAATGTGAAAAGAGAATTATTTGAAAAAAAAAAGATGAATTTATAGCTATTAAAAAGTAACATCCATATTTTTTGGATGTAAAGAAAGAACAAAAACCAGGCCCCTGGGGGCACAGCAGTGAATACTTTTTTCCCAGGGCAGTACAGGGGAGGCAAGGGATTAATAATCTTTGATTGTCAAAGGATACAAACTTCCAGTTATGAGATGAATAATTGTGAGGATCTAATATACATCATGATTAGGATGGAGATTTTAACTAATCTTATTGTGGTAATTATTTTCTAGAATGTACTGGATGAAATCATCACAATTTACAACCTAATCTTACATATTTTATATGTCAATAGTAATATCTCATTAAAAAATAAAAATAACCAAACAAACACACATAGAAAAACAACTTTTGTCTTTCAGAACTGTCCTGGGAGTGTTTCTCCTAAAGACAAACATGCAGGGTGGCTATCCCACCATCCCAGCCTTCCAGCTTGGCTGCTGAGTCTGCCATCTTCCACCACGTAGTCCCGACCACTGGACAGCAAGGGGTGGCTGCAGCTTCTGCCTTCTGATGCTGTTGTTCCTTCCTGCACCATTCTCTTTTCTAGAGGCCACATGAATGAACCCAGGCTGGTAGTGTGGACAGGGAGGACAGATCAGACAGCTTTTCCCAAATCAAGGACAGAACCAAGTAATTTTAACTAAACTGAGAATTCTTGAGTTTAACATTACTACCACCACCTGCAACAATTTTGTGTGGATTAAGAGGAAATTCATAAAAACATTTCTTTATAAGAATTATTTCCTAAAATATATATATATATATAATATATATACAATCAATAAACTCATATGTAAAATACTTTTAAAGCACCAAAGCCTCCTATTTTTTCCTATTTATTTTTTTGTGTGAAGAGTAGAGAAAAATCACATTAACATAATAGACTATTTTCTTGCATCTTCCAACCCCCTTTCATTTTGGGCTATCTGTTGGCTATAAAATTATTTATGCAATATTATCACAGTATCAGTGTTTAAAGTTTGCAGCATTTTATTCTCTTTGGTAGTTATTATTTTAGTAGTTGATAGATCTTAATTATATATATAAGTGGATTAAACATTCACCTCCTGTGTTTTATTTTCATTTTTTTGATTCGTAAATATAAACATTACATTTTGTCACCAAGTTTTCTTTTTCAAAAATGTATCATAATTTATGCATTTCTAGATCTTAGTGGCCATGGGATCAGTTTTTCATTAATAAGGAATTAAAGGCTTTTCAAAACCTTGTCAGGATGATCTTTTCATGTTGATAGAACTGCTCCTTAAAGCCTGGACACATTCATCACTATAGTAAAAGAGTGGTGGATGCCAGAAAGGCATTGGCAGGAAATCGAGGACAGCAATGAGCAGCTTAAAGAAGTAAGCAGGTTAGAATGAATTTGTTATGTGAGATCAGAAAACTCACCACCTGTCTATATTCCCCAGTAAGAACCAAAGGAATTTATTAATGAAATAAAATGTTATCTTAAAAAAATTTAGAGCCATTGAAAAGCTCAACAGTGACTACTCGTTTTAAACCATAGTTGACAATAGGAGATGCTACCACTGAACTGGACTCATTTGTGTCAAAGGCAAATGTAGAAATTTGTTTCAGCAGAGACCAATGTATATATGTATATATAAAACATATTTTTGCATGTGTAACAATGGTGTGTATATGTATTCTTAACATATATGTACATAATTCTTTAAATATATTTGTATAAACACAGGGATATAGTCAACTTAAATAACAGAAGAGTAACAGCAATAAAATATATCACTCTATTTTTAAAGTACAGCAAACAATGTATCAAAATTTTCAACAAAAGAAGCTCAAATGGTGCACAAGAATTAGTAACTAAAGACAACTATACCAATCTGATTTTTTTTTGTTACCAAGAAAATATTTTATTAAGCAAAGCTTTGTACTAAGCATTGTTCTTACGGATAATGCCAAAAAAAATGTGTAAGAAACCCATTGTAAATGGGTTCAATGTCTTTTTTTTTAAAAGAGAAATAACTAAGTGTATATTTTCCCATCAACTTTCTGATAGATTGTCATAGAAATGCTTCAACGAATAAAAGTATTGAAGTCTTAAATAATATGTATTTTATAATCAAACACTAATATAATAATTACAATTGTGTTTATAAAACCTGATGAATATGTAGATTGCTTTGGGTGTATGACCATTTTAACAAAATTAATTCTTCCAATCTAAGAACATGGGATATATTTCCATTTCTTTAAGTCATCTTTAATTTCCTTAGTCAATGTTTTATAGTTCTTCACATGTAAGTCTTTCACTTAACAAAGAAGTTGTGGTATATTTATACAATGGAATACTACTCAGCCAGAAAAAGTAATACAATAATGCCATTTGCAGCAACATGGATGGACCTATAGATTGTCATTCTAAGTGAAGTAAGCTAGAAAGAAAAAGAAAAATACCATACGATATCAGTCATATGTTGAATCTAAAAAAAAAAAAAAAAGACAATCAAACTTATTTTCAAAACAGGAACAGACTTACAGACATAGAAAACAAACAAGGTTACCAGGGGTGTAAAAGGGTAGGAAGGGAAAAATTGGGAGTTCAAGATTTGCAGATACTAACTACCATATATAAAATAGATAAATGACAAGTTTATACTGTATATCACAGGGAACTATATTCAATGTCTTACAGTAGCTTATGGTGAAAAAGAATATAAAAAAATATATGCATGTTCATGTATGACTGAAGCATTGTGCTGTACATCAGAAATTGACACAACATTGTAAAATAATTATATGTAATAAAAAATACACACACACACACACACACAACACACACACACACACACACACACACACACACACACACACACACACACAAAGAACCTGATGAACTTCCAAATACCAACCTACCATTTTATGTTGTTATTTAAATTCTCATTGCTATGATGGAGTCAGAGTGTAGGGAAAAATATATAACCTTTTTTTCCCAATTTATTGATTATTGATTGAAAGCCTAATGCTTCCTGGCTTTGGAAACGTCATATGTCTCAAGCTCTACTGTTCCCTGACTTAGCTATAGAAATGATGCTATGAATAAGTAAAAAGGGCAGGTATACAATATAATCAGATCTGAAAAAAGATTATCATATATGTATGTTGCACATACAACTGGCCTAATGTTGGGTATTAAAAACTAACAGCTTAATTTATAATTGTTTTATTGGAAGTACTATTGGTCTATAATTCATAGAAAGGATTATAAAACTGCTCCCTTTTAGTCTGGGCAATTGAATATATTTTGCTGTTAGTGGTACCTATACTCATTCTTCAATTTTCAGGAGCTATTCTTTTTTCATTCAATACCAAAAAGAGGTTACTGCTCCTACATTTTTGCTACTATTGTTCTTTGGAAATATTACTGTTAATACTCTTTAACAAAGAGCAGACTGACTTTTCTTACTGTGTAACTATTTTAGAATATTGAAATTTAACATTCTTTATGTAAAATTAAATTCAAATTCATATGATAACTTCAGTATGTAACTGAATGCATGAATTAATAGACATGTTTATATAAAGTGTTCCCTTTTTTAATCAACATGTTTAATTACTTAATTATTTGTACAAAGGCTAAAATGTGTTTCTAAGCAGAGACTGAGATGAAATATGGAGTTGGAGTAAGAAAGAATTTGAATTTTGTTTTTATTTATATATAAGTTGCATAGCCTTGAATAGATTGTCAGCATTCTCTAATATTGTTTTAATAACAAAATATGGAAATGATAATAGTACTTAAGTATTTTTGTGATGATTACATAAGGTATGTATGTAATGTTATCAGAGCATTAATGGAAGAAATGGTTATAATGTATATCACACTTGTTATGAATATAAAAGAAAGAAATATTCTCCATTTGGGAATGTGATAATATGGAATGTAGGCAAAAAGAAAAAATTCCCAAATGTGAGTAAAAATTTTGAAAACCATTTTTATCAACTTTCTTTTTCAAATTTGAGACTAAGTGTATATTTACATAATTTCTAAGCAACTCCATCTTAAATAATATACATATTTTAAAAATAGGAATATGTATAAATGAACATAATAGGAATATATGTACAGTCAATGTGCAGTTGACTTTTATTTTTATCAGCTTTAGAGCTCTTATATTTTACTACTTTTATTCTTTTTATAGTAGTACATGTCTTATCATTTTACTTATTTTTCTACTAGGTTCTGTTTTGCCATCTTTCTTTCATTTGACATTATCATATAGTTTCCAGCTGATGCTGAAATCACCCTTTACTTTCCAGAAGCCATTGTATTCTATGAATCTACTTTTAAAATATTATTTGTCTGTGCAGTTGCTACAGAGAACAGTAAGACAGTTCCAAAAAAATCATGATGGAATTAACATATGATCCAGAAATTTCACTTCTGGGTATACTCCCAAAAGAATTCAAAGCAGAACTGAATGTCAGCATCATAGTGGTGTGACATATTTCCATTGTCTCTTCCCTTCAACAGAAGCCCTATAGACCAGAAGATAGTGAGGTGATATTCTCTAAATACTGAAATATAAAAACAGTTTATATTAAAAATACTGTATCCAGAAAAGTTTTCATTCATATATAAAGGATAATTTAGGACTTTCCTGTACAAACAAATACTGAGGAATTTTATCAACACTAGACCTGCCTTACAAGAAAAGTTGAAAAGAGGTCTTCAAACTTAAACAAAAAGGCTAAGGTACTCAAAACTTGGAATATGGTTGATAAATAGACAGACAAAATCAGAAGATTGAAATTCCATAACAGAATACACTGTTAAACATTTAATTGTAGCATAAATATTAAAGGGAAAAAAGCAGTAAAAAATAAACATAGATACTTCAATTGGTAACAAACTCACAACATAAAAAGGGATAATTTGAGGCAACAAAAACATAAAAATTGGAAGGGAAAACAATGGGCCCATATAGAGAAATGAAGATAAGATACTATCAGCAGAAAGATTAATTTTATCTATAAAACATTTTATAAAAACTTCATGGTAACTACAAAACAAATTTAGAACAAAGACACAAAGCATATATAAGAGGAAACTGAGAAAAAATTATAGAAAACCACCAAACTATAAAGGCAGACAGAAACACAAAGAAAAAGAAATAATGTAGTGTCTTTGCCTGGTTTTGGTATCAGGGTGATGGTGGCTTCATAGAATGAGTTTGGGAGTATTCCCTCCTTTTCAATCGTCTGGAAGAGTTTGAGAAGGACTGGTATGAGTTCTTCTTTGTATGTTTGGTAGAATTCCCCGGTGAAGCCATCCGGTCCTGGACTTTTATTTGTAGGGAGGTTTTTAATTGCTATTTCTATTTCCTTTCTAGTGATCAGATTGTTCAAGTGTTCAGTTTCTTCTTGATTCAGTTTTGGTGGACAGTATGTTTCCAGAAACTTGTCCATCTCCTCTAGGTTATCCAGTTTGGTTCCATATAGTTTTTCATAATATTCTCGTATGATATTCTGTATTTCTATTTTGTTTGTTGTAATTTCTCCATTTTCCTTTCTTATTTTGCTAATTTGTGCTCTCTCTTTTTTCTTCTTTGTGAGTTTGGCCAGAGGTTTGTCAATTTTATTTACTTTTTCAAAAAACCAGCTTTTGGTTAGGTTGATTTTTTTCTATGGTCTTGTTAATCTCTATTGTATTTAATTCCTCTCTGATCTTTATTATTTCCTTCCTTCTGCTGCTTTTTGGGGCTTTTTGTTCTTCTTTTTCTAATTGATTCAGGTGGAGGGTTAACTTGTTTATTTGAGATTGTTCTTCTTTTTTGAGGAAGGCCTGTATCGCTATAAACTTCCCTCTTAGCACTGCCTTTGCTGTGCCCCATAGGTTTTGAGTGGTTGTGCTTTCATTATCATTTGTCTCAAGGTATTTTTTAATTTCAGCTTTGATTTCCTCATTGATCCATTGTTTTTTCAATAACATATTGTTTAATCTCCATGTTTTCCTTTTTCTCTCCTTTGTTTCTCTGTTGTTGATTTCCAGTTTCATGGCATTGTGGTCAGTAAAGATGCTTGAGATAATTTCTATCTTCTTAAAATTGTTGAGGTTTCTTTTGTGTCCAAGTACATGATCGATCCTGGAAAATGTTCCATGTGCACTTGAAAAGAATGTATATCCTATTTTTGGGGGGTGTAATGCTCTGAAAATATCCACCAAATCTACTTTTTCTATTGCAGTATTTAATTTCTCTGTTGCCTTGTTTATTTTCTGTCTGGAAGATCTGTCTAGTGATGTTAATGCAGTGTTAAAATCTCCAACTATGATTGTATTCCCATCAATATCCCCCTTTATCTGTGTTAGTAATTCTTGTATGTACTTAGGTGCTCCTATATTGGGTGCATATATATTAACGAGTGTAATATCTTCATCTTGTATCACTCCTTTAATCATTATAAAATGTCCTTCTGTTGTGGAGAAAGGGGAACCCTCCTACACTGCTGGTGGGAATGCAGTTTGGTGCAGCCACTGTGGAAAACAGTGTGGAGATTCCTCAAAAGACTAGGAATAGACTTACCATAGGACCCAGGAATCCCACTCCTGGGCTTGTATCCAGAAGGAACCCTACTTCAGGATGACACCTGCACCCCAATGTTCATAGCAGCACTATTTACAATAGCCAAAACATGGAAACAGCCTAAATGTCCATCAACAGGTGACTGGATAAAGAAGATGTGATATATTTATACAATGGAATACTACTCAGCCATAAAAACCGACAACATAATGCCATTTGCAGCAACATGGATGCTCCTAGAGAATGTCATTCTAAGTGACATAAGCCAGAAAGAGAAAGAAAAATACCATATGAGATCACTCATATGTGGAATCTAAAAAACAAAAACAAAAACAAACAAACAAACAAAAACAAAGCATAAATACAGGACATAAATAGACTCATGGACAGAGAATACAGACTTGTGGTTACCAGGGGAGTAGAGGGTGGGAAGGGATAGACTGGGATTTCAAAATTTGTAGAATAGATAAACAAGATTACACTGTATAGCACAGGGAAATATACACAAAATGTTATGATAAATCACAGAGAAAAAAACGTGACAATGAGTGTGTATATGTCCATGAATGACTGAAAAATTGTGCTGAACACTGGAATTTGACACAACATTGTAAAATGATTATAAATCAATAAAAATGTTACAAAAATCTATTATTGTAAACCAGCTAATAAGAATGATAAATAAACTTTATAAATATAATTCTGCTAAAAAAATAAATAAATAAAATATATGTAATGTGGGTTTACTACTAATATAATTTTAAAGGACAAATTTTTAAATAACAAGAAAAATGATCAGAATACCAATAAAAATTGAAAACATTCTAAAAAAAAAAAGAAATAATGGAGATATAGAACAAGCAGAAAACAAAAGATAATGTTGCAGTACTAAGTCCTTATTTATCAATAATCACCATAAAGATAAATGAATGGAATATATTAATTACTATATATAAAATAGATAAACAGCAAGATCCCACTGTAAAGCACTGGAACTATATACTCAGTACCTTGTAATAGTTTATAATGAAAAAGAATATGAAAAGGAAAAGAAAAATTTAAAAACAAACAATTGGAAATGATGAAGTAAACCTATCACTTTTTGTAAATTACAGGATTTTTTATATAGAAAAGCCTAATGACCAACAAAAAACTATTAGAAATATTACCAAGTACAGTAAATTTGCAGGGTATAGAATCAATATACAAAAGTTTGTTGCATTTCTATATAGTAACAGCAAACTAACAGAAAGAAAAATAAAGAAAACAATTCCTCTACAATCTCAACAAAAAGAATAAAATAACTAGGCCTAAATTAAACCTGGGAGGTGAAAGACCCACTCACTGAAAACTATAAGACCTTTGTTGAAAGAAACTGAAGCATACACAAAGAAATGAAAAGATATTCCATGCTCACAGATTGAAAAAATTAACATTGTTAAGATGCCCATATTAACTCAAGTAACCTAAAAATTCAATACAATTCCTATCAAAATCCCAATCACATTTTTAACATAACTAGAACAAAAAAAAAAGTTTTAAAATATATATGGAATTGCAAAGAACCCCAAATAGCCAAAGTAATCCTTAGAGTAAAGAACAAAGCTGATGTATTACACTCCCTGATTTCAAAGTATATTACAAAGCTATAGTAATCAATACAGCATAGTATTGGCAGAAAGATAGACACATACACCAATGAAACAGAACTGAGAGCCCACATAAAGCCACACATTTATAGAAAATTAATTTATGAAAAGGAGCAAAGAACATACAACGGAGAAAGAATTGTCTTTTCAATAAATGGTGTTGGAAAAACTGGGCAACCACAGGCAAAAGAATGGAACCAGACCACTATCTCACACCATACACAAAAATCAACTCAAAATGGATTCAAGCCTTGAATAAAAGACCTGGAATCTTAAAACTCATAGAAGAAAACAGGGAGTATGCTCTTTGACATCAGTCTTAGCAATATCTGTCTTGATATATCTCTGCAGGCAGGGTTAACAAAAGCAAAAATAAACAAATGAGACATTAAACTAAAAAAAATTCTGCACAGTGAAGGAAACTATCAACAAAACAAAAATACAATTAAATGGTTGGGAAAAGATATTTGCAAATCATATATTCAATAAGAGATTAAAATCCAAAATATATAAAGAATTCATAAAATTCAACAATAAAAAAAAAACAACCAGATTAAAAAATAGAAGAGCTGAATAGACATTTTTCCAAAGAAGATATACACATGGCCAATAGGCACATGAAAAGATGTTCAGCATCACTAATAATTAGGAAAATAGTTAGGAAAATGTAAAAATCACAATGAGACATTACATCATGACTGCTAAAATGGCTGTTATCAAAAAGGCAGGAAATAACAAATAATGGAGACGATGTAGAGAAAAGGGAACCCTCATGCACTATTGGTGAAAACATAAACTAGTACAGTAACTACAGAAAAAAGTATAGATTCCTCAAAAATTAAGAATAGAACTACCATATAATTCAACATTCCACCTCTGGGTCTCTATCCAAACAATGCAAAAACAGTGATTTGAAAGTAAATTGCACCCCTATGTTCATCATAGCATTATTTACAATAGTCAAGATATAGGAAATCTAAGGGCTGAACTACAGATGATTGATCAAAGAAGACATGGTATGTATACATGTAATTAAATACTGTTCAGTCATGAAAAGGTGAAATCTTGCCATTTGTGACAATGTGGATGGACCTTAAAAGTACTGTGCTGAGTGAAATAAGTAAGGTGGAGAAAGATACATATAATTTTACTCATATGTGAGGGAAAAGAAATCAAACCTAACAAAAACAACTCCTAGATACAGAGAAAAAAGTAGTGTTACAGAGGGGAAGGGGGAAGGGAGGGGAAAATGAGTAAAGGGATTCCGCTATATGACTGATGGAAATTACACTTTTGGTAGTGATCACACTGCAGTGTAGACGGAAGTCAAAATATAATGTTGTACACATAAAATTATGTAATATTATAAACCGATATTAGCTCAAGAAATAAACAAAAACAATAATTATTTGACTTTAAAAGAATCAAGCCTCATACATTCTTAAGAAGTATCCATGCTTATCTTTACATTTAATTTCAACTCGAAAGTTTGTTTGCTTGTTTTAAGAAAGAGACATGTTATAAATCCAAGCAAGGATTTTTTCCCAATCTAATGTCTACTGAAAAGATTAATAATAAAAGCATTTCTTTATAGAATTATAAGTTAATATTTTTAAATGCACAAAAAGAGATTTTAAAAAAGTAAAAACATTTTGAGACATCATTAAAAAAATTGAAAGCAGGGTTTGAACAGATATTTGTACTCCCTTGTACACAACATTTATTCAAAATAGCCCAAAGGTGGAAGCAACCTAAATATTCACTGATGATGAATGGATTAAAAAATGTAATATATACATACAATGGAATACTACTTAACTTTTAAAAGGAAGGAAATTCTGACACAAACTACAACATAGATGAACCTGGAGAAAATTATGCTAAGGGAAACAAATGACTGGACATACACTGTATGATTCTATTTATGTGATGTTTGCAGACTAGTCAAATTCATAGAGACAGAGGTTGAATGGTTGTTGCCAGGGATTGGAGGAAGGGGAGAAGGAGGTGTTATTATTTAATGAGTACAGAGTTTCAGTTGTGCAAGATGAGTTCTGGAGATGTATCATGATGTTTGCACAATGAGAGTACACTTAATGCCACTGAACTGCACACTTAAAAATGGCTAAAGATGACAAATATTATCTTATGAGAATTTTACCACAGTTACAAAAATAATAAAAATACAAAATAAAATATATTATTTGTTATTCCATAGTTCCAGTTGCTACTTGAACTGGTTGATGAGGGTGATGAAAAAGACTCTATTTTGCATACTAATTAACTATGAGTAGCAAAACTGCAAATAAAAAATTAAATTGAACAATGAGAATCTAATTTTAACATTTAAAATAACAATTGTATTTTGTTTCAAGAACAAGATAAAAAATATATAGTGGATTTGAAATATAGACCAAAAGAATGGATCTGAGGTTCTATAACGTAATTAAAAGTTTATGTGATTGCCTGAAAGATAAGTAAACATCTCCCTTTTATGTACACATGATGTTTTCTAGGAATCATGATGCTCATTTCACTTCCTCTCTATGCGATGAATCATAATGAAGTATTAGTAGAATAAATCTTTCAAAACCATCAAGACTGATGGTAATTTTTCTGTGCATGTTGGGCATTTTGCTATTCTGTACAAATTTGATGAAGATAACATCAAAGAACAAATGATTTAAGTAGTTACAGCAACAATTATAGGAGGCTTAAGTAGGTTAAAGGGAATAAACTCTATTATTATAGTTCATAATTCTGCTCAAAGGAGATAAAATAAACATTGTTACTACTTAATTGGTTCTCAATCTGATTTCTTCCCTGATAAGACTTTATCAGTTTTATCTGTTCTTTACAGGAAAAAAAACTTTTATTTTTTATAAGATTTTTATTAAATAACATATTTATATTTTATATCATCTAATTTAAAAATAGTATAAAATATTCCTTATTATTTTGGGTTCTGGGATCCAATTCCAAAGTCTATGTTGGGGGATGTAGGATTTCTCCAATCTAATAAGCAATGTTTAATACACTAGCTAGGTGTCCTATAATTCAACTCAATTCTGACACTACCTGGAGATAGCCTCAGATCCCACAGGTTAAGGGCTCTGTCTCACAAGACATTCCTCTCCCAGTGCCAGTTGCAAACCTAGGTTATTAACTGTGCTTCTGACCCAACAACTACACATTGGAGGTTCTAATGACCATCTTCAACTCAGAATACCAATTGCAAGTTCAGGTTGTTACCTGTACTTCTGGCCAACTGAATATAAATCATAGGTTTACCATGACCCCTTCCTTGGGTTTGATTAATGTGCTGGAGCAACTTACAGAACTCAGAGAATGTTTTATTTACTAGATTATTGGATTATTTTCAAAGGATATAAATCAAGAACAGTCATATGAAAGAGATTCATAGGGCAAAGTATGGGGGAAGGGAAGCAGAGCTCCCATACCCTCTCCAGGTGCCTACTCTTCCCAAGCCTCCACATAATTACCAACCAGGAAGCTCTCCAAACCCAACCTTTCTGGGCTTTTATAGAGGTTTAATTATATTGATATGATTGATCAATCATTGGTCATTAGTGATTGAACTCAGTTTCAGGCTTCTGTCCACTCCCTGGTGGTGGTAGGTGGGACTGAACTCTTTAACACTTGGTTGACTCCACTGACAACCAGCCCCATTCTTAGCTGCTTTTCAAAGTCATCTCATTAACATAAAAAATGATATTTTAGTCATTCTCAACAATGAGGAAATCCATCCCAAGGGTTTTGGGAGCTGTAGGCCAGGAAACCTGAATGAAGACCAAACATATGAGAAATACACTTTAGTCATCTGAATGGCCAAATAAGCATTTTTCTTTAAATTACTTATTATTTTATTAAAATGATATAATACATAGTGTAGTTTGTAGCATGAAAATACAATTAATTAAGGACTACTCAGATAAGATTGACTTTCTTTGGATGATTATATAATCTTGAAAAACTATTACTTATTTTTTTTATACCATCTGTGTTCATTTATAAAGATAAGCTTATTTCAGGAAATTGTGGATTAAAATGGGGTTTATCCTCAGAAGATTGTTCCATTCCTATTCTTTATAATTTGATTTTAAATAAATTTAATAATTTTAACAAGAATCTCATAAACAAATGTTTACCTTATCTAATGATGTGATAATTTTGTATAAATTTAATATTTCTGAAATAATTCAACTTGAAGACAGTAGGGATAAAAGGCTTCTATTTTTCTACAGAAAAGCCACTGTACAGTAATAAACTCTTTACCACATTTCCCAAAATGCCCTTTGCGTGAACTCATTTTTAGAGAATGATAGACCTTAACCTTTCTTATGGGATAAAAAAGAACTTTTACCTTCTGAGACCTCCCGGGACCACTGACCTCTCCTTGTTTCATCAGAGGTGAGAGCTTGTCAGTAGCCACATTTAATCACAGGCCATATCAGGTATATCTTCTGGGACCAAAGTGAGCCTAAAGTCTCACTCTGAACTCTTAAATAGGTTACTGGACTTTACTGGTTGGCAAAGAGCTGTGACACTGCTTCACATTGTGGGAGTATTGAGCCCTAATACGATATAATTTTAAAATAGAATAGTATAGAAAAAAGGCAACCTTTTCAAAACTGAATGTAAAGCAATTATCTCATGTTTTTAAAGCCATGCTATATTATTCACTGTAGTAAAATATTTACATAAGCTGAGTTATTTAATTATCATAAAAGTAAAAAAAAAGATGAAAAAAATGAGACTAAAGGAAGTTGGTCCCAACTTTTCAAAGCTATTGAATGACCCAGAGTTTAAAGTCAGTTCAGTTAAGCTGTACAGTCATTAAATTTCTGCCCTGAAGCATGGCTTTCTTATTTTCATGGAATCGGTAATAAATCTGAAAATAATTCAAAAATTGAGTTAAATACAATTAATTAAACACGGCTTTAAAATATTAATTTTGGTATGTTCAAAAGGGCTCAGAAATAGGAAGTCTACTTGTCTCAGAGCAATTTTTTGGTCACCTTGGATTACCTTAACAAAAGAAGTGTGCCCTGAGGTTAATATTGGCCCAAATACTCCTCAGAAGACCTAATTGTACATATTTGAAAGTCATTTAGAAGGAGTCAGAGAGAAGCTCAAAAAAAAAAAAAAAAAACCAAGCAAAAGTGGTTAATTTAAAACTGATAAAATATATTTTAGGATAAAACATTCAAGAAACAAAAATTCAGAAATAAATAATAGCTTGATAAAATATTTAAAAATTAACATTTATGCAAGCTAGGATTTGAAATAATTTAGCTTTTGTCTATTTTTTCTCCATTTTTTATATAGCATTTTGTGGATGTGAATTGTACCTTCATTGTGGAATACATTTCCTGATTTCTCCCTCTCATTAAAACTATTTTTAAAATAAAAACTGAGGAGAAATATTTTCAAGTCCCATTGTATATCTTGGTGTTAACATGTTTTGATGTCTTGATTTATTGACTGCGGTTTTCTCTTTATCTGATAATATTACTATTGTTTATCCAGTTGTTGTTGCTTTTAAATTATCTTCTTTGAGATAAAATATCTTCTTTAAGATTATTTGTGAAATCTGAAGACCTCCTTTCCCCACAATGTGTGTTTTTAAAATACTTGCTAATACCTTTCTCTTGTTTTTTTCTAATTTATTTTAATGTTTTAATTTGTTGAAATGATTTAAGTTCCTAACAAATTTAAGTCTTAAGTCAAGACTATGCAGAACTAAGTGCAAGTCAGTCTATGAAGAATGCATGGTGTTATAATGCGTCACTTTTCCCATTTAGTTTTGCCCATATTTCTTAAGATTCTTCTTCATGTCTACATGTTTTGGACCATATTTTAAGTGTTTCTATCTTCTCTATTGCCTTTTCATATTATTTCCACTATGTTCTTACATTTCTTATACTTTTCTCTACTTACTGGTGCTAGCTAACTTTTACCTCACTCTGTGATGTTTCTCCTACATAGTGTAAGTTACATCTACATCCCAAAATTCAATAATTATTAGGTCCTTTGATTTACTGGAAAAATTTTGGTCACGATTTTACCAAAGGTATGGTCATTTTTTTTAATGACATTGATTATTTAAATGAATTTGCTTATATTAATTCCCTTCTTTATTTTACAACTTCTTTCAGTTTCCATTACCTTTTCACTGCTAATGATTATTCTTATTTCAAAGATGAATTTTCCACCTGAACAAGTTACTTGCAAACTTACACATATTAGGAGGAGCCAGAAGAATGTTCTAGAATATACATGTGACCTCCAGGAATAAAAGTGTGTGTGGGTCTCTGTCTCTGTCTCTCTTTCTCTGTGTCTGTCTCTTGTCTGTCTCTGTCTCACACTATCTCTCAGCATGAGTGCATGTGTGTGTGTGCACACGTGCGCATGTGTGCATGTGTGCATGTATTTAGCCTTACTTTCTGTTGCTGTGAAAACAACAGAAATTGCAAATATCAGTGAAAGAGTTTATTACCCATGAATATCTCTCTGCTCTGACATATGCATAAGCCTCTGATTTCCTCTTTCACCAGCTCCTCCCTGTTCTTCCTCCTGTCAGATCCATTAACTCCCATCTATCTGTCCACAAAATAGACCTTTGATTTTGTTTTTTAGAATGTGTACCAACTTTGGAGAATTCCCTGCCCTCTCAACATTTCATTATTCCTCAAATGCAAGGCATCCACCCTGCATCATCTCACATTCTGTAGGGCACTTGTTTTCTTCACTGAACTTGACATTTTTCTTCTTATTCCCATATTCAGGATGAGAGCTTGCCCTACTTTCCATTAAGATGGAATTATTGTTTCATGTTCCCCTCATTTTCACTGGTTTTAAAGAAAAGGAGGTAATGCTGTCTTTGTGGCATTGTTTTAAACACAGAAATTTTTGTAACATTTAATTACATCTTGGAATCTCATTAATTCTACACTATCATTTCCCAAATTTAAATAGTCAAAATATATTGAACCTCTGTCATATAGAAAGTTATATGTGACAAGAAAAATGAGTAAGATACAGTTCCTTGAGTTGCTCACAATTTACTCAGAAAGGAGAATGTGTATACATCTCATCACACTACATGGCAGAGTATAATAAAGATTAAAATCATAATTGATTAAGACATAATGTGATTTGATAAAACAAAAAGATGACTGTTAAAACTATCATTTCTTTCCTGAGTTATGAAATTATGACAGCATACCATAAATATTCTTTTCAAGTTATCCTCATTAAGATCTTTTGCTTTAGATTTACAATGGTCTGAAAAGATCTGCTGTTGTATCACTCTGAATACTGTAAATTATTCATGATTCAGCATTTTTCATGTTAAATTGAAGTTGTGAAACTGGCTGAAATATGGCAATAATTAATACATTACAAATCACAGATCTTTATCTTTAGCCCTTTCAGTGTCATTTCTTTTATGACTCAGTCACATATTAATAAAGCAATAGGACATATTTGTGCTTTTTACAGTGAAGGACCATGATCAATAATTGTTGATATTTCTGGCTTCTCACATAATCACTAAATGGTATTAATTTTAATGATTAAAATTTTAAGTCACTTTATTTTGTGTTGAGGTATTTTTTAAAAAATATCTCTCAATCCTCTTCCCCTTAAAGGTCCTCATGAGCAAATGTCTGATGAATTTTGCTCATTGTCTTACTCTTTCTATACTTGTATTACTGCCAAAAATGATTAAACAGCTTCTTTGAAGACGTATTCTATTACATACAAAAAAGTTGATTTTTTTTTCTTTTCAGCTAGAAAACATTTTTCTGTCTCACCTAGATTCCTATTTCTGGGTAAAGTTCCATTTTCTTCCTAAGCAGTATAGAAGATATAGTTAATTGTTTTCTCAATTTCCCATTACCTACATCAAGAAAACACACACTTAATTTTCAAGGCTTTTTATACTATGTGTTTTATGTTAAACAGTACAGATGACTTTTTGTAAGTACATTATTCTAGAAAATAGAATCTGATAAATTTCAAAAATCTTAATGCGAAAAAATGAAGTGACTATAGAGGGCAATATTTTTTACTTAATAAAAGTAGTTGACATAGTTGACTAATTCATAGCTCCCAACACATATTTTCTCTTGATTAGTAATAGCAATATTTAAAAAACACTATTGATCATTTCCCATAAACTGTACTTAATGTTTAAGAGAGATTAGAGAACAAAGCAGAAAATTTCCATCTTTTAGTATAGTGTGGAAAATAGAGAAGAAAAAATTACATAAAATAAATCATATATTTGCAATTGGGCAAATAGGTAGTGTCTTTTAAGTTGAAACCAAAAGAATAACTAGAATTGAATGAGCAAAGTCTTGAGGAGTGGAGAGTAAGCATTCTAAATATATACCATACAGGAAATTGATAAGTGAAAAAAAAAAACCATCAATTTTAAAGACTAGGAAAACTTAAGAAAAGTGAATCGTAGATCAGGGAAGGTGATTGTTACAAAGTAAGTTTAAATCAGATAGCCATGGCCATGTCCTGTGACACATATAGTCATGATTTTGGACACTACCTGAATCATTTTAAGTGGGGAAAGGTAACATCATTGTGCACCATCTCAATATCACTTTATTTACTATGTAAGTCATAAACCAGTAAGTGGCAGGGTAATAGAGTGGGCAAGCCTATGGAGATTAGGAAATAGAATTTTTAAAAGTTAGTGGACAAATATAAGTTTAGGAAGATGGAGATACTGAGGTAAATTCCCCAGTTTTGGCATTATCAAACTTGGAGGAAATGCTACTCTATTGAACTGAGGAACAAAAGAAAAGAAGCTAATATTTCTTTGTACAGAAAAGGCTCTTAGATTCTTTTGGGGATATTGCTATTCTGAGAAGCAAACAAAATACTCAAGCAGAGATTTATTTAATATAAATATGTACTGTTTAGCCACTGAACATTGGCATTAATACGGTAAAAAATACAAAATAATTTTTATGGTGGTTATATTGAAGTGAGGGTAACAAACAACATAGAGAAACCATAGTAAGGTATAAGTCTTACGAAGAAAAATTAGATAAGCGATTGAAGATAATAAAGGATGATAGTAGTGACTATTTTAGAGAGGGCAGGGCAGAGAGGGCTTCTGAGTAGGTAGCTCAGGAAAAGCTGCGAGTATGTAAGGAATGAGCTTGCCAGGGGGCAATGCACAATTCCTCAAGATGGTGAGAGTGTGGAGGAAAATAACTGACTTCAGAATAAACTTGATTTGGGAATTATTGCACCATCCCTGGAAAATTAAGTTTTGGGATTAAATGAGATAATCCAAGGATGAAGGCTGAAAAGAACTCTGATACATTCTCCTATTTAACGTCATAATTAATTTCAAAAACTATTAACTTTCTTTAGGATAAATATTATTTATAGTCCCTGTCTTATTCAGGGTCCTGGAAGACAATTAAATACACTTTAGAAAAGAAGAGCTTTTTAGAATAGATGGGCTAGGTTATCAGAGCACATTTTTCTCAAGTCAGGCCATACTAAGTTTGATGTTAATTATTGATTTGTTTGGCCATATTGGGAGGTGATGTCATGGGGCTGTCGTGTATTGGTTCAATATGTGGGCACAGTTAAGATTCTAAATAGTTTTCAGGCATGAAGGTAGTTCTCTTATTCTTTAGCAAGGGGGAGGTCTCACTTCTATGAGACTAAAGTCTTCAGTCAGTTCTGAATTTCAGAGTTGAGCACATCAGCAAGATGCCACCATCCAAAGTCTCACAGCCTTCGTCTTGACATTAACTATGGTACAGAGACTGTCCCATCCTGCTCTTTTAATCTTCTCTGAAGTCTGGTTCTCATGTAGCTAGATCTGGTCTTGACATTCATCACAGTCCAACAGTCTCATTGGTAATCTAACAACTGTACCCTTTATAGTCAGTTACTTGGGTTTAATCTCTAGCAGTATCTTACCTGAAATGCTAAGCAATCTGGATCATCTTCAAAAGTACCATAAAACAAGTTTATCTGACTTCTTTAGTTCTCTTTTCCAAGAGTCCCTAAAAGTCAGTCAGGATTCTACCACCACATAAAAATCCAGCTGCAGGATTGAGCTGTTGAGGCATGGTATAGACAGAAAACTGAAGCCTACACACATGCTCGCATCCCTTTTGAAATCTTTCTCCTCCTAAACAATTTGGATGGCATGCTTTCTTTTGCATCCTGGGGAATTTTTCTCAAAAATAATTCTGCATATATCATCTACTTTTGCAAATATTTATCCTTAATCATTGGTCATTACCATTTAATTTTAGATTAATGCAAAGAATATTATTATTATATTATAAAGTAATTACATAATATTTCCTTTACTTTTTAAAAATCTTCTTTATTTCTCCCATTCTTTCTTCTAAACAAGGTAATTATGAGTGTGAGGCATAATTTGCAGTATTTTCAGGGACAGCATTGTCAAAAAATATCAGAAAATAAACATGGTACATATTTTACTTCAAAAGTTACCACCCAACTTTTAAAACAAATGATTCAATATGCATATAAAAAGGCAAAATATAATATTATGCTTAGCATTGGTAACAAAACAAAATTCTCAAAATTTGAGCAAGTAAATTTGTTTTCAGAAAAAGTAACAGAGTAAAAAAAAAAGAAAAAAAGTAGCAGAGTGAGCTGTGAAAATGTGGGCACTATTTCCTGTCAATATTTGGCTTAAGTATGAATCAGAAACCACTATGGAATCTTTTTAAAGGCTATTAACTTGAGGGCAGAGAGAATTTGCACCCTGATTCTAGGTGAGGCTTAGGTAATCAGCAAAAATCATAGCACATTCTCACTGGGTATCATAGAGCAGCAACCTAGACGTGATCAGTGTAGTGTGTATTGATGTGAGGTCAGTCGTGAGCAAACTCATTACTCTCAAGCTATGTTCGAGCTCTATCAAGCTCCAGAGTCACATCGTAGAACATTCAGAATTTTCTGGGACTCCAATTACACTAAAAAAAACCCCTGAGACTTATAGAGAATATATTATTAAGCTTGCTTAAGGTCCTAAAGATAGAAGAAAAGCCTACGCCAAGAATGAAGACATTTGTTTTCGGAGGATACTTATCCACAGTGAAGAGCAGACAGGATGGATTTCATTTGAAGTTTGGGGATATTACAGCACTGGGACTAAATAGGACAAAATCTTTGATTTCCTATTTCAGTCACTACTGCAATAAGATTTGCATAATATGTCATTTTCTTTGATGATCCCTTTATCTTAGTCACTCCTGAGACATGTCTAATATGGACCATATGTTGCATTGTCACAAAATCTAGAATAATTTTGAAAGTAGAAATTAATTAGACTAAATTTATAAAATATCATAACAATACAGTGCAAAACTTAAGAAATGGAGTATCTAGGAGGTTATAAAACTATTGTATAATATAGATAGAACTTTTATTTTATCTATAGATGTGAATATATATATAAATACTCACATACATGTGTATGTGTATGCAATCTATTTAAATATTCATAATGTCTAAAATAAATCTTCAAACAAAATATAGTCATAGTTGTTATTGAAGATTATTTGGAAAATAATTATAATATTGTGTTGAAATCCACATTTAAAAAAAACTTTATTCACTAGAAAATAACTGCTAAAATTTTTCTTTAATAATAACAAATAATATTGATGGTAGTGATGATGTATATCAGGCATTTAACAGAAGATTTGAGAAAGAGAATAGCAAAATAATTCTAAGAAAACAAAATATTTTAGATATTATTGATTACACACAGAGCTTCCATCCTTTACTATCACAGTAAGTACTTTACCATAATAACAGAGGCTTCAGTTTTCCCTCTTCCTCAAGGAACTCTGTGCTTCAGAAAAAGTGACTTCATTACCAATTTCAAGGGTGGAATTATTAAGAAGTGTTTCCATTGCTTTCACCGCTTGTTTGTTGCAGAATGGACTATGTGGTGATTCTAGCCAATAAAATACTAAGAAAAGTCATAGGGACTTGTGATTTATTTTTTTTTGCCAGAATCACATTGATTCTGCTTTTACTGGTTGAGACTGCCCTTGTAATTTTGCTACTGTGTTGGGAATGAAAGGAACACAAATAATAGCAGGATGGAAACAACTCAGGTCCTCGATGAAATCTTTGAGTTAGTGAATCAATCAACCTGAATGTCACTAATTATCTGGAATTCTTAGGAGATACAGTACATTTTTCTTAGAGTCTTAAAAATGTGGAAACATAGCTTATTTTCAGCCAAAAACATTCTATCATCAAGAAGAAAATAAAGATCAAGGTAAAATTAGAGACCAGAAAAAGGTGATGAATATGAAAAAGAGCCAGAGATATATAATAAACAATACAAATACATTAATAATTAGATAACATGGAAAGGAGAAGGATATTATTTAAATTCCTAAAATTGAGATGAAGGGAAGAAGAAGTCAGACATGGGAGGAATAAAAGAGAATTTAAAGTTATTCATGAATAGATGGAAAGGATAAAAAAATTAAACCCATAGAGGACATTGCATCTTATATTGAAGAAATACTCATCACAAAATAATATGGTACATAGTTTTCAACAAAATTGCCTTGAAATTATCATGTGACTGATAATTCTATTGCTATTTGAATTGCAGTGGAACATAAAAAATAAGTATTGTTTTTGATATTTTATTCTGAATATCATACTGAACTTACTGTTCTATGAGTAACAACCTTAACAAGTAACATCTGGGTTGGTAAGAATAAACACCTTACAAAAGGAGGCAAAAAAGGAGCCAGGAATAAAGTTGTTCATCCCTCTTCAAGACTGATATGTGAAAATACCAGCTATGTTCAATAGAAGAAATACTGAAAAAAGCACTTGTCATAAATACTCAAAGGAAACAAAATTGCATCTGATTACCTCAAGGACTTTTTTTTTTAAGTAAGCCTTACTGATCTGCAGACTAATGAAGGTTTATTTAGAAACTTCAAATAAATTATTGAGAATTTTCAGGCAAAGGAATTCCTGACCAACTTCTGTGGCATGGATCTTACCCATGAAAAAAAAATGTGCTACAAGGCCAAAAACTGGCAGACTATGGTTGAAGGTCATCTTGACTTCTAATTACCTATGACTATTTGCTTTGTCTGCTCTATATTGGTTTTACTAAAAAAAATGCAAGCTGATTCAGAAGACTTCTTATGCTCAGGACCACAATTTCCCCAAATCTCATGATGGAAATCATGTTCTAAATGGTGCAGGCATTGAGGCATTTATGAATAAAGCTGCCATGAATATCTACATGCCTTTTTTTGTGTGTTTTCAATTCCTTGGGTAAATACTAGGGATCATGATTGCTGGATTGTGTAGTAAGAATATGTTTAATTTTGTAAGAAACTGTCAAGCTGTCTTCCAAAGTGACTGTACCATTCTGTATTCCTACCGTTAGTGAATGAGAGTTCTTGGTGCTCTACATTCTCACCGGCATCTGGTATTGTCAGCATTTTGGATTTCGGCTGTTCTAATAGATGTGCGGTGGTATTTCATTGTCGTTTTAATTTACATTTCCCTAATTATATATGATGTGGAGCATCATCCTATGTTTATTTACCATCTGTACATATTATTTGTTGAGGTGTCTGTTAAATCGGTTAAGACCTTTGATCCATTTTTTAATTGGATTGTTTATTTTCTTATTACTGAGTTTTAAGAGTTCTTTTTCCATTTTGGATATCAGATGTCTCTTTTGCAAATATTCTCTCCCATTCTGCGGCTTGCATTTTCATTTTCTCAACAGTGTGTTTGCAGAGCAGAAAGTCTTAATTTCAGTGAAGTGCAGCTTATCAATAACTTCTCTCATTAATCATACCTTTGGTGTTGTATCTAAAGAATAACCACCATACCCAAGGTCATCTAGATTTTCTCTTATGTCATCATCTAGAATTTTACAGTTTTGCTTTCTACATTTAAGTCTATTTTCCTTTTTGAGTTAATTTTGTGAAGGATATAAAGGTTGTGTCTAGACTTTTTTGATTTTTGCATCATTTGTTGAAAAGCTATCTTTTCTTTCCATTATATGTACTTGCTCCTTTGTCAAATATCATTTGACTTTATGTGTGTCTATCGCTGTACTCTGCATCTGCTCCATTGATCTATTTGTCTATTTTTAAAAATTTTTATTGAAGTATAGTCAGTTGGAATTTGTCAATTTCTGGTATAGAGCATAATATTTCAGTCATACATATACATAGAAATATTCATTTTCATATTCTTTTTCATTATGGGTTACTACAAGATATTGAATATAGTTCCCTGTGCTATACAGAAGAAATTTGTTTTTTTAAATCTATTTTATATACAATAGTTAATAGTTGCAATTCTCAAACTCGCCGTTTATCACTTCCCACCCTCTTTCCCCTGCCATAACCATGTGTGTTTACTATGACTGTGAGTCTGTTTCTGTTTTTTAGATAAGTTCATTAGTGTCTTCTTTATTTATTTTTTGAGATTTCACATATGAGTGATATCATACAGTACTTTTCTTTCTCTTTCTAGCTTACTTCACTTAGAATGACCATCTTCAGATACACCCATGTTGCTGCAAATGGCATTATTTTATTCTTTTTTTTTATGACTGAGTAGTATTCAACTGCATAAATATACCACAGCTTCTTTAGCCAGTCATGTGTCGATGGGCATTTAGGTCATTTCCATGTCTTGACTATTATATGTAGTGCTGCTATGAACATTGAGGTGCATGTATCTTTTCAAATTAGAGTTCCCTCTAGATATATATGCACAGGAGTGGAATTGTTGAATCAAATGGTAAGTCTATTTTTAGTTTTTTGGAGAATCTCCAAACTATTTTCCATAATGGCTTCACCAAACTGCATTCCCACCAACAGTGTAGGAGGATTCCCTTTTCTCCACATCCTCTCCAGCATTTATCATTTGTGGACTTTTTAATGATAGCCATTCTGACTGGTGTGAGGTGATACCTCGTTAGTGTCTATTCTTTAACCAAGACTACACTGTATTTCTGCAGCTATATATTTAATCTTGGAGTGCTGTCAAGCCCTCAACCTGATTCTTCTTCAATATTTGTTTTCTATTCTAGGTGTTTTGTCTCTCTGTATAAACTTTAGAATCAACTTGTCCATATCCACAAAATAACATGTTGGGATTTCAGTGGGGATTGCATTGACTTTATACATCAATTCTGAATATTTCTCCATTTTTCAGTTCTCCTTGGTTTCCTTCATCAGAGTTTTGTGGTTTACTTCATACATATCTTGTGCATATTTTGTTAGATTTATATCTAATTATTTCACTTTGGGGTATTATTATAAATGATACTTTTTAAAGGTTCAAATTCCATTTATTAATTGTGGTGTAGAGGCAAGTAATTGGCTTTTATATATTTTGTGTATCAACCTTGCATCCTGCAACCTTGTTATAACTGCATATTAGTTCCAAGAAGTTTTTTGTTGGTGGTGGTGGTGTGGTTTTTTATTCCTTTATATGTACTACATAGATAATCATGTCATATGTGAACAAAGACAGTTTTATTTCTTCCTTCTTTATTATACATTTTTCCTTTTCTAATCTTATTCACATTAAATAATACTTCCTGTACAATATTGAAAAGAAGTGATAAGAGGGGACATCCTTGTTTTGTTTTTGATCTTAATGGGAAAAATTCTATTTTCCCATGTGTTAATTTTTTAAGTAAAAGTAGTATTGTATTGGGAAGATGTTTAACAAATTATAACTCTACTATCTTATAAACATTTTCTTTTTTGTTGACTTTGCAGTCCTTGTACACATTAAACAGACTCAATCACAAGGTTACACAGCATAATGGATGCTCAATGCCATGATGGATTCTCACAATATGCAATACCACTCCTAAGAACTTCTCCATATTTTAAGTCCAGAAAACAAAGAAACCCGGAAATTTAAGATAAATATTTACAAATATAGTGTAGGGAGAAGCAAAATATTTCAATAGTTTTGTTAAATGCCTTCTTCTAGGTTTAACACAGGAAGAAACAGCTAGCAGCCTCTGGATCAGAAAAGGGAACTTGACCAAAACCAAAAAACTATAAATTTCCGAAACCTGCCAGCAACCCCAAAGTGAGATTATATAAGCAACTAGATATACTTCAGAATTCTTAACTTCTCAGTAGTTGACTTTTAGTAATTGATGTTGGTACCATGCTGCTGCTTATAAATCATTAATGCAAACACTGCTTCCTTTGGTATTCCTGCAGTGTTTTCAGGAATTCAGTGTTCTGCAGAAGGAACTCTGCCTCACCAAAGCAAGGTAGGAAGGAAATAGGTTACTATAGAATAATAAGGCCCTAAGCCATGTGTTCATCTTTTAAAGTCTAGAATTGGTAATCATTCTTCTGTTTAAGCTATACACACACACACACACACACACACACACACACATTTCTGTTTAAACTTCAAAAGTAAAATCAACCACATTTTATTTGGAACTATTTTTTTCACTATGTGAAAAATCAGATTATCATTAAGATTTATCATTAAATCAGATTATCATTAAGACTTTCCCTTATGCTTACTTCAGACGTGCACTAATGTTAAGAAAGTTGAGGTCAACTAAGACACAATTTCATCTATATACTCAGTAATTTAATAAAATTGCGTAGATTGTGCAAGGAAATCAATTGAAATGCATTTAGAAATTAATGTATTTACTATTTAAATATCCTTTTTTAATTAAAGATTATCTGTAAACTAGAATCTCAAATGTTCCTTTTACTTTGAGTTTTTATTCTTTCACTGCGTCAAAAGTGCATTTTCATGTTTAAGCATGCTTTTTATATTTTCTTAAGGTGTTTATCATAGGTTTGGTACTAAAAAGACATAAAATGTGGATATTTAAGTACTTAAAATTTCTCCGTGATGATACCCAAATGAAAGAGATTTAAGATTAAAAAAGCCCTACAGATCCTTGAGCAGATACACGTACATGACCACACAGGCAAAAGTGGTGTTCTTTTATTAAAAAAGGAAGGAGCCAGTTTTAGAAGTTGATAAGATTTAAACAGATGGAAAAACAAAGGTAAAAAAAAGATTGAAGATCAAAGATTCTGAGGCTATTACTTTATATTAAGAACATATTTTAAATCAATTGTTCAGCAATATCTGCTATCAAATAAGAAATTAGTTTCTGTTACAAGTAATATTGGAAAAAGTATATACATCAGGTTGACTACAGTAGCTGGAGTGGCATAACGTCAAATGCTAAGAAATCAAGTTCTGTGAAATTAAGTAAACCAAAGCTCAAAGGTTTAGCTTCAAAATCCCCATATGCTGAGTCTGTGGAATTTGGATAATATTTAACAAGAGCAGATTTTTTTTATAGTGGTTTTCAGAATTACAATCTTTCCTTTAGAAAGTTCAACATTTTTTGCTTATTTGTGCTAACACATGTATCCTGCCATATAAATCAAAATCACCAAACCTAAAAAAAAAGGCAGCATTCCATTTATATTTTTAAAAGATATAAATAAGTCAACTGCATGAATCTGAGAACATTATTCTTAAAAAGTAACAACAAAGAATATTACTAAAATTTACATGTCTTTTATGTAATTAACTTTTAAATTGCTAATGTGGTATTTAATGCCTGCAATAATGTATTTCTTCATAAAGGAGTGGACAACTTAAATATGATTTCCTCTAAAGAGATTAATATAAAGGCTAATGTGAGATTTAAAATAGAATTGACCTAGTGGTCTATGAGACTAGAGCCCTCTGAACTGGAGGAATATATTTTTCTTTAATTTTATTAATTTTTCTTATTTTTCATTATTAAAGATTAGCAGAGATCATAGTGCATATTAGACTTGAATTTATATATAGTAAGCACATTATTGAATCAGCAAAGGTATTTGTTTTTTAGTATTTAATTTGTTCAATAAGGATTCAGGAAGGCCAAGATTAGTTATGATAGAATTTTCACTATCTAGGGCAAGAAGATATTAGATTGATTTTACATGTAAGCAATTTACAATTTTTTCTGAGATTATATCACATTCATTGCTTATTGTTAAGGTATATTTTCTCTTATAGAATGATGCTTAATAAAATTCAATTTTATTTTCTCTGCTTTTTATTGTATTCACTATCCTAGAAAAGTAGTTTTAGAAAGCATGTATTTAGGAAATATTTGTTAAGTAAATAAAAATTTATTAATTATGTTGAGCAGTAAAAGGAAATGGTAATTAAGAGATGGCCACTGGATTTGATTTTGGAAATCTTCATTGATATTGATTGGAGCAGATTCAATGCAGTTGTAAAGATGGATAACTAGAAAGGGTGGTTCTAAAAGTGGAGGTGAGTATGAAAGGATAGAAATAATAAATAACATTGTCAATACATTTTTCTCTAAACTGACAGCATCCAGGAATAATATATCACTGTAAACTAATAGCATTCAAGAATAACAGCTCACTCGTGTGTAACTCTAAGAAGATATCCTGTGTTTTCTGCATAGCATATATTTAAAAAATATGTTTGAAAACCAGTAGTTCATCAATATAAGTCATGCTTCATAGAATACTATGGATTATTTTCCTCTATTTTAATTTTTCTGAATTTATAATAATATTCCCACTTTAACTTATAATGTAGAATATTCATCTCCCTTTTTGCTAAGGGACTTGGAAGAAATAATGGGTTGCTTACACAATTTTTTGTTTGTTTTAGAAAGTATATTCCTAGCAATGCATATTGCATATGTCCAGGGTCCTTCACTTATCATTACATTCCTATTCTCATACCTATTGTCTTATATTTTTATTGTATTACACAATTTAGTTTATTGTTAAATTCATTATTAAATAGTATTTTACATAAGCTATATATATGCATTTTTTAATTTCCTTAAATGAAATATTTTTAACTTTATTTCTTTATATAAAAGAGAATATATTTCTCTTTTCTTGCCTTTACTACATATGTCTCCTCACTGTTTACCCTTATTATACTACACAGTTTTTAGTTTTATGCATTTATATTGAACAGGAAAAAACACAATTAAGGCTATGCCTTCTCTGAGTGCAGCTGGTAACATATTCTAAGACTTCTTTTAAGTAATATGATAAATAGTTCTATCCATAATAATAAGAGATATGTAGTATTTTTCTCCAATGGCTTTGACTGTTTTTGAATAATTAATGATTTATTATTAATTCTTTTGCATTAAAACCAAAATATGTATTGAGAAATGTCAGTTAAATATACTGAGATTTTCATTGTAGAAATATATTTAATTTTTTAACATATTCTATATACAGGAAAATATATATCTGTATATCTGTCTATCTATCTTGTATTTTACATCATTCAAAATAAAATAAAATTTTGAAATTCTTGATTTTATAGCACTGAATTCCAGAGACTTCTTCATTTAAACAAATATGATATTGTAAAGCAATCATATAATATGCTACTATCCGGAGTCTATGGAAAGATTATTAGCTGCATAGATAAACTATAGTGATGATTTCCAGTGATATTTTTATTCTATGAAGAATTTTATTATACTAATATATTCACTATAATATCAGGGAATATGCTAAAATTAAATTTAAATAGAAGTTTTCAAATTTTTTTGTTCAAATGAAAATATTTACTAGTCAGATATTATGTGATGTTCAATTTGTTGTTTTCAAAGTTGCAAAACACTAACTTTAAATATCATAGGAGTGTGAGTAAGGTAATAATTTTTGTTTTGTTTTGATTTGGTTTTAGTTTTTTGCTGTTTTATTGACTTAATGTTGAATGCCATCTAAGTGACAACTATGAATATTTTTCAATAACTACAAGTTATTCTTTAATACCTTTTTTCCTGCCAAAAATAATTTAGTAGTCAATAATGTGCCTTGAGTACAAAATCAATAGGGAACCAGCACACCACGTAATATTTATGTATATTCACAATACATAATTCTGTTAACATTTGTTTCAAGGGTATTTTAAGTAATATCGATTTTTGTTCCCTGTTGAATCACACTGTCAACCTTTATCAAAAGAAAGAGACAGTGTGCTGCAGCTGATAAGAGTAGTTGAATAATTTTATGATGACAAAGTTATTTTCTGTTATTTATCAGAGATGTCTCAATATTTACCTTCCACTATGTTAAGAGATTACTGATGGGTCAAGAATGATGAGAACTGAGACTTGATAGTTAATATAATAGCAGCGATGTCACTGATGACCTAACTGGGCAGTATCAGTGCAGTGCTGAAGGTGCCAGCCACATATGAATTGATTAAAAATAAAATAAGAAGAGAAAAAATAGAGGAGGTGAGTTTAGTTAGCACCTTTAAGAAGGTTTCTTGTTATTTGTTTGTTTATTTGCAAAGAAAGAGAAAACAACGGTGCAGAAAAAGACAAAGAGTGATCATGAGGTGAAGTTTTAAATAATTTTAAGCTGTACAAGCAATAGAACATTATTCAGCCTTAAAAAAGAAGGAAATTGGAGCATTTATGACAACATGGATGAACTTTATGGAAGATACTGTACTGGAAGCAGCAAGATAAATACTGCATGATCTCACTTACTTGTGGAATCTAAAAAAGTCAGACTCAGAACCAGAGTGGAATGGTGGTTGACAGGAGCTGGGGGATGGGAGAAATCGGGAAATGTTGATAAAAATGTACAGATATTCAGTTTTAAGATTAATAATTTCGAGGGATCTAATGTACAGCATAGTGATTATAGCTAATAATACTGTAAACACTTGCAATTTACTATGAGAGTAGATCTTAAATATTCTTTCCACACACACATAGATAAATTGTGAGAGGTGATAGATGTGTTAATTAACTCAGTCCTCAAAAATCATTTCACAATGTGTACATATATTAAAGTCATCATGTTCTGTACCTTAACAAATCACATTGTACAACAGCTAAATATATACAATTTTTACTTGTCCATCATGCTTCATTAAAAAGTAGGAGAAATTTTTAAATTAAACAACTTTTTTTTTGAGTAAGAGTCTAAGTGCCAGTGGAGTGAATGAAGTGAAGTTGCAGGAGGCTAACTGGAGAATTGTCAAAATGAAGTCCTTGAATTGCATAAAGGAGATGCAATTTTTATATACACATGGTGGTAAAGACTTTTGTAGAAAAAAAAAGATAATCTGGAGAAATACAGCAGTAGCAGGAGAGAAGTCAGAGTGTGGACTCAGATGCAGGTGGAGAGGAGCAGCAAATGTGGGTTGAAGATTTTGTCTCCTGAGTGTTCTGTATCTGTGTAAATAGAGGGCAAGGCCATCAGTGGAAGGTCAGAATGTAAACCAATTAGGTGGAGATTTGTTGAAAGAAGATAATATTGCTTTAACTATCCAGAAGAGTCAGAAAATAAGGATAAGTACGATAGCAGAGAGAAGAGGATAGTAAAGGGGCCAGGGACATTCTTACAAAACATTAAGGACCCAACTTAGATTGGTTATTGTGAATTTAGAATTTGGTCATTACTATGGATTTACATTTTACACTAGTCATATTCACCTTGATGGATTCAGGCATGGAGTAGTGTATAATTTGATTTTGGTTTAGTCAAAATAGAAAAACAAAGTTAAAGGTAACAAGGGACTCACAGTTGTAGGCAAGTTTCTAATAGGTTATAGATTTCTGAGGTTGATAAATCAGAATAAACAACCTGGAGTCTTAGGATCCAGTGTTCAGAGGATAGTGACCAGAATTAAAATTATGAGAGATTGCTAACATGTAAGGTATCAACGCAGGAGTGAAAAACCAAGGTGATCTAAAAGACAAGAGCACAGGGGGAAAGAAAAAGACAAGGAACTGAGTTGCCGAGTCACTGGGAACATTACTTATGTGACTACTATTAACAGAGAATTATGATGAGAGTAGAGTTGAAGGGAAATCAGAGTGAATCCAAATTAAATAGCTCATTGTAATATCTATCTATAAAGGGATAAAATAACATTTTTTCTAAATTGCTTCCCTGATATTAGTACCAGTGTATTTAACTTTTGAAATACTTTGGTACACATACTATACTTTGACTACACTTTGTTGCAATATTTACTGTTAGATTGTAGTTCCCTTGTGGTAATACAGTGAGGGAAAAAAAGGTAAAACAAAAGGTGATTTTTCTCTTTCTTCATTGGCCCATTGGAGTTCCTTCTCCTGGGTCCTTGGGACTGAGACACGGATTTTCCCTTGTGGTCTTTGGTGACAGATCTGTCACTGACCTTCCAAAAGTGTAATTCTTTGACTGGAGCTGTCTTACAAAAGTTAAACAAACAGGTGAAGGAAATTCCTCCCTCACATTTCTGCCGAAAAGGCTCAATTTTTTGGCTCTATATAAAAAGAGATTTTTTTTCTGGATTTTGTGCTGTTCTGCATACTGAGCCTTTCTGGGACTCAGGCCAATTTTTGAGTCAAATCTGGAGTAAACAGCAACAACAAAAAATTCACTGCTGTACAGAGCTTTCTTAGTTTTCACCACCTTTTCAATCTGCCTGAACTTAATTATTTTTCACAGTCTTCAGATAGTTGTTCTTCATACTCTGCCCAGAGCTTTCAATTGTCATTTGTGGGGAAATGAGATCGTTCCTAGTGGGTTTATGCCATCTTTCTCAGCATGGGAATAACAAAATTGCAATAATTAATTGATAAAAAGAAGTTCATATAATTCAAAGGAAAAAAATATGACCAATACTGGAAGGTGATCAAGGTTTTTAGGAAACTACTGATAAAGTTATGCTATCTATGGTTAAAAAATTAAACTGTATTTCTAGTATAATTTCAGATTGGATCATGAATATGGATTATAATTACAGTAAATTATCATAAATAAAATGCAATAATACAAAAAATACAATGATCTCTAACATTTAAACAATTAACATTTATTTATACTTGTTTCTATATAACTATATACAATATTATAATAATTTCTTTCCTCAAACTATTTCATTAAGACATTAAATCCATGTTTTTTGCTCATTATAATAGTTCATAAGATTAATAAATAAAAGAAAATAGAATTATCCCATAGTCAATTCTATAAAAATATAACATAAAAATGTTTTACAATGTTGTAAAACTCTGCCACAGTCTTAGTAGAATGAAAAGAAAATCAGATCTTTAATGAAATTAAATCTGTTGTTTATGTAGTATACTAATATTCATTTGTTTCAGCACCTGATAATGTTTTAATATATTTTTCGTTGAAATATAGTAACTATCCAGTTTAAGTAAAAACAACTAGAGAATATTAATCATTTAGTTTCTATTGAAAACTGTGCCAAGAGAATGCATGTGTTTTGTATGTGTATGTGTGTATAGTATGTGTCTGTGCGTATTGTATGTGCAAACCCACAGGTGAAAAAGGATTTATTTGATGTTGCAACAAAAACAACACCAAGCAAAAGATAAACAACTCAGTGACAAGAGTCCTGTATCATTCAATGTCATACTTGCCTTGGCTGCAGCGTCTCATTAAAAGTCATATAAATTATTGTCCAGTTTTACTTCAATGGTGGGAAATAAATTACTTGCACATCTCTTGTGGATTAAGTTATCTCTATGCATGCATATAAATCATGCTGAAAGAAACCAAATTACCCCCAAAATGCTCATAGGCCCGTATTCCTCATTCATAATAACATTCATTTCATCTATAGACATTTAATAGTGTAGTACAGTTAATATGTTTCAAAGATGACCCTATAACACTCAGGATTATTAACTACAACAAATCTGAACAGCAATTCAAGGCTGCCAGTTTCCTGGCAGTACAGTAGATCATTTTAATGCAAGATATACCTGATAAGTTTCAGCTGCTCACTACTTTTGAAGGCAATTTTCTCTGCTCCTGCTCTTCAGACCAATAAAAGAGTCAGAATGTTAGGGTCACTTTAGTTTAGTTATTCTAAAGCTATAGTGTTTAAATCTGTCTTGGTTCAAATATATCTTTAGCTACTTAAAACTTCTCTTCTAGTACATGTTCCAACTTTAAAACCCACAGAGGTAGTTTTGAAAAGGTACCATCACAGAAATTGTTATTTGAAAAGTAACTCAAGCCATGACCTTGGAGTTGCATTTCTGGCCGAGCTGTCATAATCAAATTTCACATTGCAGGAGGAGAATTTAAAAATAAACAAATCACTATTCAACGCGATGCATGCATCCATTGGAAGTTCCATCAAACATATGGAAATTTAATGTCTTTAAATAGATTTTCATTTTTCCAAATAGGCAAAATAAAAAGACAGAAGAGCACTGTGGAAGCTTATACTTAGTGCCTATAGAATTGCTTAAATAAAAATATAGAGTTAAAGTAATAAAATAATAATAAAAAATAATACTGATTTCACAGGATCTAGGCTCCCACGACTAGTGGAAGGTTTGGTGAAGAGATGTCTTACATTGTAACACAAAACTTCCCCACCATAAAAATAAGGAATAATTTTGAAAATTACATGCAATTGAAATAAGTTATTATGTAATGAGAGAAAGAATTGAATTATCAGTTCAGGCTCATGCAGCCCATAAATCTCACACAATACCAACATCCACTAATTCTCATAAGCACATATTGTTAAATGTTTCATACTATTTATTGAGAAGTTAATATTGAGATGTTATGGACAGCACACTCTTTTAAATTTATCCTTTATCTCCTCTTTTGAAAATCTTCTACCTGCAGAAATTATATTATGCAAACGTACAAAGTATGACACCTAGTTATTCTGGTCATATATAAGATCACTGAATATATCTTACACATATACATGTCTTAACATAATTTTTCTCTGATTACACATACCTTATGTCACAGATTCAGAAACACATTTTTTATATTTTAATAGTTATAAAAATTGTCATGATTTAAATTGATGTTAAAATATGGTTGCCAGTATCTATAAAGAAAAATGAGTTGTGAAGCAGAATGTAACAATGTCAGGCTTGTCAGAGCAATCTGACCGCAAATGTAGGCAATAATGGTCTTCATTAAATAGAAAGACTTTAAAATAATGATAAACACTAGCAGTGAATTTTTGTTTTCACCATATGCTGGTATTTCTATACAAGATTGCTGGTAAAATATTCCTCTATGACAAGAAAAACCACTCTTGCCAAATAAGTAAAAAATTCTCTTTAAATTTTCGTTGTTGCATTTAAATGAACTTTTAAAAAAATTGTAATAAATCACTTTGAATATTAATGCAATGTTAACCAAATTGGAAGAGCAGGTGAAAAAGCAATATCCAAAATGATACTAATGTTCATCAAGACTGTGACAGGCATATCAGGGCTATAAAAATCAAAATCACCAGTACCTGATGTTGATAATTAACGATGAATCAGTAAAATCTCTGAAAGTGAAGAAGACTATCTCAAGCTCTGGTTTTGATACTTTAAAAATGTGGGGTATTTCAGGGTTTGTATAAATGTGCTTCTTGGACAATGACTTAAAACTTTTGTCATTAGGTAGTATAATGTCTTTTTTTATTATTATTATAGAAAAGGCTGTTATAAAGCTGTGTGTTTCTCAAACAGTTAAGGAGGAAATTTCCCTAATTATTAACATGCTATTCATAGTAAATATAATAAATAAATTAGTACACGATATGTCAGTCTTGAAATTCTGCTTCAGATAGGAAAACATTTGTAAAACATATAAAACTGAAAGTTTGAAAGGTTTGTAGCTTTATGTCTCTGAGGCTTTTGTACATCAATTTTTTTTTTGCATCAAATGATGCTATTATAAAATATGGCAATATAGTTATTTGTATTGTGATTGCTGTGACTCACAGAGGCAATTTCAGGAAAAAAAAATTATAGCACATCTTCCTGTGATGGCACTGTAACAGAATGAACATCCCTATACGAAGAAACAATGATCTTACAGAAACAGAAGTTACATATGACTTGCAAAAGTGATTCATCAATATTCAAAAAGTAAATCATGTTTCCCAAATGGATTCAAATGATAAAATCTACCATGACAAACACTGGAAATTCAAGAATATTTCTGTAAGTTTTTTGAGTAAACAAATGCAATCAATCACCTCCCCTTCTCACATCTTAAGCCTAAACTCTTAGATCCCAAGAAATCAGAAGAAAAAAATAAAAGAATAAAGGAATGGGTATAAGATCTAATTAATACTAAAATCTAGTCAGAAGCCTTGTATAGTTGAATATTCAATTAATATCTGCTATATAAGAAAAGAACACAAACTTGGGATACAAATTCATAGATGAAACAAAATAAATCATCAAATCACAACATTTCACACACACACACACACACACACACACACACACACTAATTAAGGGATTTGTAAATGGGTGTAGTATTCACATACCTTCAGATACAACTGAGAAATCACAAAGCTTTGACAAAATTGACTTTTTTTTTACTAATATTTGTTACTTTTCTAATGTCTCTAATAATTAATAGAAAATTGAAAGAAAGGAGGAATGTAAAGCATAGGTCAACCCAGTGTGGGAAAAAGAGAGTCAAAAATTCACTGATGAAATTAAAACTTAAGAGAGAGAAAATCAGAGTCAGACACACTCTATTTCTCAAAATGCGCATGGTAGCAGTGATTTGTCATGGACATAATTCCGAGTTACTTTTTATTAATAACTCTAAACTTATTCTACAACTTGGCATAGACTTAGAATTTAAATCTCTATTAATGGATATTAATGAATTAATTGTTCCTTTTTTACCTTTCATTTTTCATGTAGCAAAAATGGCTATGAAGATCCTAGCTCTTTATGTGGTTACTTCCTAGGATACTTCCTGGAAGTAGAATTGTTGAGTCACTTGGCATGTATCGCTTTAAAATTCTGGGAACATGTTTCCCAAGTCATTCTCACCACTGAGCTTTTGGTGCTGATTTTGTACCTAGCCTATCTGGAGTGATATAGGAAGAATACTAAAGTTTGAATTATATCACAATCAAATTTTTGAAGAATCGTTTGACATTAGTAATAATTATGTCTTTAAATATAAAGTATACAAATAAACTATAATCTGCAAGCTTAAATATAGAGCTTTGTGAATTCTTTACAGAAGTCACTAAAATAAATGCCATTAAATAAATATATTAAAATGAATAATTCAATAAACATTCTAATATTTGAAGAAAGTAAATTAATTTTATAATTGTAACATAAATTGAGAGCTACCTTAGTTTAAATATATCCAGTAGAGTTTTACTTAAGGGTTATATAGTTCAAAAACTTTACTTGGATTGGTTTGGCTTAAATACGATTGACTCTTAACATTCTTACTTCAGTTACCTTAAAAATACACGCTTAGGCTTAAAGGTCATACCAGTTAGATCTAGATACATGTTTTGTTGTAGGAATTTCTATTATATACTGTTATCTCAGGGCTCACTTTTGCTAGTATGTAAATATGCATGAATATTTGCACACGATTGTAACTTAATACAGTATTGCTTGTTTTAGTCTGTTCAGGTTGCTATAACAAGATAACCATAAACTGAGTCTCTTATAAACAAAAAACACTTATTTATCACAGTTTTGGAGCTGAGGAAACTCAAGTTCAAGGCACTGGCACATCTGGTGTCTCACAAGGGCCCATATCTTGGTTCATACACTGCAGACCTGCTTCCTGGCTTCCTGGGTGATAGAGAACTGTCTTTTGGCATAAGATCTCTCTGAGGTATCATTTATAAAGGTCACTAATTCCCTTCATGAGAGATATGCCTTCATGACCTAGTCACCTCACTAGGATCCCACTTCCAAATATGCAGTGTTATATATTTTGTCATATGAATTTGGGGGGAATACATTTCAGCATATGAATACATATCAGCATATGAATTTGGGGGGGCATATGTTTAGACCATAGAAGTTCTTATGTAAGAAACAGCATTTTTAACTTAGAAAATATCATTAAATTATTAAGATGTTTTAAATTTTAGATGTCTATAAATCTATTGTATTTACAACTTATAAACATGTTTCTGCCTATTCTGTAAATTGAATTAAACTCTAAATCAGCTCAAACGTGTTTTGGCCTTCTCTTATAATTGTTTTATGGAGAAATTCTAACAATGTTTGAAAAATGAATACATCCTGCATATATAAAATTTATATTAAAAAATCTGAGATAAGAAAATTTTATGTTTTTATGTTAACTTCTTTTCCATTCTAAACTTTTTTCCTGAAAAAATTAGAATTATTCACAGAATTTCTTTTTAAACCAATGATATCCTTGCTATGTTAGAAGGCTCCTTGAAAAATAGCAGTCATTATGTGGTCCATAAAATATACATCTCGCAGATGCTCACATATTCCTTCCAAAGATGAGAGAAAATGTATCTACTAATAGGCAGGCATGCTGATCTCTCTTGGGTTCTGAAGAGTAACTGGGATGTCATCTTAGAATACAAAAATGTGAGGGAAATGGTGCCATTTACACAAATAACTAATATAACCCCTGCCAACTGGAGCAGTTAGAGGTAGGCAGAATGAGGGTGGTGAGGCTGGGTGGGTAGGCAGTGGATAAGCTACTCATGACACTGTAGAATATGTTGGGTTTCAGGTTCTAGTGAAAGAGCAAAGAAAGCTAATTAACTCCCTTAAAACGAGGGAGTGCCATGATCATAGTTCTGTAAAAGCACTATGTTCTGTGCAAAATTGAATGGATTGGTGCATTCAAAGACACAGGCACATCTGTTAGGAAGATTTTGTAATGTTTGAAGTGGAGAATAATGATAGGATGGTACTGATAGAAAATCTCAATTTCAGAAATATATAAATCAAGGTAAAATTCCTTTTTAATTTAAGCTTTAAATGAACAGAAATTACTGAGCAAGTCCTTTTGATTTGGCAGCAAGAGAATACTAAAATGTATTCTTTTCAAGACAATGTCTGATTTAGAAATGCATGATGGATCATTATAAGGAGGATTGCTTCTTCATGATCACTTTGAGTTTTTAAAGAGGATCTTTATATATATATATATATATGTATGTATGTATATACACACACATTAAAAAGACTCATGCTATTACAGGATTTCAGTATTCATTTTCTCTTATGGAATATAGAAAAGTACATCTCAATGTTAGAATGCCTAAAAGCTCCAGTACAATCATAGATTAAAGAATCTGAAGTCAACTTTATGAGAAGAAATTCTCAGAAGGGCATTTTTCTTTGTTTTTTCCCCAACTTTATAGACACATAATTGACAAAATTGTACATATTTAAGTGTACAACCTGATAACTTGATATACACTATACACTGTGAAATGAGCACCACAATCAAATCAATCAACAACTATCAGAAGAACAATGAAATGTTGCAGTTATCTTTATCTTCAGAATTTATAATGGTATCCTGAGAAATTATACCAAAAGAAAACAAATCACTTCTCATAGCAAAAGGATATTATTCACTATAGTAGTCATATCTGTCAATGATAAGTGAAAAGTAAATGATGATTCAGACATATGTGTGTTATTTTGGGGGGGATATGCCAATTTTTTGAACATTTGATTCTGTTAGTTTTATTTTAAATAAGATTTAACTACAAATGTTTTGTATCTAGTGCAGCATTTTCCCTTGCTATTATTTTTTTAAATTTTTTTGAAGATATCCAAAATGGCTTTTCACTCAAAAACTGATGATAAATATACCATTAGAAATGTTCCTTCTTCACCTAGGAGCTTGTCAGACTGAGAGTACAGAAAAGTGAGAAACAGATCAAAGACCAAGTGATTCCATTCACAGATTGACTTTTCTACTAAGGTGGAACTCCTTGCTTAAAAGCATGATTTTTCTCTCCAGACAAAAAATTTTTTATATATTTTCTTTATCATAAAATGCAAAAGAACATATATTCCTAATAAGTTCCAACCTCTTCATCCTAAAAAATTCTCTCCACATAGCATCACCTGCAACATGACTCTTAACTTTTATTCTTATTCACACAATTTTTAGGATGATTGGTTACCTTTATTTTATTTACCTCTGGAAAAAATATCTGAATGTATTTGATAAAGTAGGCCTTTACTAATGGTTAGCTTTAGAAGCTTGATAAAACTTTGGGATTTGATCAGTTCAGTATCATTGTCTATCAAAGAGGTATTCATGCTTCTTGAAAATGAAAACAAAATCTTATTTTTAAAAGCATCCTCAGCATAGCTGTAGGCTTACAGAACACTTAATAAAAATATTATTAATAAAAATAACACATATTCAAAAAGCCTTGTGTTCTCTAGAATAACCGACTATATCCATATGCTCTTGTTTGTATACCAAAAATCTTTATTTCTATTGCTTGCTTATTCTTTTCCATAAAACATAATTGTGTGCTGAGATTCTAACAGAAGATTCTTACTTATATTAATATTTATTTCCCACAAGTATATATGCTAATCTATCTCAGTTTTGCACTTATCTTTTTCTCTCCCATTAAGAATACAGGATTTAGTAATTATATTTTGATCCAATGATTTAATATTACAAATTGCTGCCATGTTATAAATTTACTCTGTAACGTTTTCCCTTAAATTCACCAAGATCTCATTTACTAGAGTATTTTACCTAGTCTTAATAAAAAAGCTTTGCTTTCTTTCTTTACCTTTTTGTTGTGTTGGTGTTTCTTTTTAAGATGATTTTCAAAATTTTAAAGTGAGATACCAATATTTCTTAAAGTATACATAAGACACTTTCAGATATGAGGGATTTTTAAAATTTTAAATAGTGTATTTAAGCCTATTGATCCTTTAATTTTAGAAAGTTGTCTTTATTAAATAAACATTTCGGTTTCCTCCCTCTTTCTTCCATCAAATACACTGAGACTATTACAATTAAGTAATATTTCTTTCTGTATTGTCAATGAGTGTGCTTGAACTCAGGGAGGGAGATGCAATCCTGCATCACAAACTTTACACCACACCCTCCACCTCTTTATCCTGCATTACATGCCTGTTACTCCTCTCCCTGCTGTTTTTATTTTTTTCATGTTTTTATGTTTTGTTTTGTTTTTACTTATATCCCTTTGTTGCTTATTGTAATTACTTTATTTGCTGTATTGTTTATTTTCTTTCTGTGCCAATGGGATTATAAACTTCATGAAGACAAAATCTTAGTTGCTTTATTTATTTATCTAACATATAATTTTTGCTCAATATTTTCTGAATTCATCAAAACATTAGTGCTCTTCACACCTTCATCAAGTGCCCTGAAATGTGCCTATCACATCCTTTCACATCTGAACTTAAAAATGAACAGTGTTTAAGCTCAAGTTGTGACTCTATTATACATTAATTAATTATATTTTAACCCACACACATTAATTCAATCAATTACATGAAACTGATTCCTAGTAATTTTTGAGCATTTAGGTGGATGTGACTCTACCACATAAAATAAGATGAAATAACGCTCGTGTTTATGTAGCTTATGTCAATATACAAACAGATTAATAAAACTAATTACAATCGAAACTTGAGCCACAGAGGATTTACATAAGGCAATGTAAGGAAGAAAGAGAGGAGGTCTGCTTGGAGGGTAGATTGACATTGAATGCCTCTCAGTCAGGGACATGTGATCACAGAATTGAAGAGGTAACAGTATAACAAAGTTAGGTTACAGATATAAGTAGGGTCAGTTGTTTAAAAATAAGACTGTTCAGATATTAACCAACAGCAAAAGACACTGAACTGATCAAGAACAACTTTTCAATTCAGATTTTTACAGAGCGTGTTAAACATCAACATTTCAATAAGTTAAAAAATAAAAACTAGAGTTAAGGCTATTTCTATCAATTTAAATATTTTAACCTTAATGATATTATACAATACCATACCATGCTGACTATCAGAGAGACATGAGTCTTTTCCAAAGTAGTTATACTCTGCTGTTGTCCTTGGCTAAACCCAGTAAGTGCCTTTTTTAAGAATGTATTTTTGAGAGACCTACAGTCAGAGGCCTGCACGGAAAATGTTTTCCCCAAAATCCCACTATTATTTTATCTGTGGTTACCCTTCTATCTGGCACTGCTATCTCCAATGTACAGCAACATGAGTTAAAAACTGTCATGTGGCAGCAAAATGTGATTTCACACGGTCCGTATTGTTTAATTTGTATTAAGGTAACTGGAAAGCAATTACATTAATATTAGCCAGTGAATAGTAAATAGATTTATGATAAACACTCGTAAGTTATTAACAGACTTTATATATTAACCTATTTGCTACGGAATTGATTATCTGATATTTATTCAAAGCTATAAGCCTCTGGATGTCCAACAAATTTATAAAGGTTTATAAAATGATTCAAAGTCTTCCCATTGAATATATTTTTGTTTTTTTAAATAAAGATTTGAAAGATGTGTAGGCCAAGTGATACTCTTTCACTGATTCAAGTTGATTCCGAACAGGTTACAGAAGATATGAGTTCAATTTTAGAAGAAATCAGCAGATGGAATGGAGTTTTGTTAAGCTTTTGCTTTGAGTTCGGGTATAGTGCAATACAAACCTGTAAGAAAATATCATAGACAGAACACGAACTTGTGGCTGCCAAGGGGGCGGGGGGTGGGAAGGGACAGACTGGGATTTCAAAATGTAGGACAGATAAACAAGATTCAGCACTGGGAAATACATACAAGATCTTATGGTAGCTCACAGCGAAAACAAATGTGACAATGAATATATACATGTTCATGTATAACTGAAAAATTGTGCTCTACACTGGAATTTGACACAACATTGTAAAATGACTATAAGTCAATAAAAAATGTTAAAAAATCAGAATTTATAAAAAACAAATAAAACATTTACTGTCTGGAACAGATGCTCTTAAGAATTATATAAAGACAGGAAAAGTACATTTTACAAATACCAAATACCTGGAAGAGCTTTTATTTCTAATATGAAATATATTCGCAATTAAAAAATCCCTTTTCACATAAAATTTATTCCATTTTGATTACAAAAGTTGGAGAAAGTCTCATAGCTAGACCAACTGTTATTATATTCTGTAGAAACTGACTGTAGACTGTATGAAAGATTATTTGGGGATTAAAATATTAAAATTTTTCTGGACATCTGAAATTATTTAATGTGTTAGCAAATTAACAGTGTATATATATTTTTTTAAGTAGAAGAGCAATTGGTGTTTTTATTCCTGTCTGTTATTGTTCAACATTTGATTAAAGGTATGAAATATTTTGTTCAAAATTCTAGAGCTGAAGTTTGTCTTTGCTTTATTTCTGTTTTTGTCCTGTTTTATATCTGCTCCTTTGTTTTAAAACCTATGTGACTGGCATAAATACCTGAACTGTTTATGACATATTTGCTTACTGTCTAGATTTAGGATATATCATATAATACTTGTTATTTATCATGATAATAGATGACCACTTCAGGGAAGAAAGACAGCTAAAAATTAGGTTTGCCGCACGTCTAATTTAAGCCTTGAGATCTTTACACTTTTCCTCCATCACTTCAGTATATAAACCACAGCAACTTTTCTCACAAAGTGTAAAGTGACAATAAGAATTATGGAACCTTTCGAGTTGTAGGCTCAATTTGAAATGTTGGAACCAGTGTCCCTGTGGGCCTAATTTTCTTTTCTATCTTCTCCTTTTCCTGCCTACTCGCCTCCCTTAGACCATGACATTTACAAGGCACATTTACTTTGTGAAAAGTAGCCAAAGAACACTACAAACATCACACACTGAAGGAGTTACATAAAAAGAGATTTTGTTTGCTTTCCAAGTGTCACAGGGCTCGAAAAGTGTGGACACAGCAAACTTAATATACCTAAATCACTCGTTTATCCTTGTGCATTGCAGAAGCACTCGCATTTTAAGGATCATTGTCTTCCTTAATGAAGATGAACATTAACTGTTAGAGAAAAAGTCAAGAGATGGACACTTGAAAATCATGAGTGAGAAAATTTCAAATTCCGTATTTCCACTTTGATCTGTTTTCACATGTGTTCACTTTGTGGGGAAATTGGTAAGAAGCATTAACGTGGATGCTACTGCAGAGGTTATCATTTGACATAAATATTAACCTCATTCATGAACGTTGGCTACAGGACTAATCTGTGTGCCACTGTTCATATTGTGGAACTTTAACTGGGAGCAAATGAGTGGGCATTACTCTGAAAGAACACAACGTCCCCTTCCAGCAACCCACCAATGTTTTACTGTACTATGGCTGCCTTAACAAAGGACCACAATCTGTATGGCTTAAACATCAAACATTTATTTTTATTTTTCCACAATTTTGGAAGTTAAAAGTCCAGATTCAAGGTTTTGGCAGGGTTGGTTTCTTCTGTGGGGCTCTCGCTGGCTTGTAGATGGCCACCTTTCTCTGTGTCTTCACAATGGTCTGTGTCCCGGTATCCTCTCCTAATGACACAAGTTATGTTGCATTAGAACCCTCCCTAAAGACCCCATTTTAAGTGAATTACCTGTGGGGGCACATCTCAGCCTGTGACACCCAACACTGTCTTATCACCCTGTATATATTGCCAGTACTAAATGATTCATTGAACAAAGATGCTGCAGCTTAGAACAAGAACTGAAAGAGTGCTTTACACTAAGCAACCTGTTAGAGTAGGGAAAGAAAGGTTGGGTTTGGGAAGTCGGACAGGGTGAGAGTTTTCATTGAATTTCAGGAATACAAGCTGAGGGTAGAAGTCCATTGGTATTCCTTCTATACACAAAAAATATGTGTTAATTCTGCACAACCTAAAATATTCTAGAGAAAATTAAAATTAGTTCAAGTTTTCTAGGAAATTATAACTGATTTCCAATTATTATGATAGGATAAATATGATAATAATTGATAAGACTGAAGATCATATCCCATAAGTTATATAGGTCAAGCTTTGAAAGGTAAAAAAGGGATACCTCTCAGAGATGATGTGGAATTCAGGATTTGAAGTCTCTTTACAGAGGACGAAAATGCCACAGGAAACTGTGGCTCTGGCAGTCATATCAGAATGAAGAGCATGGGGGTAACTAGTTTACACTTTTCTTAGTTTATAAAATCCCTTTGTTAAGATAAGAATAAGCCATCCTGGCTTACTTATCTTTAAATGTCCTGGTGGAAAAGTAAAAGAAACATGACTTATAAGCAATTCTAAAGAACTTTCTGAACAGCAAAATACACACAAAATTAATAAAACAATGAATGCTTTCTGACCCAACAATTGTAATTGTTTGAAAATAGCCAGTCTAAGGCATAAATGTAATTTGAATAGAATGTGAATATTTGTTATGAGAATGCAAGCAAGTGTTAATGTCAGTGTAATTATATATTCTATATATATAAATAGGATAAGTCACTGAGTGTTAGCGGTGTTATACTGTGACACTATTCTCTTCTAGGACTTTGCTAGGTAGTGGGGAAAAAAATAAGGATTCTGGAACTAGATTGTCCTGGTTGAGCCTCCAAATTCCAGACTATTTATTAGGAGCTATGATACCTTGGGTAAATGTTACTCAAATTCTCTGTACCTTACGTGTAAAAGGAGGATATAAACAAGAATTTAAGGGGGTGGGTATAGCTCAGTGATAGATAGATAGAGCTTAGCATGCTCGAGTTTCTGGGTTCAATCCCCAGCACCTCTACCAAAAATAAAAATAATAAAATAATAATAATAACATTTAAAACAAATAAATTTTCAAATGAAAGAAATATATAAAGATTATCTATTCCTCAGTGTTTTAGGAAGAAGGGCTTTCTGTGTTTGTTCTCAACACATTCTACCCAAAAAGGTAAGCTCTTTTTTTTTTTTCTTTCAAAGTTTAGCATTTCCCTCAAGGAATGTTGTTCTGACTGCTACTTCCCACTTCTCACTCCACCTGTGCTCATAATCATTGCATTTATCTTATAGGATACTTATTAGATTGAAGTGTAGTCACCTAGTACAGTGTTCATTTAACCTATCTCCACAAACTGAAAGGCTGAGGAAGACAGACCTTGTACCTATATGGACTGGCTTTGTATCTACAGTGATTTGCCACTTGGTAGACATTCAACAGACAGGTATTAAATAAAGTCATGTGTATTTAAGATACATTAGTACCTAATAATGAAATGACTAAATAATAGCCTGGTAACTCTTCTTGCTAAAGGAAGCAATTAATTTTCCACAGTCTAATGGCATATATGTATATTGTACCTTAAATGCAAGTTTCATTATTGTCTTTCTCTCAAGCTGGAGATATTCTCTTTTTTTTAACATTTCTTATTGATTTATAATCATTTTACAATATTGTGTCAAATTCCAGTGTTCAGCACAATTTTTCAGTTTTACATGAACATATATATATTCATTGTCACATTTTTTCCTCTGTGAGCTACCATAAGATCTTGTATATATTTCCCAGTGCTATACAGTATAATCTTGTTTATCTATTCTACAATTTTGAAATCCCATCTATCCCTTCCCACACTCCACCCTCTTGGCAACCACAAGTTTGTATTCTATGTCTATGAGTCTATTTCTGTTTTGTATTTATGCTTTGTTTTTTTGTTTTTGTTTTTTAGATTCCACATATGAGCATTCTCATATGGTATTTTTCTTTCTCTTTCTGGCTTACTTCACTTAGAATGACATTCTCCAGGAGCATCCATGTTGCTGCAAATGGTATTATGTTGTCAGTTTTTATGGCTGAATAGAATTCCATTGTATAAATATACCACCTCTTCTTTATCCAGTCACCTGTTGATGGACATTTAGGCTGTTTCCATGTTTTGGCTATTGTAAATAGTGCTACTATGAACATTGGGGTGCAGGTGTCATCCTGAAGTAGGGTTCCTTCTGGATATAAGCCCAGGAGCGGGATTCCTGGGTCATATGGTAAGTCTATTCCTAGGCTTTTGAGGAATCTCCACACAGTTTTCCATAGTGGCTCACCAAACTGCATTCCCACCAGCAATGAAGGAGGGTTCCCCTTTCTCCACAGCCTCTCCAACATTTTTCATTTGTGGATTTTTGAATGACGGCCATTCTGACTGGTGTGAGGTGATACCTCATTGTAGTTTTGATTTGCATTTCTCTGATAATTAGAGATATTGAGCATTTATTCATGTGCCTTTTGATCATTTGTATGTCTGCCTTGGAGAATTGCTTGTTCAGGTCTTTTGCCCATCTTTGGATTGGGTTGTTTGTTTGTTTCTTATTCAGCCGTATGAGCTGCTTATATATTCTGGAGATCAAGCCTTTGTCGGTTTCATTTGCAAAAATTTTCTCCCATTCCGTAGGTTGTCTTTTTGTTTTACTTATGGTTTCCTTTTCTGTGCAGAAGCTTGTAAGTTTCATTAGGTCCCATTTGTTTATTCTTGCTTTTATTTCTTCTAGGAGAACATTTTTGAGATGTATGTCAGATAATGTTTTGCCTGTATTTTCTTCTAGGAGGTTTATTGTATCTTGTCTTATGTTTAAGTCTTTGATTCATTTTGAGTTGATTTTTGTGTATGGTGTAAGGGAGTGGTCAAGCTTCACTGTTTTACATGCTGCTGTCCAGTTTTCCCAACACCATTTGCTGAAGAGACTATCTTTATTCCATTGTATATTCTTGCCACCTTTGTCGAAGATGAGTTGTCCAAAAGTTTGTGAGTTCATTTCTGGGCTCTCTATTCTGTTCCATTGGTCTATATGTCTGTTTTTGTACCAATACCATGCTGTCTTGATGACTGTAGCTCTATAGTATTGTCTGAAGTCTAGGAGAGTCATTCCTCCATCAAGCTGGAGATATTCTTAATAAGCTATTTTATTACTTAACTGAGGAAAAATTTTCATGATCAAAGAGAGTAAATATTACAGAATTTGCTTCACTGACTATGACTTTAAGATAATTAAATAGTTGAGGATCTTACTAATTAAATATATTATTAAAAATACAATGTAATTATTTCTGAGTTGTAACTGTCATTTATACTTCCATGTCAATGGTCTATTTATTTTTTCCTAGAGACCAGAAAAAACTAAAGCCTGATGGATAAAAATTATTTAAAATAGAATTCTCAATTGTTGCCTGCCTAATAATTATTTCAAATAATAACAAACTGGTATTTTGTGATTTAACTAGAGTTTAATGTACCTAGCACCATGAAATAAGAACCAGGTTCTTATCCCTGGTCTGTCACCAAGTGGCTGGTAGATGTCTGTCATGACACAGCTGCTTCAGATTAACGTCCTTGAAGGTCTTCAGATTTGTACCTCTGCTATACATCATGGGATTGGATCAGTGGTTTTTCAGTATTTAATAGTGGAAACCATTTTCCAAAGATAAATTTTTGAGAAATTTGATTTATAAAATAAAGTGGAACTCTTCCTGCTACATGGTGGTGCAATCTAGAATTTATCCAGTACCCACATCCTCGAAAATGACCTCTATGGAACCTCTAGGAAACTTCAGGTGACTTCAGGGTGTGTAGTCTGCAAAATAATGAATAGTGTATAATTGGTATGGTTTTTATCATAAAATTCTATAATTTTGTTCTCTCTCTGTACTCTAATACCTTATAATGATTTAAATAAGATTATGCTAAGTATATCCTAAAATTTTATATTAAAAAATACGTGCAACATCCATCATTATGTAAAAATCTCATAAATAAATTTATGTTCAATACATCAATGCTTATACTTTTATATACTTTACTTGGAGTAGATAGTATGAGCCTAGATATAATTTACATAAAATGTTGGAGAATTAAATATGCAAATTTATTTGCACTTTTGAGCCTTATATAACAGAGTACTATTTAGAGCTTTACCTGTCAGAATTTTGCTTAAAGTATAAACCTCAGAACCATATACAATTATGCTCACATTTTTAAGAAAAGCTACAAACCCAGTCATTCTATGATTCACTAAAAATGGAAAAAAGTGTCCATTATCTCAATAGCTTCTATAAGACAAGAGCAGATATCCCAAGGAAAGACTCACTGGGGGTAATTAAAAAAAAAAAACACACAATTCTGCAGCGTTTTTCCTTCTCTTCTGTTGGAGCTTGGGACCCGTTGGTGTTATGAGAAGTCAATCTGACACGAGATTGTTGATATCAGGGAATGCCGTAGGGTAGATTTTGCCATGAAGACTCCGTAAATATGCACACAGAACAGAATCACATGCTTAGATGTGTAGAGATGGAGACTGGGGCTAAACTGGAACTGTAAAAGTGGCAGCTGAGCAAAAGGTCTTAGCCACATTTCTTCTCACTGGTAGGCCTGGAGAAGCCTGAAACATGTTTTGTTCATGTTGAGGGTGGGGTGGGGGCTGCCGTTAGTCATTTATTCAACTAGAATCCATTTATCCACTGATTGACTAATATGAGTCAGTCATTTTTCTCTGAGCTAAAATTGTATCAGTTTTATTATTTTTAGCGAAGATTTATACTTGGCTATGTATGATTACACATATCATATTCTGATATGAAGTAGTTTTTTTTAACTTTCATTGTACATTTCAAGGGGAGTCATATACTGTCTTTAATATATTTTTCTTTGACTTACTTTATCCATGTTCAATTATATGATTTCCAAATAACTATTCTGCCTTAAAACTTATAAGTTAATATCTTTTTTATTCACTTAGATTAAATTCATAGCAGATATCTTAAAGGGGAACAAGAAATGAAAAGGTAATTTTTACTGTTAATAGAATGTTTCTAGTATTTCTTATTAATCATGATGCAGAATATTAATGAAAAGTATATTTTACTGTCTCCAAATTGTGAATAGTTATTATCAGTAACATAAACTGAATGTTATCAATTGTATTTTTCTGTCTTTATAGATAGTCAACTACATATATTTTTTCTTTTTACGTATTATAATTTCCATATATAATATTAATGGGCACATTAAGTTTAAATGATCCCTACATTTCTTCATCCCTTGCTTTAATATTTCTGACATAATCTAAAAATATTTTTGTTTGATAGAAATTTTAATATGATAATTTGTGTCTATTAACATTTTACTTGCCTTTAAAATTAAGTAGATACGATTAGACAAGAAATTCTTCTTTGGGAAAGGTATATTCTACAAAGGAGTTGCTTATGCTTCTGAATATGCCAGTAGCCAGAGATTACCTACCATCAACCGAAGCGCCTTCCTTGAATACACAGTGTAGAATGTAAAGCTTAGACTAAAATCTTACTACATACATAAGGCCCCCAGCATTTAACAATATTGTTGCAAAATTCTGCCATCTGGACTACGCTGACCCTCCTAGTAACCATAGCTTGATTTTATAACATCCTCCCCAAATTCCTTCTGTTCTTTATCTTGTTTTTAAGAGGAATTGTTTAGAGGATTTCTTTACATTTTGTTAAGACAAGAAAAGCTTCAAAAGTTGTGTCATATCCAAAATCTAGATTTATCCTTCCAGTCAGGGTAACCCTTACAGTATCTATCTTCCATAAAGACGTAAGAGAATAATACACTAATTGATATAACCTTCATTCAGTCATCCCAACTTCATGGTTGAATTTTGATTACCTGGAATAACTAGGAAAATGATGTTTTCATATGAAGTATTTTTCTATAATTAAAAATAGTGCTATATCTGTTAATTTATATTATTTTTTCTATAATGGTAAATTTAAGAATTATTTCTAACATAGGATAATTTAATTCAATTAGGAAATGGATCACATTTAGAAACCCCAAGCATAATATGTGAGAAACCTCCTTACTACTCGTCAACTTACTTCTACCTAATTTCCTATAAATTAATTAATTTTATATACAAATATTACATGAAAATATAGTCACAAAGCAAGTGGCAATGACTAACTCTCCTTAGCCTGCCAATAAATATTGTGTTCAAGAGCTTGACCAAGAATCAACATTAGGGCATCTCGAGACCAAGGTAGCCTTGGGCAAGAAGTTTCCAAAAGTAGGAAGGTAGGTAAATACAACTTAAGAAAAAAATGAAAAGTTACCATATATGCTAATTATTTAAAATACCATTTGCTTTAATATAACCTAAAAACCATATTAAAATGATAATTGAAGGATCAACAGCCACAACAGCAACGCTTAGTGGGGATCATGATCCAGAATTTTAATATATATTATCTAAAATATCCACTTTTCAACAAAACTACTAGACATGCAAAGAAATAGGAAATTTGTAACATATTCAAGAGAAAAATCAGCTAGCAGCTAACAGAAACTTTTTTGGAGCAGAGTGGGCAGAAATTGCATTCAGAAAAGATTTTAAAGCACTAACAGATGTTGAAGACTGAAAGACTCTAAATTTATAAAAGTGTACAAGGAAATAAAGGATAAAACGGTTAAAAATTGAAGTACATATAATGACAATGGGCATCAAATTAGAATCTCAAAGAAAAGGATAATTTTTTAAATGAATCAGAGAAAATTACATAGTTGAAAAGCACAATAAATAAATTTTTAAAGCAGATTTAAAGATGGCAGAAGAAATAATTAGTGAACTTAGTGATATATCAACATAAATTGTTCTATCTGAAGAACAGAAGGATAAAACAACAATGAATTAAATATGAATAATGGAATACAGAACGAGAAGATTAAAAAGAAAGAAAATAAAAATATTTGAATAAATAATGGCAGAATACTTCCTGAATTTGATGAAAATCATTAATCTACAGATCTAAGAAGCTTAACAAAATATAAGTATAATAAACAGAAAGTGATTCACATCTAGATACAACATACCCAAAGATACACTATGCAAACAAACAATAAGAGAGCTGGAGTGACTATAGAAGACAAAGGCCAATGTTCCTCATTAAAATATATTAAAAGTCTACAAGAAAATATTATCAAACCTTATCAAGCAATATATAAAAAGGATTATACACCTCCTATACTTTTTTATGTATGTGCCCATGTATATAAATACCCAAGTGATGTTATCCCAGAAATGTAAGATTCCATTAATATCCAAAAATCAATTAATGTAACACATCATATTAATAATGTAAATGACAAAGTACATGATCATCTCAATAGCTGCACAAGAATTATTTTTCAAAGTCCACTCACGATTAAAATCTGCAACAAACTAGAAATAGAAGAAAATTTCTTATTCCTGATAAAGAACAGTATGGAAAAGCCTACAAGGAACATCACTATTGGTGGCGAAAGAGTGATATTCTCTCACCAAATTGAGAATAAGGCAAATATTTCACTCCTGTTACTTCTTGCGCTGGAGGTTCTACCCAGTGCAATAAGGCCAAAAAACAAAAGAGAGAGAAAAGTTAAAATGCAATTAAAATCATTCAGGCCAGAAAGGAATAAATAAAGCAGTTTTTATTCACAAAAAACATGACACTGGACATTCAAAACTGTAAAGATGTCATAAGTATTACTAGGACTGGTAATTTCCTTGTAACAGCACTATGTCAGGATACAAGATTGACACATGAAAATTAATCATATTTCTATATACTAGTAAGAAAATATTTGAAATGAAATTTTTAAAAGTAATTCCATTAAAATAATATCAGATAGAATAAAATACTTATCAATAACCAAAGAAGTGCAAAAAGTTGTACACTGAAAACTACACAAAAATTGTTGAAAGATCCTAGAAGAGATTTAAATAAGTGGAAAGCCACTACATGTCAACAGATTGTAAAACTTGGTGGTGGATTCACTTCTACAAAATCAATTTGGTAAATGTTATCAGTATACACGCATCTGTTCTCAAGCTTGCTTTTACTCTTACTGTAGTATAAACACTTGAATGTTAAAAATTAAGATCTATATATACACATAAACAATGTATATATGAAAATATGTCATGCATTATTTGTTAAGTGGACCTTTATAATTGTTTTATTACTTGTGTGCACTTCTGATTTTATCTATCTATGCGGGCATAGTGTGTGTGTGTGTATATATATATGTATATATTAGATATATAACTTTTCTATTCGGTAGATTATGTATATTAACATATATGTATATTTCTTATATGACTTAAATATATTAAGGATGTAAACTCTAGTTGGTAATTTGCTGCAACATTTTTTCCCCAGAATGGTTATTGCGTTTTAAAATAAATTTGATGTTTTACCCATATACATTTTCAAGAATTATTTGCACTCCATTTTATTAATATTTGTCTTTAAAATTTCTGTTTTGTACGTTAGGTACTAATAGGTCTTCCTAGATCAAGACTGAAATATAAATGTTATATTTCCTTTCCTCTGGTATTGATAAGCTTGTATTTAGCACTTACCCACATTTGCTGTTTTTGGAGTCTACAGATATGTATGAAAGATGTTCAAGACTTTATACTTCATCATTGGTTTTCTTGCTTTGTTTGTCTTTTCTCCATTTTTCATTCCTACTGTAATTTACTGATTGGATTTTAGCCAATTCACCTTACTGCCTCTGATAATAAAATAACTTTAAAATAGTCAGATTATTAAATTTACCCAAATTATTAAATTGTCTACCCAAGTAGACAAATATAATACATCTCATATTGTAGATTTACATTGTTTTAACACATTAAATACAAGTACATAGACTTATTTATTCCTTAGATGTTTTCTTCCATTTATTTCTTTTTCAAAATGACATTCTGCATGTAAGAGCTTACTTAATCTCCAAGGATTTTATTAGAAAATTAACATGGATATGTAGATATTCAGACTGATATATTTTCATATAACAAATCATCTTTCTTACTTTTATCACTGACTCATACATAATTATAATTCACCATTAAGAATATTACCATAAATTTACAAATCTAAACATAATTAAAGTCATTATGAATGTTAGAAGTATCCTATACTATATGATGAGAAACAGTTCTGGTTTTCTTTTGGTGGCTAATGATAATAATTCATTTATTTTTAATTTGTACAGTGTTTCCCATTTGGTATTGACATTTTTAGTTACTAATTAAGAATTAATGTAAGGCATGTAGGAAATTAATAAGTGCTTTCATTTTGCTGATGAAATTCACATATTTGCTAGGGAATTAGTTAATATTATTCTATCCACAGCATGGATACATCCAATCTACACAATTTTCCTCATGTAGGCACAGTCCTGAAATTTGTTTCCATTGTTTCTTTAACATGGTGAATTTGTGTATTAAATTTAATATGATTTCAAATTGAGCACAATGGGTAGCATACTTCAAGTATTAAATATGTGAGTGACCATTGAAATTCAAGTATTAAATAAATACGTGAGTGGCCATTGAAATTCAAGTATTTCTTCTGATGACAGCATTTTTATTTTTTTGATTCAAGATTTACTAGACTCCATTATATTTTTCAAAGATCTCTTTATGAGTAATGCAGTAGGAACAAACATCAGCTTAGTGTGTTTTAAAATGTGTGGCTTACAATTAACTATGTTTTTTTAATGTGAATGTAACTCCCTTCTTTTTTATATAAATTTATTATTCTTAATACAGAAACTCATACTACTTTGTTTTACAATTAAGAGATATAAAAATTGTTGAAATTTCTGAATAATTTTAAGTAATTTAATTTGATAAATATTAATCTAATAAACATTTTAAAAAGTGCCAATTTTGTATTCACATTTTATACCTTTATGAATTCTCAGAAATTAAAATACAATACAGTTATATTAACCATATGAAGTCTTAAATTATGCAACACCTTCTATCTAAATAAAAAGAAAATTTTATTATATTTTGCATTACTTTTATTTGCTCTCAAGTTAAATATTAAGACATGAAAGCCTATCTCAGTGTAAGACTTGAATTTGTCATAATGATGATTACTATGTTTTGATACATAAAAATTAACTCCTAATTATTAGAAAATAGGGGAGTCATATTTATATTAATCATTTGGTTTCTAATATTATCTAAGCAACATTTGCTCACTTAACAAAATGGGCCACTTTCATGTAAACTGAGATTTAATACATGGATTTAAATTTTATATCAGTTTACAGTACATATATAAATAAATAAAGTAGCTCTCTCATTGCGTGCCTGTGTGTGTGTGTGTTGTTTGCAAATGTGCAGCTAAGGAGCTATACCTATAGCTGAAGACTTACACAAACTCAATACATAAATAGTGGAAAGGCTGTTTTTCAGTTTTAGGTCTTAAAGACCCTTGACTCGAGGAAGAATTAATTGGCAGTACGTCCAAAACAGAAAAATAATCAAAATAAAGTCATTGAAACTTTCCTCTTTTTCACTTCCTTTAGAGTACTGCAGATGATTATTTAAAGTAACTATTGTTGGGAGGGAGGGTATAGCTCAAGTGGTAGAGTGCATGCTTGTTGTGCACAGGGTCCTGAGTTTGATACCTGGTATCTCCTCTAAAAATAAATAAATAAACAAACAAACAAACCTAATTACCTCCTGCCCCCCCAAAATAAAGTAAATAAATGAATAAACCAACCATTTCATTTTAAGTAAAGTAAGCCAAAAAGAGAAAGAAAAATATCATATATTACTCATATGTGGAAACTGAAAAAAAAAAGGGGGGGGAAATAATGTACTCATCTACAAAACAGAAACAGACTTGCAGACATAGCAAACAATCCTTTTTTTTTTTTGGTTGGATTCTACTTTATTTCTTTTTTTTTAATTTTATTTTGAGTTATACTCAGTTTACAATGTTGTGTCAATTTCCAGTATAGAGCACAATTTTTCAGTTATACATGTATTCATCATAGCATTCTTTTTCACCGTGAGCTAACACAAAATCTTGTATATATTTCCCTGGGCTATACAGTGTAATCTTGTTTATCTATTCTATATATACCTGTCAGTATATACAAATTTTGAACTCCCAGTCTGTCCCTTCCCACTCCCCTCCCCACTGGCAACCACTAGCAAACAATCTTACTGTTATTGGGAGAGAGGGGGTGGGAAGGGATAAATGTGGGAGACTGAGATTTGCAAATGTTAGCCACTATACATAAAAATGGATAAAAAAAGAAATTTCTTCTGCATAGCACAGGGAAGTATATTCAATATATTTGAATATCTTTTAATGAAGAAGAATATGAAAATGAATATATGTATAAATATATATATACATGACTGGGACATTATGCTGTACATCAGAAACTGACACATTGTAACTGACTGCACTTCAAAAATAAATAAATAAATAAATAAATAAATAAATAAATAAATAAATAAATAACTATTGCATTCCACATTATATGATCTTGTATAGAGGTATGCTGTGTTAGAAGATAAACTGGGGCACACTGAAATTTTCCAGAGCGTATTTTAGCAAATGTTGCTTTAAATGGGGAAAAGCCAAACTGAAAGTGGTTAGGACCACTGGACTGACAGAAACTGGGGCAAAGTTTTTTATGAAGAAGCAGGCAAGTAAAGCAAGGAGATTCTTTGGCTATATTTTAAGATGCTGCCTTATATGGGTAAGTCTAGTTTGCTGTTTGTGATTGCTTATTCTTAGATTTGGATTTTTTTATTGAAGTATAGTTCATGTACAATATTATATAAGTTACAGGTATATAATATAGTGATTTATAATTTTTAAAAGTTCTACTCCATCTATAGTTATTATAGAATATTGGCTATATTTCCCTTGAGGTATTTGCTGGCATCTGTTCTGATTTAGGTTTCAGTTTGTTTACTTCTTTCAAGGCATTAAAACTACCTCAGTTTAACAACCTCCCTTTTTAATTACTTGAATAATTGTTATACACTGTGACTCCTGTGATTACTCCCAACAAAGTTCTTGAGATTATGTAGTAAACACTATGATATACGTGCTGTTCAGAATTTTTTTATATATAACTTGAATTTTTTTTAATCTATACTTTGAAAATAAATGGGAGGGAAAAAATCACTATAAGTGAGGCCACACTGGGAATTCCAGTACAAATGTCATTGAACTCTTGTTCAATGTAGAGCACGTGAGAGAATATCTAGACCTAGAAAGAAATTAAAACAGGCCCAGAATTAAAGGATGGTCCTATTTCCTGGTGTGAATCTGTTGCCTTGATATTATTATTTTAAAAAGTCTTTGTCACTTTCAAAATGTGTTGATCCAAAAAGTAAGTCCTAATTGTTATCACCAGGTCCTTAATAAGAAAAAAAAATCAAAGTTAGCCTCAGAAGCCACTTTATGTGCTGCTGTAGTTGTTTTCAGATATTTGTGAGATTAAATTTCAATCTGCATATTAATGTAGAAGGTCTTTCTCAAACCAAGATTATAAAAATTTTCTGCTTACTGGTAGGGTTTAGACTGAAGGAGGAGAGAAAGGAAAATACAGAAGGAGAGGTAAGAGTTGGATAAAAATAATCAGTACAAACAACCTCTAGTTAAGAAGGAATTTAGGAGATTTAAAAAAGCAACCTTTTGAGATACACTTGAATCGGTATATCAAACCAAATTGCATAGGATTCAGTGAACGATTACAGAGACTTTCAAATAATGCTTAAGGAATAGCTTGAAATAACACTGTATTAAAAAGGAGTATATTTAATATTGTTCAGGAAAAGACAAACATGTGGGACATATACCTTCTTTCCTTCAGGGACTTAGAAGCAAACATTATTTTATTAGAAATGTTAGAATTGTGCTTGATAAAGAAAAGAACATAGGTAGGTAGTTAGATGGAATTAAAATTGAGAGGGTGGAAGAGGAGACATTTGTAATTATCTATAGTCTTCTAAGAAAGGAGTTAATAATAGATGCAAAGATTGCCTTCAAACAGTAGAAAGACACTGCCTCCTGTGACATGGAGAAATGGAGACATAAAATGGATGTGGCTACACAAATCGTGCAATTGCAACATAGCACATTTTAGGAGATTACATAGGTAATATTCTCCAGCTTGTCTAGAAAATGAGAAGCTAGGCCTTCTGTTTTTATAAGTTTAACAGGAAAGTGGCAAAAAATAGGAATGGTTGTTCAAAGGCATAAAATGAAATAGGAAATTGAGGACAAGTGAAACAATGAATGGGAGGATTGAAAGAATATCTTGTGCTGGTTCTAGGTAATTACAGTAAATGTTAGGATGCACTGGCAACTTACAGCTCATTATTTTCTTAAACACCGAAATTATTATTTTTTGATTAATCCGTAGAAGCTCATACCCATGTAATGATATGTAAAAATTTTCATATTCATTTATATTAAATGGACAACAGCTACAAAGTCATAAAAAGATTAATACATTTAAATTATTTTTCTCCTTTTGTTGTTCTGAAATAATTTTATAGTACTTTATAGATTGTTTATATATATATATCAACTCTACAGCATAAAAATCTGAGGGAAAATTTTAAAACAATTTTAAAAATCATTTGCTCTTTGAATTTAATATATCAAGTCCAATTTAAACTACATCTTCCTGTAAACCAGCTTCTTGATATAAAAAGAATTTTCCTTTCCTGCTGTCATTTTGTACCAGGAGGGAAGTTGCATTAATTTAAGAGCAAATCCTTTTGTTCTGTTCATTTCAAGCTCCACATCCAATACTCTCAACCTGTGGATTGAAACAATTTTTCCCTCCCTGAGAATGTGTTTTCTTATAATACAGAAAAGGAAATGAAAAGGAAACACAAAGTCTCCAGCTGTTTAAAAGTGAAAAAAAAAAGACCCATTTTGCTTTAGCTTAAAATTTATGTGTTGTCCTTGAGTGAAGATTAGGGCAATTAATTTTGGTTGTTTCCCTTACCTGAAAAATCAATCAGGCAGTGATGATATCATCAGGTACATCAAAGGTTTTAAAGAAAACACAGTAAACAAGATTTAATTATTGCACTCACCACATAGGGGGTGCGCTCTAGGAACCTAAACTGCAAGGCAGATTAATTTTCTTTTATATTTCTTTCCCTGTAGAGATTGCTATAGCAACAAAACTAAATTGTATGTGAGGCCAATATCCACAAACTTTTAAGGCAAACAGCTGCTACACTGTACTTCCAATTTGTAGCATGAAAGGAAGAATAGCCATTCAAACAATGTTTTGAGTGATTAGTTCTACAAAAGGTCCAGTTGAATGTGTATTAAGGAGATCTCTTATTGCTTTGGAGAGAATCTTGGAAACACCATCTTTGTTTATATGCATCATGCAAATCATTGCTAGGGATAGTCTTTCTTCTACATAAAAGAGCACAATAAAATCATCTCTACAAAGTTAATTAGATTTAGTAGATAGTGTTATTTTTGTAAGGGATGCTCCCTCTATAAAAAGCCTACTCTAACAAAAATTGGGCAATTGAAGTTACACTTTTATTATATGATGCCTTTTGCTTTTTATAGTTTCTATATATTCAATATATGAAATTAATTAAGGGAAGAATGTGATATAATTCAGTTTATGTAATGTGGAATCATACATTAAAAAAGACTATAATAATGATACAATAGAAATGCTATATATGGTATGTTTGTGTAAATGAAAAATTAATATTACTGCCAATTTTATCTAATGTGATGTGTTTAATTTCTCTTACTCTTATCCATAATAATTTAACATATAGAAAATATATGATATTCATATAAATAAAAATTTTAAGAGAAAATCCAGTTTTTATAAGAAAAAACATTAATCTTTGTGTATGTGTGCTCCTGGATTAAAACCAATTGACTTCTGAAACCGAATGGATTTGAATGATATAGGTGTTACCCGAATGAAACCTCTATTTATTTAAAATAGATAGCTACATCTTGAGAAGATCTTTATTAAATATAAATAAGCAAGAGTTTTGCATGTGGTATTTTGTTAGCTAATGTATCACATTTTTAAATGATTGTCTGTGATTTGTTGTAGATAGCTCGATCTATCTGTTTGCTTTTTAACATTTTTATATTTACTTCTTCCTTCCTAAAGCACTCAGAATTTATTTCTTCAAGTAACATCCATATTGTACCGCAGTCATATTGTTGGAATGAAATTCATCCTACCTCTGATCTAAGAGAGGCCCACATTAGCTTCTGGTAATAAATATAAATTTATAGCCCTTGTCATGAATTTACCCAGTCAGTCCATAGTTTTCCTTTGAAACACAGTGGTTGGTTTACATAAGAATGTCTGTCTTCATTTTAAAGGGCAAAAGTGAATTTACTTACAAAACAGAGACAGCCTCACAGACATAGAAAACAAACTTATGGTTACCGGAGGGGCAGGGGATGGGGTGGGATAAATTGAGAGTTTAGGATTTGTAGATACTAACTACTGTATATAAAATAGATAAACAACAAGGTCCTACTGTAGAGCACAGGAAACTATATTCAATACCTTGAAATGGCCTATAATGAGAAAGCATATGAAATTTTAAAAAATGTCTATCTTAATTTGGTCCAATCACAGTGAATCCCAGTTCTATAATTATGATTATGATTGTTACCATCATTGATTTGGGAGAATCATTTTCTCACTACCATCCTCTCTTCCTCCCTCCTTCCCTTTTTCCTATTCTCTCTCTTCCTGTCTCCCTCTTTTCCTTCATGGATGAGCAAAGAGGTAATTCCACTGTCTTGGTTAATACCTTGTGATAAGGAAGAGCCAATTATTGGATAAAGCTGACATTTGTCAGTGCAGAAAGAAACAGACTGGGAGGTGAAAGGTTTGAATCACTTAGAATAATTGAGGAGCCTGGAAAGTTTTAACTTTCCACTCAAAGGTCTTAATTCTAAATGTTTGAGTAACATGTGCCATTAAATGCTCTACTTATTTAATGTGGTTTGAGTTAAGCTTTATGATACTTAAAACATAAAATCCTCATTAATATACTGCCCTTCTTGACAAACACATGAAATGAATTCTGCAGTCTGAACTTTAATAAAGTATAAACACCAGAGGTATTTATTCATAAATTGCTCAACTTTAAGAGCATTTTCAAATCATAACAAGATTTATGCCTTTATTTAAATAAATATGCAGGCACAAAACCATTTACTCAGTGAAAATTTGTATGGACACAACAATTCTGTTATTGTTAAGAGTTATAGCAAATTTGAACACATCTAGTAACTTATTTATAATATCAACTCATACTCAACAAAATTACGTTAGGTAAATGATACATTTCCATTGAAAAACTACAGATAGTTTGAAATGTTAATCTCTAATCCCTTTTCGATGTCCCCTTAGAGAAAATCATGCATAATTTTAAGAGGTCTCTTTATTGCCCTGCCACTTGGAAGCAACCCCACTGTTGTCAAATCTGTGGCCAGGGACAGGGATGCTGGGACACAGGAGAAAGGGCCAAAAAAGATCCTCAGGAGGTGGTGTGAAGAGGTTTTTGGAAAAAGCCCCAAACCTGAGGCACTCACACCCAAGCGTGAGCAGCTTCCCTCGGATGAGTCAGTCACAGCCCAGAGTGGGAGGCTCGTAACCGACCACCCTGTCCAGCAGTGGAGGGTGGAGAAAGGTGGGCAGGAGAAGGCCAGGCCGAGAAGGAGGCCGGTGGGGGGAGGCAGGGCACGGAAGGCCCACAGCAGCGGTCAGCGGCAGTGCCAGCTGGTGCTCTGCGTGGCAACTTCACCAACATGCAAAGAAATTAGGGCTTCTGCTATCAGAAGATGTCAGGAATGTTTAGTAGATTCATTGGATCTGTCGAGAAAGGAGGAAAAGGAGAATGTCCCTTTTCTGTTAAAAAAAAATAGACTACAAGGAAACTACACTTCTCAATATACATACTTGGTCTTAAAAAGTCTTGGATGGCAGTACAATTCTGACAGAGGCGAGGGCTCACCAAGAGCATCATTCTCCTGGCATCAGCCTGCAGAATGGTGCCATCCCAGCCCCCTCCCCCCCATCCCCCCAACAGAAAGGTCTCCTAAAGGCTCCTGCAGTGATCACCGTGGAGGCAGAGCAGAGCTAGGGTGCAAGGCAGTGGCTGGGTTCCTCTGCCTTGTCTCTCCCAGAGAAATAAGATATTAATAATTGGTACAAGAGTAATCAGATGTTTAAAATTCACCTATTAAGTAACTTTAATATTGAAGACCTACTATATGCAGATGGTTTCAGGCTAGAGTTATGGGAAGACAGACATTCTGATTCTTGTCTTATTGGAACTGACTGGCCAATAATACTTCAGATATTTTTAAAATCCACATTATATATAATCATATAATGTCACAGTGCTCAGAAGGAAGTGACTGGTGAGCATGAAAGAGCATAATTAGTTGCTTCTCTGGGAGATGTGGGGTCAATGCTCTTACAAAGATATCACTTAGGAAGATACTTGTGCTTAATAGTTGTTAGGTAGTCAAGGTGTAGAAGGAAGTAGGAGAGCTGTAGGCAGAGGGAACGTCATGATGGGGCCACTGAGGTTAACAAAATTAATGAAGAAAATGAAGGGAGCAAATTAAAGTGAGAGCCTGGTAAATAGTAACCAAGAGAGTTGCACAAAACGAGATGTGAGAAACTGGCAGGAGCCAGATCATATAAGGGCTCATAGCTCCCTTAATTGTTTTGCATTTTATTATAAATCCAGTAAAAATGTATTGAAAGACTTCAAACTGTATCGTGCTATTAGGCAAGTAAAATATGAAAACAGTCATCAGCCTGTTGCTTAAAAAAATAGATGTAAAGAGAATGAGAGATGAGTCAAAAAAGACAGAAAATCCTGTTACAAGGTACAAAGACCTAAAGGTAATTAGGACTAAAACTGATAATAGAAGAGAATTAACTATGTACATGTATGTGTGTATGCATGTGTGCACATGTATGTTTAATGAGGTTTTATTTACATGCATGTATTGTGTATATGTGTGCATATGTATGCGAAATGAGGTATGTATGTGCATGTATGTGTGTATGCATGAGTGCATATGTAATGAAATTGTATCTACATACATGGATGCATGTATGCACACATGTATGTACATGTAATGAGGTTGCATGTGGGTGCATGTGTGCACATGTATGTGTAATGATGTTATATGTGGGTGCATGCATGTATGTATTCATGTGTGCATATGCATGTAAAATGAGGGTGCGTGCGTGTATGCATACATTCATAAGCATATGTAATGAGGTTGCGTGTACATGCATGCATGTATGCATGTGTGCATCTGTATGTGTAATGAGGCTAGAACTAAGGAGATCTGCCTTTTGATTCAATGTGAGATGAGAGAGAGATGCCAGGATGGATTCACTGTCTCTGCAAAGTAAAATGGGATCGTTGATAGTGCTCTTTTCAGAACTGGAAAAAAATGAAGGAAGCCCACAAGTGGGAAGTGAAGACTGAGAGTTCAAGGCTCATGTTTTATTTGAATAAGTGTAAACACTCCAGTCCCATGCACCCCAGAGATGTCAAACAGACATTCGGCTACTCAAGTATGGAATACAGAAAAGAGATTCTAGCTAAAACATCAATTTGTAAATTGACAGCCTTTAGATTGCCCTAAAGGTAATAAAATGAAGCCATCACTTTACATAATAATAAAGACCATTTTACTTTTGAAATTAACATACAGTCAACTGACTTTCTTACAAGATAGTTTTATAGGACAGTTTTAGGAATGTTTACCCATGTGTGTATATTTATCCCTCCCTCTTGTTATCCCTTCATAATCATGTACTTGCCCACTCCTAATTTAATTTCTGTGAAAAATGTTTATATTTTTGCTTCAGAGGGGCAGTCAACGTGGTTGAATTTGACCAGCTCATTCTGTCTAGGCTTCTGTGAGTTTCAGTTTTAATGTTAGTTCAATTTTCAAAAACATTACAGTGATATTCTGACCTGCTCCACACACCAGTAGTCACTGTGGGGAACTGAGCAACATCTATCTCTTTCTTTAGTATTGAAAGTATTTGGAGCTATAATAACATATATGTTGAATCTGAAAAATAGTACAAATAAACTTTTTCTACAAACAGAAATAGATTCACAGACATAGGAAGAAAACTTATGGTTAACAAAGAAGAAGGTGGAGGGAAGATATAAATTGAGAAGAGATGGTTAACAGATGTGCACCACTACATATATATATATGTATATATATATATGTGTATATATATATACATATGTATGTGTATATATATATATGTGTGTGTGTGTGTGTGTATATATATAATAAAATATATATAAAATAAACAAGGGTTTACTGTATAGCACAGGGAACTATATTCATTATCTTATAATAAACGATAAAGAAATAGAATTGAAAAAGAATATATATTACATATATATGCATAGCTGAATCATTTTGCTGTACAACTGAAAATATCACATATTGTAAGTCAACTGCATTTTAATTTATAAAAAAAGGAAAAACGTCCCAAAATATATTGAATGAATTTGGTGTTATTTTAGGATTAGATTCACATGTGTTCCACTGGGAGTGAGGCCAAGAATTTTCTTTCCCTAGGTGTCCGCTCTCTGTCATTTTCCTGGTAATATCTAGCTCTTCTTTTAGGTCCTTTGGCTAGAAAACTTAGATTCTATTTACTATCCCCAGCAATATGTAATTTTCTTAACTGCCTCTATGTCCTTGAATAAGTGGCAGGAAGACAGAGAAAGAAAAACAAAAGTGGGACATGCCCTAAATTTTTGTAACATAGCTTTTTGAATAGAAGAGAAATTTCTCCTTAGTTCAGAGTTGTAGGTGCTACAAGTCCTGTAGGAACTGTTGTCCTTGCCAGTGAATCATTACCTGTGTATTAAGCCTAAACTAGAGGCTTCTCCTGGCACTGTCTGACTCTGATGATGTCTAGTTCTAGCTTTCAGATTGCCTTGAGACTAGGTTGAGAAATAAAAAAGGAAAAATCATGGGAATCTCACTGTTATTCAGTGATATTTCAAATTCTGGGCTGCTCAATCTGCCTACTAATATTTACTTCCCAGACTTCTTACTCTTAGCTTTTTACTTTTAGCTTTAATAACTGCATTCGTTGAGTAAGAAAGGGTATACTGGGTTGACTTGATCTCCAAGTTTCCTGAACTAGGAACTTGACTCATTATTTTATTTTTCCATCCCTAAGCATGCTAGTGTGATATGGGACTCTTGGTGGCAAGGATTAAAACAAATTGTCCTTAATTATGAATAAGCAAACCCCTAGACATATCCTGCATAATGCAAAGGTCTAAAGGCAGTTGAACACTTCCTTGTGAGAGAATACGGACTTAATGAAGGTCTGCACGAGGCAACATCTTGATTCACTCAGGTATGTACTAGCATCATCAATTTGGAATTATTTGGGAAATGAGTTTTTAATAGCAGCTATTTCTAATCCTGAATATATGTACCATTTAAGAACTCAGACTTAACATAATTCCCCAAACAAATTTGAACCTATCATCATGCAGTTAATGGAACACACAGCAGCCAGGAATGAGAATTTAGGTGAACAGAATACTCCTGCATTGCTTGGTCTGTGAAATGCATAGCAGTTATAGCAGGACTAAAGGATTTTAGAACCATTCAAACTGAACAGCTGGAATTCTCTAATGTGGACATTTCAAACTTAAAATTTAATAGTATTAATACACTATACTAATAATATATTTTCATAAAGAAATGATGAGGACTATGTTTGTCATAATATCCCCACATCCCTAAGGCAGATAAGAGAGACTAATCTTAACCAAGGATCTATAATTCCCAAGAGTAGTTATTATTTTATGACAACTATGTACTGGATTCACTTTGCTCTACAATAAATGTCTGTATTGTGATAGAAAATGTAGCATAATTTTCTAAAATATAAAATCAGTTTGACAGCAGTCTAAGTTTGTTTCACACAAAATAATCTAACATGTAAAATATTTTCTAGCCAGCTAGGTTAACTCTTTTAATTTTTCTCGTTTATAAGTAAGCGTTACTTTGGAGACACAGAGATCTGCCAGTAAGCTTAAACCATGGGGCTCTCTGAACTATCAACCCACAACTGACAAGACACTCACATTAATGGCTTATGATATGTATCATTTCACAGACTTTTATAGTACAGTGTGAAGCTAGAATAAGCAGAACATCAATTAACATTTGTCTTTGGAGAATAAAATCAGACTTTATCCTGAAGGTCATACAATTTTGCTTTTACAGTGATATTCTGTAAAGTTTTTCATTATTTTTGGATTATACGAAGATTTTTATTTCTAAATTCTATTTTTTATAAAATTTGAAGGAATGTGCATTTGATTTAGGAAAACAGACAGCTTTAGGTATTTCAAGCTGCCAAGGATGTAATACAGGGAATTAGAGTCTTAAAATAATACCAGAAATGTTGAGGTGAGAAGATAAAAAAATCCATTAATCCTGTTCAGGAAATCAGGAAATGCAGATATTACTAGGAGCCACTGAGATAAGATGAGCTGCCTGCAGCATCTAGCTGGGAGATTTGAAGAGGACGTCCATACTCACCAGCAAAACCTCACATCTATCAACTGTCAGAGCCATTTTGCTTAGTCAACACTGCTGCAGGGGCAAAACTGGCTTCTAGTTCACTTTCCAAATTTTTGCACAAATGTCTTTTAATGGTAGAATTTAAACTGCAGATGTTCAGTCAAGGGCACATTCCAACTCCTGGAGTAGGGACAAAGCTTATAAAGGCAGGAATTGTGATCAGTTTCAACAGACAGTAACCTACTACTCAGCATTCTCAAGTATCTTTCTACTCATAATTATCCTTAAAAGAAAAATTATACAACAGCATGCCTTGGCTTATTGTACTAGCTTCCTAGGGCTCCTGCAACAGAGTACCACATACTGGGTGGCTTAAATAAAATAAATTTATTGCCTCATAGTTCTGAAGGCCACAAGTCCAAGATCAAGGTTCAGCAGAGTTGGCTCATTCCTTCCAAGAACTGTGATGGAGAATCTGTTCTATGTCTCCCTCCAGTAATCACCATATCAATACAACTTTCACCAAGTCAAAAGATGGAATGGTTATCAGAGCATTTTAACAAAATAAACTGATCTATATCCAATCTAAGTGCCTTCTTCAGTAAGATTGAAAGCCACCTACTGCTGCCTTGAGAAATAGGGTTATTTTGGGTCTTCAGTGGTCCTCCGCTTTTGGATAGGGGTCATTTCAGCCCTGGAGAGGTAAATTCATGTAGTTCAGAGCATGTAGATACCTCTACACTTGCCATCATAGTTACTTTGTTCATGATCTTTTTAAGCATAAGCTAGGAGAACCGAGAAAGAGACTGATTGACCTTTACAGAATAAATCATTTTTTCCCACCTGAGGAACACACATCTCTTTATATATTAGACCCTTTCCGACAGACCCATTTGCATACATTTTCCAAGACCCACATTTGTACAATCTTCTGTTATTTTTTCCTCTAAGACCCTGAACATTTAGCCAAGTTATCAGCCACTTCATATCAAGCAGTGTAGATGCATGTGTTTGACCATTTTCTCTTTAGTCAAAATGAACACTAGATGTACATCTCAAGTTCTGTGCTTAGGGAGGATTTTCCTTCTGTCTTTTACATCCATTCTAGATTGAGGGCATTCTAGATTAATGCAGCAGTTCACTTCTGGATGATGCTAACATTTCAAGTGGATTCCAAACATTTCCCTAAACACCTGAAAATAGGCATGTCTCTCTAAATTTGAGATAAATGTATGAAGTTCTACTACATGTGTAGGACTATATATTTCTTTCCTTTTCCTGAGGTGTCTGCCTTGTAGATTGTTACTGTGTTATTGATGCAGAGATAGTAGCAACTATTGTAACTTTACTTTTAATTATAGCCTTTTTGCATTATGAAGTATACATATACATGAAGCGTACATTGTCACATGCAATGATTTTTAGTCCAAAATCTACCTTATATGATATTAAAAGCATGATCCAATGTTCTAATGTCATTTACTTCTATATATTTTCACATGTACATTTTAATCTTTATAATGGCTCCATTTAAGTTTGTTCTTTTCCATAAAGCATTGAAATATGTTTTATTATGATACATTTCCTATATATACATGTTTATTTTCATTTATTTTTATTATCTATACATTTGAACCTACTTGGGTAATATTTTTCTTAAGTTTTCATTTTAGAATTATGGTTATAGTTTGTTGATTTTTTCTTATATAATTTTTTTTATGATATAATATGTCCTATTGGGGTTTATCACAGGAAGACAAAGATGACTTAACTTTGAAAATAAGTAAATGTAATTTTCCATATTAACAAACTAAAGAAGGATAAAATAAAGAAAAACAATTAACATTTTTAGAACAATTGGTAAATTGGTACAAGTTAACATCCATTTATGATAATGATTGTAAGGTTGGCAGATAAAGGATATCTCTGAAAAAAATCTAAAGATAACAGTATATTTAATGGTAAAGATCAGTGCTTTTGCCCTAAACTGGGAAGGAGGCAAAGATGTTTTCTCTATTTCAATATTGTAGTGGAGGTTCTAAGGATAATAGAGCAAACTGCAAGAAAAGACTTCTGGTTTCTAGTTCAGCATGTAATGAGCTCAGAAGCTGCCACTTCATCCTAACAACAAGCAAAAAGATAAATAAACTGAAAAATCAACAACTTTTCTAGTATCCATGAGAAAAGTGAGGGCAAAGAGCAAATCAAAGATTAAAGAGGAAGTCATGGTTTACTTGAGCAGAGATTCATGATAGGAACTTGCTCTAAAACAACTGTGGGGGTAGGAAAATCTGAACTGTAATTGAGGAGTTATTGGAGGCTCCATGTGGGCAACTCAAAGGGTTAAGAACTCCAGGAGGATCAAGTGATAGTGAGTCCCTTATAATTTTGTGAGATTCCAGGACTTCAACCCGATTCTCACAGTAAATGTCCCAGAAAAATCTCTTTATACTTTAAGCAGGGAGAAGTGATAAGGAACCATTTCAAAATATGCCAGAGTACTCTGTCCTTCTTAACAAGGCCTGCCCAAGGGAGAAACTAGTTAACTAGCCCCTAACCTACCAGGGAATTTTCAGAGCCTAACTCAGCTGGGTCAAGGGAATACTCACCTCTAGTCAGCTGTGGCTATCTAACGGGGGAATGGAAAAACCCAATTCCACCTACTCTTTTGTCATCCTCTTCCATTTAAGGGGGAGAAAAAAACCAAGAAACACTTGTGAAGTTAACAGTCCAGAAGGATAAACTCACTTAAAGACCTAGAACTAATCATACCACTGTAGAATGCATTTTCTTCCCCCAAACCTCACCGCCACCATGTAAAGACCTATTTGCAGTCATTCTTTTACCCAGTACATTGTGTCTGTGTATCAAGAAAAACATAAATCATGCATATGAAAAATAAATAGATAAATAATACATTTGAACAGACAAACCAAGCATCATAGCCAGATATGGCATGTATGTTGAAATTATCAGACAGGGAATATAAAACAATTATGATTATCATGCTAAGTGATCTCATGAATAAAATAGATAGCATGCAAAACAGATGAACAATGTAAGCAGGGGGCTCAAATTCCTAAGAACAACAACAATAAAAGAGATCAAAAACATAAAAACAGTTGTGAAGAATGCTTTCTGTGGGCATTAGTGGATGAAAAAACTGAAGAAAGAGCATCTAAACCTGAAAAGCAAAGAGAACAAAGTTGAAAAAAATACAGAACAGAAAAACCAATGATGGCAGGCCAACTACAAAAAGTATAACACGTATAATGGGAATACTAGTAGGAGAAGAAAGAGAAAAGCAAGAAATATTTGGAACAATAATGACTGAGAATTTCCTCAGATTAATTTCAGCAACCAAACCACAGATCCAGGAGGCTCAGAGAACACCAAGCAGAATAAGTGCCAAAAAGCTCCAGAAAAGCATATTATTTTGAAACTACAAAAAATTAACAAAAATGGAAAAACCTTGAAGGATGTCACAGGAAAACAAAAACACTTCAAATATAAAGAACTGTGGATAAGAATTACATCTGATTTCTCCTCAGAAACCATGCAAGAAAGAAGAGAGTGGAGAAAGGTACTTTAAGTGTTGAGAACAACAACAACAACAACAACAACAACAACAAAAAAACAGACACAACTGAGCAAACTGGAATTCTGTACCCTGTGAAATTGTCCTTTAAAAGTAAAGGAGAAATAAAGTCTTACTCAGACAAACAAAAGCTGAGGAAAGTGGTTGACAGTAGATCTGCCTCACAAGAAGTGTTGAAAGAATCTCTTTAGAAAGAAGAAAAGTAACATACGTCAGAAACTCAGATCTACAAAAAGAAAGAAGGAATAAGTGAATATAAATAAAAAAACTTTTACTTTTTCTATTCTTAATTTGATTTACAGGTAACTGTTCAAAATGATAGTATAATGTATTCAATATATATCTTCTGTTTATACATTTACTTATGTATGTATACATATGTCAAGTAAATTACAGCAATGACATAAGGGACAAGACATGGGAATTATAATTATTTTGTTACAAGGTACTCACTACCCAAGAAGTAGTATAGTGTCATTTAAAGTGAACTTGAATTAGTTGTAAATGTATGTTGTAAGATATAGGGAAAACACTAAAAAAAAGTTTTAGGAAAGTAAGAAATAGAACAGACAGATATGCTAAAAATGTAGAGAAAATGGAAAACAAAATGCTCAGTTTAAAACACAAAAGTGATAAAAAGAATGGAAGACAAAAATATGAACAAAGAACAGGAGCAACAGATCCAGCAGGGAGAAAATCAGTAAGAATATAGTTGAACTTCTCAACACCATCATTCAAGTGTTTATAAAGGACACCAATAGGTTACTTCATTCACCAAGAGCAGAATACACATTCTTCTCACACGGAACATTCACTAAGATAGATTGCATTCTGGGCCATAAAACACACCTTAACAAAGTTTTAAAGAACAGAATTATACAATTCTTGCTCTCAGATCAAAATTGGAATGAAATTAGAAATCAATTTAATAATAAAAAAAACTGACAAAAGACCTAGAATAGCCAACAAGATAATGAAGGAGAAAAACAAAGTTAAATGACTGACACAACCCAACTTCAAGACTTATCTTATAATAATCAAGACAGGGTGGTATTGACAAAAGAATAGACAAATATATAAATGGAATAGAATAGAGATCACAGAAACAGACCTATATAACTATTATCAACTAACCTTTGACAAAGGAGCAAAGGCAATACAATGGAGCAAAGATTATATTTTCAACAAAAGTTGCTGGAACAATTAGACATCCACATACGAAACAATGAGTCTAGACACAGATCTTACACCTTCACAAAAATCAAGTCAAAATGGATCATAGACCCAAATGTGAAAAGCAAAATTATAAAAGTCTTAGAAGAAAAGTTAGGTGACTTTCGGTACGATGATGACTTTTTAGCTCTACCACTAAAGGCATGATTCTGAAAGAAATAATTGATAAACTGGACTTTCTCTGTAAAAGTCAATGCCAAGAGAATGAGAAAACAAGCCACAGAACAGAAGAAAATATTTGCAAAAGACAAATCTAATAAAAACTTTTATTCAAATATTTCCCCAATTCATGAAGGGTAGGTACATAAGAAAAAATCCAACTTCTCCTGAATAGCTCTACATGAATCTTGCTTTGTAAATAGCTGTGCAGAGATTATGGCAGTTGTTTTATTCTATATTTAGTGATTATAATATATTTTAATGAAATATTTGTAGACGACTGCATTCCCAGAATCCTCTTTCCTACTCATATTGATTAAATTTTACTGAGATTTGAGATATTTAAACTGCATATAGAAAAGAAAACACAAAAAAATTCAAAAAAAAAAAGAAAGAAAGAAAACATGGTGAGAAGAAAACACAAAATTAGCAGCAGAAACAAATTCAAACAAATTCAAATTAATCAAAAAGTGTAAATAGATAAATATGTTAGGTTAAATGAAAGATGTCTGGCTTTCATTATGTAACAATATCCATTCATATCTGTTAACAACAAATATAATTTTAAAAGAAATTTAACTATGGGAATAGAAAAACCTAGTATGTACAGTTCACTTGCCCATTTTAAAAATTCCATTTTATTTTCTTTTGTTTTGTTTTTGCTTAGGTTGCAGAAGTTGATTTATCACATATATGGTTTGCAAATATTTTCTCACACTCCATAGATTTCCTTTTCATTCTATTATTTACTCTGCTGTGCAGAGTCTTTTTATTTTGATGTAGCGTTTGTAGTGATATATACATGCATATAATGGAAATTCACTCAGCAATGAAAAGAAGGAAATCTTGCCATTCATGACAACATGGATAAACATAAAGGATATTATGGTAAATTAAATAAGCCAGACACTGAAGGCAAAATATTACATGACACCAACTTCTTTTTTTTAACATTTTTTATTGATTTATAATCATTTTACAATGTTGTGTCAAATTCCAGTGTTCAGCACAATTTTTCAGTTTTACATGAACATATATATATTCATTGTCACATTTTTTTTCTCTGTGAGCTACCACAAGATCTTGTGTATATTTCCCTGTGCTATACAGTATAACCTTGTTTATCTATTCTACAATTTTGAAATCCCATCTATCCCTTCCCACACTCCACCCCCATGGCAACCACAAGTTTGTATTCTATGTCTATGAGTCTGTTTCTGTTTTGCATTTATGCTTTGTTTGTTTGTTTGTTTGTTTGCTTAGATTCCACATATGAATGATCTCATATGGTATTTTTCTTTCTCTTTCTGGCTTACTTCACTTAGAATGACATTCTCCAGGAGCATCCATGTTGCTGCAAATGGCGTTATGTTGTCAGTTTTTATGGCTGAATAGTATTCCATTGTATAAATATACCACCTCTTCTTTATCCAGTCATCCATTGATGAACATTTAGGCTGTTTCCATGTTTTGGCTATTGTAAATAGTGCTGCTATGAACATTGGGGTGCAGGTGTCATTTTGAAATAGGATTCCTTCTGAATATAAGCCCAGGAGTGGGATTCCTGGGTCATATGGTAAGTCTATTCCTAGTCTTTTGAGGACTCTCCACACAGTTTTCCATAGTGGCTGCACCAAACTGCATTCCCACCAGCAGTGTAGGAGGGTTCCCTTTTCTCCACAGCCTCTCCAGCATTTGTCATTTGTGGATTTTTGAATGACGGCCATTCTGACTGGTGTGAGGTGATACCTCATTGTAGTTTTGATTTGCATCTCTCTGATAATTAGTGATATTGAGCATTTATTCATGTGCCTTTTGATCATCTGTATGTCTGCCTTGGAGAATTGCTTGTTTAGATCTTTTGCCCGTTTTTGGATTGGGCTGTTTGTCTGTTTCTTATTGAGTCGTATGAGCTGCTTATATATTCTGGAGATCAAGCACTTGTCGGTTTCATTTGCAAAAATTTTCTCCCATTCCGTAGGTTGTCTTTTTGTTTTACTTATGGTTTCCTTTTCTGTGCAGAAGCTTGTAAGTTTCATTAGGTCCCATTTGTTTATTCTTGCTTTTATTTCTGTTGTTTGAGTAGACTGTCCTAGGAGAACATTTTTGAGATGTATGTCAGATAATGTTTTGCCTGTATTTTCTTCTAGGAGGTTTATTGTATCTTGTCTTATGTGTAAGTCTTTGATTCATTTTGAGTTGATTTTTGTATATGGTGTAAGGGTGTGTTCTAGCTTCATTGTTTTACATGCTGCTGTCCAGTTTTCCCAACACCATTTGCTGAAGAGACTGTCTTTATTCCATTGTATATTCTTGCCTCCTTTGTCGAAGATGAGTTGACCAAAGGTTTGTGGGTTCATTTCTGGGCTCTCTATTCTGTTCCATTGGTCTATATGTCTGTTTTGGTACCAATACCATGCTGTCTTGATGACTGTAGCTCTATAGTATTGTCTGAAGTCTGGGAGAGTTATTCCTCCAGCCTCTTTCTTTCTCTTCAGTAATGCTTTGGCAATTATAGGTCTTTGATGGTTCCATATAAATTTTATTATGATTTGTTCTAGTTCTGTGAAATATGTCCTGGGTAATTTGATAGGGATTCCATTAAATCTGTAGATTGCCTTGGGCAGTGTAACCATTTTAACAATATTGATTCTTCCAATCCAGGAGCATGGGATATCTTTCCATTTTTTAAATCTTCTTTAATTTCCTTCATCAATGGTTTATGGTTTCCCGTGTATAATTCTTTCACCTCCTTGGTTAGATTTATTCCTAGGTATTTTGTTACTTTGGGTGCTATTTTAAAAGGGTTGTCTCTTTACTTTCTTTTTCTGTTGATTCATCATTAGTGTAAAGAAATGCAACTGATTTTTGTATGTTAATCTTGTAACCTGCTACCTTGCTGAATTCTTCGATCAGCTCTAGTAGTTTTGTGTGCACCTTTTAGGGCTTTCTATATATAGTAACATGTCATCAGCATATAGTGATACTTTTACCTCTTCTTTTCCAATTTGGATCCCTTTTATTTTTTTCTCTTGCCTGATTGCTGTGGCTAGGACTTCCAGGACTATGTTGAATAGGAGTGGTGATAGTGGGCATCATTGTCTTGTCCCAGATTTTAGTGGGAAGCTTTTGAGTTTTTCACCGTTGAGTACTATGCTGGCTGTAGGTTTGTCATATATAGCTTTTATTATGTTGAGATATGTTCCCTCTATACCGACTTTGGTGAGAGTCATAAATGGGTGTTGAATTTTATCAAATACTTTTTCTGTATCTATTGAGATGATCATACGTTTTTTGTCCTTTCTCTTGTTGATGTGATGTATTACATTCATTGATTTGCATATGTTGAACCACCCTTGTGTTCCTGGGATGAACCCCACTTGGTCATGATGTATAATCTTTTTTATGTATTGTTGGATTCTATGTACTAATATTTTGGTGAGGATTTTGGTGTTATGTTCATCAGTGATATTGGCCTATAATTCTCTTTTTTGGTAGTGTCTTTGCCTGGTTTTGGTATCAGGATGATGGTGGCTTCATAGAATGAATTTGGGAGTATTCCCTTCTTTTCAATCTTCTGGAATAGTTTGAGAAGGAGTGGTATGAGTTGTTCTTTGTATATTTGGTAGAATTCCCCAGTGAAGCCATCCGGTCCTGGAGTTTTATTTGTAGGGAGGTTTTTTATTGCTAATTCAGTTTCATTTCTAGTGACGGGTGTATTCAAGTGGTCAGTTTCTTCTTGATTCAGTCTTGGTGGACTGTATGTTTCCAGAAACTTGCCCATCTCCTCTAGGTTATCCATTTTGGTTCCACATAGTTTTTCATAATATTCTTGTATGATAGTCTGTATTTCTATTTTATTTGCTGTAATCTCCATTTTCCTTTCTCATTTTGCTAATTTGTGCTCTCTCTTTTTTCTTCTTTGTGAGTTTGGCCAGAGGTTTGTCGATTTTATTTACTTTTTCAAAAAAACAGCTTTTGGTTTGATTGATTTTTCCTGTGTTTTTTTTTTTTATCTCTATTTTTTTTTATTTCCTCTCTGATCTTTATAATTTCCTTCCTTCTGCTGCCTTTTGGGGTTTTTTGTTCTTCTTTTTCTAGTTCTTTCAGCTAGTGGGTAAAATTATTTATTTGAGATTGTTCTTTTATGAGGAAGGCCTGTATCGCTATAAACTTCCTTCTTAGCACTGCCTTTGCTGTGTCCCATAAATTTTGTGTGGTTGTGCTTTCATTATCATTTGTCTCAAGGTATTTTTTAATTTCAGCTTTGATTTCTTCGTTTACCCATTTTTTTAAATAACATCTTGTTTAATCTACATGCTTTCCTTTTTTTCTCCTTTCTTTCTCTGTTGATTTATAGTTTCATGGCACTGTGGTCAGTAAAGATGCTTGAGATAATTTCTATCTTCTTAAAATTGTTGAGATTTCTTTTGTGCCCGAGTACATGATCTATCCTAGAAAATGTTCCATGTGCACTTGAAAAGAATGTATATCCTATTTTTGGGTGGTGTAATGCTCTGAAAGTATCCACCAAATCGAATTTTTCTATTGTATTATTTAGTTTCTCTGTTGCTTTATTTATTTTCTGTCTGGAAGATCTGTCTAGTGATATTAATGCAGTGTTAAAATCTCCAACTATGATTGTATTCCCACCAATATCCCCCTTTATCTCTGTTAGGAATTGTTTTATGTATTTAGGTGCTTCTATATTGGGTGCATATATATTTATGAGTGAAATATCCTCATCTTGTATCACTCCTTTAATCATTATAAAATGTCCTTCTTTATCTTTCTTTATGGTCTTTGTTTTAAAAAGCAGGTGTTGCAGTACTGATTTCAGACAAACTAGACTTTAATGGAAAAGCCATGATACCAACTTCTTTGAGGAACATAAAATAGTGAAACTCATAGTAACAGAGTAGAATTGTAGTTGCTAGGGGTTGGGGTGAGAGGGAACAGTCAGGTATTAGTCAAAGGGTATAAAATTTCAGTTTTAGAGATCTACTGTATAGTGCCTACAGTTAACAATACTGTGTTGTACACTTAATAATTCACTAGAAAGATAGATCTTACATTGTCTTCCTATCACAAAATAATAATAATACATAAAGTGGGCAAGAGGCCAGTTTTGGAGGTGATAGGTATATTTGGGATAGATTGGAGGGATGGTTTTGTAGATATATGCTTATTTTCCAATTTGTCAGTATATATATTAAATAAGTATAGCCTTTTATGTCAATCATCTCTCAATTAAGTAGTTTTAAAAAAGAAACCTGTATGTGTATACATACCTAGATTTTTTACAAGAATGAACACAATGTTATATATAAATTCTAAATAAACTCATAAGCAAAATATTTAAGACCAAGTGTGAATTATGGCAAAAATATAAAAGAAACATTGTATGAAAAGATATAGATACACCAAATTTTAATGCAATCAATGATGTTTTCTCATAATATATAAAATAAAAATTTCAGAATTTCAACAATAGACAAATCTATAATATGACGATAAAGGTAAAATTTAACATATAATTTTAGAAACTCGATTATCAAACAGACAAAAAAGTATAGTCATCAGATGATTTGAACAATATAATTAAAGGACTTATTCTAATGAATTTATATAGACCCCTCCAACCGGGTAACAAAAATCAGAGACAAATTACCTTGTGGTTTCCCTGTATTGCACACAGTATTTAGAAAATAGTATCACATTTTTAAAAGTATATCCAAAATAAATTTGATAAGGTATAAATTGAATAATTACTTGTGATATTAAGTGAGCATGTTTGTTTATTTTTGTTCTTGAACCCAAGAAGTAAATCTACAGTGAAAGCAGATGCATAAAGGGGGGATTACTTACTTTTTTTTTTGTTATTTTCACCCCTTATCCATCATTTACAAAAACTTCATTACTTTTCAGAGCTAAAAGTAGCCATGCTGTCTGTTATCAAGTTTTTCTCCTTCACATTTGTGCATTATTCTGATCTCAAATTGAACCAGAACTGGTAAATTGCTTGAAATAAGACACAAAGAAATTAACATTTGTTTAAATATATCCTGTTTTTATAGACACCCTTCAACCCCGACCACTAATACACCTCAAATGGAAAAGGAAATGTCATTAAATATCACAGACATTTGAATTATTTGCTGATATATATATGTACATAAAATTAAGCATATCCAACTAGGCTAGATTACTATTGACAGATTCATCCCATTTCCTTGCACTTCCATTTCTTGCTGTGAAATCTTAAGGAAGTGTGGACTAATGATCTATATTGTATTTAGATCTTATTACATACTTCATTTTTCAGGCTGCACTTTATTAAGTTGTTTGATGTTTATTCTTAGGTAAATGCGTTTGCATATTATAAAAGTTAAGTTTCAAAAAAATCTGAGTCAGTTAGTGATTAAAGTATTAATTAGTTCTTGGTTCCCTAAAATCATGAAAGAGTTAATTTAATTTGTCTAAGTGCCTCATATCTTTAGGGAGTATTTTATTGACAGAGTAGACTTCCCTAAATGTATCACAACTGTTTTATTTAGACATTCAATTCTACAATTCAATTCTAAGTCAATTTTCATTCCTTTAGCAGCTTGAGAAAGATGATCTCAAGTGAATGTAAGCAGATGTTCCCATTTAAAAAAAACAACCATCAAAATTTTGACATCTATTTAATTCTGGAACTTTTTTTACACTACCTACAAAACACATTTTACTTAATGTTAAGTAAAAACTATAAAACCATATACCTTTATCCCATTCTTTTTAACTGCTTTTTTACTTTAATTCTTTATGAAGTTTATAAGAATATACCTTCCTTTATTTGGAAGCTATCTGGGCTGATGTGAATATATGTAAATATGTGACAACTCAGTCATCTAGTTTTAATATTTATTCTTAGTTTATCACTTCATTCAATTTTGGTACTATGCCTTTACTATAGATGCATTTTTTAATGACTATTTGGTCTAGAATCAAAGATTCTCTTCATAGAGTTCTCTAATTTATTTGCCTTTTGTTACACTGCTGTATAAAGTGTGTACTTTGTACTTTAATATTCTCAGTAAACATTATAAATCATATTTTATTTTAATGTAAAAGAAACTAGATTAAAATAGCTTGATACTAATTCTTAAGACAATTTGAAACATGGTTTAGAACACCAACAATTGTTTTCACTAGTTAAATATTTTAACATAAACAAATCATTTTGGTGTCAAATTATATCATCTTCAAAATAAGGAGACTGAATCTGGTTCTACTTTCAACAGCAAAGTCATATTATTCTATGATAAGTGTGAAATTATGAAAAGTTTATTTTACTGTACTCCTCTCTTTGTTTTTAAAAACACATTAGAATTTTACTTTCTTAACTAGATAAACAACTTGCATCTCATCATAAGAAAAAAAATCAGACAAACCCAAATTCAAGGTCAGCTTACAAATTTTGTCCAGTATTCCTAAAACCTATCACTTTCATGAGAAAGAAAGGTTAAGAAATCATTTAGACCAAAAGAGACAGACAGGATGTCTAAATGCATTGTGTTATCTTACATTGAATCTTGGGACAGAAAAAGGAACTCAGAAGAAAAATTAGTGGAATGTGAATCCTCAATCTGGAGTTTAGTGATTAGCAACTTACTAATGTTGGTTTATGAGTTGTGACAAATGTACTGTGTTCATGTAAGATGGGACAATATGTGAAACTGGATGAGGGATATAAGAAAACTTTCTCTCTTATATTTACAGTTTTTCTATGAATCTAAAATTATTCAAAAATAGTTTAAATTTTAAAAAAGATGAATCAACTTTCTCAGGTAATACAAAATCAGTAATACTTAGCTGAGCTCAAACTTACCCTTTCAGAAACTTTAAAGGAATTCCTACAGGTAGAAGAATTATGACATAGATCAGAAATGTGGGTCTACAGAAAAGAATAAATTCAGTCAGTGAAGATAACCTGAACTCTTTCTGGAATATTTAATTACTCTAAAAGTTATGTAAAAATAGTATAAGTAGAAGTATGACATGTATGACAACCCAGAACAAGGAAATAGAATTGAAAAATTGTAATATCCTACACCATGTGTGGAGCACAAAAATATTATTGGAAGGAAGGCACAGGTTATTTTAAATGTACATTGTAGATTCAAGGGCAATCACTAAAGAAATGTTAGAATATGTTTAAATAATTAGTCCATAGATCAGATTAAATTGCATCATAATATGTGCTCAATTAAATTGAGAGAAGACACATAAAGAAGAAAAGAGAAGCAAAGAACAAACAAAATGAATTGAAAGCAGCTAGCAAGGGCATAACTTTAACCCAACCACATTAATAGGCACTATAGATGTTGATAGTCTAAACACACCAGATAAAAGACAAGGATTGTAAAACTGGATAAAAAATCAAAACCAAACTATCTGTAAGAACCTATTATAAAGACAGGATAAAAGTAAAAGGATGGAGAAATATAGATAGATAGATAGATAGATAGATAGGTAGATAGATAGATAGATTAGATAGATAGATAGATAGATGTAAATTCTAGCAAAAGAATGCTGGAATACCTATTTTAATTTCAAACAAAATGACTTCATAACAAGGAATATTTTTATACCTATAGAAGGATATACATAAAGATCTTCAAGAAAACATAATAATTTTAAGTGCATATACACTTAAAAGCTGAGCTTAAAAACATATGAAGTAAAAACTGACAGATCTGAGAAGAAAGAAAAAAATTCACAGCTATAATCTGATATATCACAATTCCTTTCTCAGGTAGTATTTAAAGATTTTTTTTTTAAATGAAGGTCTTAGAGATTGAACCTGGGACATTGTGCATGCTAAGCCTGTGCTCTACCACTAAGCTATACCCACCCTGCCCACTAAACTGTTTGTGATACTGTGATGTATAATGAGAAATATATATTTGTTCTTCATCCCATTTCTGGTTTAAAACCTGTGGAATTTCCTAAGAGCAACAAAAGTGTATTTTATTATGTTAATGAAGTGACTTTTGGAAAGCATCTAAGGATGGGGTCTCGTGAGGAGAATGGAACAGTGATTAGACAGTTGGAACTTTCAGTCTACCCCTTTGACCTCCAGGGAAGGGAAAAGAGGTGGAGATTGAATTAGTTGCTGGTGGTTAATAATGTGATCAATCAGGTATATTCAATGAAGCCTCCATAAAACCCAAAAGGTTGGGATTCAATCAGCTTCTGGGGAGAGTGGCATTCTGGGACAGGACATGGAAGCTCTGAGCTCTTTCCCCATATCTTGTATTATGCACATCTTTCATCTGGCTGTTCCTAAGTTATATCATTTTATATTTAATCAGAATCTAAGAAATTTAATATTTCTCAGAGTTTGGTGAGCCACTCTAGCAAATTAATCAAACTCAATAGGGGCTTTATTGAAAACCCAATCTATGCATAGTCACATGGCAGATCAGATAAGTGATAACCTACCCTTGTGATTGACATCTGAGGAGTGTGTGTTTTGGGAGTAGGGGATGGAAGCAGTCTTGTGGGACTGAATCCTTAACCTATGGAATCTGACAACATCTCCAGATAGGTAGTATCTGAATTGAGTTGAATTATGGGGCACCCAGCTGGTGTCAGAGAATTGCTTGGTGGTATGGGAACTCCACCACCTCTGATACATACATACATTGGAATTGATCCAGAATTATTATACTGTTTTTCTTGATTGGCAATGTATATACATAAATACATATCTTTTACTTTGGAGCCTAAATTCTTCTAGTTTAAATCAAAAAAGACATAACATCAGTGAGAAAATTATCATGCAGTCATAGTTGGGTAAAGAAAAATACTTATTTTTCCTACTGGGCTTACTAAGTTAAATATTTCTGGGTTACTTTGGAAATGTTATTGTATGCAACTTGGCTGAATACTTGAATATATTGGGCATCTTGTTTGCTGTGATACCAAAAGTCCATTAATTAACCTCTCTCGGTTTTCCAATTCAGCTTCATGTAAAGTATAATTTTAAGTAGCTCAATCATTTTAATGTGAGTGAATATAATTGTAAAGCGCTGAAATTGTGAATTGTGATTTCTATTATTAACATTGTGAATGTTAACATTGTTTAATAAGAGACATGTAGATAGTGAAGATAAGAACAGAAGCATTCATTGCAAATTAATAACATTCTGGTCTTAAGCACCAAATATATGCTAAGAATACCAGATTTTATATATATATCTGTTACCTGAAACTGGGTTTATCTGTTAGTGAGTATGGAGTCAAAAGACACAATCAAGGCCAACAGTGGAGGAAGGAAAGATTTACTACTTACAACAAGTAAGGGGGACATCAGAGATATTTTCCAAAGAAATGTCTCCCTGAATAGCAAAATTGGTGAAGTTTTAGGCTAAGGTGGGTACATACATATGAAGGGGATTGAGCAGAAAAGAATTCAACATAGAATAGGGGCAAAGGTTGACAGAGTTTAGGCTCTGGTTGATTGAAGTCATGAGAGCCAGCAAATGTCAACATTATCACTCCTTAAGTTCCAGTTAGTCTGGTAGTTGAGTGCTCAAGGAGGTTTGGATCCTGGAAAATAGTTCAAGAATGTGCTTTGAGCTAAACTCTATCTTCAAAACAGAATTGTGAGTTTGTACAACTGATATATCATTTTCAATATGGTGAGTCATCTCCCTGGCCTGGAAATAGCTGTTTGTTCTTACTTTCTTCAGTTCCCTTAAAACCATTAACTACTCAGACCTATTCTTCCACAAGGGCAAGCATTGTGGCCACACTTAGATCACAAAATGGCTTAGGCCTAAAATAGCTCCTCTGATGCTACGAAAGACATGTCTGGTTCTCTTTCTCAGGATATCCCTGACACTACCTGCTTACACAGCCAGGGGGTCTTCCCTGACAAGAGTCTTACCCAAATACTAGCTTACTGCCTCCACTCAGATTTCTGTCAGAGGACATGGCAGACCAGTGTCACAGATGGTAAAACAATTCACAAGAGACGAAGGAGGAGAATAGTAAAGGAGTTTATTAGGTTGCACTGCCATGGACAACAGCGGGCCACACAGGTGAGAGGTGCCTTTGTGAGCACCGAGGGTAGGTTGTTGAGGTCTTTTATGAGTAAGGGGTTGGTGAACACAATGGGTTGGAGTCTGTATGTGTGTATAATTCTCTGGTGATTGTAGGTGAGTTAAGAAGTTTAGGCTCCCTGAAGAGGTGGTGGCATTTATGACTCTGATAAGGTGGGCTGAAACAAACCAGCCTGAGGTTAGGCATTACCTAGGGCTATTTGTTAGGGCAAACACGCCCAGAAAAGAACATACTTTATCTTTTCAGGGATTGAAAACAGACATCTGAGAGCCCAGGAATGGGGGTCATTGGACTTTGAAGGATGACAGTTGGCCCCACAATTTCTATTAGATATCCAAATCTTACATTTCTAAAATCCCTCTCAAATCGCCTCCCCACCAAAGACTTCATCCATCTCAGTAAGTGGCAACTCCCCCTTTCCAGATTCTGGAGCCTACATCCTTGAAGTCATTCTGGAATTTCCCTCACACTATATATTCTATTTAGCTTCAATTCCAGAATCCTGCCACTTCTCACTGCTGAGACACTTTGAGCAAAGCTACTAATCTTTCAATCTGAATTATTATAAAAACACTGTAAAGGTACTCCCTAATTTTGTACTTTCTATCTACTGGGGCAGCCAGAATGATCTTTTTCCTTTTTTTTTTTAACTTAAATATAGTTCATCTACAATGCTGTTAGTTTCTGGTATATACCAAAGTGATTGTGTTGTATATATATATATATATATATATATGTTTATCATACTCTTAATCATCAGAGATTATTACAAGATATGAAAGACAAATATCATGTGATATTACTTATATGTGGAATCTAAAAATATATATATATATATAGTTTATTTATTTATCTTTCCAATCATTTGCACTATGTCTGTTTTCTTCACTGGATTGCATCCGCAGCATTATGTGCCAGTGCTTAGCACATGGGAGTGATTAATAAACTAATGATGCTAAATTAATGAGGTAAACTCTATTCTATGTGAATGGGCTCGATTTTCATAATATTCAAAATTTCAAATTTTTATTACTTTTTGAATTTTGTTCATGATGCAATTGAATTATTGAAGACACCAGTGACAATGTTTACTTTGTCTTTAAAACAAATCAAATGAAAGTACCATTAAAAAGTAATATGTGATTGACAAGACTCTGATTATTATAGTAGTAGTAAAATTTTTTTTGAAATTAGTTTCTAAATTAATCTACCTGGACCAATTAATGAAGAAAAATATACTATTCGGAAAACATTGTGAGAAGAAATTAAAGCATAAACTAGAAAAGTTTTGATTGGAATTTTAAAAATACAGCAAAAGGACACTGAGAATAGAAGTTTGTCTGATTATAGGACAAGTAGGGTCAAATAAAACTTAGTACTAGAAACTGAAAGCATACAGAGTTATCATTAGCTTCACACTTTTCTCAGTGACCAAGATGGCCTTAACATTCCCCTCAGCTTAACTAAATTTAAATAGGTTTCTTCCTTACAGTAGGTCCACAACCTCCCTTTTCTTAGAGCACTGACTTTAGAAAACTCACAATTGTAAATTCTTTCTCTACCTCTTTGAGATGTAAATCTTCTACAACTTAGGAGTGTCTTTCTCAAGGACCTGGAAGCTATCCCTTTGAAATGTAATCATCCACAAAAATAGCAACTCTGTCTTCCAGCCTCTAGGGGAGGGTGGGAGCCTAACTTCCTTAAATGCCAGTTAGCAAATACAGATTGCATCACCACACTGCCCAACCTGCCACCAAGAACTCATGCTTTTCCACCAAGAACTCATGCTTTTCCACTAGCTTGACCAACACAGGTATCCCTGCTTTTCCTAAGATTGCCTAACACCACTTCCTTTTACAAAAGACCTACATTAAGACCCGTTTTCACTAACAGAAAGAAATACAAAGAGGATTTTAGCTTTTACAGAAGAAGGGAAAATGTGAAAACAGCCATCAGAGTTGGTTTTGCTGTGAGCCATCTCAGGGACATCCCACAACCGGAGCAGCAAGAGTATCAATGCCAAGCTCCTTCCTTGGGAAGTACACTCAGTATCTCAGCATCAAGCCACCATAGCTTTGAACTGTGTCTGTGAGCACCTGTGCTTTATCTCAACTTATTTATTTTGTGCATTTATTAAACAGACGTGTCCTTAAGGTAGTTGTGTCTTCACTTAGTCCATTTCAGCTTTCAAAAGATTTCATAGAAATGTTCTAATTTCAATAGTGAGAGAAACCTGTCCTTCATTTCTGTCTCATTTTGTAGCTATTCATTTTCAATCATTTGTTGAATTTCAGTAAAGAAAAACATAATTGTATTAACTATTTGATTATCCTGGAACACAGATCACTTGAAAAGAAACAGAATAAAGGCTTGGTTACTAAAATTTTGTTAAATTGTTTTCCTTTAAATGAGTTAGTTATCTTGCATTACCCAAAGGTGGCTGAAATAATCCTCTCAGTTATGAATTTATGTCACTTAAGAATTTTTTAAGTGAAAGCAATTTGTCATAAGTTTTCTTATTATTTCTGGATTTTGAAACATACTTAAAAAAATTTCTCCTCTCTAGTGTTATAGAGAGATTTACTTGTATTTTCTGTTGTACTTCTACAACTTTTTTTTTGTATGCTTTGTTTTGGGGGGGAGATAATTAGGTTTGTTTGTTTATTTTTTAAAATTTAGTGGAGAGACTGAGTGAGACAGGAGGGAAGGGGTCAGGGCACAGGCATTCAAGGAATGATACAGCAATTAACACCAAAATGGGGGAAGATTCAAATGCCAGTAGGCCTTGAGGATCAAGATGGCTGGAGATTTGACTTCCAGTAGATCTTGAGTTTCATTATATGCTCGCTGTAATATATTAGCATGGTAAGTAACATGCCCACAGGCACCATGACAGTTTCAAGGCTACGCATAAAAGATCAAAGAGTGGGAAGTGGCCCAATTCCTGGGGATCCCAGCCCCTTCCCCAGGGTAGTTGGATTGGTCTTCCCACTTGTAGAAGTGGGAAGTTATGGAGCCCATAAAAAAACTGGCAACATGCCACCTCATAACCTCTCTTGCTCCCTGATCTTTGGAGATAACCCACATTCTGTCTATGGAGTGTGTATCTACTTTCTGTAACCCAACCCCCACACCTTGAGGCCTTTCTCTTGCCTTCTGAAACAGACTGTACTCTAAGTAGTATTTAACTCTCTAAATAAATCTACCTTTACTCAACTGTGGCTTGCTCTTAAATTCTTTCCTGTGCAAATCCAAGGACCCACACTTGGCAGGGCACATCCCAGGGATTCAACCAAGACCTGAAGACATGGCCCTTCTCATGCCCCACATTCGTTTTTCCTGTATCATGGGGATTGAACCCAGGACCTCATGCATACTAAGCATGTGCTTTACCACTGAGCTATACCTTCCCCCTACAACTTTTAAAAAGTAGTATGTCTGTTCCACTTGGAATTTATCTTTTGTTAAAAACGGTTACATATTTTTTTCAATATGACCCTCTAGTTATTTCAGTACCACTGAATAAAAAGTCATCTTTCATCCTTAGACATTAGTCATTTTTGAAACAAACTTTATAAATAGCTACACTAGCTACATAAAAACACCTGATGGTATTTTTATTGGCACTGCACTCAATTTATAAATTAATTTAGGAAGAATTGACAAATTTAAGATATCGAGCTTTAGTACCAAATCATGGTGTCTCTCTTCAATTATTCAGCCTAAGCCAATGTTTTTTATTAGTATTTTATAGTTTTGCCATATATATTTTGGAGTTTTCTAATTCCTAACTATATAAAATTATATTTATAGTATATATATTATATGTGATTTTATATACTTAGAGATTATTTACCTATGCTGATAACAAAATATGTATATATAGTTTTAACTAGAATATGTATCCTATTTCATCAAATAATTTTTCTGTATCTTTGAAGAAATTAAGTGATTTATCTTTAAATGTATTAAAGTAATGGATATTTTAAATGTTTTATTAGTATTGAATCATATGTATATTCATATAAAAATTATTTTTCATATGTATTAACACTGTATTAGATTTTCTAGTCTAATATTGCATTTAACATTTTTGCACTGATATTTGTTAGTAAGAGTTATGTATTATTGTATGTTTTAGTGGATTCACTGTTAGGCTTTGGGACCTATTTGTATATGTTTCGTTCACACTATGTACATAGTGATCTACTCTCTTCTGACAGTCATGGTTTCTGATGATTAATCTATGGACAGTTCAGTCATTTTTCTTTGTATGCAATGTTTTGTTTTCTTCTGGCTCCCTTCAATATTTTTCTTATCTTTTGGTTTTCAGCAGTTTTAGTAAATATATCTAGGGATGGTCTTTGATTTTATTCTATAGAAATTAGCTGAGCTTCTTGACTATGTCAGTTTCTTGTTGTTCATTAAATTTTTGAGGACATAGTTATATCTTTAAATAATTTTTTACTGTCTTTAATTTTTCTTCTCTTCCTCTGGATTTTCAATAGCCTGTATGTTTTAAACTTTTTTATATGATCCCACAGATTCTTGTTATTTTTTAAACATTTTGTCTGTCTTTCTGAAAGAATAATTTCTGTTAATCTGTCTTCAAGCTCATTTCTTCCTGTTCACTAATGCTTCTGTTATCTCCATTCTACTATTGAATATATCGAATCATTTTATTTCAGATTTTTTTTAGGTATAATTTTCATTAGGTTCTTTTTCTTCATATTTATAAAAATTGTATCAGAACTTTACCTTCCCATTCATCGTAAGTGTTTTCCCTTGTCTCATGGAACAGTTATAATAGCTGCTTTAGAGCCTTTGTTTTGTAATTCCAACATCTGGGTCAGGTTTGGGTGAGGCACTATTGTTCCTTCTTCCACAGAGATTGATTAAGTGCTACTGGTTCTTCGTCTATTGTGTGATTTTACGTAGACTCTAGCTCCTGTTATAATTCTTTGAAGAACATGGCATATTTTGTTTGCTTGTTTTCATTTGAGCAGTCAATCAACCCAAATAGGTTTGGACCAGGTCTTACTTTTGGGCTGGACTGTAACTTAAATATTCTTTCAGTTTTCAAATCTCTACTGTTCTACTGCTTTGTAACTGCTATTCACATGACCTACTCAGTGGTTTGAAACTTGGGCAGTGATTTAAATTACAGTTCAGTTTCTGAGCCTTTATGCAGCTGATTTGGGGTTGCCGATGCAATCTTGTAGGAGTTAATACACAAAATCAGTGTGTCCTCTTCCCTGGATATCTCTACTGTGAAATTTTCTGTGCATTTCTCCAAATACCAAAGTCTTTGTGTTAGTATGAATAAAAATGCAGCATGTATATAAGTCTGATCAGATGAAAGTATAAGGAACTACCTACAACAGTCATAGTAGTATCTCTTTCTGAAATAAATAACTATGTAAGTAAAGCTGTCTCTTTCAAATATTGCTATGTATCTCAAAATAAAAGCAACTTAATTCAGTTATTTTCTACCATGAAACACGGTTATGAGAGACTTCTGCTAAGTCTCTCATTTATATTCTTATATGTCTTCATGCTTCAGTTTCTGTATTATCAAGACTGAATACCTGGACAACTGAATTATATTTTAGTCAACTCTTCTTTGAAATACAATGGCTCAAAAAAACAATGTGAAATAGTTCTTCTTGAATAACAAGCTGTTTAGTGTAATATGTAGTATTTATTATGTTTATTACAATATGTTTATTATTTGTGCACATTTTAAGTCCCTTTTGTGATTTTCTCTCTCATATATGTAAAAAATCAAATATTACTAGATAATTAAAGATATATAATATTGAATTATGTTATGCCTTTCTATAAAATAAATTATTAAAGTGATATATATATCAAAAATTAAGAAAAAGGAGAAATGAGAAGCAGTGCAGCTTATTTACGATTAACAAGTAATCAAGAGATTAAAACATCTCATTTTTTTTATTGGTACCATGTGATCCAGCAGTTCCACTCTGAGGTACATATCCAAAGAAAACAAAAACTCTAATACAAAAAGATACATGCACTCCAGTGTTCATAGCAGCATTATTTATGATAGCTCAGATATGGAAATGACCTAGGTGTCCATTTATGATAAATGGATACTGAAGATGAGTATCTACACACACACACACACACACACACACAGTCATACACTGGACATGAATCAGCCATAAGAAAAAGAACGGGTGGGAGGTATAGCTCAAGTGGTATAGTACATGCTAAGCACACACAAGATCCTGGGTTCAATTCCCATTACCTTCCCTAAAAATAAATAGACCTAATTACCTCCCCCACCCCAACCAAAATAAAATAATTAAATAATACAATAATGAATAAATAAGATATTAAAGAAAGAAAATAAATAAATGTTGCCACTTGCAACAACATGAATGGACCTGGGGGGTGGTGTCATACTTAGTGAAATATCAGAACAGAAAAGAAAACATCTCATTCTGAAGGAGGTCTTTGTCTCAATGCCTCAGGAGAATTGTGGGGCTGGATCATTAGTCACATACGTGGCTATTTGTTGGTAATATCTATAGTCATCCTAAGCATGTGCTAGATGAGGAAATTGGCATTTACTATAGAGCATCAAAAAGCAAAATTTTGTAAATCCATAAAAAGTAGCCCCCTGGCGGTCCTCAAACATTATTCAGAAGTCATTTGAACAGGCTCAAGTGCATGCATAGCATCTAGGGGTGAAATTAGATTAATATTTTAGTGCTGTTCTTACATCATTATTACAAAAAGATGGGTATGGTCTAGGGAAACACCACATAGCAACAGGGAGTAATGAAGTTTTTCAGATGGCTGATAGCTGCAAAATATGTGAATTCAAATTAGGTTGCCAATGATCTAACTAATTTTACCAGTAAATTATGGTGATTTGTAAATATTTGTATCTTCATAAGTATTAATTATGAGTAATAAATTAAGGTGGCATAAACAGATTTTACTTTACACCAGATGCTCAAAATACCAAGGGATGAGAACTATGGGAACAAATCAAATTTCCCCAAAGTATGCAAATAATGAATCTTTTTGTTAAGAATGTCAAGTTTAATTTAACATTGCCGTCGTAATGCACTACTCTTCAACGTTTATTTACTTGGGGCCTTGTGCCAGCTACCTGGACCAACTCCAATGCCTACTGAGCTAAAATCTGGCTTGCCTAAGGAATGATTCCAATGTATTCAAATTCAACACACAACATAAAGATCCTTCTGAATAAAGTTAAACTGTTGAGAGGTATTTGACTGATAAACTTTGGTTCCATTTTTAAGAAGTAATTATGTGCTTTACTTGGGGCCTATTATAAGATTTCAAGTTTCTCTTTCCTCTTAACTGAACCTCCTTCCTTTTCATTGAATACCACCTTCATTCCCTCAATAGAAATGACAAACAATGCTCAAACATCTGGAATGGTGCTACCTGATAAAATACCTAGCATCATCGTATGTTGATTTATTTCCTCTGTGTATATTTCACACTGCCTTTTTCCATACAATTAAAGGGAAAGTATTTTCTGCATTCACTACAAGTAAATATAATGGGCATAAACCAATAAACCAAATTAATTCCTCAGGGTACTTGGGGAGAATCATAGATTTTGCATGTAAATACAAATAAATAATTGATAGATAATTCAGTTATTGACACTGAATTTCTTTTAACATTCAAATATTATGACATTCAACTCACTTGTAAAACTTTTATTTCTTAAAATTCCTTGAGACCGTTTTGGAAAAAGAAAATGGGACTTGTGGTAAGATATAATATTTTAAATTATACATTCACCTATATATGTTGTGGTAATAAATCTCTCATAGAACAGATAAGCCTTCTTTCAAACTTTGAAATCTAGATTCATTCTGTTCCAGCCCAGTTGGATAAATATGGATATGGGAAAAATAGTTAGCATTTTTAAAAATGTATTTTCCTTCCTGCTTGGGCTGTCTCATGGTTTTAATGATTCTCAATTCTGACTCAGTGTAAGTGCTAGTCATAGAGTTCTCAAGGTTACTCCAAAGCCTTTACGTGATATGAAAAATGCCAGTTCGCTTTTTCTGGGAAAGACACGAACATACAGTCTCATTGGAAAAACTAGATGTTACTCCCCCAGCTTCTTTTCAACATATCAAAGAAACAAGAATTTAGGAAGATGATTCTTTGACTTATGTATGCCAAAAATATATGCCAAAAAACATTATACCTACCATCCAATATATAAGAATTATCAAATTTTAACAAACATACATTGAGTTTTACAAATTAGGACATACTGTAAGTAATGAGTTCATATTGTGATATTGTGGATGGTGGGAAACCTGCTCCTGTCTAACACTTCTTTCATTTCATTGAAGTTGTATCAAAAGTGAGATCATTTTATTAAAATTTCATACAAGTGATTTCCCAGTTTGGTTTTAGTAAATGCCAAATAGACCAGAGATTACAACAGAACGGGATGCTAAAGGAAAGAAAAGATGTGCATTAAAATAGAATAAACAATAAAAGCATTAAAGGTAAACTATTGAAAATATATTTTTGCTCTTTGCACTAGACTGACCTACATCCAAATAATAGATATTGTCAGTGAGAATGTATATAAAAGGGGGTATATCCATGCTGATTTATCCTTTGCAGCCTTTTCTTACAAAAATTTTGAATCAACTGTTTTATGCCACAGTATTATGGGAAATAAGAATTCAGTTATTTTGCCTGGCAAAATTATGTTATGATAAGCACACATTTGCACCCTGGATTCTGAAATAAGTTTATTTCCTGCTGTGAAACCGAGAAAATGTGGTTGATAATATCAGGTTTCAGGCTTACATTTTATATTGATTTGTCATAATGAGAAGCTGTAACTACAGGCCTGGGAGACCACGCTGTTCTGCCCTTCTTGCTTAGAATAAGCTCAAGATGAGGAGCAAATAGTAATATGAAAAAGCAAAAGGCTGAGGGATTATTATATAGGATATTTACTAGATCTTCTCTAGTCTAAGACACATGGCTGTCTTTGGAATATTTAAGAATCAATAAGGAATATGTAAATAAATTTGAGTTTATTGAATGTATTTTTCAACATTAGATGTTCTGATACTAGCAATGAAAGTCTACATCAAACAAAACCTTTCTCCCTGCCATGCCTCCTGCCCCAAGAAAAGTAATTTCCTGCATAAGTAATCTTAATCCAGTGAAGATTTAATTTGGTCTTTTTACTTTATAAATCTAATTCACTTACTCAATAAAATGTTGCTGGGTTTAAACAACAAGGGATATATCAAAGATGTATTAAAATGTCTTAAAAAAGTCTATTTTCTCCATGCTGCATTACAAAACATTTTTCAATTCATAAAGCTAATCTATATACCTCCATAACTGTAAAGATAATGGATTCTTCAATGGTTATTTTATTACCCTAATGACTTCAATACATCAATAACATGTCTCCAAATATTCCCCTTCCTCTAAGAAATATTACAAACACAATGTAAAAATCATCTCTCTTAATTTGTGTAAAACTATTATGTTTCATATGTTATTACAAATGAGGTTTATCCATGGACTCAATGACAATGATTTCCAAGGAGAATTTTTAAACAACAGCAAATTTTGGAGAGGAAAGACTTACAAATAAAATTGCGGAATAAAGATTTCTAATGTGATTGATTTGTGCTTCCAACCAGTGTTCCCTGATCCTTAGTGGAAGAACAGGAAAAGGGAGCCAAAATGGAAATTTCATAATTCACTACAGGTTGACAGATCGATCTGCTAGGATATAAAGTGACCAGGCAAAGAGGTTGTACGTGGTACATCTTTGAAGTGATACAGTCATAGAAATTACAACAGAACTGTATGCTTTGTTGAAGATTTCATATTAAAAGAGCTGTATCCTGAGGCTTCTGTAAGTGAACAGTGTAGGAAATGCTGTAAATTGTTACCACTTGTACAATATCTTTCTCTAGAAATAGTTAATAAGACCCTTAATCTGGACTTTTGGTGAATTCTGTTTTTAGAGGTAACAGTATCATTTGTTGATTGATTTATTGATTTGCTAAAACTAAAGCTGCTAATCTTTATCTTTTATTAATGAATATATTACCACAGCTACGAAATCCAAGTAATTAGCCAAACTTGCTCTAAATAGCCTTACTAGAACCATAAATTGCCATAAGTTTGTCTTTAAGCTAACAATTTACCTTGAACACCTGCATTTAACTCAATTCTAGTTCAGGATAATTAGAAAAAAGGCAAAGCAATGCAAAACAAAACAAATAATAAACACAAAAACACTTCTCCTTGATGATGGAGTTATTTGTTACAGAAGCCGACTAGAAAAATTAACGATGAATCATAGTTAAGCTTCCAGACTGGAGTTAATGCCATAAAGTGTTCTCATTCTGAAAGATCTAAGCACCCCATTCCCAACTCCTGCTTCTTTCTCTCAGAAACCAGATCACATTTCAAACTTTGGATATCACCTCTATCACCTCTTCAAAAAGCTTACATTACCCAGAGTCACTCAGTCAGTTTAGACTTTGGTGTCTGCCTCTGGGAGCTCAAAACAGTGTGTGTTTCACTTTGACGCCATGTGTCAGCTAGGACTGTCACTGGAGATTTGCCTGAAATCAGACTAGAACTCCATCTGGTGGTGGACTGTCTTTGCTAGAGTCTAATAACCCAGTCCATTGGTTCTCCATAAACGCTTACTACATGAATGGTTAGCTAGTCTTTCTATGTGTTATTTTAGTCAAGGTTGTTGTTTCTTTCCTTTTTCTGAAGCAGAATAATATACTCTTTCCTAGAAGTGGCTAATTAAGTTGTTATTACTGTTTTAAAATAGGATTGTTTTGTGTATTTATAGCTAATTATAAATTGATGATTTTTTTTTTTACACTGAAAGCCTTCCGAAAGCAATAAGAAAGTCAAGGTGATCTCTCTAGAGATCATTTTACATTTTATTATAAAGAACTAGTTTTGTGAGAGGTCCTCTAAAACAAACAATATTTTTATTGGTGTATGTGTTATAGTATGTTTTTCTTTTGAAAAACTACAAAATACATGATTTACTAAATATTCTAATAATACCCACATTTAAAAAATTTTATTATTTTGTTTAGCCATGCATTTCTCAAACTAACAGTAACTCTGAACCACTTGTTTTGTATAATTCATATTAGTAAACTAGAGGTCTCATATTTTGTGAAACATATTCTAAAAAATGTCATGTGATTACAATCAAATCACAATTTTTGTTAACACTTGTTAGCATTAAAGTTACAGAAACGGTTCAGGAGGGTCAATATCTTAAAAAAAAAAGTTATCTCGTAATGAGATAATGGAGCAAACCAAAGGAAATGTCACCCAGTAGTTAATTAAATGTGAACAAAATATTGGTGATATTTTCCAGAATAAAAAAAAATCATTACATGCTGAGTCATAATACAATTGTTTAAAATAGATTTACAAGAAGGCGCATCATTAGGCATTGGAATAGTGAAGTAAAAGATGAAAATCTGCAAGCTTCTGATAAGACAAAATCATAAAAATATTTACACATAAAGAATTAAAAAATCAGAATGTCAGAAGTGACCAGGGACATTGGAAGCTATAAGACATTGGTACATTCTCTACAAAATTCTGAAGGAATTTTTTCCCATGTAAAATTTCATATCCAGCCTTACTATTGAATCAATATGAGAGCAAAATAAATGCACTTTTGTACACTAAAAGTCTTGAAATTTGCTGTACCAACTTCTCTTAGTTTGCTCTGGTTGCCATAACAAAATACTATAGACTGGTTGGTTTAAACAATGGAAATTTATTTCTTACACTTCTGGAAGAGCTCACAGATCTTGAAAGTCCAAGATCAATGTATGAGCAGGATCAGTGTCTGATGAGATCTCTCCCCTCGGGCTGTTGATGTGGCTTTTTTGCCTTCTCATATGGTCTAGCCTCTGTGCTTTCCTGGACAGAGAGGTCTCCTTCTCTTCCTCCTTTTATAAGACCACTCATCCCACCAGGAGGACCCCACCTTTATGATCTAATTTAAAGCTACAGGGAATTATACTCAATACCTTGTAATAACCTATAATGAAAAAGAATATGAAAAGAAATATAATCCATGCATAAATTAATCACTATGCTGTACATCAAAAATTAACACAGCATTGTAAATCGAATATATTTCAGGAAAAAAAGAGAAAAAAAAAGCTGGTGATCTCCTAAAGTTCCCATCGCCCAATACTATCATATTGGGGGTTTGGCTTCAGCATATGAGTTTAGGGGAGACAGAAACTTTTAGTCCATAACATCCTCCTCCTTTATTTCCATTAGGTTGTTAGAAAATGTAGCAAAATAAATGAAAACTATCAAGCATGAATTCTTATCTTTTTTGCATATCTGTTAACTTCAGTTGCTGCCGGCTAATTGATCTTATTTGTTACCCACTAAGTCCTAGACTTAATGTTTTATTACTGAAAGTTGTTTGAAAATACACAAGTCAGGTCTACCACTGGGTAATGATTGACTTCATGTTCTTTGGGAAGTGTTTATTAGGTTCCACCATATAGGATTTTCTCATTAATTAATATTTTTACTCTGTATAGATTTAATTTTTAGGGTCTTTTCAGTGCTATATGTAGTGAGTGGTATACACCTACATGTTTTCAAAATTAAAAAAAAAATCTGTCAGTAAGGTAGAGGATATGATTTTCCCCTCCTTTATTTCAATGTATTTCCATTAAGGAAAAAGCATGATCGTTTTAATAAGTGGAAAACAATGTACCTTACATTTTTAAATTAAATGAATGTCAGAATATGGAAGAAGGCATTTCTCTTAAACTGGTTAGATGAAAACAGAATTGTGATTCCTCTAAATCTGTTACTTAAATGTTTTAATTTTCTTTTGTCTTTTATCTTATGTTCCCAACTCTGTTCTTTATTAGTAACATGTTATGTGGATATGTGTATGCAAATGTAATGTGTACTGGGGAGTCAACATTGTGAGGAAACAATAAAAAAGTGGAGTTGAGAGGGTGTAAGGAGCAGGCCAAGAAAGATATTTTTTTCTTTTTAAATTAAAGTATATTCAGTTTACAATGTGTCAATTTCTGGTTTACAGCATAATGTTTCAGTAATACATATACATACATATATTTATTTTCATAGTTTTTCATTATAAGTTGCTACAAGATGCTAAATATAATTCCCTGTGCAGGAAAGATCGTTTGCTGTAAGCATCCAATGCTGAGAAACATTCTTGGGTCAGATCATAGAATGCCACTTGGACAATTCATTATAATCAATTTGTTCTCTCCTTAAACAAGCTGTAAATATGGAGTGAGGTTTAAGCTTGTCTGTAGAAGACATAGTTAAAACTCTTTTCTATTCTGTTCCCCACTTAAAAACATATGGTGGTAACAAGTTATATAGATATTTGTGTAAGTCAGTTCAGTTGCTTACTCTAAATAAGGCAATTTGTTAAGCATACAAGACCATCACAAAAGTTCAAAGCCTGGTTATACCACTCATTAGCTATATTATATTGATTAAATTAGTTAAATTCTATTAGCCAGAGTTTCCCCTATTAGTTATCAAATAGGGATGTATACAGAGCAATTTAGCACAGTGCTAAATTATTTAACAATATTAAATACAAGTCCTTTTACTGGTGTTCTGGAAGGATAATATTAGGTTTAAGCAGAAAATATTCTAAAGTTTCTTAGGCAACATTGCAACTGACTTTTAAAACACCATTTTTAAGTAAAATCAGACTGACAACTGATTCCTTTGCGTATTTCCAAGTAATGTGGTTTGGGGATATAAAAACTCTTTCTTGGCTCTGAAATGCTACTAGAGATAACTGTCCAAATACTAGTGCAGATGGAGATGTGCTCTTGAACATGTGCTGCTAGAATCCTGCAATACATGCAGAATTCCCTAATCAAACTTACTATATCTTCAACCATAATAGAGATTTGTACCTTGAGTTACTTTGATCTTCTTTCATGTCACTAAAAACTTGAAAAGATTTGTGGATAGGGATATTATTGAAATTGAGCCTTAATTGGAACTTAATCTCCATAATTATGCATAATTGCCTGTGTTTATTACTCCTACGATGAGGACACATTTTTCTTTAGCTCCCAGGAAGCGTGTGTTAAAGCATCACAAACAGCATTAGATAATGTGATTATATACACTTCACTGACTTTATTTGGTTATACAGTATTATCATTCAAAGAGAGACACAAAGAACTTATAGTACAATGGCCTCTGACTTCGCTAAGCAACTTCAGTAAACTCAAAGCTACAATTTCAAAAATAATATTTAAATATATTCAAAAACTGGATAGACTCAGATGGAAACTATATGCCACATATTGCCTTCTACTGTCTAAGTCTCAGTTCTGAAATGATCAGTAATCAGTTGTTTGGGGAGTAGGGATCAAGTAATACTTAATGACATTTTTACTAAATCAAATAAAATTATTTAGGATATTAATTTCCCTGGAATATCTGGAGTACAAACAGAATGAATGATTAATTTTGAAACTGCTGGAAATTTATGGTGACAGTGATGGTGCACCATTGACATACCAATTTAAAATGATCAATGGGTGCTTATATACCTCTTTCCTGTTTATGCCAGGTCAGTCATTCTTTTAATTACGACTTCAGATCTTGTTATCTGTAGCTAGGATGTACTAAATGTCCTAAGATGCTTTAGAACGATGGGTAAGTCTAAACATTGAAGATAAACATTTAAATGAAAGCATATAAAGGAAGGAGTTCTCAAATGGTCCAGGAATAGGCAACTCAAAGATAAATAATAAAGATAAGTATTAAACGAGCCAGGAAATCATTGTCTGTCCTTTCGGCATTTTTATCAAATAGCCAGATTAGAGCAAACTTACCTTCTGTCTCGATTTTCAAAATATGTAGTATGTATAAATTTAGGGTAGAATTTTCTGAAGTATCATTCCTCTCAAATTAATTTGGGAACACATTAAATGGTAAATATTGTTTAGTTGTTTTCTTTATTTTGCTAGGTACATTATATTAAGAGACGTCTTAGTTTTATAAATACTTAATAAGTACTTTAATCCTGATATAATGAATAATGATTTTTTTAAGTGTAGATGCAACAGACTTTTTTTGTTTAGTTTTGTTTTACTGTAGTCTCTGAACTCATTTACTATATAAGTAATTCTTAGCCCTAGCATCAATAAATAAAAGCTAAAAATCTGTTCAAACAATACCAATATCCTATTACTGTGTGTGTGTATGTGTGCGTGCGTGCATGTGTATGTGTATGTGTGTATATATATATATATGTATATATATATATATACACATATATATTAAGGTCCTGGTTTGATCATTCTAATGTGGGAATGATCATTCTTTTCAGGTCACTCTAATATGCACCTATGGTTTGAATCATGGCTATAGATTATGAACTTTTTATGAGCAGAAACTTTTTTGTTTAATCAGATGGACAAACAACAGAACATAGACCAGCCACTATAACAACACTATATTTTATTGCATAAATGGACTTTAAAGTTATAAGAAAATAGCTTGTTGATAAATAGCTTTTTGAGGAAGTCAACCAATCTGTGGTAAATTCCACATTTAAAAGCCCACTTAGTCTGACCTTTACTTGTGAAATATTAAAAGTGAAATTATTTTCACCAGCTGTATATAGAAAAGTCACTTCTGTTTCTGGGGATGTGGGAAGTAGCTGGAATCCACTATACCTGGAGTAGCTTTACTTTTTTCTTAGACATTATAGATACTTCACTCTTATCAGCTCTAAAACTTTGAAAACAAATAAGTGATCTTCGAAACATAAATATCAATAAGTAAAATGTATTTTATGCTAGGCAATGGCTATCGCCATTTGAGTAGCTAATCACCACTTAAATTTTATTTAATTTAACCTTGGCCAAAATCCTAAAAATTAAGCAGTTTTACTGAAGAAACAAAGTTCTAGATAGATGCTCTAATTTTCCTAAGCTTACAGATTAGCAAGTGACAGAATTAAAATTGAAAACAGGATGAATCTGAACTCTTAATAGTAATAACAAATTGCCTACTGTACTTGCTGATACATTTTTAAGTCTTCTCCAGTAGAGAAGAGAGTCATGTTCTTCTGCAAGCCTTTGAAAATTTGTAGTATATTTAGAAACATGGCTAGAAGCAATTTTGTTCAGAGTAGAATGAATTGTTCTAAGTTCTTTATCTGACAACCTTTTTAAAAAGGTTCTTACCTGTTTACAAGCAAGGGATGCTTTTCTCGAGGACCTGGAAGCCATGCTTTTGACATGTAATCATCAAGGAAGATGGTGCCCTTAATCTCCCAGTTTTTGTGGGAGAGCAGACGTCTAACTTTGACAAGTGTCTTGCTCCAGTTGTAAAACCACCTCTTGTTATAAAATTATGAGAAAGTTTACTTTTTCTTTGGGCAAAGCCAAATAGCAAACAGAGATGACCTATTATTCCCCTACATCAGGTCTTAAAAAGTTTCCAGTCCTTTGCTTTAAAGCAATAGCCTTTAATAAAGTTTTCCTTTCCTATTTAAATTTGTCCAGTGCAATTTTTCTTGGAGACTTTCTCCAGATTTTTACTTTAATATGTGTGTGTGTGTGTGTGTGTGTGTGTGTGTGTGTGTGTGTATAGATATATATATCTATATACACATACTTGCTTTGACTAAGAATATGCCAGAAACAATAAAAAATTTTTCAGTAGTGCCTGTATTCTTTCATGTGATGTTTCAATACTTGATTTATATTCTAGTAAAATTATCTACAAAAGACATTACCTGAATTATGATTAATAATATTAATAACCACAATGATAATATGTTTTAAGAATTGAATTTTAATCTATGCAATTAATTTTTATTGTCATTGTGCTAGACTAGGAATCAACAAGCTAGGATTATATTTTAGCTTTGATGATATTTTTAAACTTCGATACATCCAGTTACCTCAATAAATCTTGATAATTTCAGGGAGAGTTTTGCCTTTTAGACATTGAATGTAGAAATGATTTCCATTTATCAAATATGTGTGATTATAAGACTTAAAGACAAGAATTTAGTGCAAGAAAATACAGATAAATAACAATCTACTAAGATACCGATCCCAAATTTACTCATTTCTGCTGTTCTTCACTTAGATCTTCCACACTAGCATAATTAAGGTTGAAAATTTGCTTAAATTAGGAATAGCTTTATAATGCTTCTCTCTATTACAGTTCCAAAGTACACGTGCCACAAAATGCATGTGAAAAATCAAAGAAAATTAACATTTATTTGGCCATGACTGCATCACCATCATCTTACACATTTTTCTACACAACAAAAGTTGAAAATAAAGCTTTTTTAACCTCATACAATAAAATTGTAAAAGTACTCCAGCTTTTAACTTTATCCTTTCCTCAATTGTCTCCAATACAGTATGTGTTGTCAAATATCAAGTGATTGGTAGAAATGGGACTACTAACAGCTCCAACCCGCACCCTTTCAAATTGAATTACAGAATGAAAAAGACAAATGCTTCCTTCTGTGATCTCAGTATTGGTCTCATTGCACATGAATGGTTCTGAACATCAGTCACTAGGTTGTATGATACTCAGAGTAGCTAGATTAGAGTCATGTGCCTACATCTAGATCCAGATGCAGGAGACTACATGTAAAGCATATCAATTGTGATTAGAAGAGGGACAGTTGCCAAGAGAAAATTTAGGCATATTTACCCAGAATAGGTTGAATTATCTAAATAATTAGTTTAATAAAAGCAACAAACATACATAGTATGTGGAGGTTAATAGATGAGTTATATAATTAGTTGAGTGAAAAGTATGTTGTAGAACAATATTTGCATTAAAGAACCACGCAATTGAAAAATACATAATGTAGGGGTATGTGTGTGTGTGTGTGTGTGTGTGCACTGCAGTGAGGATAGTGTTTATATCCATGAGGGTGGCATGAATTATTTTAAGTGATGGCCAATGTAGACATTAAGTATACTCCCATTTTAAGATTAGTTAAGTGAAATTAATCTACCATCTTAATATATATCCCATTAAAATAGTAATTGAAAGTATAAATTTATTTTTTAAATGTGCCAGAATGTATATTAAGAAAACAATGGTATTTTACCAGAATATATAAAAGGCATGAGTCAATAAAATACAGGGAATACTTGTGTTTTGAATGGGTCAATATTGTAAAGTTGACATTTCTCTCTAAATTGATTTATAAACTCCATCATTTTTGGTTGAAATTCCAATATTTTTGACATTTTAAAGTTTTATTATGAAGAAAACTTTTAAGAAACTGATTGTGGCAAGGGAAAAAGAGAGGAAGAGAAAGAATATTTGGGAAGGATGAATGACTTGTACATCTAGGTACTAAGATTCACTATGCTTTATTAAAACTGTGTGTAAATGACATATCAGTAAACAGATCAATGGCATAAAATCAAAAAAAACAGAAATAGACTCATGTATAGATGGGATTTTGGAATTGAAAAAAAGGGACCTTTCAAATCTTTGGTAGAAGGATGGTTAATTTAAACAAATACGTTAAGGGACTTGAAAGCCTATTAAAATATACACACAACTCGAGTTCTTTTAAACCTGAACAACAGAACCAAATAACAATTAAAATATGCATATGAAAATTATATTTGACAATTATTGGGTGATCACTATGCACAAAGCATTCTTCAAAGCTCCCTCTATGTATTTACAGTTGTATTCTTCATAACAATTTGTGAAATTGTTATTACCTTCCTTTTACAGATAAGAAAACTGAGGATTATAAAGGTTAAATATCTTGAATGAGACTACATGACTAGTAAGTAGTGGTGCTGACATTCAAACTCAGGAAATCTGACATCAGTGTTTGACCTCAGTTTCTACATAAAACAATAATACTTGAAAATGTATGTCATTGTTAGGTTTTGTAAATTGGGAGTGGCGAAATGATTTCTATGGAATAAGATAAGACTCTAAAATGTCTAAATGTGTTTAAAACTTAAAAAAAGAAACTTGTATGGCACAATAAATAGCACAAAGAAAGTTATAAGATCACATTAAGAAGGATGAAAGTATTTGCAACAAAGATGAGATAAAATGGTTACTATTCACCATATATTTAAAAAAATACTTCAAAATAGAATAAAACACATATGAGGAATTGAAACATTCCCCGAAAGGATTTCATGTTGGAGCATTAAAGTAAATTATTTGTAAAAATAAAATTAAAAATTAAAAAAATAAAAATAAAAATAAAATACCTTTTGAGAGATTATTCTGTGAATGCAATAATGGGCAAGCTAATGCACAGGTTTTATCATAGAAAGTATTACAGTCAACTGACCTGTTACAAAAAGCACAGGAATGAACACTTTTGGCTTAAGTAGAGATGGGTAGCTCTTAGGCATTTATTATTGTACACTTTCTAAGTGACAGTGGTTTAATTTATAAGGAAATGTTTTTAACAAGAATATAGCAGATAGGTTTGTTAAACACAAAATTCAACTGAGTAAATTTTAAAGATCTTATTGTTTTATTCAATGATTCATGAATCAGGCAACATTCAATCTCGCAGATAGGAGCTTCAAGGAGCTGTACAAAACGAATGACTTTTATAGTCAGAGAAGAGCAGCAGCAAAGGCCTTCTACTAGGCCAAAAAATGGTTTGGTTATTAAATGGTTACTTTCCTTCTGGGGTGTCAGGGGCCAATCAGGCAGACTTCCAAACTAGCGTTGATCAGTTAATTCCTGATTGTTTTAAGATTTCATTTCTGGGAGAGATGAAACTGTAATTAAGTTAAATCTTGGTTGGGTTACATGGGGCTTAGCAGAAGCAACTAATTTTGGGCCTGTTATCTTTTTTTTTTTCAACTGGTTACCTATTGGAACTTATTATAACTTTTCTCATATAATTCATGAATTATCTACGTTCAGAATCATTATGCTTGTTTATTGCTCTAATGGAATCAAAAGTAAGGACAGCATAGAAAATGTAATAGAATGTTTTCTTCCACCAAACTTTCCTCTCATACTTCATGTTATTCTGGGCACAGATGTTCTCCAAACTAAGAAAAATGAGGACAATTAGAAAATAAAAGCAGGGGCTTTTGAAGAAAATCTAATCCCCCCTACCAAACTGCAGAATTGTTTGGTTACCTTTAAATTTAATGGGGTACTGAATTGTGGTAGAAAGAAAATGGATCTCAATGATATTAGACATGCTTCAGAATGTTTGTCCTTGACATTATTACATAAAATAACAATGCAGAAATCTAAAGTACACTTATGATCAGCAAATAAAAATTGTTGCCAGAGATTGAAATGCCCTGAGGAGGACAGTTTGACCTTCTCTTATAACTGAAGCATATCAGTAAACAGCAATGATAGATTAAGATAAACAGGATCGTGAATACAAGTAATGTATGTGAATTTAAATGAACCTCCTTCCAATGAAGTCTGTGCAATTTAATATTAAGATACAATACAATTAAATGCTATTGTTGCTGAAGAATAACTATTATTTCAGCTGGTTTTCAAAATTATCTGACCATTTATATCTTAGTGACGTAGTTTGACAGCAAGCTTTTTTCTATTTTATAATAACCTGTCTCCTGACATTTTCCATCAATCCAGCATAGCTACCACCATCAGGATATTATGAGAGGCATGGTTTTCTTATGTTTTGGAAATCAGGATTTATAGTCATGGCAACTATCTAAGCAATATAACCAACAAAAAACAGACTCCAGGAAACTGAATCACTCAACGTTTGTTTTAACAATGCAGGCTTGCCCTCCATGCTATAGATTTTATTGACAGAAACTTTTCTAGGAATTAGAAGAATGTCTTTTACGCTTACACAAATTTGGCATAGAGTTACTTAATATAATCAGATTATTACATTTTTTTATTTTTATAAAGTATACTCTATGAGATGCTAAGGAAGGTAAATTAAGAAAAAGATGTTCTTTGAAAATGTTAAGTGTATTGTGTTAACTTGAACTGGATCCTGGAAGAGAAGATAAAAGTACAGCAGAGAGACATTAGTGGAAAGGCTGGTTTAAATTTGAATTGTCTGAAATTTAGCTAATAATAATGTATTAATATTGATTTCTTAATGTTTTAATTGTACCATGGTATTCAGAATGCTAACAACTACAGGAAACTGGGTATAGGACAGTAATACCTTTGCAAATACTCTGTAAATCTAAAGTTATTCAAAATACAATAAAATTAAAAGTTTATTTTAGAAATTTGAGAGAAAAATTTGTATGTAAAAATTCAAGTTGAATGTCACTCAACAAGTGGAAAACATCTAATATACTTTCAAAAATAAATTACTAGACAGTACAATGTAGATATTTAGTCAAATGCCACAATGAATAAAGGGATGTTAACCCAGTCTGCTTCTCTTTGGTGTACAGATGAGAGATATTCAGGGTAATTGGGATAAGGCAATGGTTCAAGAAAGTAAATCTACTCTATGACAAAGATATTGTGAGTTGGAAGCTCTCTAGTTTTTTTGTCTGAAGTCTCCAAGGATGAAAAATAAATTGTGATAATACAAAAACTTGTCATATATTAGTATTGATGTAAACAAGCCATCTGGATGGAGTGTAGGTAATTGAATCATAGAGGAAAACAAATGCAAACATGTGGTAGACATATCAGCAGCCAGAAATTAAAAACCTTTACATTATCATTATTTTACTATAGAAAACTATTCATATAAAAGTGCAGAAAACATTTTGTCCTGGTATTATTGCATTTTTTTTGTCATTCTGCCAAAATATATATTTTTTTTTACTTTTTTCTGCCTGCCTTCTGTGACTCAAACGATAGTTTTAAGAACAATACACTGAGAAAGAACCTTCAGCTAGAAAGCTAGAGCTTCCTAAGGAAGCAAACAATTCCAGAATAAGGCACAGAAAAGGCAGAATCAGGAAAGACTGTGAAGCTATGATCTTCTTTTGACCAGAAGGCAAAGAAGTGGATAAAGGATATGGAAAGGAAGACTGCTTATTCCTTTACTCAGTTGATTTAACTGTATATTCCAAAACATGTATCAAAAACAACGCCTCTGGTGGCAGCAGAGACTTAAACTCAACTCCTGTGAATGATTTGATTGTCAGTTATTTCAGCATAAATTTATAAATTTCTGTTTTGAAAGACACAATAAAATCAAGGGTAATGGTAAGACTTATTACAGAGTCAAAGGAGGAGGTAAGTTAGTCAGAGCAGGGCATCCAGATTGGCAAATGAAATAAAGAACTAATATTACTACTTAATACTTTTTGAGTGTTTATTATATACCAGTCATTGCCTTAACAAATTTGCTAGTACTGTCAAAGTTACAATCACACCTACTACAATGAAGTATATTGTTCATGATATACTTCATTACCTAATGAATTACTTTTTAATCTTTCATTTATAGATTAGGCAACTGAGACAGAAACATTAAATGAGTTGCTGATGTACTGATTATGTATTTACGTGATTAAGATTTCAACCCAGAAGTCTTCTATGAAGGTATAAATTTCTAACTTACCACACATGAAAACAGATAATAAAGGTGCCTAAAAAAATTAAAGAGGCACAGGGAAAAATGAAACCAAATGGGTACTCTCAGAAGATAACTGAGATAATGATTAATTCAATTTATCAACATTTAAATAAAAAAATAGATTCTGTAAATGGAATGACCTAAGATGTACCAGAGAGAGAACTCATTAAAAAGGAAGAAGCAGTTAAACACAACTATTTTATCCAAAAATAATATGACCAATGCTTTGAGCCTGGAATGATTAATATAGCATGTGAACTCCTAATGAGAAATACCAGCCCAGGTAGTGATTTCATATATGAGTTCAGAGACTAGGATCACATGAAGAGGGAGTATTACTAAAAGGGTTGCTCTATTAAATCTCCATAGAGCACTGTGGGCATAACAAACACTTCTTTTTTAAACTATATAGTAGTAACAGGTGAAGAAGAAAAGTATCTTTCCTTTTAGAACTGCTCTAGGAATGAGGGCACCAAATTAGGAACATTACACATTTTATGAGCATAAAATAAATCAGCCTACAACCAAAGCAGAGATAAAAGCACTGAAGGAAGCATCATGCTTTGCTGGTTTTATGGGAGCATCCCAGCGGCTGATGGGTGACTGTGGCATATTTTCATGAGATTGGATATTTCAGGACAGAATTGTTGGTTAGGATGAGTCATCTCAACAGATTACATCAGGAGAAGAATAAAATTAAGGCTCTTCTTGATCTTGCTGAGAGGAAAAATTCATGAGTACACAGGAACCATTCCTGAGGACACCAAGAATTATATAGGGAATTTTTTTACAAAGTGGAGGCCATGCAGCATGAGATGCAGTAAAGATATCAGAATGTTTACTGTTTCAAACTTTACTGAAATTCAACCTGTACTTATGAGCCCCTGTACTCTGGAAAAATTGGAGTATGTTTGTAGTGGTGCTACAAATGTTGTCTAGGAATTCATACTGTACTCTATATGGGATATTTCCTGGAATCGTGAGAAATGTAATACACTAAAAAATGTATCACTATTCTGAAGAAAGTCACTTAAAGGTGTCTTTTTTTTTTTCTGAAATGGGAGTTCATGGCACAATTACGTTTATTTTTGCATGAAATATAACTTATTGAATCCTTAGATTACCTACATATTTCTTTTTCATTTTAGAAATGATAGGCCTATAGACTTCATTATATAGATGAAGTATATTTTAAAACAAGTCATACAAAAATAAGATGAAATAAACCAAAACCATCTTTTAAAAAGTGAGAGATTAAACAATTAAAATTTAAATTTTTAGTAAACAGTTTAATACATGAAGACAGAAATAGTAAACAGCGGTATATTAGATATGCTATTTGTAAAAATCTTTAATTTATTTTCATTTTAATGAAATTTAGGGAAAATCTGAAGATACCAAATTAAAAATAAATTATTTTTCAACACAAAAAATATTCATCAATAAATAATCCCTCTAAAATTACCAGCAACGGTCATGAAAATATGGAGCACGTGGGGTTGTAATGATTTTTTTAAACTTTGAGAGATAATGTCTGAATGTATCAATTGATTTCTTTTACTAGAGTGAGTTTATTAATGTAGATACTATTATATATGGCACTCTTCCTCAAAATAATGAATCACGATGTTACCGTATCTCAGTGTTTCCATATTAAGGGTGAACAATTAAGACCTAAAGGTGGAAGAGATGGTGGACAAGAGAATAATGATTATCATGGGCTATCTTGTGTCCCCCTAAAACTCATATTTTGAAATCCTAACTCTCAGTACCTCAAAATGTGACTGTCTTTTGCCCTTAAATGGTGATTAAGTTTAAATGAGGTCATTTGGTGATCTCTAATCCCATAAAACTCGTGTCCTATAAAAAGAGATTAGGACATAGATACAGAGGAAAGGCCATGTGAAGTCACCTGGACAGGATGGCCATCTCCAAGTCTTCACAAGAAACCAACCCTGCTGACACCTTTGTGTTGGATGGTGAAGAACTAAATAAATTTTGTGTGTAAACCACTCAGTCTGTGGTACTTTGACACGGTAGAACTAGCAAACAAATTGAGTGATAATACATCTTTCTAGTCAGGGTGCAGAAGCTCAACCTATCACAATAGCAATTATAGAATTTCACATCCTTTGTATCTTGTATTTAATAATATAAACAGTGGATCACATGCCTCATATCGAATAAAAATATGTCTTGTGATAGGGTCCCAACAGTTTAGATTAAAATTCATTGTTTTCACACTACATAGATCAATCATTTTCATCCTTAGTATATCAAATTCCATTCCTCTTGCCTCTTCAACATTTCTGAAATAAATTATTATTCTAAGCCTGGACCTTGTGTGTATTCTTCCCATTTTTCAGCCCAGTATTATCATTCTCAATTTCGTAGAGTATTCTATAGTTTTCAGAAATATTCCAAATGAACCAAAAATTTAATGTTCTGTCTGAGAGACTCAGTAGAAAAATCTGTCTTGCAGATTGGCTTAAAATGCCACCAGAGTCACCCCAAAGCAAATTTATCCCATTAATAAACTTCAATCTTATAGCAAGTGTTTCTACTTGGAAATTTTCTACATATAAATATGAATTCTGGTGAATGTGTGTGTCATGTTTGTGTTACATTTTTCATGAGGTAAGTGTAGAAAGAATTATTCAACTTCAAGTTGCTGAATTATTCACACAAGAAATATCTTGGCAAATCACAGAGTGAATTACAACTAAACTGAAATTAATTAATATTAATTTATCAATTATTAACTGTCACACACAAGTAGTTTACTCTTCATAGCAACACTGTCAAGTTTCAAAGATAACCAGTTTGCTGGTGATAATGAGTACAAAAGGAGGAATTAACAAACCAGTATGCCAAGTACATTGCTGAGCAGTATTTCATTTAAATTCTACAGTGATCCTAAAGTTATAAGTGTTCCCCACTATCCGAAAGTGGAGGTTTCCTATAAGTCTTTTGTAAGTGGAATTGGCATAAAATGAAGAGATGAATACCTTAGACCACATCTTGCTAAAGGATGCATGAAATAAGTGAGAGGAAGCACAGATATTCACATTCATAGTTCGAGGCTGTGGTGGCTTGGTGCTGAGATGCTGAGTGTAGTCCCCGGGGAAGGAGTCTGAGGATACCATTCTCCCCGCTTGGGGTTCATGCTCTATAACTGTTTGCTGCAAAATCAATGCTGAACACTATTTTAGCTTTTTGTCTTTGTTTTATTTGTTTGTTTTTGTAAAAATAAAGATCCCCTTTGGATTTATTTTGGTTAGAAAAAATGTGTACTAAGATAGGTCATTTGTAAAAGAAGGTAGCATAAAGCTCCTGAAAAGTGGGAGATACTTGTATTGAGATTGCTATTTGGTATGTAAAGAAAACCAGTGTTGGCAGAGTTACCTTTTCAAGACAAGATAGTTATCTGGTGATGCTGAATCTCAATCTTGGTTTGGTCTAATACCAAGCCTGTGCTTTTTCTATTACATAATATACCCATTCAAAGTTATTTGCTAAGTGAGAGTACTGTGCGTCAGTCACTTTTCTAGGTTTTCAGTTACACAGGATGGAATGAAAGGGTCAGTCTTCATAGCATTCATACACTATTGGAGGGTAAACATTATGAATGGAACAATTTTAAAAGAAGACATATAATAAGGTAGATAGTAAAAATTAATATAAAAATTAACACAGGAAAGTAAAATAGGAAGAAATGGTGTCAGTAAAGGGTTAATTTTTACTAGGGTGGATAAAGGCTTACTAAGAAGGAGGTTGTAGAACAAAGAATTAAAAGTAGTCATATGAATATCAGAGAGTAACGCATTACAATTAGGGAAAATGCTAAATGTAAAGGCCAGAATGTGCTGGAGTGTTTGAGGAACACTAATGGGGTCAGTGTGGACACAGCAGGGTAATGAGGGGAGTGGCAATACATGTGTTCAGACAGCGACATGGAGCCCTGATCATATAGAGGTACCTTGACAAAAACTTTGGTAGATACACTTATTTATGGAATTTCCAGAATTACACAAGAGTATAAAAGTAGAAAACAGATAATGTACCTAATGCAATCTTATTTCACTCATACAGATATGTGTTTATGTATGCACGATGGTAGGTAGGAAGGTATGTTTCTATTTGTTTATTCAGTTATCTATGTATTGCTTTTCTCAAGTAATTTCAAGCAAATCCAAGTATCAGTTCATTCACCCATAAATAGTTCAGTGTGTAAAATTACAAATTAAAACAAAAACTACTTTTTTCATAAAACTACAACATCATGAAAACTGCTAAAAATTAATCGTACTTTCATAACATCATCTATGTCCATAATTCAATTTCCCTAATTGTCTTGCACCTGCCATTTTACAGTAGTTTTGTTTCTATCAGAATCTAATGAAAGTCACAGTTTTGTCACCTGGTTTTAATCTCGTTTCATTTATAATCACTACCGCCCCCCTACACACACACACATCACACACATGTATCTTTTTTTTCAGGCAATTCTGGTTGCTGAAACAATTTGGATATATTTCCTATAGAAAGTTCTACATTCTGATGGTAGCAAATTGATTCTACCTTTTTTCATCATAACCTAAATAATGGTAGAATTAGAGGTTCAAAAAGATTCAAGATCAACTTTGGCAAGATGGGGAGGAGGAGGGAGCACCAAAAAAGGCAGAAAAATATGGCTGTCTTGCTATTTTTTTAATTGAAGTATAGTCAGTTTACAATTTTGTGTCATTTCTGGTGTACAGTATAACATTTCAGTCATACATGTACATACATATATTCATTTTTATATTCCTTTTCATTATAGGATCTTGTCCCACTACTAAGAATGATCAGTGTGTTCAGTTCTTAACATTCTGACCTCTTTATAACAAATGGCTTAATAAATGTTTCAGAGTAGTGGTTTTATCATCAATTGATGAACATTGCTTAGTTTACTTCACTCAGTTTTAAAATGGTGATTTTCTACTTCTCCTTCCATCTGAATGTATTAAAAAGAACTTCCCTCAAACTGTTCAGTTAAATCACAAATACAGGGTATGCAATAAATGCAGAATTGACGTTCAATGAATATTTTGAATGTCATATGGACTAATATATAGCTATATATCTGAATGCATTTCAATCAACTGAACTTATTATTTTGATACTTACATTGTCTCATCATTTGATAATAGGAATCCCTCACCTTCACCTCACCTTTTGACATCAAATCAGAAATCTTTGTTTCCTTGCTCTCTGTGCCAACAATATTCCAGGTTTGTTCTGGCTCAGACCTGCAGCAATTATCGGGAAATTATACTGAGGGGTCAGCGTCTGAGGGCTGGGTTTATTCATTCCTAGGCTTCCCTTGTCCTTGTGCTTTTTCACGGCCAGAGCAAGGGAAACGTCGTTTTTGAAAGAAAATATATGCGGCTCTAAAGATTTCTCCAATTCAATGTTAAGGTAATAAGAGTGTTTAACTTTAATTCTTTGATTCAGGCATCTTGTTCTTCTTGTCGAAAATGTTGGTTTCTAAGATATTAACATAATTATGCTTATGTATAATTCTACAGTACTCGTATACTGGTATAAAATGGTGATACAATATTGCTATTTATCCTGCTGAACCCAGTTCAAGGTTTTCTTGTGATTCCTTTACAATTAAGATAGTTACTGGCATTATTGATATGTGGAGAACATGGGTAAAATCAGGTAGCTGTCATAGCTTAACTTTTTAGGGGCTCTTTCCTCTATTTTTGCTCAACACCTAATTAATGAACAAACAATTAAGTGGCTTGTATATTAAGACATATTTGTAGATTCCACATATGAGTGACCTCCTGTGGTATTTTTCTTTTTCTGGCTTACTTCACTTAGAATGACAATCTCTGTATAGCACAGAGGACTATATTCAATATCTTATAGCAACCTATAATGAAAAAGAATATGAAAATGAATATATGTATGTATGTGTATGACTGAAACATGATGCTGTGCACCAAAAATTGAGACGTTGTAACTGACTATAGTTCAGTAAAAAATAAATTTAAAAAATTTAAAAAGAGAAAAAATAGAAGACACATTTGTAGTATTTTGTGAAATCTATCTTGTCTAGATTACTTCCTTACTAGTATTTTAATCCCTGTCTGTTGTTTTAAATCCCAAAATCCTATAATGCTCAATTTGAAACTGTTCACCTACTTGGCTCAAATTTTGGCATGTTTCTCGTGGTAGATTTTATTAATAGCTATTGAAATCCCTGAAGGCTGAAACTGCCTTTGTACCTGATGATCATCCTATAGTCTCTTAGCATATCTTTGAAGTCATTATTGTTTTATTACTTATTGTTATTACTCCATTACTCACTTAAATTTTATGATTACCATTTTTTATGAAGGCTTTTTCAATAATCCTCAAACTGGTTTACCAAGATACAAACAGTTTCTTTTGGGGAGGTGTTTACATATGTTACTATGAGTTCCTGATCTATCAAGAAAATTGAGAAATTGGAATGGGCCTGGGCAAATTTATTCAGTAGCCTATGTTCTGTATAATAATTTCTATGTTCAAAGACAGTTGCAAATATGAGAGCCATTTCAATTTTAATAAATGATGCATATAGAGAATTTTAAGGGAATCTTTTCAAAAGATCTGAAAATACTATCATGCAAAAGTCATATGGAGCAATGGTACAAAAAACGCTATTTTCATTGAAAAACAATAAAAAACTTTCTAAGCATGTTGTCTTCTTCACTAGTGAATTTAAAATGATTTGAGAAGACTTTTAACTTTTCTGGACATAATACTATTACGGAACATAATGTACTGATAAAAACATGATCATTCTAAAATGTGTGGGCTCATTTATACTCAGGTATATGAGAATACAATTGATTTAGCCTACTGTTGAAGAATTGCAATTACCCTACTGAAATGAACTTAACCCATCCTCATAAAATCCCTATTTATTTAGTCCAATGTTTATTTTCTAACAATACTACAATTTTATGAAGTTCATGTTTCATGTCAATTTTTAAATAAAGTATAACATCCACGTAGAGATATGCACAATTCTTAAGTATACAGTTCAATTAATTTTCCCAAAGTGATCAGATCTGTGTGAATAGCATCCAGGTCTAGACACCAAAAGAATCAGAACCCTCAAAGCCTCTAATACTCACAAGAGCAACCATTATCCTGACTTCTGATAGAGTAAATCAGTTTTATATTGGTTTTGATCTTTATATTAAATAAAATGGTTTATATTTATATAAATGGGACTATTTTAGTGTATACTCATTTATATCTGTTTTTTTCCTGAGCATAATGTTCGTAAAATTTTATATATATATATATGTTTGCTGGTAGTTTTAATTCCTCTTTTAATTTCATATGGTACAACAATGAATGCCATAGTTTGTTTATTACTTGTGCTATTGATGAATTAAGGTTTTCAAAATTTGTATAATAACTAGATAAGTAAGACTGATCTAGTATAGCATATAAAATAAGAATTTAACAAATGTAGTTTAATTGAGTAAGATCTCATAAAGTTCAGGTGGAAAGAAAAGACCAGTATAAAAATTTAGTGTCCATTTATTGAGAATTTATGTTTGGCCACTAAGCATCTTTATATGTTATCTTCCATAATTCAGTCCTTGAGCTAATGGTGAGAACAGACTTTAACTTATGCCTCTAGAATTTTAGTACATTTTCATAGAAAGAAAATGTAGAGATAACATTCACGCTAGATCCTTTATGTTACAGATAGCACTCTTACCGACTAAAGAATATTAATTCAATGCACAGACACCACTTCCTTTTCTTTTTGCATCATTTTGAGTACCCCATGATGTTCTTTATACAAGTTGAACTTCTTTATTAATTCTTTCTTCCCGAAAAATTAGACCCTGCCTTAGTCCCTAGGGTAATTATGAAGCAAAAGTTATAGGAGCTCCTACTAAATTAAAGAAAACAGACACATTAACGTCCATTTAATTGTGTGCAGATGGTATTTCAGCATAGGCATTATTACATCCAAGTCAGTTTTTATGACACCCTTTACTGAGAGACTGATTCTTTCCTGGTGGCCGTCTCAGCACTCACTGTGATAGCATCATCTCTGAGTCTTTCATCTACCTTCCTCCACATCTACTGAGAAATCTCAGCTAAATTTCTATTTTAAATGGCTTGTTGTTGAGCGTTTAGGTGAACTATTCCATAATATTGCTGCCTTAGCACCAGGCAATCATTGTATGTGGCTAAGCAGCTTGCAGGGGTCTTAAGACACTACTCTCCTGCCATCATGCCCTAGAAAACACTCACAAATAAATATAAGCCCTTGATATGACTCTCCCACCATCCCTTGGGATAAATGCTCTTCTGTGCCCATTAGATAAAAGCCCTGCATAGCTTATCAAAATCCTGCTCTTTTTGGTTTGAAATGACCAATCTAGCCTTAGCTAGGAAACCCAGAGCATTCCCCCAACTCCATCAACCTTAACAAAGTCATGTGCCCATGCCCCAGTCTGGCCATGCCCTTGGCCCTCACCTTACCTTGACCTCTCCACATGGCTCCTCCAGGCCTGCCCTGTACCACCCCCAGGACCTATGAGTAATATGTTTCTCTATTTCACTTTCCCTTGAAGTCTTTTGTTGAACAATGGCTTACCATTGAACATCCCATTGCTTTATTTAACAAATGTTAACTTAAAAAAGGCAAAACATAAATACAAAACAAAAACAGACTCATAGACATAGAATACAAACCTGTGGTTGCCAAGGGGGAGGGGAGTGGGAAGGATTAGACTGGGATTTCAAAATGTAGAGTAGATAAACAAGATTATACTGTATAGTACAGGAAAATAAGTACAAGATCTTATGGTAGCTCACAGAGAAAAAAATACGGCAATGAATTATATATATGTTCATGTACAACTGAAAAATTGTGCTCTACACTGAAATTTGACACAACATTGTAAAATGATCATAAATCAATAAAAAATGTTTAGAAAAAACAAAAACAAAACAAAAAAAGGCACAACATTTATGAATCATTTTTTTTTATTTTTCTATGCTCACTTACACTGCCTGATTTTGTACCTTATATTCTCCCATCTGATATTTTGACATTTTCATTGGCAATAGAAATCTCTGATAGAAATCTACAGACCAAATTAAAAGTAGGGATGCATAAAGAGTAAATAGATATTGTGCTAAACCTATTAATTTATTGTATTTGTTAACTTATCCTAACTCATACGAGGTCTTGTCCCTTGGCACCTTCCCCCAGCCCCCAGAACAAAGGGCAATGCAGATTGTGTCACACTGAACTCCTTAGTAGTAGTTCTTACACAGTCACCACACTTTTATTCATATCTTTCCTTTATTCCATAAAGGCAATAACCTCCTGGGGGGGAAAAGACAAATCTATTCTAACAGGATTATCATGTGAAATTTGAAAATATAGCCCTTTGTTCTTAACCTTTATTTCAAAGGGAACAGGGAGGAATATATCCTATTGTCTATGGGTTTTGTTCTTCTGGTGAACTTTGACTCATACATTGTAAAGATAGAAAGTGGGATAAAAGGGAGGACAATTAAAAGTTTACTGGACTTCCCCCAAGAGTAGGCCAGGGGAAAAATAACAAGAAAAAAAGGCGTAAATGTTATTTTTAATTTACAGTATAGACTAGGAATGGAAGTGAACTAAGTCGCTAATAATGTTATTGTTATTAAATTCAAATACTTAGCTTTACAATGAAACATAACATCTTTTGCACCCCTTGAACACCAAAAAATTACTTTTAGTCTGCTGTGATTGACAGCATCAGAAATAAACTAAAATCTTTGGGAAGGAAAAACATAGTTGATAATTTCATTATTTTAGGTGGTAACATAAACGTTGTTGCTTTTATTTATACTTTTTTCCACTTCTTAAACTGAAGTATGGTTGATTTATAAAGTTGTGTTAGTTTCTGGTGCACAGCAAAGTGATTCAATCATATATACATATTTTTATGTATATATATATATATTTTTTTCCTGTTCTCTTCCATTATGGTTTATTACAGGGTATTAAATATAGTTCCCTGTGCTGTGCTGTAGGAACTTATTGTTTATTTTATATATAGTAGTTTGTATCTTTAATAATATTTAATAGCTTCTCTAAATGTGTAACTTTTAATACTACTATAGGTTAAATACTTGAAATTAATAAATTTGAGAATGATTTGTATATTATAGTATCAGCACTTGTGCTAAGTGCTTTACAAACATTAATTAATTTACTCTTCACATCAATCCTGAGATGGGGTCTATCATTTTCCCATTTTAAGATGGAAAATCTTTGGCACCGAGTGCTTATGAAACTTGGCCAAGTACTCTGAGCTTGCAAATGATCAAGCCAGGATGAGAGCCAAACAAATATACACTGATGTTCTTGTAAATAGTTACAGGATATTAGCAAAGAACTTCACAAATTTCTGTATTTTGGAGTGTGAATTGGAACATATTTGAGCCGTTTCCCGTCAGTACATCCTATCCATGGGATACTATTGTTTTAGTATTAGGACCACTGGACTTTTTTCATATTTAACTATTTTTAAAGCAATAGTGCTTGCTATGTGATAGTGAATGGAATCTTGCTTAAAAAAATCCAAAATGTAACTGAACATTTATCACACTAAATGACAAAATTACATTTGTAAAGAAAAGAAAGCTATTGTTGCTCCTTTTCAAATTTTTGTTTTAGATTAAAAAATCCTACAAATCCCACTCTTCTTCTACTCCAACAATTTTACACTCAAGATATTAAACCTGTGTTAAATAATACGTATATATGTAGATATATCAGCACTTTGTTACATACAAACATGTAAAATATTTTGTCAATTTTTGCATGAGGATTAGTCAATTTCTAACCAATTAAAGGGTCTGTTCCTCCACAAGTGAATCATATCCACCTCCTAGCCATCTGGCTAAAGAACACAGAGAAGCTGCAAGTAAATGTAAAATGTTTAGTTTTTTCTCCCCTTGCATTATACCAGTCAGCCTGTGCTAGTTACATAGATTCTAACATATAAAGTCTTAAGCTCAGTTGGGGGAATTCTCCCTTCCAGGGGCTGATTGTGATTTTATGCTTATCATCATTGAGCTCTTGATGCGAGATCACCCATGAAAGTTTATGTTCACCAACAGTTTCTGTGCATTTGTGTTAACTACCTAGGGCTACCGTAAAAAGTACCACAGCCTGGGTGGCTTAAAACAGCAGAAATCTACCATCTTACAGTTCTGGAATCCAGAGTCTGAAATCAAGATATTGGCAGGATTAGTAATTTCTTAGGGGCTCGGAGGGAGAATCTGTTCCATACCCTTTTCTCAGCCTCAGTTAGTTGCTGGCAATCCTTGATGTTCCCTGGCTTGTGGCCATGTAACTGCAATCTCTTCCTTTATTGTCATATGGCATTCTCCCTCTTTATATTTGTCTCTTCTCCTGTTCTTATAAGGACACCAGTATTTTGGATTAAGACCAATCCTATCCCAGAATGACCTCACCTTTATATAATTACATCTACAAAAGATCCTATTTCCAAATAAGATCACGTTACATGTACTAGAGTGTAGGGCTTCAACATATTTGGAGGGGAACACGATTCAACCAATAATCATCGCCCTCTTGCTCTCTAAACTCCATGCCTTTCCTATGTGCAAAATACATTCAGCCCATCCCCCAAAGTCTTAACTCATCACAGCATCAACTCTAAGTCTCTAATCTCATATACATATAATCAACTCAAAAAGTCCCAAATCTCACCTTCAAAATCACCTAAATAATACATGGGGTAAGACTTTCAAGTATTTTCCAACCAGGAGCAAATTCCTCTCCATCTGCAGACCTGTCCAACGTAGAAAACAAGTAATTTACTTCTCAAATATGATGACTGGGCAGGCATATGTTGGGTGTTCCATTCCAAAATGGAAATGTTCAAAGAAAGAAAAGGGTTTCAGGTCCAAGGCAAGCTGAAATCCACCAGAACACATTCCATTAGATCTTAAGCTTGGTGGCTCGCTGTTCTGTCCTGTGGGTGGGCTGGGCTGCAGCCCCACCTCCACAGCCCTTGGTGGGGACCCAGTCTACCAGATCTGTGGTAGCAGTGATAACTCTGTTGGCCTCTGAATCACTCTCAGTCATTCTTTCCTTTTCTTGAAGGATAGCACACCTTCACAGCTGAGTGTAGTTGGTCCTCCATATCCACTGGTTCTGCATCCTCAGATTCCTCTACCTATGGAACAAAAGTGCTGTTTAAAAAAATTCCAGAAATTTCCAGAAAGCAAGACTTGAATTAGCTGCATACTGGCAGCTATTTACATAGTATTTACATTGTGTGCAATATTATAAATAATCTACAGATGATCTAAAGTATACCCAAGGATGTGAGTAGGTTATTAGCAAATATTATATATACCATTTTATATAAGAGACTTGAGTAACCAAAGATTTTGGTATCCAAGGAGGGTCCTGGAACCAATCCTACAAGATAGTGAGGAACAAATGTAGTTTTCTTTAATTCTGTCATGTTTCTGCACCAACATTCCAAGCTGGCAATATTTCTGCCAAGATAGTTGATTGGATCCTGAGGCTCATGCTTAGTTTCTCCATCAAACATTTATCCAGCCATACTCATGGTGTTCTCCCCAGAGCATGCTTTAGCATTTTATTTTTATTTTATTATTATTATTATTATTTGCAATTTGGATAGGCTAACAATTTTCCAAATCATTAAGTCCTGGTTTTTGTTTGTTTGTTTAACAGTTCCTTCCTCAACTTATCTGTTTTCTCTCTCATTTTACTATAAGCAGTAAGGGGAACCTGGTCACAGCTTCAACACTCCACTTGGAAACACCCTCAGCTAATACTCCAAGTACATTGCTTACAAGATTTACTTTGCACCCAATAGTAGAACACAATTCATCAGTATTCTGCCACTTTATAACAAGGATCAACCTTCTTTCAGTTTCTAATAACATGTTCTTATTTTCATTTGAGATCTCACTAGAAACCCTTTTAAAATTCATCTTTCTAGCGAGATTCTCTTTATGATAATACATGTACTTTCTAAGAAGATGGAAATGTATCCATTATCTTCTTCACTTAGTTTCAATCCCTCACTAGAATTGCATTTAATATCCATCTGTCAACCAACCACCTCTATGGAGAAATTTAGAATTATTCTACTGTGTGTGTTAAAATTCTTCCAGATTTTATCTATTAACCCTTTCCAAAGCTACCACCACACTTTTTTTTGGTATTTGTTATAGCAGCACTCCACTTCCCAGTACCAAAATATGTATTAGATTCACACCGTTGCTGTAACAAAGTACCACAAACAGGCGGCTTAAGCTACAGATATTTATTTTACTCACAATTCTGGAGCCAAAAATCTAAAATAATCTGAGATAAAGGTGTAGGCAGAGTGGGTTCTGAGAACAAAATTAAATTCTCCAGAGAAAAACGCAGAAAATGGACTTCATGTGGGTGGCAGGGACTTGAATCAAAATGGAGCCTGACAGTTGTGACAGATCTGGGTTTAGTCATCTGTCCTGTGTTTTACGGCCCCCCAAAATAAATAAATTAATAAATAAGCAAATGAAAAAGAAATGAAAACATAAATAAGAAACAAACAGAACAGAAGCCACATAAACTGTTGACTGTGCCAAGGTTCCTGCTTGGAAAGTTCCCAGCAAAAACTGCCTGATAACAACCAATCATCAAGAACTTGAAGTCAGGTTGTAAAGCCCCCCCAGACCCCTTATGAGTTTCCCAGGTTGGTTTCTCTGGTTTTTGCCTTTAAAACTTCCTTGTCTCTCTTTACCTGTCCTGGAGCACACTCGTGATTATAGCTGATGGCTAAATATCACTGGTTTGCAAACCTTAGAACAATAAAGCTTCTCCTTTGTTTCAAGAACACCCTGATTATTTTCTGGGTTTTATTTTACTATAGGAGGATTGTTCCTTTCCGGGGGGCTCAGAGGTCGAATCAGTCTTGCACCTCTCTGATGGCTGATGGCAACCCTTGGCATTACTTGGTTTATGGCAGCATAACTCCAACCCCTGTCTTTGTCATCACATGATACTCTCTCTTCTCGTCTGTGTCTCTCCTCCTCTTCTTATAAGAATATCAGGCATATTTTATGTAGGTATTTCCATGGCTCACTCCTATGATACCAAAGTCTTACCTAAGTTTCTTTCAAGCAACTTTCTTGGCAACAGTTCAGAACTTTTAAGTCCCCCTTTGTTTTCTCCACCCCAGATTAACCCCTATCACAAGACCAAAGTCTACATCAAGAAATAGTATGATATTGGAAAAGTCGACCCATCCTGTTCAGCTATATATTATCAGACTTTGAGTTAAAACTCAGGTTAATATCAAATACTTAAAACTTACGAGTTATACAATTAGCATTTTACCAATAGATGCAAGAAAAACACCGACAATTGATCCAGACCTCTATTGGCTGATTCCTTTAGTTAAAATATATTAGGAGTTTTAAAGCTTTGTACAAAATGCTAACTAAAATATCATGAAAAACAGTATAAGAAGAAAATATACCAAAACTATTCAGGCCACAGAATACTTTTAGTGTTTTAAGATTAATATTAGGATAAAAAACATTTCACAGAATACAAAGGACTGGTGAATTATCTGTCTCTTAAAATGGCATCACTCAAAAAATTAAAAGTAGAACAGCCATATGAGCCAGAAATTCTGCTCTTGGGTATTTATCTGAAGGAAATGAAAACTTTAATTAGAAAAGATATATGCACCCCTATGTTCATTGCAGCATTGTTTACAATAGCAAAGATATGTCAGCAACCTAAATGCTCATCAATACATGAATGAATAAAGAAGATGTTATACATAGAATATATATATATATTTGTTAGCCATTAAAAAAGGGATGAAAATCTTGTCATTTGCAACAATATGTATTGGCTGTGAAGGTATTATGCTAAGTGAAATAAGTCAGACAGAGAAATACGGTATAATTTCACTTATATATGGAATCTAAAAAAACAAAATAAATGAACAAGTGTAACAAAACTGAAACAGAGTTATAGATACAGAGGACAAACAGTTGATTGCCAGAGGGGAGAGGTGCGGGGGGAGGAAAGAAAGAGGTGAGGGAGATTAAGTGGTATAAACTTCCAGTTGCAAAATAAATGAGTCATGGATATGAATTGTACAGTGTAAGGAATATTGTCACTAATTATGTAATACCTTTGGTGCCATAAGTGGGCTTATCATGGTGATTATGTAGTTATTTCTACTTGAATTTCAATAACAAGATTTCAAGGTATAGTTATTAAAATAAAGCTTAGTTTTAACATACATAGTAAAATAATTTGTGTATCCATTTTTGGAAAACATTTTTGAATAGTCATAGATTTTTAAAATTATCATAGGCATGTTATTTAGTGCTTATGAAGTGTCAGGAACTAAGCTAAATAATTTATATCTATTAACTTTTAATCTATACAGCAACACTATAAGGTAAAACTATTAGTCTTCTGATTTTCGAAACAAAGAAATGGAAATAAAAGACATTACATAACTTACCCCAGGTTACACGCTAGTAAACGTCCAAACTGAGATTTTAATATAGGAAGTCAGTCTTCATAGTGTGTATTTTTAATAACCAGGCTACACAGCTTTCTGCTTAATTATAATATAATTAAAGATAACATCTGTTTTAAGTCTTTTGACTACTTGTCTACAATTCACCACTTATTAAATTCCCATCAAAAGACTTTGGAATAAACATGTTAGAATGTATTCAAGTTGAAATCATAAGAATTATTCTTTATCACATTTCAATTGTTGAATTCCCAGGATGGAAAGCAATGCCTAGTTCACTGTACATTCTTTGCAAACATCTGAAGAAAGAAGTGAATGGATGAAAAATTTCCTCCCCCTAGTATTCCTTTGCTAAACTCATGGAAGCAAAACACAATGAAATGAAAGCACTTAAAACACATTTTATAGCAGGAATTTTGGCTGATGATCTAATAAGTTGTGAATGAAAGTTTTAGCACCTAAAGTGAGAGTTGGCAAACTATGACCAAATGACCAATCCAGCTTGCTTTCTATTTTTTTTTTTAATTAAGTTGCACTGGAACATAGCGATACTCAGTTTTATATGTTACCTCTGGGTGCTTTTTGCTTCATGGCAGGATTGAATGGTCATGACAGAGATGACAAGGCCTGCAAAGCCCTAAATATTTACTACCTGGCCTCTTACAGAGGAAGTTTGCTGACTCCAGATTTAAAACACAGATGAAACTCTGACACACAATTTAAGAATTCAGTTGACACATTTTTTATTACTTTCTTGGTAACCAAGATCTTGTCATATAAATGGAGGAAAGTGACCTATTTGATTTAAAAAAGTTGATATGTCAGCTAGGGACATATACCTTTGTAATGTCCGTTAGTATAACTTCCTTGACTGCTCCTAAGAGAAGAAAAGAGAAAGAGAGAGAAAAACCTTAAAATACAATAGAACTGGGTATCAAGGTGGAATGAATTATGATGTCAGCAGTAAAGTAGGGCTTAAAATTAGAAAACAAACAAACATGGAAATGCACGCTGGCATTTTTACTTTATGTAGTAAGGGATATTAAACACAAAATACATCCTATAATTAAAAGCTAACACTATGTATTATGTTTAATGAGGTAGCAGAATAAGGCCTTCCTGCAGCCAAGTGATTACACTAGAGAATACTATATAAAAGAGTCATGATAATTCAGGGTAAATTACATAGCAATTATCAGGAAGATAAGGAAAAATGTGGGGAATATAACTACCCTGATAACAGACAACCCTTAGGCTAAAACGAGACTTTTTCAGCAAGAGGATGCTATGGCCAGCCTCCAAGATGTCCCACAATGAGTCCTGCTTCCTCTTGTCAGTTTTCTCCTATGTGTTCAGGGTGTGTCTAAGTGGCCATAGTAGAAGTGATGTGCATGATATGTGAAGAAACTGAGGTATAGAAAGGTTGAATGAGTTACCTATAGTCTGCACAGTAACTGGAGAATCAAGCTGAGAATCTTTTTTCCTCCAGAAACTGAGCTCTAAACCACTATGATATCAGCTGAAAACAAAATCATTCATATTTTGTGAAATGCTGAATATAACGGAAAGACTGACTTCAGTCATTGGTTTAAGTGAAAAATAACATCACAATTGTTAAAAAGCTTTTGCTGTGGTCATTGCCACCACATAGATGTTTAATTTCACTACACACATATTTGTGAAACTACAGGAAAATGAATTTTAGAAATCAATAGAACAATTATCCTGTTGGCTTCTTTTAATATAGTCCATTAATTATAAATTGTTAAATTAACTTTGTGCTAAACTTGAAGGCATAATTATAAAAACTAATGTTAGTATGTATATGTCAGCGGACTCTTCTGAATATAGGAAAATTAAATCCTAACAGATTGGTAATATTCAGACTAGGTCGTGCAATTTACCATTTTGCTTATAATCAGGTTGGCCATCATAATTGGGCTTCAGGTTTGACTTGCTACAGTAATGGTTATATTAAAGATGTTGCCTTACTCACTTGAAAAAGTAGACACAAACTTATTAACTGGAAAATGTCAACAACAAAAAATGTTGATATGAGTATTGGGAGAACAGGAATGTACAAATCATTTCCCAGAAATCCCACCTAGGGAAGGAAAGTCATAACTCAAACATGGGAACAGAGTGCTAATCTTCAGCAAATAATTTACATAAGCTCTGATAATATTTGTAAGTTGCTGAAGTATTTAAAGTTTATAGCAAATCAATTTTCAAAAAAATATGAATCAAATTTTGTTTGAAGCAGTTAACACGGAATAAGTGAATGGAAGTAGTATGTCTTGATAGCTTGGATTTATAAGAATGCATGTGTTAAAAGTACAGTATTCATACAGATTTATTGTGAAACAAATTACTGTTACTACAGAACTAAAGCTAGCTTAGTGTGAAGACATATCTTTATTATATTGTCATATTTTGGCCTAAAGGTCATGTCATAAATTAAAGCTGAAATTAGTCCAGCAGGGTCCCATTATTTTTTCTCTGCATGAAACTGTAGTAATATGACTTAGATTGACCTTATTCCAGTATTGTTTCAAGAGAGCTAGTTAATATTCCCCTTTTGTATTATCATTTTCTCTTCAACATATACTTTTTTCCTCTAAAAATATATTTCAGCTTCAGCTGCACATTATTTAACTTGCCATCTGTTGAACATTTGGATTTCAGCTGTAAATGCTGGCATTGCTATTCTGCAGGGTTATTTTGCCAAATGACCATTTTTTCTCTGCACAATCATTCCTAAGACCATTGTCACTTGCAGATGCTATAACTTTTGAGAAAACAAATTAACTACATTCAGAAAACAATGATTTCAGTAAACAAATAACTTGTGACAGTTAAGAATATTTACTAAATCTTTCCATGCAAAAACTAAGATGATTACTAACATGATTGTGAGTTTTGTCAGTTCTCACTGAAATTCAAAATACCATATTCAGGAAAGCAATACACATAAAATTCCCTGAAACATCAGGCTTTTTGCAAGACAGATAGTTTTAAGGAGCTATTTTCATAATAAAGTATTTGTCTTCATTTTCTGCTATCAAAAGAAACTTACCTAACGTTTTTTTCTCTCTCTCCCAATTATACTTGTATATATTTTGGTGGAGGTTGAAAAAAATATCTAACTAGTATTTGAAAAAATATCTACCATTTGTGAATATTTGATTAATAGAAAGCTCTTTTAAGATACAGGTATGTAGTTTGTTTTTATATATTTAGGAAAAACAGTTTGGAGCTTTATTTACTTCTTTTTATTTTCACAAAAAGTGAAATTTAAAAATAAATAGAGATTAGTCACCAAAAAACCTTTGTGAGTCATTTACAATAATAAGTATTCACATATAATAAAAATTTGAATAATTAAATCAGTGTCTTTTTATTAATATTATTTTTCTATATTCATCCAATATACTTATTTAATAATGCAAATCTAAGATTGCTAATAATAAAAATGTGTTGTGAAATGAAAAGCTTTCAGTTTATATTCCATGCTTTCTTAAACATGGTAAGCCATGTTCTCCTAAACACGCATAAGTCTGCATGTGATCTATTTATTACATTTTATTTAATAAACTCTAATTATGAAATATATAAGCCTTTTTGAAAAGATTTTAAGAGTCCAAAAATAAGTAGCTACTTTGACTTTCTCTTCGACTTTCTCTTTGCCTGGCTTGTGCTGTACTATTAGCCATCAGTATGATGCTCTAAGTCAAAGCTCTAGGTCAGAGGAGAATTTTATCAACTTTAGAAACCAAATTTTTTTTTATGAATAAGTCTTTATTTATAATCTGCAATAATAGATTGTTTTTTTTAAGTGGAAACTGATTCCTTAGAGGTAACAACCTATTGTCACATAAAAATGATAATAATTGAGAATTTGTTTTATCATTTTCCTCAATATGCTCTACCTACTAAAGAAAAACTTGACTACAGCACAGTTAAAACTGAGGCATTCAGGATGAAAATTTAAGCTATAAAAGTCTTTTCTCCAGAAAAATAAAATTACTCATGACACTTGTGAGTAACATCTATTACTCGTTCAGAATCCAGTGGAAATTAACAGTTGTGTAAAACAGGGAATCAGCTGGTCAAAATGAGTCCTTAACTACTAAAAGCATCAGTTAAAAAGTCAGGGACATGATGGACTTAGCTATTAAATGCTGACAAGCACAAATTTAGAAGCTGGAAGTTAAAAGGATATTTCTAAATCTATGAAACTGAGAACATTAGGGTCAATAGAAATTGAAATGATCTACAAGTGAGAAATAGTTTAAAGATGAAACAACACCTGTAAATTTGAGAGCATTTGATAAACATATTAGAAGATACTGAACTCACATCTATACATTTGATAAGCATTTGAGAAATGAAATATGATTTCCCCAGGATCAGAAATTCTGCTGATTACATGATTCCATTCATGTTTATATGTCAAATGTTGAGTTATGGACAACAGACACATTTACTCTATTCTTCCTTACACAGTAAATTAAAATGCAAACACATACAGAGAAGTAAAATTTATGAGCAGATGGTCAATCAGACAGGATTTTTTCCTTCTTTCACCATACCATGTAATAGTCTATCTACATGAACTTTTTTGTCTTAATGCTGGAAAAAGTATAAACACTTTATTTTCTAACTAAAAGAATTTATCAATGCAAAAACACAAACCTTTAAAAAAGGACATAAGATATATTAATTTTTGGTTTAAGTGCAGTAGATCAAGAATAGAATAGTCAAATATCTGTGAGTTTATCTTTGTATACAGTATGTACAATGCAACTTCTAACTTAGAAGAACTAAATTGTACCAAAGAAAATGGAATGCATATTTGCAGAGGAAAAAAAAAGAAAGTTTCACTGATGATTTAAGTAGCAGAAAAATAAGCATTCATTTTTGATAAATTTGTCTCTAATTGTCTATAAAATATTTTGTGGTTACAATGTGTTTAAGTATTAACCACATGATTAATATTGACTGAAACCTTCATATATTCAACCACTTGGTCTTGGAAGATCAAACAATTTTATTTATATGCCTTTCAAAAATATATTATGTTAACTTCTATTTCTAAGAAATGAAGAACATTAAATGTATTAATTTATTTGGAAAAAATTTAAGTATTGTTTTGATAAATAGAACTTTATTAAGTAACGAGTTGGTAGTTTACTTTTTCACAGGATTTTATCTTTGCCCAAACCCTCAGTGATTATTTACATAAAGATAGCAAAGACTATGAATGCTCATTATTTAAAGGAAAAAAAGTGAAAAAAAATTATGTATATAAAACTTAAAATATGAATATAGAAAGAATAACTTTAACAAAAACAATTCACAAATTTTTATACTTTACATACAGTTTACAGAGTAAAATATCTATGTGGAATTAAAAGCAAATCATTGTGCAGCATTTTAGAAATTGATCTATAACTGAACATATATATTTCAGTGTATTGATATGTATGTTCATATATATATAAGAAAGCAGATATTAATACCTCTTTCTCTATGGAAATATGCTTTGAAAACTTTATATATGTTTGTATGTATGTATAGGGATATATGTATATATGTGTACACTATATAGAGTGGTATACTGCAAAGGTTTACATGGGAAACTTGTTTACATATATCTGCATATATGTATGCATGTGTAAATTGAATGTATGTATGTTTGTGTGTGTGTCAGGAGAATTATTTTAAATTATGATTACATATAATTATTGATGATCTGGTTAATAATAGTAAAAAGCAAACAGCTCTTGGGAAGGGAACCAAAACAATTTGTCACATTTGCCAATTTCTAAGCCAATCACTATGGTTGACATCAAGCTCACAGTGTGATGTCAACTGACTTACATGATTGATGAACTTTGAATAATCGATTTTTGCAAGGCAATAAGTGCTTGTTCAGTTTACCACCCTATGTAATTTACAATAAAAGTAAATAGAAGAGTTTAGCTATTGCTTATTTGCCTTATTTAAAACATTTATAATGATATTGGCACATAAAAATATTACCAAGTAAAACACACGATTTTATTCAGCATAAAAATGTGAATACTACTCAAAACAGTATAGGGGACTTTTGGCTCCATATTGCTTTGTTACTTTCTATTCATGTGTGTTTCTTCTAAAATTGTAACTTTCCATATTTTAGTTTTTGCATGTAGCTTGTTTTCATTTCCACTTTGTCCTATATTTTCTTTAAGTTTTTCATTTTAAAAATAAAGCAACTTTGAAGAAGAATAATCTGGCTACTCAGTTCTGGTTAAAAAACAAAACAAAACAAAACAAAACAACATCTTAGCAATGTTTCTTTTACTGGCCTCATGAAAACACATTTCCTAAAAGATAAAAATTATGTTTGCATCTTATAATAGTATTTACCCATTTTTCAAAAATACTATAGTAATTGCCAGTACTTTAATCAGATTCAAGTTTTTTTCCCATATACTGGCCCATCTTACAATTTGACCATTATAAATTTAACATAAATATCTTATATAATTCACTACAAAATTTCTGCTTAATATGCCCAGGAATGACCATAATCTCTCCATATTATATAAATAGATAAAAGTAAAAATCATTTTAAAATAATCATATGATATTTCATGTTCACTAATATTCACAATCTTACATATAGTAGTGAAAGACTGAAGACAAATAAAATGTCAATTCAATTATTCATTGTGTTTTTAATATGCTGCAATGTGTTTCCCAAATGAAGTTAAATTCCTCCTTCCATATCATAATGGAAAATACTGTAATTCTTGATCACTCAGAAAATAGTTTTTGTCACAGAATGTTACTTATACATTTTAATGGAAATAATCCCTAAATAGTAACACACAACACAACACAATGCAGCACACACAAAAAGGAGTACTCCCATGGTGTCAAGATTTACACATAAACTATTTTTAGATAAATTTCTTAAGCTGTATCATTTGGTTTTTCACAATATGACCATGTCTTTTACATTAGCTTGGAAAATTCAAAGTATTCAAGAATTAAAAAGAATCTTAAAAAAGATTTTAAATTTTAATACAATTAATATATAAATAAGGAAACTCAATTCAGACAGAAAAAGAAAACTCTCTAAAGTCATACAAACAGAAGTTACTCATATTCTAAAAATCTGGTTGAATTGCTTTATCAATATCCTACCATACAAGAGAAATTTTGCATAGTTATGGTAATGCGAACATTAAAAGCATGCTCTCTGCTTTCTGGATCTAAGATTTTGGTAAAGGAGACATGTAATTTTAACATATTTAAATTGGATAAGTACCATAATTGAGAGTTGTACAAGATATTTTTTGAGCACATGAAAGAGAAATTAAACCTTCATGAAGGTAAGATTTAGAATGAAAAAAAGATGTTATAGAGGATGTACTCCCTTATGTAAGTATTTTATATTTGAAAAATGTCTATGAAAGTAATGCTTTAGAGGTAAAAGAAAAAAGTAGAAAAACCAAGAACAGACAAGAGGTAGTTGTTGCATTTTTCTTATCCCTCGAACTAAGTACATCTAAAAACCCAGGAAAATAATAAGACTCTGAATGATGGATAACAGAAGGCAGTCTAGCCTGAGATCTTGGAACCCAGGGCAAAACAATTCAGTAAATTCCCTGGATTTTCTTTTTTGTTCATATATGCCAATCTAGGTGAAAGAGAGATTGGTAGCTTGGAAACACCAGACGGTGCAGAAAAGCCTGTTTACTTTAGCAAAAGGACAAATAAAGGGACAGTCTATCAAACAGAAGTTTTTAGACAATAACTACCAACTTAGCCAAAGCCAAAGAAAAACTATGGCCAAAATCCCACCCCAATCAGCAAGGATTGAATGGGGAGTCTAGACTTCCACATTTATTTAGCTTTAAAAATTACTCTCTGACTCCCACACCTTTGTATGGCATCTAAGAAAGCCAGGTAGGGAGCTGGTGGTTCATCCTCACTGGAAGTTAAATATCCTCATCTACACCAAGTTTCAGTGGAGATCACATCTAAAACTTGAACTTCTTTCCCCATCTGATTGTTTTGAGACACCTTTCTACACTTTACTGCAATGGTATCAGAGGAGGATTTGTGTGGATTCAACATTTTAACCACTGCTCAGAGTTAACAAGGATTCCTACCCAACACATGTCAATAGAGGCCACAAGGGGAGCAATAAAGAGGTATCCATCCTCCTCTTGGCCAGGATGGCATCACAAGACTTTTAATGGGTGTCTGGCTCCCACCTCCCTGGACTAATATTGAGGAATTCTTCCACCATGGGTTTCAAAGAAGGCTGAGTGATAAACTTGGGCTCCACTGTCACACGACAATAAAAGTTTGCAAAGATTTTTCTCCAGTGTCATAGGAGGCCTGATAAAACAGAAGAATTAAATAAGATCCAGGATCTCATCTCATTGCATAATACTCAAAATATTCAATATTTGATTTATATATATATATATATATATCTTATATTCAAGACATTTTCTGCTTGAATGCAAGAAAAATAATCAGCAGATGAAACTCCAAAATGTCATAAATGTTAAATTTTGTGACAAGGATTTTAAAGCAGCACTGGAAAAAAATAGTTAAAGCAGAGATAAAACAATGAAATAATTATTCACTAGAAAAAACAAGAATATACACTGGAAAAAAAGATGAACAGAGACTTAAGAGAATTGTGGGACTATAACAAGAGATTTAATATTTATCTGATGGAGTCCCAGAATTAGTGGAGAAAGAGAATGGGACAGAAAAATTATTTGAAGATATATTGGCTAAAATTTTCCTAAATTTGGCAAAAGTTTCAAAAAGCTGAAAAAAAATCTCAAACAGAATAAACATCCAAGACATCATAATAAAAACTGTGAAAACTAAAAGGCAAAAAAAAAAAAAAAAAGGAGAAGAAGAAGAAAAGAAAACCCTGAGAGAAACATTATCTTACCTACAGGAAAAACCAGTTCAGCAGTTCAAAAGACAGAAAATTTCTTACCAAATATCATGGGTGTTAGAAGGAAGTGGGCAAATATTTCAAGTGCTGAAAGAAAAAAAACTGTCAACCCAGAATTCTATATCTAGTGGAAATACCATTTAGAAATGCAGGAGAAATTAATATAATCTCATAAGAAGAAAAAATAAGGGAATTTGTCATACCTACTGTAAAAGAATAATAAAATAAATTTATTTTATTGGACAAAAATGATATAAAGAAGATTCTTGGAATGTCAAGAAGGAAGAAAGAACAAAGAAATGTGCACAAATGTGGGTAAATACAGTATAATTTTCTTCCTTCTCATCTAGAAATTTCTGTATATGTCTGACAGCTGAAGCAAAAATAACAAGATGACTGATGCCATTCTACATGTATGAATAATAAATATGTATGATGATTATTTTATAAATGATAAACATAAATGGACCCAAAGTAAAGTATAGTTTCTATACTTCAAAATAGTAAGGAAGACACATCTGATTGTGATAAGCTAGGTATGTAATGTAATAGCATGATTAATCTAAATGATTACACAAAAAGATACTCTAAAAACATTATAGACAACTCAAAATAAAATGTCATTCTAAGTGAAGTAAGCCAGAAAGAGAAAGAAAAATACCATATGAAATAGCTCATATGTGGAATCTAAAAACAAACAAACAAACAAAGCATAAATACAAAACAGAAATAGACTCATAGACATAGAATGCAAACTTGTGGTTGCCAAGGGGGCAGGGGGCGGGAAGGGATAGACTGGGAAGGGATAGACTTGAAAACATTTTAACTCACTAGAAGGCAAGAAAAAGAAAGCAGATAAACAAAAAAACAATGTAAAATCAAAAATAAAATGACAGACTTAGTCCATAATGTATCAATAATTACAATAAATGTAACTTATTACATTTTAAATTAAAGCAGAAACAGAACTTTGAGTACAGAACAGATTTTAAAAGTTAATTCATTTATGCTGCCAACAAAGAATTCACTTCAAATGAGACTTTAGGTAGGTCAAAGTAGAAGAGTGGAAAAGTTAGACCATACAAACATCAACCAAAAGAAAGGAAGGTGGCTATGTTAATATGATACAAAGTGCACTTCAGAACCAATAAAATTATTAGGTACGGAAAGAGATATTACACAATGACGAGAGAGTCAATATACCAAGAAGACACTAAAAATGTAAATGTTTATGTTCCAAACAATGGAGTGTCATAAGCATGAAGTAAAACTTGATAGAAAAGAGAGGAGAAATAAATAAACATACATTCATAGATATCCTCTTTCACCAATAGATAAAACAATTAGACAGACAATCAGGGACAATATGGATTACATCAGCCAAGAGATTCTAATCAATATTTGTAGATCATCCCATTCAATCACAGCAGAAAACACATTTTTTTCAAGTGTCCATGAAGTACACAAAATATTCATGTGGGATAAGAAAGATCATATATTGCATCAAAGCACAAACCTAAACAAATTTTAACAAATTGAGATGATACAGGTGTTCTTGGACCACAGTTGTCTTAATATAGGAATCAGTAACCAAAAGATAACGTGAAGTAATGAATAAGTCAAAAATTAACCAATAAACTTCTAAATAAAGCAGGAGCCAAAACCAAAGTCTAAAGGGAAAGTAAAATTGTATTGAGTGATAAAAATGAAACTACAACATATCAAAATTTGTAGAGCACAGCTAAAGCAGTGCTGAGATGCAAATTTATACTACACACTATTTACAATACCTCAGAAAAGAGGAAAATTCTCAAATTAATAATTTAAGCTCTCTTCTCAAGGAACTAGAAAAAAAACGAGCAAAATAATCCCAACACAAGCAGAAAGAAGCACAGTAAGAATGAGAGAGAGAAAAATATATTTAAGTTGAAAATGAGAAAAATTAGACAAAAAGAATGAAAAAAATAGCTGTCTCTTCAAAAATAAAATCAACAAAAATTGAAAACAACTACTGAAACTGACAATAAATAAAATAATTGTGCAATGTATCAACATTAGGAATGAAGGAAGGAATATCCCTACACATCATGCACCATTAAAGGGAATAAAATAAGAATTTACAAGCATGCTTCAAAGATATTGTGGGTGCTGTTCCAGATCATTGTGAGTATCACAATGAACCAAGCCACACAATTATTTTGGTTTATCAGTACATATTAATGTTTACACTATTCTGTAGTCTATTAAGTGTACAGTAAAATTATGTCTAAAAGCAATGTACATACCTTAATTTAAAAGTAATTTATTTCTGAAAATTGTTAGTCATCATCTGAGCCTTCAGGGAGTCTGTCATCTTGCTAGTGGAGGGTCTCGCCTTAATGTTGATGGCTGCTGACTGATCATCTTGGTAGCTGCTGAAGGTTGGGGTGACAGTGGCAATTTCTTAAAATCAGACAGCTAGGAAGTTTGTCACATTGGTTGACTCTTCCTTTCAGGAATAACTTTTCTGTATCGTGGAATGCCATTTTATAGCATTTTACCCACAGTAGAACTTCGTTCAAAATTGGAGTCAATCCTCTTAAACCCTGAGCTGCTTTTTTAGCTAGGTTTATGTAATATTTTAAATTCTTTTTTTTTTTGTCTTTTCAAGAATCTTCCCTGTATCTTCACCAGGAGTAGATTCCATCCCAAAAAATCACTTTCTTTGCCCACTTATAAAAAGTAACTTCTCATCTGTGAAAGTTTTATCATGAGATTAGAGCAATTCAGTCATATCTTCAGTGACTTCGCTTCTAACTCTAGTTATTTTGCTATTTCTACCACATCTGCAGTTACTTTCTCCTTTAAAGTCTTAAACACTCAAAGTCTCCTATGAACGTTTGAATCAACTTATTCCAAAGTACTATTAATGTTGATATGTTTACATCTTCCCATGAATCATGACTGCTCTTAATAGTACCTAGAGTGGGGAATACTTTCCAGGAGGTTTTGAATTTACTTTGCCATCAGGGGAATCGCTATCTATAGCAACTATAGCTTTACAAAATGTATTTCTGAATAATAAGACTTGAAAGTCAAAAGTCCAAATTACTCCCTGATTCATGGGCTTCAGAATGGATGTTATTTTAGCAGACATGAAAGAGACATGAATCTTATAGCACATTTTTATCAGGGCACTTGGATGACCAGCTGCATTGTCAATCAGCAGTAATACATTGAAAATAATCTTTTTTGTTGAGCAATAGGTCTCAACAATGGTCTTAAAATATTCATTAAACTATGTTGTAAACAGATGTGCTGTCATCCAGGCTTTGTTGTTTCATTTACGGAGCACAGGAAGAGTAGATTCAGCATATTTCTTAGGAGCTCTGGGGTTTTAGGAATGGCAGATGAGCACCGGCTTCAACTTCTAGTCACCATCTACATTAGCCCCTCACAAAAGAGTCAGCCTGTCCTTGGAAGTACTGAAGCCATGTATTGACTTCTTCTCTCTAGATATGAAAGTCCTAGATGTCATCTTATTCCAATAGAAGACTGTTTCTTCTACATTGAAAATATCTAGTTTAGTGTAGCCACCTTCATTGATGATCTTAGCTAGATTTTCTGGATAAATTGCTGCAGCTTCTATGTCAGTACTTGCTGCTTCATCATGCAATTTGATATTATGGAGACAGCTTCCTTTCTTTAACCCAATGAGCTAACTTCTGCTAGCTTCCAAACTTTTCTTCTGCAGCTTCTTATCTCTCTCACCCTTCCTAGGTTTGAAGAGAGTTAGAGCCTTGCTCTGGATTCGGCTTTGGCTTCAGGAATTGTTGTGGCTGGTTTGCTCTTTAATCCAGACCATTAAAAATTTCTCTGTATCAGAAATAAGGCTGTTTAACTGTCTTATCATTCATGTGTTCACTGGAATAGCACTTTTAATTCCTTTTAAGAATTTTTCTTTTGCACTTACAACTTGGGTAACAGTAGTTAAAGCGGCCTAAATTTCAGCCTGTCTCAGCTTTCCACATGCCTTCCTCACTACGCTTAATCATTTCTAGCTTTTGACTTGAAGTGAGAGATGTGATTCTTTCTTTCACTTGATCACTTAGAGGCCACTGTAGGGGTATTAACTGACCTAATTTTAATATTGTTTTGCCTCAGGGGATAGAGGTCCAGAGGAGAGGGAGAGAGATGAGGGAATAGTGGGTTGGAGGAGCAGTCAGAACACAAACAACATTTATCAGTTAAGCTCTCTGTCTCACATAAAAAGTGTGGTTTGTGGCTCCCCAAAACAATTGTAATGGTAACATCAAAGATCACTAATCATAGATCACCATAACAAATGTAATAATTATAAAAATTTTGAAATATTATCAGAATTACAAAAATGTGACACAGATTGAGCAAATGCTGTTGGAAAAACGGAGTCAATGTGCTCCATCATGCAGGGTTGCTACAAACCACCAATTTGTAAAAAATGCAATATCTGCAAAGCACTACAAAGTGAAACACAATAAAATGAATAAAAATGCCCATAGTATACTTAACAATTAAAAATAAGTGGACCAATTCATTTAAAAATGCAATCGTCCAAAAGAGGCCAATTTATAATTCTATAGCCATTAAAGGAATATATTTATAAGTAAGTTCTCTCAAAAATGAAATCTTCACCAAGGTGGCTTCAATGGAGAATTCTATCAAATATATAATGAAGAATTAGCATCAATTTTACACGGTCTCTTTCAGAAAAGAAAAAATGGGGTAAACTTCTTTCCAATTCATTGAATTATGCCATTATACAGATACTAAAACCAGTCAAAGCCAGTGAAAAACAAAGCATAACTATAGTCTCATATCATTAATGAGGTTGAACTCAAAATCCTCAACAAAATACTAACAAAACTAATCTAGGATTGTATAAAAAAGAACTGTATATCACAACCAAGTGGGACCTGTTTCAGGTAGGCATGACTAGTTCAACATCCAAAAATCAGTGTAATCTGTCATTCAAATGGCTAAAGAGAAAAAATTCATGTGATCTTATTAGTTGATGCTGACAGAGTACTTGACAAAATCCAACATCCATTCATGATGAAAACTGTAAACAAACTAGGAACAGAGGTAAACTTCTTCAACTTGATAATGAACATCTATACAAACCTACAGTTAATATTATACTTACCACTAAAAACTAAATGTTTTCCTTTAAACATAAAAATAAGTCAAGGATATTGGGTCTTACCACTTTGCTTCAAATAGTACTGGAAATCTAGCCAGTGCAAAAAATGACCAAAAAAAAAAAAAAGACATTCAGATGAGAAAGGAAGAAATAAACCTAAATAAACCTATGCTTATTTGCAGATGAAATGATCATCTATGTAAAAATTCACAAAGAATCAAATAAAGTTTGTTAATATGTGATTTCAGCAAGCTCACAGCACACAAGATAAACATATGAAACTCATGGCATTTGTTCACAGTATCAATGAAAAATTGGAAACCAAAAAAATCAATATCTAAAAAAACAATAAATGTGCATATGTAACAAAACATGTATGCTGAAATGTACAAAACAGTGATGAAATAAATTAATGAATATTTAAATAAATGGAGAGACACTGTGTTCACAGATTAAAAATTCAACCTTGTAAAGATTTAAAACCTCTTCAAGTTTATATAAATGTTTAGTGCAATTCAAAAACCCCTGCAAGATGTTTCGTGGATTTAAACAAGTTTATTTTAAAATTTATGTTGAAACACAAAGAAACTAGTAAAACTAAAACAAAATTGACTAAGAAAAATAAAATAAGAAGGATCACTCTACCCTTTTCCAGGATGTATTCTGTAACTACCTCAATCAAGACTGTGATACTGATGGGATGATAGACTCATAGATCAAAGGAATTGAATAGAGAACCAAGAAACAAATTCACACAAGTAAGGCCAAGTGATTTTTGACAAAAGTGCTAAAGGAATTCAATGGAGGGAGGATGTTCATTTTAAAAAGTGATGCTGACAAAATGGATATTCATGGGGCAGGAAATCAATCTCAACCTAAATCTCACATCTTATAAAAATTACAAACGAATCACATGTGTACATATAAAATTATAAAAGGTTTACAAGAAACCATGGGAGAGAATCTTCATGACCTAGGACTTAGTGAAAAATTATTATATATGACTCCAAAAGCATAATCCATAAAAGGAAAACATGCTTTTTATGTTTTTCCTATTATCCATAGGAATTTCTTAACTATTTCAATACTCAACCTTCATGGCTTGCTAATCTAATTAGAATTTACAGAATGTTTTTGCTTTAAACTTTTAAAAATATATCTTATATTTAGTTTACTTAAAGAAATACATTGTTGCAATATTATTGTTTACACACAGCCACACACATAATAAAAATAAATGCTTATATTTTAAATAAGCAGCACAAATCCCAAATACTTGCCCCAACAAAAGTTACTTTACATTTATGTTTTGCTCTTTCTAAATTCCATTCCATTTTCTTCTAAAATGGTTTAAAGTTACAGATACGTACCATTTGTATTTGTTTTTGTAAGGATGTCCAATAAATCTTCTCTCTTATTTTCCTGAATTTTGAAATGAATAAAGAAATAAATATCAAAACTGATACATGAAACCAAAAAAGTACATACTCTATTACTGACAAGATCTAAGTCATAGATTATATATTTATGAAAATGCCATTTATCCACCCTGTAGCTGGTAATACTGAATTAGGGAAGGTCTCAACCTCTCTTGTAAGGCTTACAGAACTACAACTTCTGGTAGACTGAGAGATGACATGCAGCCTGTGAATGACTCATTTTAAGGAAAGATACAATAAAAATACTCAGTTTATTCTTCCATGATTTATTAACTGGATAATTCACATGAGCTCTCCCATGTCAGAGTGAAGAAAGCTCTGGAGATGAGTCAGAGTTTTACAGTAATTGAAGTCTGTCTACATGGAAGAAAATGCCCAAATCAGAAAAAGTATTTCTCCCTAACAGTGACCATTAGAAATTAATTATTGCAGTGGATACTGTGATGCACCTAACAGATATTCTTTCTGAATGAAGATGTTCATTTTCCCAGTTATCAGTGTTAGGTAGTAAGATAAGTGGAGGCACCAGGCAGTTAAGGTGGAGGAGCGGGAGGATGGTCCAGAAGATGGAGGTATGCCCACCTGCAGCATAAAGGGGTTTACTTCCTCTAAGTGAGTGCCAGCAAGAAACTGGTTAGAACCAGATGGCCACGACTGCATGGTAGTGACAAGGACCTAACCAGACAAGACCCAGTGCTCATTGTAATATAATTAGCACTGTGTTTTAGGGCCTTTATCCCTGTGGGCTTTTCTGGTCATGGGTAAGGGCATGTGCAAAATGGGCTGGACATGACTAAGCACTCCAGGGACAAAAGCTATCAATCAATCAAAAGACCACCTCTAAGCGAGAGTATAAGAGAAGGGGCAAAGAAAGACTGCTGCTATCCTCCCTTGGATCTGCCTACTTTGCTAATAAAATCTTTAAAATCTTTTGCTAAGCAACATTTTCATCTCCCTTCTGAATTATTCCCTTTTGGGCAAGACAAGAGTCTAAGCTTTTTCCCCATCTCTTTTTTGGGGTAACATCAGGAGCATTAGTTGCTTCTCTCTCAGAAAATTGCCCATCCCTAAAGGAAACTTTCTTGCCCAATGTGGGGTCTTCTCTCTGAGGACTGTATGCATCCCCAAAAAGGGTAATTTGAGGGCATAAAGAACCCCCCACTACCTTCTCATAGATCAGTTGCCTTTGAGAAAATTAGAAATTATATCCATTACATGTTTCCCTCTTGGAGTACCATCTTCTTCCAAACCATGCTTTTTATTCCTCAAAAGTGTTCCCTAGAATACACTAGAATATTCTTGAAAGATATACATGATTGTATCTGCAAAACTGCAAAATTCAAAAATCATGAATGATCCCTAAGACACTTACATACTTACATAAAAAGATACATATAGAGAGATTGACATATGTATATCAAAGTTTCTGAGCTTTGAGAATTCTATAATATTTAACCTGCAATATAATTCGTAATGTGCATTTTCCTCTCTGACCTTTTATTTCTTCATAACTTTAATCTGTTCAAATTTTATTAAATCTTCTTGCCTATAAAAAACATAGTTATTGAAACTCTTAATGCCTTTGTCCACTCATTCTATTGTTTGTTTCGTTTCTGATTCAGTTTCCATTCACTATTTTTTTTTTCCTGATTCATTAAATTTCATTTTTTTTCCTGCTTCATTGCAGGCCTGGTGATTTTGTAGTATGCCAGGCATTGTCAATTTTACCTTGTTGGGTTCTGGATATATTAACATTCCTTATAGATATGTATGTGCTTTTTGAGGATGCAGTTAAGTTACTTGGAAGAAGTTTGGTCCTATTTAGTCCTGAAGTTAAGATTATATTTTAGGTAAAACCATAGAAGCCTTTATTCTAGGGCAAATATCACACCATCATTGTAGCAAAGCACTGCTGATTGCTGTTCCTGACAGCCCTTTAATTATGAGATTTTCCACTCTGTCTGATGATAATACTAAATATTTCTACCCTTGTATTGGATATGAGGAATGTTTCCCCTAGTTCTTTTAGATTTTCCTCCCCTGACTTTGGGTAGATTCCCCACATGAACGTATTGATATTAAATTTAACAGTCCAGAGACCATCTATAGCGATGCAGGGATCTTTCTTTGTCTGCACATCTCTTTCCTTTTTGGCACTCTGTCCTGTGAACTCTAGCTGCTTTTGCTCTCCCCAGATACCTAGCTCTATCCTCTCAGCTCAAGGGGACTAGCAGCCCCTTACTTATGGCAATCCTGTAATCCCTCACCAGTCAGTAAAATGGGGGTAATTTGGGGGTGCCCTATTGGTTTCCTATTCATAAAAAGTTTACTTTATTCCTTGATGTCCAATGTCTTGAATAACATTCATATATTTTGTCTGTTCCATTTTATACTTTTGTGTGGGTGTATGTGTGTGTGTGTGTGTGTTGCAGGGGGTTGTGTGGTGAGAGAAGGTAACTTAGTCCTTGTTCTTCCATTTTGGCCAGAAAAACAAAACGACTGCTAGAGTGTTGATGTTAGGTCTCTCTGTTTCCAATTATTTTTTAAGAATGTGGACATTGGGAATGTTACACCTTCTTGGTGCTTTTCTCCATAATTTTTAAAAGCTACTAACTTGATGCTACCTATAACTATTTCTTTAGTACTATCTTTCAGTATCTACAATAGCATTTTCTGGAGACATATGCCTTTGCCAGCTGTCACTAATTAAAACATATTATAGTTAATGGAAATTTTCTTCAGGAATAGGTAAAGGAAAATAAAATTATAGACATTTTGCTGTGAAAAATAAAATAATTGTTTACAGATGATCTTGGCTCTTGCAATAATATGACCAACTTTGAAAAAAAGGCAAAATTAAAAATGATAAAGATGAGAAACTGAAAAATATTCTAAACATCCTGAGCTGAGCAAAAAGTCATACTACTAAGGAGACTAGAATTATAATTTTCAAAACATGATCCTCACATAATACTTTACATTTTGACACCTTGATTGGCAAGAGTGTCACTTCTAAAATTTGTGAAATGGTTCTTATTTTTCATGTAGCCAGAAGTTTATTATCATTATCATTATTAGTAATGTTATTATTGAGTTCTTCCTCACAATTGTGTATATATATATTTACATTTTAGGCAAATTGTAAAGTCATTGGTCATAAGATACATGATTAACATTTTTGAAATTCATAGGAAATTAATGGCCAAATTGTTCTGAAATTTACAAGTCTAAAAGATCTGTGTGGCAGATACATCCTGACAATGTATAATGTTTTTTTTTTCTCTGTGATTTATCATAACATTTTGTGTATATTTCCCTGTGCTATACAGTGTAATCTTGTTTATCTATTCTACACTTTTGAAATCCCAGTCTATCCCTTCCAATCCTCTACCCCACCCCACCCCCGGTAACCACAAGTCTGTATTCTCTGTCCATGAGTCTATTTCTGTCCTGTATTTATGCTTTGTTTTTGTTGTTTGTTTTTGTTTTTTAGATTCCACATATGAGCGATCTCATATGTTATTTTTCTTTCTCTTTCTGGCTTACTTCATTTAGAATGACATTCTCTAGGAGCACCCATGTTGCTGCAAATGGCATTATGTTGTCGGTTTTTATGGCTGAGTAGTAGTCCATTGTATAAATATACCACCTCTTCTTTATCCAGTCACCTGTTGATGGACATTTAGGTTGTTTCCATGTTTTGGCTATTGTAAATAGTGCTGCTATCAACATTGGGGTGCAGGTGTCATCCTGAAGTAGATTTCCTTCTGGGTACAAGCCCAGGAGTGGGATTCCTGGGTCATATGGTAAGTCTATTCCTAGTCTTTTGAGGAATCTCCACACTGTTTTCCATAGTGGCTGCACCAAACTGCATTCCCACCAGCAGTGTAGGAGGGTTCCCCTTTCTCCACAGCCTCTCCAGCATTTGTCATTTTTGGATTTTTGAATGACGGCCATTCTGACTGGTGTGAGGTGATACCTCATTGTAATTTTGCTTTGCATTTCTCTTATAATTAATGATATTGAGCATTTTTTCATGTGTTTTTTGATCATTTGTATGTCTTCCTTGGAGAATTGCTTGTTTAGGTCTTCTGCCCATTTTTGGATTGGGTTGTTTATTTTTTCTTATTGAGTCGTATGAGCTGCTTATATATTTTGGAGATCAAGCCTTTGTCGGTTTCACTTGCAAAAATTTTCTCCCATTCCGTAGGTTTTCTTCTTGTTTTATTTCTGGTTTCCTTTGCTCTGCAGATGCTTGTAAGTTTCATTAGGTCCCATTTGTTTATTCTTGCTTTTATTTCTTCTAGGAGAAAATTTTTGAAATGTATGTCAGATAATGTTTTGCCTATGTTTTCCTCTAGGAGGTTTATTGTATCTTGTCTTATGTGTAAGTCTTTAATCCATTTTGAGTTGATTTTTGTATATGGTGTAAGGGTGTGTTCTAGCTTCATTGTTTTACATGCTGCTGTCCAGTTTTCCCAACACCATTTGCTGAAGAGACTGTCTTTATTCCATTGTATATTCTTGCCTCCTTTGTCGAAGATGAGTTGACCAAAGGTTTGTGGGTTCATTTCTGGGCTCTCTATTCTGTTCCATTGGTCTATATGTCTGTTTTGGTACCAATACCATGCTGTCTTGATGACTGTAGCTCTATAGTATTGTCTGAAGTCTGGGAGAGTTATTCCTCCAGCCTCTTTCTTTCTCTTCAGTAATGCTTTAGCAATTCTAGGTCTTTGATGGTTCCATATAAATTTTATTATGATTTGTTCTAGTTCTGTGAAATGTGTCCTGGGTAATTGGATAGGGATTGCATGAAATCTGTAGATTGCCTTGGGCAGTGTGACCATTTTAACAATATTGATTCTTCCAATCCAAGAACATGGAATATCTTTCCATTTTTTAAAGTCTTCTTTAATTTCCTTCATCAATGGTTTATAGTTTTCTGTGTATAATTCTTTTGCCTCCTTGGTTAGATTTATTCCCAGATATTTTATTACTTTGGGTGCTATTTTAAAGGGGATTGTTTCTTTACTTTCTTTTTCTGTTGCTTTATCGTTAGTGTAAAGAAAGGCAACTGATTTTTGAACATTAATTTTGTAACCTGCTACCTTGCTGAATTCTTCAATCAGCTCTAGTAGCTTTTTTGTGGACCTTTTAGGGTTTTCTATATATAGTAACATGTCGTCAGCATATAATGACACTTTTACCTCTTCTTTTCCAATTTGGATCCCTTTTACTTCTTTCTCTTGCCTGATTGCTGTGGCTAGGACTTCCAGGACTATGTTGAATAGGAGTGGTGATAGTGGGCATCCTTGTCTTGTCCCAGATTTTAGTGGGAAGATTTTGAGTTTTTCACCATTGAGAACTGTGCTGGCTATAGTTTTGTCGTATATAGCTTTTATTATGTTGAAATATGTTCCCTCTATACCCACTTTGGCGAGAGTTTTTATCATAAATGGGTGTTGAATTTTATCAAATGCTTTTTCTGCATCGATTGAGATGATCATGTGGTTTTTGTCCTTTCTCTTGTTGATGTGATGTATTACATTGATTGATTTGCATATGTTGAACCAGCCTTGTGTCCCTGGGATGAACCCCACTTGGTCATGATGTATAATCTTTTTTATGTGTTGTTGGATTCTATTTGCTAAAATTTTGGTGAGGATTTTGGCGTCTATGTTCATCAGTGATATTGGCCTATAATTCTCTTTTTTTGTAGTGTCTTTGCCTGGTTTTGGTATCAGGGTGTTGGTGGCTTCATAGAATGAGTTTGGGAGTATTCCCTCCTTTTCAATCGCCTGGAAGAGTTTGAGAAGGACTCGAATGAGTTCTTCTTTGTATGTTTGGTAGAATTCCCCGGTGAAGCCGTCCGGTCCTGGACTTTTATTTGTAGGGAGGTTTTTAATTGCTATTTCTATTTCCCTTCTAGTGATCAGATTGTTCAAGTGTTCAGTTTCTTCTTGATTCAGCTTTGGTGGACTTTATATTTCCAGAAACTTGTCCATCTCCTCTAGGTTATCCAGTTTGGTTCCATATAGTTTTTCATAATATTCTCGTATGATATTCTGTATTTCTATTTTGTTTGTTGTAATTTCTCCATTTTCCTTTCTTATTTTGCTAATTTGTACTCTCTCTTTTTCCTTCTTTGTGAGTTTGGCCAGAGGTTTGTCGATTTTATTTACTTTTTCAAAAAACCAGCTTTTGGTTTGGTTAATTTTTTCTATGGTCTTGTTAATCTCTATTGTATTTAATTCCTCTCTGATCTTTATTATTTCCTTCCTTCTGCTGCTTTTTGGGGCTTTTTGTTCTTCTTTTTCTAATTGATTCAGGTGGAGGGTTAACTTGTTTATTTGAGATTGTTCTTCTTTTTTGAGGAAGGCCTGTATCGCTATAAACTTCCCTCTTAGCACTACCTTTGCTGTGTCCCATAGGTTTTGAGTGGTTGTGCTTTCATTATCATTTTTCTCAAGGTATTTTTTAATTTCAGCTTTGATTTCCTCATTGATCCATTGTTTTTCAATAACATATTGTTTAATCTCCATGCTTTTCTTTTTTTCTCCTTTGTTTCTCTGTTGTTGATTTCCAGTTTCATGGCATTGTGGTCAGTAAAGATGCTTGAGATAATTTCTATCTTCTTAAATTTGTTGAGGTTTCTTTTGTGTCCAAGTACATGATCGATCCTGGAAAATGTTCCATGTGCTCTTGAAAAGAATGTATATTCTATTTTTTGGGGGTGTAATGCTCTGAAAATATCCACCAAATCTAGTTTTTCTATTGTAGTATTTAATTTCTCTGTTGCCTTGTTTATTTTCTGTTTGGAAGATCTGTCTAGTGATGTTAATGGAGTGTTAAAATCTCCAACTATGATTGTATTCCCATCAATATCCCCCTTTATCTGTGTTAGTAATTCTTGTATGTACTTAGGTGCTCCTATATTGAGTGCATATATATTAACGAGTGCAATATCTTCATCTTGTATCACTCCTTTAATCATTATAAAATGTCCTTCTTTATCTTTCTTTATGGCCTTTGTTTTAAAGTCTATTTTGTCTGAAATCAGTACTGCTACACCTGCTTTTTTGGCTTTTCCATTTGCATGGAATAACCTTTTCCAACCTTTCACTCTCAGTCTATATGTGTCCTTCTCCCTAAAGTGGGTCTCTTGTATACAGCATATTGAAGGTTCTTGCTTTATTATCCATTCTGCCACTCTATGTCTTTTGACTGGAGCATTTAGTCCATTAACATTTACAGTAATTAATGATAGATGTGTGTTTATTGCCATTTTGAACTTATCTTTGCAGTTGAATTGGTATATCCTCTTTGTTCCTTTCTTCTTCCTTTTGTGGTTTGGTAATTTTCCTTTGTATTATCATGGATTTTATTTAATTTTTGTGACTCCCTTGTAAATTTTTGACTTGTGGTTACCCTTTTTTGTAAATCTATTAACCTATACCTGTTTTTAATAAACTGACAATAACATGATCTCAAACCCATCCTACTGTTAAAAAAATTTAAAAAAAGAAAGAAAAAAAATTCTATATTTCCCTGCCTCCCTCTCCCACTCTCAGTGATTTGTATGTCTTCTTTTGTAATTTTGTGTTTTCTTTATTTGTAATTCATGAGTTATCACCTTTCCAGTTGAACGTTTCTAATTTCTGTAGCATCCTGCTGCTTTTCTATTTAGAATAGCCCTTTCAATATTTCTTTTAGCATGGGTTTAGTGTTGCCAAACTCCTGCAGCTTTTTTTTTTTTTGTCTGTGAAACTCTTTATTTCTCCTTCTATCCTAAAGGATAGCCTTGCTGGATAAAGTATCCTAGGCTGCATCTTTTTTTCATTCAGGACTTTGAATATATCTTGCCACTCCCTTCTGGCCTGTAGTGTTTGTGTAGAGAAATCAGCTGAGAGCCTTATGGGGGTTCCCTTGTAGTTCACTCTTTGCTTTTCTCTTGCTGCCTTTAGAATCATTTCTTTATCCTTGACTCTGGCCATCTTGATTATGATATGTCTTGGTGTGGGTCTATTTGGGTTCTTCCTGTTTGGGACCCTCTGAGCTTCCTGTACTTGTATATCTGATTCCTTCTTTAAGTTTGGGAAGTTTTCAGTCATGATTTCTTCAAAAACCTTTTCAATTCCCTTTGAACCTTCTTCCCCTTCTGGGACCCCTATTATGCGAAGATTGGGACACTTTATGTTATCCCATAGGTCCCTTATGCTATTATCATTATTTTTTATTTGCTTATCTTGTAGTTCTTCTGAATGGGTGCTTTCTGTTGCCCTGTCTTCTAGATCACTAATTCGTTCCTCTGCATTAACTAGTCGGCTTTGCACAGCTGTTAGATCATTCCTCATCTCTGTCAATGAGTTTTCCCATTTTGCTTGGCTCTTCTTTATAGCTTCAATTTCATTTTTGACATATTTTATTTCTCTAAGCATTATCTCTTTTAATTCCTTCAGCAATTTGATCACTCCTTTTTTGAAATCTTGATCTAGTAGGCTATCGATGTCTATTTCATTGAGCTTTCTTTCAGGGGATTCCTCTTGTTGTTTTAATTGGGAAAGGTTTCTCTGCTTCTTCATCTTGCTCATCCCTCTCTGGCACTGTGGTTTATGGAGTATCAGTTGTCTATTTTGGATCTTAAGGATTTTATCTATCTAGTGCCTCTTTAGGAATACAACTTAGGAAAAAAAAAGAAAAAAGAAAAAAGAAAGAAAAAGAGAAAAAAATGAGAGAGAGAGACAGATTTTTAAAAGAAGGGAGAAAGAGGGTTTGAAAACAATGTATAATAAATAATAGAAGAGCGGGTTGAAGCAGAGTATTAATCGGGTGGAGACGTCCTTTTAAAACCTTTAAAAAAAAAGGGGGGTGGGGAGATGAATATATGTGTTTGAAGCCTGTGTCTAATCAATAACAGGACATCAAAACCCAAGAGAAATAGAAATGAATTAAGAAGTAAAAATTAAGAGAGTAATTGAAAATAGAACAGGTAAAAACAGATTAAAAAAAAACAAAACAAAAACAAAAACAAAAAACAAAAAAACACAAAAAAAAACCAAAAAAAAAAAAAAAGGGGGTTTGTCGGTGTTCTCCTGCAGTGTGTGTGCTTTTAATGTGATGTCCTTATGTCTTCATCCTGTTTTGGAAGCTCAGCTTGTTTTCATAGGCCCTCCGTTGGCGCCCTCTTCTGTGCTGCTCCCAGTACCTGTTGGCAAGCAGATCGCGCGTCCTCCTAACACGGGGTCAGATGCAGCTCTCCTCTGCTGCGGGCGGGCGGGTCACTGCCCCTCCGGATGCCGCAGTCATATGTTGCAGACTGGTCAGGCAGGAGGGCGGGTCGTGCCCCTTCCCAGCACCTCGGTCAGGGCTTGTGTTCCTGCCCGACAGGCGGTGGTCGCTCTCCCCCTGCCTGCGCTGCAGGTAGCTCCGCTGCTCTGTGAGGCTGCGCACTCTGCACCAGCGCTCTGCCCTGGTCGCGCTCCGCCGCGTTCGGCGCTCCGCCCTGGTTGCGCTCCGTGGGTGGGCTCAGGGAAGACCCAGGGGCAGCCTCGTCCCTGCTCCGAGCCAAGACCCAGCTGCTTGTTTGTCTTTGTGGAGCAAGTTCTCTGGGGGACCAGAATGGAAGAATCCTATCTGCCCAGGGCTGTAGGCCCGTCTCAGTCTGGCCCTTGAGGCTGCTAAGCCCTTCGGTGCGGATGCAGGTTTCTCCTTTCCCCCCACCTGGGTGCTAAGTGCGGGAGAATATGGCGGCTCTGCCTGGGCCCCACCCCTCTTCCCCTGAAAAGTTTCCGCGGGTTTTCAGAGATGGGGGTATGCACCCTTCCCCCGAGAGCACCTCAACCTTGCTGTTTTATGGAGGGCCCAGGATGTTCTGTCCTGTACACCCACAGCCCCGGCGCCCAGCCCCTTGCAGTCCCCTGGAGCTGCCTCTGTGCAGCCGCCCCTGTCCTCCGCCCGGCTTGTGCAGCCGGCCCTGCCCGCCGCTGCCGGCCCGCGTCTCAGGCTGGGTGTCCGGGGGATGCTCTGTGCCCGTTTAACTTAGTTCCGTCAGACAAGGGCTGCTCTGTACAGATCCGAGCCTTGGAGGCTCCCCCTCCATCCCGTTGTCCTCTCAATTGGAGAGGGGAGACCCAGCGAGCAAGCGCCAGTCCTCCTTTGCTGCTCCCTCCCCGCGGGACCCGTCCCGCGCTGCTTTGCCTTTTGTTCTTTCTTTTTTCCTTTTCTCCTACCAGATTTTTGGTGTCTTTATCTTTTGAAGAGGGCGATGATCTGTTGGAGTTCCGCAGGTGCTCTGGTTGGCTGAGTGGGTCTGTAGATGTGGGTCTTGGTGTATTTGTGGGAGAGGGTGACTTATAAGCGTCCTTCTACTCCGCCATCTTGCCCGGAAGTCTGTATAATGTTTTATATTTTGATTAAACATTTTATTTAAACTCTAATTTAAAAACTATAATTTGGAATTCTTGTTCTGGTCACAATAGAGTAATTTATTACATCTTATTATAATATTATAAATGTTAAGACACTGAGAAATTAGAGAATATGTATATAACAATGACAAACTCTAGATAAAATATAAAAAGCAATTATTTAAGAACAACTAACACAGACTGAACCTCCAAGGTTACCATGGTTGAAAAATAAAAGCAAACCAGTTACGTGTCATATTCACCTATACTTTCCTCAAATACTTCCCAGTCTGCAGAGCCAAATAGGAGAGTAAAAAGGAAAGCAAAAAATGACCATCTCACCAAACTGCAGGAATAATGATCAATGCCTGATGGTTTTAAGAGGTACTAGAAATTGAAGGGGAAATTATAGAAACAAGGGGGACACAAAAAGTGGATTCCCAAAATCTGCATAAAACTGTTCCTCAAATACACATTGTCCTCTCTTTGAGTGTCCATGAAATAACAAAAATTCAAGGAATCCAGAGAAAATAGCAGCTATGAGATTTTTTTTTTAACCACAACCTGTATTGGGGGGATAATTTTTGAAGTATAAATTCTACCAAAGGAAGAAGTTTGTTAAATATATTATATGTATGTTTTACATATATGGCATCCCATTAAAATGCAAGGATGACATATCTTAAGAGTAAGCTTTGGACTAAAGGTTATGCAGTAGGACAAAGGACAAATCTCAACAAGCCTCCTTCACAACACTAAAACCCAGGCCTCCACAAGATCAACTTACCCGACAGAACAAAGCTCAACATTCTTTAATAAAAAGAGGCAAAACTGAAATGTGGCGATTAAAGTAAGCATAGTAAGTAACAGCCATTAGTCAGAGAAGGGATTATGTTTGAATGGAAAAAAAGGAAGAAGGAAACTTCCTGTGGTCATGGAACTTTCTATAGCTTGCTCAATATTTGTACACTTTTATCAAAGTCCATCAAACTGTGCATTTAAAGTCTCACCATTTTACATATGTAAGTCAACTCTCAATCATTTTTTATTAAATGTAAAACAAATTCAAATGCAAATGTATGATGGATATGAAATTTGCAATTTTACATGTGTGTTTGTGGGTGTGCATTGAACTAAAACTAGCTAAAAGACTAGCTTCTGAAATGAAATCCACATGAATCTGCAGTCTTAGCCAAGTCAAACTTCACTAATAATTTCAAAATTTGAAGCAGTTAGTAGAGATAGGCGAAGCAGAGAGATCTGGCTCATTTCAGATGGACCCTGCTTTTGTACACCGGACTCGTGTTCCCTGGTAAAGAACAATAATTAAGTTTTTAATGAGGTCCTAAATCACTACACACAGCCGAGAACATTATGAGCCATCTTCTCTCTTTTTTTTTTTTCACCACAGAAAGTTGATTACATATACAACATTTGCTGCGGAGTGAGGCATCATAAATCCAAAATTGCAGTTGTGTTTACAAGAAACAATCACAAGCTAGCAACATACTATTAACAGCATTTTATAGATAAAGCCATATCCTAGCAAATATCATTTATCTTCAGGTCCAGTCATCATGCTTACAATGATATTAGACTGGACTATTTGTATTTTGTTTTCCAGAGGAGTGCCTACCCACATTACTGCAAAGAAATGGATCACAGGACAACTACTTTATCTTCTAAGTTTTTATACTAAAATAAACTGTTTAATAATGCACACTCCACTATATTGCATTTTAAATTTAGCTTGAAATCCACTTGCAAATCAATGTTTATTTATCATTACCCAGTTTTAGTGGTGGGCAAAAGCTGCACAATACCTAGGATGAGATTCCTGAATAAACACTGATGAGCAGTGATAGAGTCCTCAAAAAGGTTTGCAGTGGAGTCTTTAAGTTGTTGAGAATGCACATCTAGCATTTCCTTGCACCTCAAAATGATGCTCAACAACATCTAGTCTTAGCTCTAAATGTATATTAGAGTGATAAAGTATAATATTCTAAATTTAAATAAACTGAAAAATTAGAGAATATGAATATTTGATCCCATAAAAATATTGAAAAAATGACTAAATGTAATTGCATGTGTTATGTTCTCAATATGCTCAATTGAAATGTTAGCTCCATAATTCTATTATGTTTCATGTATATCACTTCATGTTCAGAAGTTGTTGCTTCCAGTTATTTGGATAAAACTGAGTTGGATGTCTGGTTAAAGTCATAGACATGGACATACAACACTATAAAATCTTTTTTGATTGCAGCAATGGTATTGATAAAATACCTTATTCTTCAAAGTAGGGAAGGCTGGAAGACGTGCTTCTTAATCATGTTTCAAGTTATTTATTCAGCCATGGATTTATGGATCTGGTCTCTACCACTCTTAGCTCCAGCTGTTCTTTTTTTTATTTTTTTATTTTTTATCGAAGTACAGGCAATTACAATGTATCAATTTCTGTTGTAGAGCAGTGTCCCAGTCATGCATATATATATATACACACATATATATATATATACATATATTCATTTTCATATTTTTTTCACTAAAAGTTATTACAAGATATGTTCTTTATTTGGTTCTCCAACCATCCTATTTCAGAAACATTGGAAATGGCATTTCTTCATATTCATCCTTCAGATCACAATTTCATGTCACCAAGGATGATTGAATCAGGAACTAGACTAGGTCAAAGCTCCACTTACGTGCTTGATTAGTACCCTGCACTTTCTTTATTAGCATTTGTCGCTGTTTTAATGGATTTTTTGTGTGTAATCACACAAATGTATCCCAGCTGCTCGAGTGTAAGCTGTATAGATCCTGTGAATGTATTTAATTGGCTCACATTTTTATTCCTAGCATCTAACACAGACTTGGTTTACTCAAGTTTTTCAAGCAGCCCTCACTTACAGAGAGGGAGAGGGAGAGAAAGGATGGAAATGTATCTATGGTGTTAGTGACAAAGAAGATTGTTACTGAACCAAAATTGGGTCCGGTCCACTTGCCCATGTGCAGTTAAGCCAATCCACTGACACCAGGTTGTGGTGAAGGACAGTGCAGCATGTATTGCAGGGTGCCAAGCAAGGAGTCCAGGGAAGCTAGTGTGCAGAACACTTGAACTCACCGAGGAGTTTCAGCAAAGTGAGGGAGGGGTGTTCCAGGGTATAGGATCAGCTTGTGTACGATTCTCTGATTGTTGCTAGTGAGGTAACAGGGCAGTGTCACAGGGCTTAACCCTATTAATCTCTAAGTACTAGTAGGTCTATGGGCTACTCATGGTCATCAAGTGGTGAATTTCTTCTATTTGGTGGGAATTTTAGCATCTGTAAAATGATTCAGGAAAACATGCATCAGATACTATTATCTGGGCACTTCAGAGAGGAGCTAAAGTAGAGGACGTAGGAAAGACATTTGTCCCAGAAGGGTCTCATACAGTTCTGCTCTTACAAAATGAGGAAGTAGTTGTCTTCTGTGAGCCTGAGTATTCACGAGAAAACTAAACTCCTATATGGTAGGAGATAAAGAATGTATTTCTCAAATATTCTTCATTTTACAAATTCTTATTTAGGATTAACCAAGGATTATCCACATTTACACTTATGAGTTGAATTGTCTTCCCCTACCAAAGTTCACATACTAAAGCCTTAACCCCTAGAACCTCAGAATGTAACCATATTTGTAATAGGGGAGAACAAATCTGACCCTATATTGGATCCTATATATTAGTTTTGACCACTGTGCCCTGTTTGCTAGGCTTAGTCTTTCTAGCTCTGCACCTTTTGTAAAACAGTGTTACCTTTAGACTGAAATATACAGGAGAGCCTATTCTTGGGGCTCTGACCCAAGGATGTTAGCACTTCTGCACTTATGTAAAGATGGCAAGTTGCAAAATAGAAAATAACCTTTGTTTTGTTGGAGATTTACAGGGACACCATGGCCTGACACACATGGGTGGCTGCAAGAACAAAGAAGTCCTGCAGCAAGAAGTTGCAACAACCAACTACACTCCCTTCCCTGTTTTTGTATAAAAGGTGCCTGTATTCCGACTGGAGTAGGATGGTTCTCCAAGACATTAGCCTGTCATCTTCTCAGTCTGCCAGCTTTCTGAATAAAGTCGCTATTCCTTGCCCCAACACCTTGTCTCCTGATTTATTGGCCTGTGTGCAGTGAGCAAAATGAGTTTGGACTCGGTAACATGTTAGAGATAAGGCCCTTAAAGAGATGATTAAGTTAAAATGAGGTCTTTAGTTAGCCTCTAAACCAATATGATTGGTGTCCTTATAAGAAGAGGAAATTTGGACATATGGAGAGATTCCAGAAATGCACACACAGAGGAAAGATCACATGACAACACAGTGAGAAGGTGGCCAGCTGCAAGACAAAGAGAAAAGCCTCAGAAAAAACTAAACCTGCCAACACTTTGACCTTGGACTTCCAGCCTCCAGAATGGTGAGATATAAATTTCTGTTTGTTTAAGCCACACAATCTGTGTACTTTGTTATGGCAGCCCTAGAAAACCAACATACTTTCTCAAACTACTTTAGTTCTCAACATAACAGATGTTCTAATTGTAATTTATATTCAGGCCACTGAAACACACAAACAAATGGTTGAATTCCTATTTCAGTGGGATTTCAGAGAATAGTTATTGAAGAAAAAAAATCTATGTATTTTGAGTTTATCAAATATTTTGATTTTCCCACCTATTTTCTTTTGTGTGTTAGAGTGAGTGCACTTGTATATGTTTGTGTAGTGAGGAAGGAGAAAAATGGCTTTGTGAAAGAAGTGTTTTAATGCTAAATAAAATAAGTTATAAATGTATGCCTGCACCTAAAATACTATGTCTTAAATATTAATAAATCCTATCATTCTCAGTGGTACCACTGGATAAATTCCAAAATCCATCCTCTAATATTCATAATTAAAGAAAAAAAATAGTTTGTGTACTTTTCACCCCTAATTCAAAAATTGGTCAGTTTATTATTAAATTTTCACTTTAGCAAGGTATCGAAGCCTTATATTCTGTATATTTTTTTCAAATTCATTTCAGCAAACTTTATTTCTTTTTTTTAACATTTTTTTATATTGAGTAATAGTCATTTTACAATGTTGTGTCAAATTCTAGTGCTGAGCACAATTTTTCAGTTCTATATGAACATATATATATTCTTTGTCACATTTGTTTTTCACTATGAGCTACCACAAGATCTTGGTTATATTTCCCTGTGCTATACAGTATAATCTTGTTTATCTATTCTGCATTTTAAATTCCCAGTCTGTCCCTTCCCACCCCCCACCCCCTTGGCAACCACAAGTTTGTATTCCATGTCTATGAGTCTGTTTCTGTTTTGTATTTAGGTTTTGTTTTGTTTTATTTTGTTTTTAGATTCCTCATATGAGTGATCTCATATAGTATTTTTCTTTCTCTTTCTGTCTTACCTCACTTAGAGTGACATTCTCCAGGAACATCCATTTTCCTGCAAATGGCATTATGTTGTCGGTTTTTATGGCTGAATAGTATTCCATCTTATAAATGTACTACATCTTCTTTACTCAGTCATCTGTTGATGGACATTTAAGCTGTTTCCATGTCTTGGCTATCATAAAAAGTGCTGCTATGAACATTGGGGTGCAGGTGTCATTTTGAACTAGGGTTCCTTCTGGATTTATGCCCAGGAGTGGGATTCCTGGGTCCTATGGTAAGTCTATTCCTAGTCTTTTTAGGAATCTCCATACTGTTTTCCACAATGGCTTTCCTTGCTTCCCTCTCCCACTCTTAATGATTTAGATGTCTTCTTTCACAATTTTGTGTTTATTCTTTTTATAATTCATGGTAGTTATCTCCTTTTCAGTTATAAGTTTCTTATTTTTGTAGCATCCTGCTTCTTTTCTATTTAGAGTAGACCTGTCAATATTTCTTTTAGCATGGGTTTAGTGTTGCTAAACTCTTTTAGTTTTTGCTTGTCTGTGAAGTTCTTTATCTCTCCTTCTATTCTAAAGCATAGCCTTGCTGGATAAAGTATCCTAGGCTGCATCTTTTTATCATTCAGGACTTTGAATATATCTTGCCACTCCCTTCTGGCCTGTAGTGTTTGTATAGAGAAATCAGCTGAGAGCCTAATGGGGGTTCCCTTGCAACTCACTCTTTGTTTTTCTCTTGCTGCCTTTAGGGTCATTTCTTTATCCTTGACTCTGGCCATCTTGATTATACTATGTTTTGGTGTGGGTCTGTTTGGGTTCTTCTTGTTTGGGACCCTCTGAGCCTCCTGTACTTGGATATCTGATTCCTTTAGGTTTGGGACGTTTTCAGTCATGATTTCTTCAAAGATCTTTTCAATCCCCTTTGTTCTTTCTTCCCCTTCTGGAGCCCCTATTATGTGTAGATTGGCATGCTTTATATTATCCCATAGGTCCATATTGTCTTCATTGTTTTTGGTTTGTTTTTCTTTCAGCTATTCTGATTGGGTGCTTTCTGTTGTCTTGTCTTCTAGGTCACTTATTCATTCCTCTGCATTATCTAGCCTGGTTTGTACAGCCTTTAGGTCAGATCTCATTTCAGCAAATGAGTTTATTAATTCTACTTGGCTCTTCTTTATAGCTTCTATTTCATTTTTGACATATTTTATATCTCTAAGCACTATTTTAGTTCCTTCAGTACTTTGATCACCCTTTTTTGAAATCTTAGTTTAGTAGGCCATTAATGTCTATTTCCTTGATTGTACTTTCAGGGGATTTCTCTTGCTCTTTTAATTGGGAGTGGTTCCTCTGCTTCTTCATATTGCTCATATCTCTCTGGCACAGTGGCTTAAAGAGTATCAGTTATCTAGCTTTCCTGGAAATGCTGTGCTCTTAATGATTTTATTGAGAGGTCTTTGTGTCTTCACCCTGTTTCATGAACTCAGCTTGCTGTTTCCAGAGGACCTCTGTTGGTGCCCTCTTTTGTGCTGCTCTGAGTGGCTGTCAGTTAGCGCCCCCTCCCAACACTGGCTCAGGTGCTGAGCTCTTATCTGGTGGGCGGGCGGGTCACTCCCCCTCCCAATGCCGCAGTCAGATGTTGCACTTGAGGGAGTCAGGTGGGCAGATCGCGCCCCCTCCCAGCACTGTGGTCAGGTGCTGCATTCCTGCCAGGAAAGTGGGTTACCGCCTGCCCTTTCCCGGTGCCAGTCACTCTGCTGTTCTGTGCAGCTGGCTGCTCCACCTCATGCTGGGGGAAGACCATGGAATGGCCCCACATCTGCTCCATGCCAAATCTCAGCTCCTTGTTTGTCTTGGTGGCACGAGTTCTCTGAGGTGCCTGGGCAGAAAGATCCTATTTGCCTCTAGCTGTAAACAAGTCTCAGTCTTGCCGAGGAGGTTGCAGAGCCCCTAGGTGCAGGTTCAGGTCTCGGCGCCACCCCCACCCAGGCACTGCACACGGGAGAATATGGCGGCGCAGGTCTGAGGAGAAAAAGGCTATGGCACCCCTCCCCTCAGGGCACACCAGCAGTATTGCTTTGCTTTTTTTGCAATTTATGGGGGACCGACGTTGTTCCCCCGGGGCTGCCTCAGTGCAGCTGCCCCAGTCCTCCATTGGGCTCAGGCCACCTGCCCCAGCCCCAGCTGCCAGCTTGCATCTCTGGCTAAGTATTGCAGGGACCTTTTGTGCCCATTTAACTCAGTTCTGTCAGTCAAGATGTGCTTGGGGCAGATCTGAGCCTCAGAGGTTCCCCCTCCGTCCCACTGGCCTCTTCATTGGAGAGGGAAGTGCCAGTCCTCCTTTGCCGCTCCCACCCCACTGGATCAGTCCTGCACTGTTTTGCTTTTTCTTCTTTCTTTTTTCCTTTTCTCCTACCAGACTTTTGGCGTCTTTGTCTTTCGAAGAGGGCAATGTTCTGTCAGAGTTCGGCAGATGCTCTGGTTGGTTGAGTGGGTCCATAGATGTGAGTTTCGGTGTATTTGTGGGAGAGGGTGAGCTACAAGCATCCTTCTACTCCGCCATCTTGCTTCTCCTTCCTCCTACTCTGTATGTTTTGAATGTATGTGTTTACAACTAAAAATGAGAAGACAATATTGGCATCTCAGATTTTCTTGCAAAACCATTAAACAAAGAGTCAAACCACCAGTGTGATCCTAACTAATGGCCCAAAACAATGTAAAAATTTCATGATTTTAAATTTCTCTGTTCATTTATAAATATCTCTTTTCAGAAAATTAACTCTCAAAAAGCAATATCAACTCTTTAATTTTGATTTGGGAGGCCTGTGATAACTTTTAGGATAACATTACATAGTCTCATCATGCAAAGTTGTCAGAGGAACACAGAAAAGAAAATCAAATAGCAGTTCAGAAAACTTCTTAGACTTTTCTGGGACACAGAAACGTTAAAGAAATCAGATATGCCAGAGGGACACATTACACTTTAAAATAAATTCTATTTAAAGAAGCCAACATATATAGCAGTTTTCTTTTTTCTCTTTCTTCATTAATTTCTCACAAAACCCTAGCATTTCAATGTACCTCTTTGAAGAGATTTATTAGCACAGGATTTTAGTGTATAAACCTCAAAATTCTATTTCACAGGATACTAGAAGCTATTCATTAGCATACTGGGAAGCATGTCATAAATAATTTAAACTATAGTTGTCAAAATAAATGAAAAAATTTAATTTATGCTGTACTGTCCTTAATTTTATATTATGCATGTATCTGCTTGCTTACTCATCTACTAAATCTAGTAAATCACAGTCCCTGTCATTTTAGTGAATTAATCTGCATCATTTCAACTTGACTGATTGTGTTAAAGAATGCCATCAAGAATCTCAGACTTTTACTTAGATATTGTTTTCAAAATGCTTGTAAATACTTCTTTAAGTGAATTTTAAAAAGCTCCAGGAAGTATGGAAGAAAATAGATTCAACAGATTAGTAAAAGTGATTTCCTATCACACATGAGATTCTAGAGCCAACACAGAACAAGAAATTGAAAAGAGAACATCAAACTAACTCATAATACATTAACAGGAAAACAAATGTAAAGCCATCTATTTTTACTACCGAGGATTAGCAAGTGGAAAAAAAAAAATCTGCACTCCAAAAAATGCAAATTACATTTTTAAAAAAGAGTTTAGTTTGATGTTAAGTAGAGTACTGATTAAAAGGTCTGGAATTCATTTTTCATTCTGTAACTTACTCAATATGTGGCCTTGAGTTAATTATTTTAACTTGTCCTTTAAAGTTATTTCTTATCTTTTATTTCTTGACATGATCTTTTGTCACATGGGATTTTTTGATGTTAAATTTAAACTTAGCATCCATTTCAGTTTCGATTTCAGGTGCTTTCAGTCAACTTCAAACTTAACAGTATATCACTTACTGACTGAGGGACTTTTGGTCTTAAGAGTCCTGTACTATGGAATTTATCCCTAGAATTGATAAATGAGAAATTTCCATGACTGCCTTCAGGCAAGAACCTAATGGTTGGATACATTTTAGTCTATTTTATTCTATATGAAAGATAGAATAATCTCATGAATAAGACATTTTTTGGATTCTATAGTTTTCTGTGTGCATTTAACATTCCTATTCTGGATAGTAGTACTCCACTTTCCTTTTTTTTCTTTATACAGATTTATAAAGTAAAACTTTTAGGGTCTGACATTTATGTCAGAGCTAGATATGATTTGAGCCATTGCCAATAGACAACTTTCTACTTTGTAAATATCCTACAGAATTATACCCTCTAATTTCATAGAAAGCCAATTGAGACCGGCTGAAGATGCATTTTGGTGAATAAATGTAACACAACAAAGATAATAATATGTAACGCATAATAAAATTTAAGACAAGTTTGGTTGAGTGTGTGCACTTAAACAGCTAATTCATTGAATTGGAGAAGTACGTGTAATAAAAAGCATACGAAATATTTGAAAAGTTAACTGGGCAATTTTTTGGTTCTGCCTATAAGGAGCTTAATAGTTACCATTCCATCCTAGTGAAAAGTAAAATGCTAAACAGATCAAAAAGGTTAACTTTTTTTGGATCCATAAGACAGGTGAGGACACAGGGCAAAACATTGCCTCCAAGATTAAAAAGAGAGATAGGCAGACACAGGGAGTCACAGACTCATGAGTAGAACCCCTCATACTTCAGGCAGGGGAAGGGGAAAAGTAACCATCTTTAAATATGCCAGAACCTCTGTTTTTCTTAACTAGACCTGCCCTCATTAACTAGTTAACATGCTGAGGTTCTATCAGAGCCTAACTGACCTGGGAAAGGGAAATGTCGCACTCAAGCCCACCCTAGACATCCTATCCCACTGAAGAGGGCAGAAAAACACTGAGAAACATGTGTGCAGTTAACAGAGGCTCACTAAAAATCGGAGACCAAATCACAGAATATTTTCCCCTATACCTCGCCACCATATTACCACATTACTTATTTACGGGAGTCCCTTATACCTGGTATATAATACCGAAAGGCAAAAAAACACAGTATGATGGGAAAGAGCAAGCATCGGAACCAGACATGGCAAGGATGTTTTGACTTATCAGACTAGAAATTTAACACAACAATGATTGACATACTAAGGGCACTAAGTGGAAAAAGCAGACAGCAAGAAAAAGCAGATGGGCAGTATAAACAGAGATGAAAATCCTAAAATAACCAAAAAGAAAGGCTAGAGACAAAAAACACTAGAACAGAAATGAATGCCTTAAGTGGGCCTATTAGTAGACCAGACACAACTGAGGAAGGAATTTCTGAATCTGAGGATGTGTCAATAGAAGCCTATAAAACTGAAAAGCTAAGAGAACGGAGACTTAAAAAAAAAAAAACAGATAAAAGCAAAGAAATAGAATATCCAAGGACAACTATGAAAAGCAAAAGATACATGTAATGAGAATACTAGAAGGAGAAGAAAGAAAGTAAAAAAAAGTTCGAAACAATAATGAATGAGAATTTCCCCCAATTAATGTCAGACACCAAACCACAGGTCCAGGAAGCTGAGAGATCATTAAGCAGAATAAATGTTAAAAAGAAAAATAAAAAAGAAATAAAAGAAAAGAAACAAACCTTCGACTAGGCATATTATTTTCAAACTATAGAAAATCAAAAATAAAAAAAAAAATTCTGAAAGAAGCCTGAGGAAGGATGGGGAAACGTTTCATCTATAGAGGAAGAAAGGCAAGAATTACATCCCATCGCTGTCTCTGGAGTGGAAATTTAAAGTACTGACCTGAAAAACAAAAGGAAGAAACCACCAACCTACAATTTGTATCATGAGAAATTCTGCTTCAAAACTGAAAGAGAAATACAGGACTTTCTCAAACAAATAAAAATTTCAGGAATGTGTTGCCAGTAGATCTGGCTTGAAAAAAATGTTAAAACAAAACATTATATGAGCGGCTCCTATCTACAAAAAGAAAGGAAAAGCCTCAAAAAAGAACAAGTGAAGGTAAAATCAAGAACAGGTGGGAAAAAGCAACAAAACAATAGTAGTATTTATGATGTAGAGTAAATATTTATATGCCATCATTTGTTTTTCAGAAAATACACTTGCATTATTTATTATCAAAGAAAAAGCAACTGTTTGTAAAATGATACATTGAGCAGGTAGAATTATTACATAGGTAATTTACCCTCAGCTAATAAATAAGTAATTAGAAAGCCTAGACTAGAAATAAAAAGTGAAATATTATATAGCATATATATCAAGGTATTATTTCCCTAGAATACTTTACATTCTGTATATTTATTTTGGTACTAGGACTATAATTAAGAGAAAATGTTAGTGTGCAAATTATTGGATCTATAATTTCAAACAATCCATAGATTTTCATTAATCATTATAATTAGAAACTCTCTTATGAATTAGCCCTAGGAAACAATAAAATATATACAGCTCACTTTATTTAAGACCAAAAAATCAACTTACAGATGCACGTAGAAAACATGCAGATTTTATTCGAGTGTCTACAATGTATTTATTTTGTTAGCTGTTATTATGAGTTATACACTTAAACAGACATTGGGTGTATTAAGAGTGATAGAAAGGAGATCGAGTGTCCTTGTTTTCAAGAAGCTTAATGTATAGATGGAGATGCAGGCAGTAGACCAATAAATATACTTAATACATCCCACATTGCAAGAGGTGTCATAAAATAATAAATCATAGTAATGAAATAAAAAAGACATACATAGGTGGGGTCCATACAAACGTGGGGTTGGTGGGGCATGAATTACATAGGGTAGTCAAGGATGGCTCTTGTGAGGTTTAGTGGTAGTTGAAAATAAGATGGAAATACCTGTCTTAATTTTCAATAACCAGGAAGGCAATGGTAAGCTTGGCTAATGAAAGACAAAATCTCCACGATGAACACTTTCATTTGTGCAGGGGGAGTAGAGTTGTACCAAAGACTCTCTCCAAAAACAACTTTTAAATTAGGAAAATATAGTTTTTGAGGTAGGTAGTGAAGATTTCTTCAGAATTCTCTCTAAGTGGAGTCTTCCTGGATGTTTCTCTATGCCTTGGCTTCACGCTCAGAGCTGTTCTTTGCTCTATGTTAGTCTCTCTGACTTTCCCTGAAATGAATGTTGAGGGATATGCTTTCTCTTAAAGATGGCTCGTGGGTGTTCATGTTTTATTAATTCTCCACTTTGGGGACAGAGGGCTAGGAAGTTGCTTTCTTTGGCTATGTTATTGTTTCAAAACTGTGGTAGGCTTCTAATATGCTTGTTCATTGTCATTTCTGTGCACCAAGTAACCACATACAAAGGTCTTACCTGAGTTTAGGTGTTAAGCCTTCTGTACTCTTTCTCTCTCTTGTCATTTTTTGCAAATTAATAGCCTTTTCTGAAGCCATCTGAAAGACTACATTCTTAACCTGAAGTCTGACACAAAGCTGCTGTATTTATCCAAGTAAGATACTTCCAAGTTTTTGCTTTCCAAAGATCTTTTTTTAATGTTGCTGCTGTGATGGTTATTATTATAATTTTTCTTTTGGCGGTCTAGAACCAGTCAAATTTTTCAAGTTGAAATGCCTTTGAATTGTTAATTTTCTCTATTCCTTCTCTTCAACTTAAAGAAACAGAATATTCTTTCCTGAGCTGACCATTTATTATAGCATGTTGCTTTTCCAATAATAACCAACACATTAGCACACTAGTCCTTCCCACCATTTCTCCTAGAGATACAGCTTCAGTAAATGTATCATCTACCTTGAAAATCATCACAGGGAACATTTACCAATGTTTCCTAAAGCGTAAGAAACATCTCTACCCTTCCATCCAGAAATATCTGTCTCCTTGCCCTTTCCCTCCAAAATGCTAACCCAGTGGCACTAATCTGCCAAGGAGGCCCTTCAATGCTAGGATCAGTTTCTGTTTTAATAAGGTCACACTAGTTCTTTCATATGAACACTTAAGAATCGTAGTGGCTTAACCTCTCAAAAGTTGTGAACGGGATTAGTACCATTATCAGGGTCATGCAGAGCCTGCTCCCTTTTTCTGCTCTCTGCCATATGAAGATACAGGAAGTCTGCAGTCTGCAACCTGGAAGAGGATCTTCACCAGAACTCAATCATTCTGGCCCACTGATCTCAGACTTCCAGCCTCTAGAGCTGTGAGAAATAATTTTCTATTGTTTGGTCAATTTCTCCATATTCTTGGCAACACTTCTTATTTTCCTTTTTTTTTTTTTTATTATAGCCATCCTAGTAGGTCTACAGTGGTATCTCCTCGTTGTGATATACACTTCCCTAATGAGTGATATTTAGTGCTTTTTTGTGTGCTTATTGGCCATTTGTATATCTTCTTTGGAGAAATGTTTATTTAAGTATTTTTTCTCTTTTTGAAGCTAAATACTTCCCTCTCATTAACCAAAGAGTGAGAATTGCCTGAGACATTTTATCTCTTGCTTCCTTTTCTTCATTGTCTAATTTTCTCTTTCTGTACAATGTAGTTTTTCTGTGTTATCTCTTTTTTTGTATGTACAATGTGTGATGATACATATTTAACAGCCATTTCTCTGGAAAAATATATGTGTGTATGTGTCCATACATCAGTTTATTATAAATTTTACTGATATAATTTAAGTATAGTGCACATATACAAATATTGATAAACTATACAATTCTCTTTATTCTAAATTCCTTAGAGCCAAACAATTTTCAAGAAGGCTTTTAAAGTGTTTTGCTGAAAGCTTGTATCTGTGGATACAACTGACTGATGAGAAATTTGATTGATATTTTTGTTTAAATTAATGATTTAGACAAAGCAATGATGACTTAGAGTAAAAATTCAAGTTTGTCAATGTGTGTAATTTCTTTGCTGAAACAGTTGATGGTTTTCCAATATGGGAAGAATATTAATTTAAATTTTTGTTCTAACTATAAATATGGAATATACAACATTGTCAATTGCTTTCTTACATCTAGAAAATATCAAAACAATAAATTGAACTCTGATTTATAGCTCTTGTCCATTTTCATGGAGCAAATACTCTCACTATGGGCCTTTTAGAGCTAACAATTTTACATCACTTGGAGCTAAGAACAAATGTACAGTAGCAGGTACATACCTAGAATAGACAAGGGACAATAGTGGAATGTATTAGGAGAATTAGAAAGTAGTGAGTTTCCAGTACTTATTATCTTTTTTTCTAACATAATTTAATCAGTATGAAATAGTCTTAATCATGGTTGTGTTTACCAACTGGATAGCCAGCTGGTGTGATTGGCCACAGAATTATTTGTATACTAGTACCTAATATCACAGCCTGATCTTTATTACCAAACAGATGATTGTGTGACATAGAATTAAAGATACATCTGGTTTCAAAACCCCTTTTTTGTTTGTATGCTTGTCTATTTTTTTTTCAAACACAAGATTTCTCTAAGATCATATGAGCATGTGTGATCTCTTTTACTTTCACTGTTCTCGGTCAGTTAAAAAGTGCTTTGGGAATTTCAGTAATTCTTCTGGAACCACTTCTTTAGAAGACATAATATTGATTTATTTAAATGATTGCTATGAAATTTATTACATTAGTTAAATACCCACATGTCAAGAAAACATAATCTCTTAGAAAGGAAATATGTAAGGGTATCAGTCCCCAGCACAAGGCTTGACACTATTAGTGAATATTCTTGAAAGAATGCGTTAAGACACTTAGTCCTGGGTATTTGTTCTGAATTTCCAATATGAACAAGAAAACACCTTAAATTTAAGCTGTTGATAAGAACTTTAGGTTTGAAATAAAGAAAATAAATGGCACCAAGAAAAACCATGAGGCATCTGGTAAATTAAAGAAAAAAAATTCCTTATATAGTATATGCCATTCTCAATCAAATTTCATTCTAATTCACTCCTTTTCACAGTGCAAAAAAAAATCCTTAGCCAATTTTCCCATCACCTTTTTGTTATGTTGTTTTATTCCCAGGAAATTTGTGTATATCAAAAGCATAGATTTATTTTTCTCACAAGAATCGCCATCATAACAGAGATGGTACACTATATTTTACAATAATGTGTCATCTCAATGCTGCAGGGAGTCCTTGAACACATGCTGCCCATATGCCCAATGAATTTACCCCGTGCAGATCCTCCTAAATGACTAACTGACTAAATAAATTCTCTCAAGACACATCCCATCATAATGCTGATCAGCTATGGTTCATTTATTGTTATATAATTGCAAGGGATGTTTATCCTTTCTTGCCCTTTTATGCTGCACAAGCTGTTGTAATGTTCTGGGTCACAGATAGGATGAAACTGTGACTAAGCTCTTTGGTGAGTAGTCTATAATTTGATACTTTGCAAAAACTCAAGTGGATAAGATAATGTGTCTCCTATTTTAGACATCTCAATGCTGAATTATAATACAGTAAAATTATAAAGAGTGATTTTAACTTGTCATAATGTCATACATGATTTCTTCCTTTCTCTCCTTCATGTAATCATACTTAAAGTTCCAGTGAATTAAAGAGAGAAAGTACTTTAGAAATTTCCAACATATTATCCATGTTTAAGGGCCAAACAAGCTGAGGACTAGAGAATACTAATAGATTGTTTAGATTACATAGATCATAAACACATTACAACTGAGTGCCTCACCCTCAAATGCAATTCTTGAGATGCTTCATCTGACAAAAAGGGGGGAAAACAGCCTCTCCTGTTAAAATTAAGAGTGAAAGATGTATTTCTGGATGTTTAAAATTTTAGGGACAAAGACTTTGTAAATTCTGTTGCTAAAGCTGCCAGTTGTTTTCTATACTTATTGGTACAGTGTTGTTTAATCCAAAGCTATTTCAGTTTTTATTTTCAGGGATTTGTATCAGTTACATAGATACAATAAATATCTTAGCAGCAAGCAAGTTTTAGTCCCTATTCAAGTGCAGGATGGCCACCTTGTCTCCCTTATTTGGTGTCTTCTCAGAAAGTGAAAGGAGCTGGTAACCTGATGCTCAGTGTCCATGAGAGTCTTTGATGATTCATCAATGGACAGTTGCCAATGTCTCAGTAGACTCAACTCAGAAGAGTGCAAATAAGATACGATTTTCTTTTTCTTTAATCTGTGTTAAATGTATGCTATATAAAACCTTTTCAGTTTCTTAAAACATGAGGGAAATTTCATAACTTTCAGTTTACAATTTTTTAAAATTAAAAATCCATCTTTTTTTCATTACATTACATCTTTGTTCTAATTCTCCATACAATAGAAAGCTATTAATTCCAGGAACTTGAAGTGAGGAAGATGTATGACTTCAGTTTTTACTCTTTCTCTTACTTACTCCAGCCCTTTGAAGTGGAGGTAAGTGATATATATTTGATTCAAGAAGCCTCCTCTTTCTTTTTTCAAGGCATTACTATTCTCCTGACAAGTCTGGGCAATAAAGAGGAGTAAAAAACAGGGCAAATATTTATTTATTAAACTTTCCATGATAGTAGAAATTCTTGATTGGTTATTCCTGATATTCTGGCTTTCTTTGGCCAGCTGTTTAGGGGTCTCCTATTTGTATTAAGGAAAATTGCAAGGCTTTCAAGTATCACAATGATCTAATGTACATGTGTCCCCAAAAAGACCTTTCCCTCTACCTCAGATTGTGTCCCAAAAAGTTTCTCCTAGACTTTCCTCCTGGTAGTATCATCTTTCCCAATGGGTCTCACTGTTGTCATACCAGTGAGATTCAACATCTAGCACTTTGCCGTGGGGAAGTCTTTGGCAGGCCACTGGTAAGATTGCAGGGCACTCGACTGTCAGGGAAAATCCCTGGCACCACCATCCACTACCACAATAACTCCAGTTTTCTTCCCCCCTGTTCCTGTAGATCTGAACTGCATCATGCGACTCATTTCGTTCACTGCTTAATCAAAATTTGATAGGTAAATGTGTCTCTCTTTTTTTATATATTGCAAGTGATTATCTTGAAGGCCCTCATCTGTCATTGCTAGGGTATGGGGGAATTCTTCACCCCAAACATTCTGATGAATCTCTTCTTTCCTTTACCCACTCTTCTGTGCAGTAAATCAGTTTTAATAACTTATGAATTGATTCATATACATTATATACTCATATTTTCTTGTCATGTAAGTTGTTAGTATGTTTTATGATATTACATACTAAACAGAAACATTAAATATATATTATTGAAATTATTATTTTTTGTTTTTAATGAGTCATGGTACTCTATTCCCTTTCAATATCAGACTAAAAAGCATTTAATTATGCTTCCTTTTATCAATTTTGTCAAACTTAATTTATTCATTGGTTCATATATTTTGAAGCATAAATTTTGATAACTAATCTATATTCTTTATCAAACTTTTTAAGACTAGATATTACGATTTTACATTTTTAAAATCCTATTGGATCCTTTGATTCAACTGTAATTATTATCACAACATCCCTGTTTAAACCATCATTTTCACTGCATACAATTTTAATACTTTTCTACTCTCAACCCAAACAGAGATAATGTGTCTGGATCACTTGTAATGTTATTTTTATGCAATTACTCACTTTTTTCTGTATAATGTCTTTTTTTCAAATATGTTTTCTTAACAGATATCCAGAGTGTAATAGTTATCATTGGTTTAATTGCACATGCATTTTTTGGCTCATAATTTATTGTGTTTCTTATACTATTTATTTTCTGTTTTCTTGTGCTCCTTTTGTCTGTTAAAATTTATTTTATGCAGAATTTTTTCTTGTAAACGTTCCATAGATGTGGTAAACAGATAATTCAGTGGCAGAATCTTGGCATGCCCAACAATGCCTTTCTTTAATTTTTTTCAATTTTTTTTTAATTTGAGAAGAATATTTAATAACATGAAAGAAATCCATGTTATTTCATCAAACAGAAAAATAAAAATGATGAGTATCTCATATCTGTATAAACTAAAAATAGACTTACCACATGATCCAGCAATCCCACTCATGGTCATAGATCTGGAGCAGTGTACAATTCAAAAAGACACGTGCACCCCAATGTTCACAGCAGCACTATTTACAATAGTCTTTCTTTTAATCACTATATAAAGTATACATTTCCTGAATATAGGATTTGAGGTTTATAGACCTTTTTTTACACACATTTTATAAAGTTATTTCCAATATCAACTATTCTCCCCTGTTGCAGTTGAAAATTATCATAATTAACTGCTTTTCTATATTTTGTGAACTACTTTTCTGATGCAAATATGGTAAAAAAAATCCTCTCTTTTGAGATCAAATATATATATTCACTTTAATTTTGCATCCTCTTCATTAGCCTGACTTGACACTCATATGTCATTTCAATATGTAGCTCCAAGTGATTGTTCAGCCAAAGAATGTTTATATCTATTTTTTATTTGTTAATTGCATCTCCTCCATCTGTTCCTGCCTGTCCTTCAGGTACTCATATTATTCACATATTAGAAATTCAAAATATGTCACCATTACACTTATATTCTTCATTTATTTGTTATATTCTTTTATATTGAAAGATAGTAACTTTCTTTTATGTGCATTCTGGCAGATAGAATTTTCAGCTCTCTACATTCAATTTATCTGTTTATCTGTTGAATTTTTTAAAACACTTGCCTAGGTTTTAATGCCTTATGATGTAAATTATTTTCCTAGTGATATAATATATAGTATGTTCACTATGCTCAAAAATTAAAATTACATACAATGTATACCATCAAATTATCTTCATCCAAAGAAATCACATCTGGCATCACTTTTATGGTTTTTTGTCTGTTTCTTTCTTTATAGTAATACCTATGAAAATATATTATCATTTCCCAAACTTTCTGACTAGTTTCTGCATCTTAAACTTTTCACAACATTGTAATGTTGAAATCATTCCTTATTGATATAAAGGCTCTATTACATGGAAATTTCTCAATGTTTTCTACAGCATATATAGTTCATGAGTGTACATATTTTCTAATGAGCCACCCCCAGGTGGACTTGTATATTGTTTCCAATATTTTGCTATCATAAACAGTGCTCCAAACTACAGATCTCTTCTCGCTTTAGTGTAAGTGTACTGTTTATACAGAATTTAGGTCCAGAAGTGGGATTGCTGGGTGAAAAGGAAAACTTGTAATTTATCCCTCTCAAATTTTTTTCAGTTTGCAGTTCCATCATTAAGATAGGGCAACATCTATTTCACTACAAAGTGCTGTGAGCATTTTTTTGTGGAAAGAGTGTTGTCTAATTTTCTTAATAGTTTGGTAAGTTTGGAATGATGCCAGGATGCTTTCAATTAGCATTTATCTCATCTTTAGTGGAATTGTATATATTTTCATATATCTAAGTGCTATTTGTTTTGTTTTTTATGTGAACTCCCAATTCAATTATTTGCTAATTATAATTTTTATTTGGTGTTACCATATTTCAACTCACTCTCTGAGTCTTCAGGGTATTTTTTTTAACTTTAAAAGACTTTTTATTTTAAAGAATCATATTTTTGTCTACATTCCTTTTTAGGTTATTCCAAGGCATGAGTGTTGATGCTATTTTAAATAAATCCTTTATATTATGTGTTAACATTATTTTTAAATAGTGTATTGATTCATGTGTTAATTTTATTTCCTACTGATTTCAGTAATTTTGATTTGATTGTTCCTGTGTTCTAGGCATACGGTCATATCATCTGCCATCTGCAAAAGGTGATATTAGTTCTAAATTGTTTTAGCTATAATTCCCTCCAGTAGGATATTAATTTTTACCTTTTACTGACTATAGTGGGACTGCTTCTACTATGTTTTATTAGATTTGATAAATATATTAGGTCTGTATAGATTGATATACTTTAGTCTGTTAAGAAGTAATGATTAATTGCTGTTTTATTGAGTAGTTTTTCAAAGTTGTGTGCAGAATTTTTGAAATTCATTTTAGCACTGAGTGATTTGTTCATACAATTATACCTCTTAAATCTATCAGAATTTTCATTTAAATTAATAGGTTTCTCATGATAATGACCCAGAATTACATTTTGTGATGTCTGGGTTTGAGTAACTCTACCTGTCATGTGACTTTACCATTATGCTGGATTGTGATTTTTTTAAATGATTGTTAAATCAATATTGATTGAATTTATTCTTTTTTATCCTGTACATCTCAGGAGTGGATATTAATATAACCTTTCTTTGTGCAATAATTTGGCAATCTTTCTTTTGGTTTAAATATAGGGAACATTTTAATGGCGTGAGGTTATCTGCCCTTTCCAAAGTAGATTTCACCCTTCATTGACTCATAGCTTTCGAGAAGAATAATTCTTTTACAGCTCAATTTATTTTTCTCCTATATATGTCAGTTTGTTGGATTACATATTTCTGGGTCATTTTGATAAATACTTATATTAAATTTTTATTTTATGTACATTTTCTTTCCATAAAGTGAGCTGAGAAAAGTAGTACAAAAATGTACAAAATTATTCAGTTATTTTGCAAACTGTATGTATTGGTCATTTCTTTGTGGTTAGTCATTACAACAACTTTTATTTACGTATTTGTAATTTCTCTTTTTTTCTTTATTAGATTAGATGAAACTTCATAAACCTTACTGAACAGTATAAAAAACTATCTTCTATATTGATCTATTTGGATTAGTTATACGTTTTCTTTTTTCCATTGCATTAATGCATTTATCAGTCTTATTTTCTATTAAATTTGTTATGTATTCATTTATTGTATTGATCTCTATTATCTCCATGCATTTAATATTTTAATTTTTAGTGATACTGAAAAATCAGATTATGATTTATTTTACTTTGTTTAAATTCGTCTCTGTCACATTGATATTTTTACTATTATAGTTTAAATGTTTTCTTCTTTTTTGGGAGGAATACCCTTAAAATTTTGATATTGATTGCTGGATTAGTTATTCATTCATTTATTCCAGGACATCTTGTTTGCTTCCAATTTTTGACAATTATGGAAAAACTGATATAAACGTGCATGTGACTGTCTTGAACTTTACAGACTGGACATTATCTTTTTGTTTCAACAAAAATACCTTCTCCATTTGCTGACTTTTTAAAATGTATTATGGGCCTTGTCTCTTAGTATATTTCATCAACTATAAAAATATTTTCTAATCATTCTTTTGTTTTTGCCTCAATAGAAGCTAAAATTTGCTGAACTTAGTTTCCCTTCTTTAATTTACACATTTAATTTAATCAAACTTTAATCTTTTTATTGCTACTAATGAGAAATTGTGACAAATAAAAATGATGGTTCTGTTGCCTTGCTGACAACCAAAGACGAAAAATAAACAGAACTCATTAAGTGGTTCACTGTCAGTAGTGGATTCCCTCACAGCCACATAGAGCTAGTAGATACAAACGATTTCTTCTTGCATAATGCAAGAATCCATCAGCACAGCTGGGTATATCACTCAAGGTCCTCACCCTAGACCTGATTGAGACCTAGGTCAGACTGTTCTCAAAACTATGGTCTGTGTCCTGCCAGCTAACCATAAACAAGGATTCAAAGAAGCCACTTATCAGCTCAAGTAACTGCATAGCATCCTTGGATACTAAGAACCTTAGATATATGGAAATGTTTGCAAGCTTCTGGATAAGTTCATGTAGTCCCACCTCACCATCACGTTTAAATACAGACTGCATCTAATGACTACACACACACACACACACACACATATAGAATTCACTTACAATTTAACTCACCTAGCAAGAAGCTGAGGGAGGAAAATTAAACTTAAATATAGCTTCAGGAAAACACAGATTTGTAAGGAATTTAGTTTATTTTAGTGTATAATGGAAGGTTAGTAGAGTTATATTTTCTAAAAATGTTTGCTGGCTTTCACAGAATAAATTATTGCTTAGTACAGGACTTTACTCTCTGTAGTATCTCTTAAGGTATCATGTTTTATTATAAATCTGGTAATATTCTATGCTTAAATGTTCTCTCTTCTGTAGTATTACTTTTGAAATCATTTTCTTCTTTAAACATTTATTTCAACATTCAATTAATATCCATTAAATTATTTTATGTGTGAGGTATGAGGAACTATTATAGTTTATTATCAGCACAGATTCCCTATCATTACAATTATGTTTCAAGGAATATTTGGCATTTAAGCGAATTTTTTCTGAATAATATTTAGAATATTTCTACCATATTTTTAAAAATTATGTTTTAATTTTTATTAAAAATGTGATATATGCATGTACAGATATTTTAGGAAAACTTTGAACAATCACAGTGTCCAAAATCATGGTATTTTCTTCTTATATTTTTATTAACATGAGGTACATTGAAATAAAATCTATATATGTAAACAAAACATTTCTGGGACACAGAAGGCAGTTACATAGTTAATCAGGATTTGTTTGAGAGAGAAGGTAGATCACTGTGCAGGGAGACCATCAATCAAATTTATTAAATCACTTTTGTATGGATAACATTCTACTCCATTCTATGTTTGATCAGTCTCCCATTAGGACCATCTCCATCTGTGCAGTTTTTCATTAATTCCCTCATGTGATGATTATAAAGAAGTGTGACCAGGTGTCATATTTTTCTTCCCTGGTATTCCACAAATTTTCTGATATGTGAAACTAGCACCAGTGATAGTAATGTGTAAATATCAGGAAATACTGTACTTTAAATGCAAATATTTTTAACTGAAAAGAATAAATAGATAGATGTATAGAAACACCAAACTCTTGAGATCTTTGTGAAGAACATAGCAAATCTTGAATGTATTTTTCTTTTCCTTAGTGGCCATGTGCAAACATAGCATGTGCTTATTTCCCTATTCATTTTTTGCTTTCCTAGAGTTCCACTGGTTTGTAGAATTTTGAAAATGTCTAGAATAATACTGTCTGTACAAATTCCGGCTGCTATTTCTTTGCTTCTTTGTCAGTGCTGCCTTGAATCTCAATGATACCAGAATTTAAATTCTTTAATTTCATATCTTAAAATTCAGTAGTGCCTGAGCTCACAAATGCCTACTAACATTCTGTTCTACCTGAGCAACACTTTTCTTCACATCTCAATGAAATCAGTGCATTCTTGTCATTTTCTTGACAGTTGCTATGTTGCTTCTATTGTCTCCAGTCACTTTTACTACTTAAGAGTCAGTTCCTATACTCTTGGATGTGATACAAAAGTCTCTTACCACTTACTCTTTCTCCAACACATCTCATACATTGAAACAAGTATAATAGGAGGAAAGTAGGTATTGTCTATATGCAGCCCCTCCTACTCACTGCAGTCTCTTTACCTGCTCCAAGCCAGTGAGTGGATGCTGAATCAAAATGCTAGAATGTTTTGTCATTGGTTGTCCTGGTGACTTTTACCTTGATTTCCATGATGTGCATTCCATCCACATCCATTCACCTTTATATATTATTTTGGTGAAGTCTTCTGTTTTTTCCATGCCCTCTACTAAGTGTTAAATACAGAATAAATAGGAGAAGTCTTTAATTTTAAAGTTTACATCCAACCAAATTTATGGATGTATACAAGTATGATATAAGCCTGATTTCTAATTGACCTATGAAAGTAAATAGAATGAAGTCTATGGAAACCTTACTCTTTTACCTAAATGCTAGGGACTGGTGACAAGCTAATCATCATTTGTATGTTAATTTGCATCTATTCTCATCCCCTTTTCCCATTTCAGGCATTCCACTCCTACCTACAACAAACTCTCCCACTTGAGTTCAGGATTAAAACCTCTGAGTACCTCTTCTCTATGTTTATCATGTACTTTATCTTAATTATTTCCCTCTCAAGATTCTCCTTTATCAAATGTAAGTAATCATTCAAAAGAACTTTCTAAGCTCCTTGTTCTGCTCTATCAACTGATTTACTTTTTTTTCCCACTTCAGGCAGACGATAGACATAGTAGTACGTAACCACTCCCTTCTTCCATCTTCAGTATCTAACATTTTATTTATTCTTATGATAAGCACTATAATCTGATTTCTATCACCAACCGCACATAGGATGAAATGTTTGTTGCCAACTGACTTATATCTTGTTGCTACAAACCTTTTTCTTCTTTTTCCACCATGGAGCATCCATTTACTCCTTATTGATGTTACTTGGATTTTGTGATTAACCACTCTCCTGATTCGCTTACTAACTCTCGAGATGTCTTACTACACTGTCAGTTGTAACATTCTCTTTGAATGCTTTCTTGTAAATTTTTTTTTGTCTTGCTCTTGCATCTCTCATTTTAGAAGCTCTTCCCTGATGATCTTAAATGTTGCCATGACTTCAAAAAGAATTTCTGTGTGGATTTATCTCTGTAGACCAGAAATCATTTCCGAGTGCTAGACTCTTGAATAATACAATGATACTGCACATATATAATAATCCAAAGTAAAATGTATAGTAGTTTTCCACAAGCACATTAATCTTCTAGGCCTACATATTTTTGTAAATGGCATAGCACCAATCAGTAGTATGCTGAGGCCAGCTTGCACTGCTTCATGGAGCCAATAGCATGCATTTATTCCCAACTCCACATTTGATAAAAAATGTGTTGGTGGCTTGAAATCAGTCACAGTAAGTGTATTTATACCATAGAAATTGGCAAAGGCCCTGAATCAGCTATTATTCCACCCTCTTTGGAGAAATAGTTATCAAATATATATCAGTACACCACTAGTTGTTATTGTCCAAACCAGAGACATGATGCATTATTGACATTTATTTTCTTCTTTTGTCCCCATAATCTATTAATCACAAGTCCCAGTTAATTACAGTTTAGGAAGATATCTTTAATCTATTCACTTTTTTCAAAGCTTGTTGACACAACTTCAGACCATACTTATTGGTAAACTAGGTCAGTGTTGTCAAGCTGTGTGAAAGTTCAGTTCTCTCTACCACCAACACTATATTCAACTCAATATAGATATTTTTATAAAATTTGAAAACAAGAGACTCATTTAGAAGGTAAAATTAAAAAGACATAAAATTTAAACAAAACATAAATTATTGAATTTCAAATAAATATAATTTTATTTCAGTAAATATAATTAGAATATAGAAAATTATAAAAATCATATATCACTACCTGATTACTGAAATTGTGTGCATAGATATTTAAAATGTTAAATTTATCTGATACTCATATTTCTTCTTTTTCTGTTATTAAAGTAAAAAAATCATAGAAAAGTAATTTCTCCATATTAGTCCCATATATGCCCACTTCCAGTAAATGCCCTGTACATAAGTATATAAGTAGTTAACTAGTTTTTAGTGATAAATGAACTTGTTTCATGTTTGTTAATTTAATAGTACCTGTTGGACGCACGACAGCACTATTTGTAAGGGATACAATATAACTAAACTGTTTGTCTCTTTTGTTTTAATAAGAATCATTAAAGACAAACTCTCGAGGACATATAAAGATAACAAAGAAAATATTTCAATCAATTTTAGAAATCTCAAGAAACTCATATCAAACTTTTTTTTCTCAAAAGAGGTAATGCTATGCTTTCAAAATGAAAAAAAAATGTGTCATCAATCCTTCATCTCTAGCTGGTTCCAACAATGTATCCTACAAAATTACTGCTGTTTAGAAATGATATTACAAAAATCTGTATTCAGAGTATTCTTTTTATCTTCTCTCTTTCAAAAATGAAATGTATCCTTTTATCTTCTATTGTTAAAAATGTATATAAAATATTTTTATTAAACTCTCAGGTGTTTGGTTATACTGATTACAGAAATGCAAAATAAAGATCATCACAAACTTCACTGATAGTTACTGACAATTTGTTAAACATGTCATAACATCCATCTGTAGAATTACAATTCCTCAGAGCTCATAAATTTTTTGTTCTTTAAATTTGTTAACATTCATAAAAATGCGTGTTCTTCCTTGTAAGTAGTATTACAATTATTAAATAAAATATTAGATCAATTATAAAATGGCTGTCCATTTTTTAAAGTTGGAATCAAATTGTTATCTTGTAGAATACAAGGTTTTCATCCCATGTTCTCAACAGTTTTCCTTTCGATAACATAATATCTCAATATGAAATAATTATTGTTTATTGAAGCTTCTATATTATTACATAGAAAAGAGAATGACATTTAAGGTAACACAATTGAATTTGTGTGTCACATCTTTTTAAATTATATTATTAAGTAAACTGTTCAGTTTAGTTGACTTTTTATATCAGACTCTTTTGAATCTCAATATATTTAAAAATATCATATCAAACATCTTTTTTAACCACAACACTATGAACACTAGAAATCAACTACAGGAATACAATTGCCAAAATCATAAACCTATGGAAGCTAAAACATATGCTACTAAGCAACCAATAGGTCACTGAAAAAATCAAAGAGAAAATAAAAAATATTTAGGGACAAATTAAAACAAAAACACAATGAGCCAAAATTTATGAGACATAGCAAAAGCAGTTCTAAGAGGGAAGTTTATGTAATACAAGCCTATCTCAGGAAACCATAAACATAATACACATATTCTGTCTTTAATTTAGTAAACAAAATAAATTTAAATATGAAAGTAGGCTTAAATAAAAATAACATAAACATGAAAGCAATAACTTGTATGAATATATACATTATTCTCAGAGTTTCATTCATATTTGGGTTAAAGATGAGAAGCCCAAATATTCCAGGTAATAAATCTAAAATCCCACATATTTAGTAGGGTTTTACTGTAAATGCCTCCTATGTAGTTTGCTCTAATAATTCTGAGTATTCTAAGTTTTCAGTTACAAATGGCTATAGTAATACATGTTTTGACAATTTTTATATTACTCTCTTCCATAATGTAAGTGGTGTTATTAGTGATTAAACTTGAATCTCAACATTTAAGTTAAAGAATATTAAAAGGGCATGTGACTTAGCTACATGAAAATATAAGACTGAAAGTTGGTTATAGAGATTTTGGGGGAAATATTTGAGGCATGTTCCAAAGCATGGGTACTTTTAATTATACGAAGAAAAGTTGCATTGAATTGGGTAGAAACATGACTTTTCTAATGTCTTAACTTGGAAGTTAAACACTATTAGAGGTGGTGTATATGGAGACCCAATTGACAAGAGTTAGACTGTGGTAAGTTGGTAGTGTGTCGACATAGTTCAGCTGGAACTATATCTTTTTCAGTATTCCCTTCATTGTGTATTTCCAAATTTAGGTATTTTTATACATTCAGTTTGGAGCAGGATACAGGATAACTTTTTTATTTTTACTTTTTGGCAAGGAAGAGCAGGCACATATACTACATATCCAGATCCTGCTGAATGTCCTTTGTCAGCTTCATGGACTAGGCAGCCACGCTGGTTATGACATCAATGGTGAAATGCCCATTGTCTCCTGCAGATCGTCCCATAAACAAAGTTGAAGACTTCAAAGTAGGAGTAAATTCTGATCCCTGTCTGTCTTCATGGTTCCCACTCAGGCTCAGGGGTTCCAATTTGCCCTATCTCTCCCACATCACTTACATCTTTGTTTCTCAACTGCCTGACCTCCAAGTGGTTTTGCTTGTAATTAACCTCTAACCAACACAACTGATAAACACTATTTGGTGTCACAAAGATTTCACTTCAAAGGAAAATCTGATCATTTATGAGTTCTCTATTTGATAACATACTTGAAACTTTTAATACCATAATTTCATTTCCTGAATATATGGGACTGATAGTAATAGCTTAAAGAATCATTTTGGTAAATAAGTGAGATAAAATAACTAAAATGCTTTTGTTATTATGTAAACTATTCAGGGAGCACTCAGACAATGTCAAATATAATCAATTAGGCAAAATCTAAAAGAAGTACTATTGCTTTGATCTCAAGTAAAAGTGAAAAAACTCTTAGTGATATTTTTTGAACAGTTTCCTGTATGTATATAGTTCAAATATTTTTGCTTTCAAAAACACCTGACAAATAAATGATTTTTTCTTACTTTAAATACAAATTAATTTCTGAGTACCATTTCAAAAGTTATTTGGCATAAGAAAAACATGGGAAATATAAGACATCTTTCAAAACAAGCACATTTTTGTGATTATAAATATAGGAGTTGTCCCTTTTAAACCCTTAGGTACATTAAAATATAAATATATTTTTCATTCGGAGGATGAATAATGTCAGGAAGTCCTGGGGATTTCAAAGGAAGACATAAAGCTCTGATAAAGGAACCCACAGTGGAAACAGGGAAGGTATTTTAAATTACAACTGTACTCAGATAATGAGAAAAAATTCACTAAGATCATCTATTTATTTATTGCATTTCAATTTATAGAGTATTTTTACCTCTGTATTTTTTCAAATATTAGCAATACTGTGAGATAGATATTATCATTACTATGCTGAACTTTTTTACAGAGCTTATCATTTATTATGCCAAAGATGTGAATTGTTTGTCCAAGTTTATTATGATAAGACTATATCTCAACATCTCTCTGGCTACTATGAATTGCATCATTTTGGAAATTATAAAATGCTAAACTACAGTTTATTTTCAAGGTGTACATGTAAGATGGGTAGGGGGAAAATGAACTTGTCTACAAAACGGAAACAGACTCACAGACATAGAAAACAAACATATGGTTATCAAAGGGAAAAGTAGGGGGGGATAAATTAGGAGTTTGCAATTAGCAGACACAAATGACTATACACAGAGTAGATAAACAACAAGGTCTTACTGAATAGCACAGGGAACTATAATTGATATCTTGTAATAACCTATACTGAAAAAGGGTATATATATATGACTGAATCACTATGCTGTACAACATTGTAAATCATCAATACTTAAAAAAAAAGAAGTTTGCATGAGGCAGTCAGCAACAACAAAAAAATGAGTAGGGGGAAAGCTCTTATATCCCACACCACAAGAAGAGTGGCCTTGAAACTGAAATACATTCACAACAATTCCTACACAAAGAAGGGAACACAAAATAAATAGACACATTCTAAAGGACAGTAAAAAACTATGCTCCACACAAGCAGGTATTCTCTGATTTCCTGGTGGACTATTAAACCTTCTACAAATTAAGTGACTTTGTGCCAATGTTACATAAAGAAAGACGTTGTACTAATGTGTTTCTGAACTATCCATATAGTTACATCACTTCAAAACACACAGTATAACAAACATTACCAGGTGTGAGGGAAATCACTCCCTCTACCTTGCACCTCTCAATGTTTCTCCCAGAAATCAGCATCCTTCTTCTCAAGGTACCTAAACCTAGTGCAGCCGAGCCCCTTACCCTTCATTTCACTTTTATTGGACAAGAGGAAGAAGACAAAGAAGAAGAAGAAGAAGAAAAATGTAGTTATTATTTTAATATATTAGAAATATGTTTTCTACTCATAGCCAATGTAATTGTTCATCTTGAAATCTTTGACCATAATCAAACTATAGGAAGTTATGTATATATTTAGGTCCTGATTTTACATGAAAAAATATTATCAGAACTGAAATGACTTATGAACTGTTATCTAATATTTTATATGTTGTTTTGTTTATATTTTACAGAGGCTAACATTACACTTATTCTATTTTGTTAGCTTTTACATTTCAAATGTGTGTGAATTATTTTTCATTCACTAATTTTAAAGTACTATGGAGAAAAATTTTTGAAATGTAATGTTGATAGTTCTGAATCATGAATAAGCTGTATCCCACTTGTCAGGATAATAACACAGATGAATAGCTGATCTAGGAGGAGGTCAGGAATGTGAAAGAAAAATTAGCTGACATACACTGATTCTAAATGAAATGAGATGGAAGCTAGATCACAATCAGATGCCAGTATGTAACAATGAGAACAGGTTCACATAGCCCTTTAAAAGCTGAACTAGGGTGTACAAGTTAGGCACTCACTCTCAAAGACATATTTAAGGCCTAATCCCCATCCATCCTGAACGCTTTGTAAGGTTAGGCTAGTAGAATCCAAAGCAAATGAGCAAGAGGCTATACACAGATAAGAGCTTGAAGCAAATATAAAATGAGAAAGAAAATAGAAGTCTATCTAACACCTGGGACTAAGGATAAGTAGACTAAGGGGAAACAAACAAAAAAAAAACTAAAAGCTTTTTATCAACACAGCCAACCCAGGAAAATCACTGGATCCTGGGGAACTATACAAGTGTTTTCTTTTGTGTCTAGCCTTTCTGATTCCCATACTGGATACTATAGGGGACTTGTAATTCGAGTGGCAAATCTGGGGATTAAATGTCATATTAAAAATATTAATAGGCTATTCTGCAACAACAAAATGCAACACAAACACAATCCTACATGCAAACTAATACACACATATGTACACTGTATTCTTGAATAAAATAACATGGAGAAAATCATGGCATAATGATTTTTTTGATTGTCTGGGAGAATGAAAAAAGAATAAGAAAACTTCATTCGAGGCAGTATTTCACTATTGCAAACAGCTCTGAGAGTTATCATCTTAATCCCGGGATGTATTACTATAGTAATTCAAGTGGGTCCATCAAGATATTTTGAATACAAAGTCCTCAACATCTTTATTCCTTTAATATGATGATGACCTAAGTAGATAATTATTTTTAAATCAACTCTATATTTGTGGTAAACTGCTACATAAAATATAAATGTACCCAAACAATAGACATTTTTCTCGTGATTATAAACCCTTAGAAGATATTTTTTATGTGTGTGAAGTCCACAGCACCCTTTAAAAATAATGTAATTTTGTTCGTAACACATTCTAAAAGAAAATAGTACATACATCTTAGGGAATTGTAAAACCTAACACCTATTTTTCATAGGTCTTGATTTAGGAAGACTGCATATTGTAATAATTAGGCCTTCTACAAATATCTTGCAGTTTCTACTTGTAGGCACACAAAATTGCACTTCGCCACACACATTAGTCATGGCCATCTTACTTACATAATCATTGGAGTGTGAGGGGAAGTAAATTAAGGCAGCGTTTAGAAGCTGCCTAGGGCTGATGTATAATTCTCTGTATTTATCTCTTTCCTGTTAAGATAAGCTTTGTCTGTCTGAATCCCGGATTTAGGAAAATAAGTAGACCCTTCCGGTCTGATGTGGATATGAAGGATAGGAAAATAAAACATGTTGAGATTAATCACTAAGGTTGCCGGAGCAGGTGAGCAGGTTATAACTTCAACATAACTAGTTTATCTTGACTCACACACCAAACAAGAGCAAATTCTCATACTGATCTTACCATTTTGCATTGCTAGGAGATACACTGTTATTCCATTACTTAAAAAAAAAAAAAAAAGAAGAAGAAGCCTTAAGATCAGCTAGGAGACTCTTTTGACAAAATGAGGTTTAAAAAATATCCTTTGAGGAACTGAAACATTAAAAATAAGAGGAAGAGGAAATACAATTTTGCTATATCCAATAAGGCAAGTGCTGATAATTTTTTTCTGTGTGATCACTGAGAATGAAATATGATTACACATCTTCTAGCACAGCTAACAACAACAAAAAAAATTAGTGCCAATGTCAGAAATAAGAAATTTAGAAAAATAGATTTGATACACACAGTTGTATTTATACATATCATTGTGCACTTTCTATAACTGTATTAACATATTTAAATAAATATAACATATATACTAAAAAGTGGGCACTTATAAAAATAATTACCTTGATTTTTTGGTGTAATTTAACCACATGTTGAAACCCTATTGTGCAATTTTCTTTGTTTGTTTGTTTTTTTTTTTCCTCTCTCTCTTAATATTGAGTAAGTGGAGTCATAAAGAATGTGTTCCTCTGTGCCGACTTTTTTCATCAGCTTCACCTATGTTTTTGTGTGTGACTGGAGTTTGGCTATCAATTATTTTCACATGACACTTGATGTGTGGTATTCCATTATATGTGTAATACAATATAATTTTACTCATTCTATTGTTGATGTTTTCTTTTTTTAAAATTGATTTATAATCATTTTACAATGTTGTGTCAAATTTCAGTGTAAAGCACAATTTTTCAGTTATACATGAACATATATATAATTTATTGTCACATTTTTTTTCTCTGTGAGCTATCATAAGATCTTGTATATATTTCCCTGTGCTATATAGTATAATCTTGTTCATTTAAAGTGCTACTATGAGCAACACAATACATTGTCACAATACAATGTCAGGGGTCTGTCAATCCCTATCTATCTATCTATCTATCTATCTATCTATCTATCTATCTATCTATCTACCTACCTACCTACCTACGTATCTATCTCAAATATCTCTTACTAGAGTGGGAGGCAAGAAATTATACATTGTTGTAGTTTGAATTTTTATTTTCTGGCTTATAAGCAATGTGAAATCATTTTCATACGTTCATTGGCCATTTTGATATACTTTTCTGCTATGTCTGTAGTAGTTCCTTATCCAATATTATATTGTGATGTCTGTATTTTTGTTGGTTTGAAGTGAGACAGGAGGGAAGGGGGCAAGTCACAATTATTAAACAGATGACACAGCAATTAGCACCAAGAGGGCAGAAGGCTCCACTCCCAGTAGAACTTCAGCTTCATTATAAGCTCATAATAATGTACTAGCATGGTAAATGACACACCCACAGGTGCCATGAAGGTTCCAAGGCTAAAAGTCAAAAAGTAGATGATGGCCCAATTCCTGGGAATCCCAGCCCCTTCCCCAAAGTAATTGGGATAATCCTCCCACTTGTTGGCATATGAAGTCAGCAATCCCATAAAAACTAACCAACCTCATGGTCCTTCTCTCTTTTGCCTTCTGAGATGGCCCACACTTTGTCTATGGAATGTATATCTACTTTTACCTTAAACACTCCCTGCACACACACACACAACTTATGGTCTCTCTGGCCTTCTCAGATGGCCTACTCTTTGTCTATGGAATGAGTATCTCTCTGAATAAATCTACATTCACTCAACTATGGCTCACTCTTGAATTCTTTTCTTCCCAAAGCCAAGGACCCTCACTTGGTGGGGCGTGTCCCAGGGACTTGCCAAAGACCTGGGACATTACCATCCTCTCCTGTCCCATTTTCCTTTATCAGAAGGAGTTATTAACCTATATTCTGGATTAAACTCCTTCTTTGGTTACAAATTTATTTGTACAAATATTACAAATTTATTCTTCTACTCGATGGCCTGATTTTTCACTTTCTTAACAGTGCCTATTTTGAAAATAAATCTTCTTCATATAAAGATCATTTTTCCTAAAATTTTCTTGTATTCTGTAAAAAAACTCCCCTAATCTAAAGGCATTTACATATTATCTAATTTTAAATTTTAGTACATTTATTGTTTTACATTTCTTACAGAATTTATTTTTGTACATGCTATCAAATAGAAGTTATATTTCATTTTTGTCCATAAGGACACACAATATTTACTCTAGATTTCTATTGTGCTCTATTCCACTCTTTCAAGTACTGTAAATATAAAAGAAGTCTTAATGTATGATAGTCCCTTCAGCTCTGTTCTTAAGGTTATATTGAGGACTTTCGGTCATTTGCTTTTACATCTAGGTTTCTGATTCACTTTGAGTTAATTCTTTTGACAGGCATGAAGTCTGTGTGTAGATTCATTTTTTGCATGTGGAGGTCGTTTCTAGCACTATTTGTTGAAGAGACTATCTCTGATCAGTTGTGTTGCCTTTGCTCCTTTGTCAAAGATTAGTTAACTGTATTTATGTGAGTGTATCTAGGCTCTCTATCCTGTCTTTGTTAAGTTTTAATATTAAAATTTTGTTGCCCACATAAAACAAGTTTAGACTTTGTTTTCTTTTACTGATATCACAAAACATTTGTGAAAGAGTCATTTTATTTCTTCCTTAAATGCTTAGAAATAAATTATACTGTTGGAGTCATTTTTCTGGGAAGGTGTTTAATTTTAGATTTTAGTCTTTGAATATGTATCATACTATACACAATTTCTTTTTGTTGAGTTTTGTCATTTACATTTTTTCAAAGAATTTATTCATCTCATATACATTTACTAAATTATTGAAATAAAATTTTATACACATCTTTTCATAATAGTTTTAAAATGGATCTCTAGTGGCAATCATTCCTGTAAATCATTCCTGATATACACACACACACTTGGTGGCGATTGGTGAGCTGATTTTTCTTTGCTTGCTACTACTCTTGTACTCTTGTTTGATAATTATAATATTTATTAGTTTTTTAAAAGAAATATACTTTCAAATTTTTATTTTTTATATGCTGTTATCACCGCTACAAATTTTTATTTGTCATTAATCTTCCATCTTTCTTTATTATTTTTCTACCTTTTATTTTTCTATGGGTTAAATTTGCTATTTTTTAAAAGATCTGAACATGATAAATAAACTTTACCTAGTTAAAAAGTTTACCTAAGTAAACAATACATTTTTTTTTATTTTAATTTTTGTTTTTCATTGAAGTACAGTCAGTTACAAATCATCAATTTCTGGTGTACAGCACAATGTCCCAGTCATGCATATACATACATGTATTCATTTTCATATATTGTCATTAAAGTTTATTACAAGATACTGAATATAGTTCCCTGTGCCAAACAGAAGAACCTTTTTTTTCTTTACCTTCACCTTCCATCCATGTAAGGGGAGACCAAGGAGACATTGTTTGGTTAATCAACACTTTACTTTCAGGTTCCATTGCAGCTGCATCTTCACAAGTGGATTTATTGCATCTACTGTCAGGGAGAATTGCTTAATGGAAAATTCAGAGATGGTACTTGAGGGATCAAGATTCTTTTATATGTCATGTTACTCTTTTCAACCTCTGGCCTTCATCTGTCTGCTTCTACGAACATTACCTTGGTATAGAAACATCAACTTTCTAAATCTGCCAGGTTCTAGGTTATTTGCTTAGGAGCCAAATTTAACATTTCACTGCAGGAAACAGGCCCTTTCTTATCAATGTCATGTTGTTTTCTGTCCTCTTATTCAGATAATTTTTCTTTGTACAATACTTGTCACAGGAGCAAACTTCCTTGTACGCAGAAACAAAGTGGCCAAAACACTCCAGTATTTAAAGACTGCTTGCTTAGTTTCCAAATACAAAATTTTTTGATTCCAATATCAAACAATGTTACAATTTAAATAAATGCTTTGCACATGCCAACAAATGTTGACAGCTTCTAATCTTGCTATGTATTTAGTTCCTCTCTAATCTTCTCACTATTCTAATTGAAATGAACAAACTAGTACCTATTATCTGCAGTTCCCCTCTTTATGGTACTGAGTGTTTTAAAATCAAAGCATCTGGTAACAAAGAATCTGCTAACACAAGGTGAAAATACATTTAATATAAGGTTACTGGATAGATCACAAGTTTAACAAATAAAAACACAGTGTGCCCATAAACAACAAGGTCCTACTGTATAGCACAGGGAACTATATTTCATAACTTGTAATAACCCATAATGAAAAAGAATATATATATATATATATAACTGAATCACAATGCTGTACATTAGAAACCAACACAACATTGTAAATCAGCTATATTTTTTAAAACAAGGGAAATATATAGGATGCTCTGTTAAATTGGAAATTCAGTTAAATAATAGCAACAACAAAGAAGTAATGTATGTCCCATACAAATTCAAGATATCCTTATTAAAAATAATATTTGAGGTTTACCTGAAATTCATATTTAACTGGACATCCTACATTTTATCTAGTAACAACATTTAGATAAGCAATGCAAACACACACCACCATAAACAACACTGCCAAAATAAAACAAATCTCTTTTTTTTTCTTGCCTGTCATTGCTGCTACTGGATACAGTTGCTACCACCACTGGCAATTGTTGCTGCTGCTTTTGGAAAACTGGCTCTGTAGGTTAGTTCTAAACTCACCTGAGCTCGTCCCTGGAGAGTTAAACTCTTGGTTAAGGATTTCATTTGTCTGTGACCTTAATTCTAGAACAAAAGAGAGATTATTTGTCGATCTTCAATTCTTTTGCAGAAAAATTAGGCTCTATCTCATACCAAGACTTCCATAATTAGACAAAAGGGGAGATCCCTTTTGTATTCTATAGAGCAGCATAAAATAATGTTTTTCCTTATTGTATGTTACTGAATGGGTATTACATATTACTATATTAGTTGCAAATAATAAACTGGACTTTTTAAAAAAACTTACTAATAGCAATTTATTTGGTCAGTGAGGTTGAGAACTTCCAGGGCATCCTTCAGTCTAGGTCAGCAAATACAACAGCTTCAAAGAGTCTAATTTAACTAAAATGTTAAAGTTAAAAGGAGTTGGGTTGGGGTGGGCTAGTCAAAAGGTTGTCATGGTGTCCCTGGGGGACTCGCAGTCTTGACAGCATGGGGTTGGGAAGGAGAGCAAAGCCTCCCCTCCAGGCAAGGTAGAGGTTATTTGGCTAGGAGAGATAATGGTCAAAGAGCATGCTCAGGGAGGCCAGTTGAAGTGCATGCAATGTGGGGACCATTCAGGCAACTTGAGCCGTGAGGCTAGGCATCAGTGAAACTTGAGGGCTCAGCTGTCTGCAAGGACTTGTGGTTTACCTTGGAGATGCTGGGAGCTCTGAGTTTCTCCATACTCTCAGGGGGGCAGCTAGTAGTTTCCAGGTCATTCAGGCCAGCCCCACAGCTGCACTTCCAGTGTTCACACTGGACACCAGTGCCGTCTTATTGATCACGCTCAGGAGATCATTGGTCTTCTCTGCCACCTGGGGCAGCTTCTCCAGCAGCACCAGCTAAGCAGCCTTCTGGTACAGCTAGAGACCTTCTGCCTTCCTGACTATCACTAAGACTTGGCCTGGGGCTCGAACCCCCGTAATAAAGGCCTTGGCTTCCTCAAGTACCCCTGCAGACTCATCTTCAGCCTCCGCCTACGTTATCAGCTGGGAAGTCTCTATGCTGCCTAAGTGCTTCAGGCTTGCAGCATTGGGCTTCTGTTGTCTTCCTTTTTTTCAGTGCTAACTTTTTAAATTAAAGTATACTTAATGTACAATAGTGTATAATTACAGGTGTACAATAAAGTGAGTCATAATTTTTAATAAATGCTATACTCCACTTATAGTTATATAAAATAATACCTATATTCTCTATGTTGTACAATATAGCTTTACAGCTTATTTTATACATAATAGTTTATATCTCTTAATCCCCTACACCTATATTGCCCCTTCCCCCTCCTTCTCCCCACTGGTAACCTCTAGTTTGTTCTCTGTATCTGCGAGTCTGCTTCATTTTTGTTTTATTCACTAGTTCGTTGTAGTTTTTAGATTCCAAATGTAAGTGATATCATACAGCATTTGTCTCTCTCTGTCTGACTTATTTCACTTAGCATAATATCCTCCAAGTCCATCCATGTTTTACAAGTGAAAAAATTTCAAATATTTTATGGCCAAGTAATATTCCATTATACATATATATGCCACGTCTTCTTTATCTAGTCATCTGTTGATGGACACTTAGGTTGCTTCTGTATCTTGGCTATTGTAAATGATGCTGCTTTGAACATCAGGGTGCATGTATTTTTTCAAATCAGTGGAGGTTTTTGTTTTTGTTTTTGTTTTTGTTTTTTTTCAAATATGTACTTAGGAGTAGAACTGGTGAGTCATATGGTAGCTCTGTTTATAGGTTTTTGAGAAAGCTCCATACTGTTTTCCACAGTGGCTACACCAATTTACATTCTCACCAACACTGTACAAGGGTTCCCTTTTCTCCACATTCTCTTCAGCACTTGTTACTTGTGTTCTGAACTTGCATCCTTCAGCTCCTTCTCTCTGCAGGGCCATCTCCTGCCCCTACACTGCTCCTGCTGGATGCTTTCCACCACCTGCACCTGTGCCTGCTGCTCCTGGATCTGCTGCTGAATGTTGGCCACCTGAGCTGATAGGTCAGGTCAGCCTGAGCTTCAGGGGTGTTGACCTGGATGTCATATGTGGCCTTCTTCAGCTAGTAGTCCCTCTGAGCCTTGGCCATCATGCTCTCACACAGGTATGGAGCAGACACCTTCTCTTGCTCATCTTTGGCCTCCAAATCCCACCCTGAGCATCTTTTTTGAACATGAGCTATGTGAGCCTTCCTCCAGTAGTGCAAAAATCTGATCGTCATGAATGTCCTTCAGGGTGTAGCTAATCACACTAATAAGTCTCACAGAATTCACAAAAAAAATTGTTCCAATTATTATAATAAAAAATTAAAATTTCTGTTCTTCTCATTAAAAAGCCTGTGTTCCAGACAATAAATCCCCCTTTAAACATTAGTTTCTCAGTTTTTCTGTTACTTGAAACAGAAATAGCTCAATGTAATTAATCTCAAATTTTTCCATTGCTATGTTTTTCTTTTTAATTCAGTCAAGGAGATTTTCTGGGGCTAGTTCAGCATATTATTGTTTAATCTAGTGAACTGAATACTCTTTATACAACTGTTGGGTCTTAAACTATGTAATTATATTTTGGGCATTCTGTGCGACTGATAAATTGGTACATTTTGGGTTATCTTTGGTGCAGATTAGTGTGTAAGTAAAACCTTCCCCAATAACATGACCTGCTCCTTATTTTCTCTTTACACCTTGGTATAAAATAACCACACACTCCAAAACGAAAAACCCCATGTTTCTCATCTCTCCACATTCCTCTTGTACAGATAAAGCTGTAATTTCTGACAATGAGTAACCGTAGTGGATTTGAAGGGGCTAGGACAGATCATTAACTGATAATTGTAATGAGCTTTTGCATATAATTAGCACAACTTCATAAAAATCTGGGAGTAAATTATTCTAATCTAAAAAACAGAATTCAAAATGTACATGAAATTGAGAGAGAAAGATTATTCTTTTATGTTTATTGATTTCATATGTGAGGCTACACTGTGTATCTGAGAAATAGTAGCTTAGAGATTATTAACATAAAATGTTTTCATGTTCATCACTGGTTATAATCTTTGAGGTCTAGAAATTTCTGTTTGGAACAATAAGTGGAAGATGTCAGCAGATACATTTGATGTAAAGTTTCTATCCACTGGCTACATTATAAATACATACTTTTTAATATATTTCTTATAGCATCTGCTAAGTGGTCTATATTACTAAAACAAACAGACAAAAACCATGAGTAGGTGCTAGGATTCTAAAATGAATACTAAAGAGTAATATCTAATTGAGCTTCACACATATATTTACTAATGGAACAGATAGTAATTTATGGTGGGTGATTCATTAAATTGATGCAAGTCCTTAAGGGCATTTATTTAAATCAGGACATTTAAAGTGCTTTATGTATTATGATTTCTCTGGTCAGTATGATCTGAATGTCTATTGATCAAATAATCTGATCATTTAATAATTATTATTTTCACTAACCCATGAAATAGCCACGTGTTAGTTGGTACTGATGATTTGAAACTAATCTGAATATATACCCACAAAGATAGCCAGGAACAGAATTCAGGCAAAGAAAATTTATCTCCCTATGATAATAATTATGCTATCATAATTTCAATAGCTCAAGGCCACTTTTGAATAACATGCTGAAATAATCAATTTAACAATTTCCAAATTAGCCTACAAATCAACTTTTAATAAAAAAAAAAAAAACCCTACAATCATAATGGATCAGATAATAGCCCACTTTGGGACTTTTGTATGGCCCAATTTTAGCCAGAACGCATGACTGAACTTTTCGTGTTGCAAGGATAATGATGTGAATTTAATCAAAGACCAGATATCACAACATAGCAACGTGGCTCAATTCTAACCTAATATGGTTTACTTCCGAAAAAAAGCTAGACATTTGATCTGGTGGTTGATTAGACTGGACCATGTGGGAAGGCATTTCAGCTACTCATTGTTTGATTAGCTCCCTTGGTGTTCAAAAATGAATAGCAATAATATTAATGATGTTAAGTAATAATAATAACGCAATAACAGTTATTCTAGAAAAAATAATTTAAAGTATTTTTCAATATCACCCTTATGTTTTACACAGTGAGAAAATAAAAATAAAATGCATTAGAGACAATGATATTTAATATAAATAAGGAAAAAATAATGTTATTATTTCTTAGTAAGAATCAAATGTTAGAATTAAGAAGAAAAGAAGCCCCTTTATATTTAAAAATGCCTGTGAATAATGTTTTTTTTAATTAAAATACTATGTGTAATATATATTATTATTAGGGGAATCTATATTTACTATCAAATAAGATAAAAAATATTTGATTGCCCTTCTTTAAATAGCAGCAACTCAAATTTGTTTTTGTTTTTGCTTTTTTTAATCTAAACATATTGCTGTTACATATTTTCACCAGGGGGCAGGGGGAAAGTAAAGGGAAAAAATAAACAAACCTCATACAAATCATACACACCAAAAACTCACCTCAGTTGTATACTTTCCTCAGCATCATGTATTGTATCATTAATAACCATCTAATGCTGGGCCAGGCAGCCTGGTTGGTCAAAAATTTAAACACATACTTTCAATATATAGATGTTTGTAAGCTCAGTGAAAGACATAGTTTTTTACAAGAATGATTTATTTGGAAAATAAGATCTCTGTGTATACTTCTTTCCTATGTTTTCAATTTAAGATGTGTGTCTATCACCTATACAGTTTGACATATTGTGACATATTTATTTTATGCACAAATAAGCTATTGAGCTTTAACAAAAAGGTTAATGACTTCTCATTTCCTCCACATGAGAAAAGGTATAGATATAAATAAGTAAGTAAGTGTAGAGTTTCTGACCATCAGTGCATCTACCTGAAATAGCTAAAAAAGCCAACAAAGTATAAATATGACCTGTCTGAAGGCAACAGAAAACTAAATGGGCCAATGAGAATGCGAGGGGCAAGGATGCAGAGCAGGAGAAATCTTGGAATGGAGCTCTGGATGCTGTAGCTGCTTCTACTCCGAGAGAACGTCCTTATTCTGATTAGAGCAGGAGATTGAAGAGCCTAATCATAGCCCAGAGGATAGCTCTGTGACTGTGACTGGACAAAGATGCCAGAAGAACTTCTGGTGGAGACTCGCGGATTTTAAAGACATGACTATTTCCCTCTTAATAAATTTGCTAAATACTGAGGTTGTGTGAAATTGATAACTAACATCATTAGCAAATAAGCAAATAGAATATTTTTGGAAGCTACATTAGGGAAATATTAGAGTTCATAAACTACTAGAGCAATGGGTCCACAAAGTAAAAGAGGATAGTTGAAAATCCTGGGAACCCAAGGGCAAATCAAGGGCAAACCTAGATTTATGAGTCAAAATACAGCCTTAACCTAAGACAGTCTATAATTAATAAGAATAGCAACCACTCTATTTGCCTAAAAGAAGGAAGGATTAATCATTTCCAAAGGCAGATAATATTATCTGAAAATTCTAAAGATTTGTTTTTTTCAAATTGTCTAGCATTGTCAAACTTTGCTATGCTCATATGTATACACACACATAAGCACAAACACAACATGGACCACTTGACTAGAAATGGAAGGAAAAAAAATAGAGCTGTACTCACAGGTGGTCCAAGTTTTGCAGTTACCTAAAAAGGGCTTAGAATAATTCCCATTACTATGTTCTAGATTATACAAAAAATTATGAAAAATACAAAAATGCATAGATTTGACAAGAATTGAAATCTATAAGGTGAATTTTTAAAAATCTAGGTATTGTAGAACATGAAATTAAGATTTCTAAAATGAATTTAATAGTAGATTATATACAGCAAAAAATAAAGGTCACAAAAAAGCAGTGGATTGGGAAATAAATCAATTAAAAATATTCAAATGTAAGCATAGACAAAGATAGAGACAGACAGACAGAGATCATTTTTTTGCACTATATAATCTACTACTCCGTTTCAGTTTTTGTTAAGAGATGTTTTATTTTTTTCATCTAACTCTCAATTTAAATGATACTTGAGGGTAATAAAGATCTGATAGATTTGTGTAAAAATGTTTGCTTTTTGTTCATTTCTTTCACATAGCTTCCAGTGGTATGTCCATGTGGATATAAAAGCATATAACCCAATGAAGTGTATTGAGGGCAATCCTTTGTTGTGTTATCTTGGCCAGAGGATAAGCAGACCAGAAGTAGAGGGGGTCTCAGTTAGGATCCATGTGAAGCCTCTTAGGGCTACTGCCAACTATTTCCTGATACTTTTCCTCTAAGACTCCTGCCCAAAGCCATCTTTACATCATTCCTTTATTATTGCTGGAAAGCATTTTGCTGCATTAGCATATTTCATTTGTGACTAAGGAATACATTGTTGTGTTGATATTCTGTAGCCCCAGCACCTCTATTTCTTGTCATTTTATATATCCAAAGAGCAACTTCTAAGGATCAGAAGGAAATCTGCTCTTAATATTCTAAAGGACAACTGAATGAGCAACTGAGTTTTTCTGTTCTTTTCTGGGGTTGGAGAAAGTGACATAACTGAATTTAATTCTCCTCTCATATCCCCACAGGAATTTCCATGATCGCATTCCCTTTGGAGGGCTCTTTTAATATATCCAATTAAGGAGAGCTCATTTTCTCTGCCATAAGAAAAGATCTTTGGTCACATCATATGATCTTAGATATTCAAATATCATCACCTGGGGAAAACATTTTAGGTTTTCCTGTACAATCATACATACTTCCCTCAACTCAGCTTATTTTGAAGTCTTATCCTTTAACTTGTGTAGGAAAATGGAGGTAGATTACTAGCTTCAATGTGGAAATGAGATTTGGATGCTTTCCTTGGTAAATTAGCTTGCTTTGTTAGACAAACTTGTAAGTTTTAGACCAGACCATTCAGCAAACAAGATAGTGACATTCTTCTTGGTTCTAAAGGGAGGGCTACAACCAGCTCATAGATAAAATATGTCTGCTTAAAATTATCATCAATGATATGCGTCTGCATTACAATTATAAATCCTTAATGATACTGCTTATACAGCAATGGTCTCCAAGTCTCTGAAAAACCTCTTTTTGTTCTGAACCTGACCCAAATTCAGATTTCTTTCTGGTAACTTTATGCATAGATACTAACAAGATACTCATGTGATAGATATGTGTCTGTTAAAATTCAACAACCCTCCTATAGCGTTGCAGCACTTTCTTGTTAGAAGAATTCAGTAAGACAGTCTGTACACCACATTGCTTGTGGGATGTCTTTTGTGACCCATGCTCAAGCTGTTCCTAATAATTTAACAGATTGATCTGGGTCCTATATTTTATTTAAATGGTTTAATTAACAATTAGTCATGTATCCCACTACCTACTGCACATATGCTATAGCAATTAGTCATATATGTTATTCTATTTCCCAAAGCTTCTTGGCTACTTTTCTGAAAAAGGCAATTCTATAATATAATTACTGTAATAAATCAACTTGCTTTTGTTAGTAGTCAAACCTAGACCTCATTTCATCAGGTTGTAGCAGTGTACTGGAAATTCAGGCGCCCTGGAGGAAGAGCAGCGAGGAATCATCTCAGGAGTTTCCACCAAATATCAATCAATCATTCAATTAACTGATAGATAGGTGAGAGAAAGAAAGAAAGAAAGAGAGAGTGAGAGAAAGAGAGAAAGAGAAAGAGAAAGAGAGAAAGAAAGGAAGGGAGGAAGGAAGGGAGGAAGGAAGGGAAGAAGGAAGGGAGGAAGAGAAAGAAAAGGAAGGAAGGAAGGAAGAAAGAAAGGAAGGAAGAAAGAAAGGAATGAAGAAAAAAAGGAAGGAAGAAAGAAAGAAAGAAAAGAAAGGAAGAAAGAAAAGAAAGGAAGAAAAGAAAAAAATAATTTAAAAAAAATATGTGCTTGGCTTTCTCCAAATTGAGATAGAATGTAAAAGAAAAGCTTAGCCACCTCTATGACAGCCTAAGAGTCAGTTTTATACTTTAGCTTGTCATCATACCTGGCAGCAAATATTATTAGAGAAACTATGTAATTCAAGGCATAAGAGTGAGCATTTCCTTTTCAGAAATCATCCAGTTTTCTTAGAGTGCAGTGGGAACTCTTTCAAGTGGAGATATTTTGGGTCTAGTATGCCTACCTCTGCAATTTTTTCACTGAATAAAAAAATTCTGCTTTCAAAAACTCCAAAAGTTTTTATTTAGCAGGTTTTATTTAATTTATTTAAAAGTTTTATTTAAGAATAAAACAAGGTTCAGACTTGCCCAATATCCAACAATAAGTAATCAATTCACTGCTCCCACTTACAGTCTCATTTGTTCCAATTATGCATCCTGGTACTGGTGATGCTACCACACCATGGTGCAGGTTAACCTACAGCTTCACCATAACACTGGTGACAGCTTCCATAGTACAGATTTACACTCCAGGTTTTAGTTTCAGTTATCAGCTTGTGTCCTCATGTCTTTCAGTATATAGTACCTCAATATCTACTTCCATAAAAGTTTTCTTTTCCACCTAAGGTGTTTAATTTCAATTATAGCATACAATCTCAGAACTCTCACTGGAGATTTAGTAAAATTGCACTGATCTTCAAATCATTTTATTGATCCTCAAGTCATTCATCCTCTACTGCTACTGAAAGACTGAGTTTGTTCATGACTTTCTTCTGATATCTTGGTGTGGGTGTGTTTGTTTTTTCTCCTTTAACATAGTTGACTTTAAATGTATCAGAGATGAAATGAAGGGAACATATTTGACAGTTTTTTTAGCTGTTATGTTACCTGCCAGGGGTTGGTTTTCCTCCATCCAGCTGGTAACGATGTGCCACTAGCTTTTTCTAGCCATCACATCAATCATCTCCTTTTTAATTACTCCACTGTTGATTAAATCATATGTTGCCATTAAATTTAGTGATTTTGTATTTCCTTTACTATTATTATTCCATAATTATCATTATTTTGCCATTAAATTTAGTGATTTTGTATTTCCTTTACTATTATTATTCCATAATTATCATTATTTTCCATTGTTATCATTATCATAAGTGTTTTCTTGTTTCCATTATTACCATTATGTTGTGGGAGAATAGGTCCTTGACTAGAGCAGGAAAGAATTCAAGAACAAGGCATGGTAAAGTGAAAGCAAGTTTATTTAGGGAGATACATACTCTGTAGACAGAGTGCAATCCGTCTCACTCAGAAGGGAAAATGGCTTAGGAGATGCACACTCCATAGGCAGAATGTGGGCCATCTCAGAAAGGTGAGAGGGATAGAAGCTGAGAGGTATAGGGTGTTTAGTTGAAAGTAAAAGTAGATACTCACCCCATAGACAGAGTTCAGGTCATCTCAGAAGATAAGAGACAGAGTGACTGTGAGGTGCAGAGTTGTCAGGGATCAGTAATTTCATATGCTAATGAGTAGGAAGATTATTACAACTACTTTGGGGAAGGGGCAAGGATTTCCATGAAATCCCTCCCATCCTGGCTACATTTGACCATTTATGGTCAGCTAGGACTGTCATGGTGCCGGTGGGAGCACTACGAAGCTCAAGGTCCACTGGAAGTCATATCTTCTGGCATCTTAGTTCTAACCAGTTTGTCCTCAATTACTGTGTCATTCCTTTAATGGTTGTGCCCTGATTCCTTTCCTCCCACTTTAATTATAGGTATCATTATATCATATCCATTCTCCTTCTTTTAAATGACTCACATCAGTAATATCACTATAGATCATATTATCATAGTAAGTTGCAGGTTGGCCCAGTTTCTAATATGGTCTCTTGCCCTCTTAAAAGGGGAGTTGAATAAAGGTCCATGTATGGGGAGATGGCTACTCATATCATAGCTTCTACCACTGACTAGGTCAGAAGCACGTCATTTGTCTTGCCTCATTACTCACCATTGTACATTCTATCTTATGTTATTGGTACCTACAGCTGTGTTACTAACGTAACAAATTACCACAGACTTAATGGCTTAGAATAATATGTTATTGTCTTATGTTTCTGGAAGAGAACACCAAAGTGAGTCTTGTGGGGCCAAAATCAAACTATCAGTACAGCTGTATTCCTTCAGGAGACTCTAGGGGAGAATCCATTTACTTCCCTTTTCCAGCTCTGGAATCTGCTTGCATTCCTTGGCTTGCGGCCACTTCACTGCCTCTGTCATCGTATTTCTTTCTCCAATTCTGACCCTCCTGCTTTCCTCTAATAAAGATCGTTGCATATAATTCAGGAAAATTTCAAGGTCCATAACTTAATCTGAAGATTCTTTTGCCATCCCAGGTAACACATCCACAGATTTAGGAAGTTGTAAAAGATGGCATCACGGGGGAGGGGCATTATTCTTCTCGTCATGGTTTCAAATACTTTTTTTTATTTCATTTTATTTTGTTTATATTGCTTTCTTATGTCAGTGGATGTCCTATCACTTAATGGAGTGGCAGCACCAGGAAATAATAGTTCACAGCCATTTCCTACTTTACATGCTTCCCTTTTTTGGCCTCCTATCCTGCACTCCCCATTCTGCTTTTTAAGCAGCAGCGGTCATAAGTCTGAATTGACAGATTCATGAGAGTAAATAGGCTTCTCCCCATATCAAGTGTATTCACCTAAAAGTTGTGAGAGTATTGATATCGATACCCTCTTTTTCTGAGGGTGAGAGAACCGGCAAAGGATAGCTAAAGTCTAAGACCCCTGGTCACTATTTCCAAAGGCCCAGATATTCTACAGTCTAGACCTGGGTAATTATGAGAAATGAACATAGCAGTCTGAGGAAAAGGTCAGCTCAAAGAAGCTGTGGTTTCCCTCAGGTGATTACCCTTAGCTGCTCACTCCATTCCCTCAAGGCTATGTCACTAGCTAGCTGCAAAATTTGCAAGGGATACATGCTACTGTCCATTTTCTGCTGCAGCTGCATCTCACCATATCCAGTTTTTCATTACCTGATAAACAACATTGACAATGAAATACAGGTGCTAGCTCAGTACATAATCTTGGGCTGGATTCTAATTTATCATTGATCTGATACAACCAAATTCCTAACAGTTCCTTGAGTTACTGTTCCAAGTTAGATTTAATCAAGAATCAAATTCTCTGATATTCCCACTGCTAGAGGAAAGACTACCAAAGCAGTAAATTACTCTTTCCTTCTACTATCTTTCATCAGATTTTGGAAATGCATATTCATTATCATTCTAACCATCGGCTTTCTCTAGTCTCTCTCCTTGCATTCTTGGATTTCAGTTACCCATGTTTTAGACTTTCACTGATTTCCACAATTCTCTAGTCTCCTCCCTTTCTCTCTCTCCTATCTTACATGTGCTACTTTTGTTGTTACTTACATTCCTTTCACTGAGAGGCGGGGTCTATGTTCCCCTCAATTGAATCAGGTTGGCCTTGTGAATTGCTTAGACCCTTGGAGTATGGTGAAAAGGGTACTCTGTGGCTTTTGAGGACAAAGCACGTAGCTTCTCCCTTCCTGACTCTAAGGGTACTTGCCCTTGAAACCCAATCACTATCCTGTTAAAAAGGCAACAGGGAGAGTCAACATGGATAGACCCAGATGATAACTAAACAAGGTCTTTCCCACTGCCAGCCAGCATCTTCCTTCAGACCTGTGAATTAATGAGTCTTCGAATGGGTTCAGGCTCTAGGCTTGGGGATTTTCCTCTCAAGTCTCAGATATCATGGAGAAGTGAAGAGCTAGCCCCATTATGGCTTTCCTGAATTCTTAACCAGTGTTGTTTAGGAACAAAATAGGTGTTTTCTGCTGAGGTGATGTGCTCATAGTCCTGAAATAAGCTTTGAAGTCTTTTACTATGTTGCCATAGTGGCTAGAACAGGGACTGATAAGAGAAGGAAAGGCTGGCTGCCTCAACTGGATGACTGTGTGCTTCATCTGAGTGTGAGGAAGAGTGAAGGGGAAGCTCTTTGGAAATGTGTCATAGGTGTTGGTGGGAGTCGGGGCGTGTGTTGGGGGATCATGGGATCACGAAATTCTCTCTGTCTCCTAAACCACAAAACTTTGCCATTACCTTGCCAGATACAGTTACACGAGAGTTGGGACCACAGCTGTTATCTGGAAGGAGACTTTTGCTCAGGACACAATTTTAATTTCTCAGTGTGAAACAAGATTGTAGGCTGAAGACTGACCTTCCTTCAGAACCTAAACTACAATTGATGATATGTGCACTGAACTTCCTGGTGGGAAATAAAAATCCCAGTATACTTTTATTTCTTCTAACACTTCGCCTTCCGAGACCAAACCAAAAAGGAAAATGTAGTAAGTCTACTCCCGAAACTTGCCCTGTGGATCGCCAGTATGAATGGCTCATTCAGAGACTCTCATTCAGAACGTCAAGTCTGTATAATGGCAGGAAACAGGTGGAAAATGAGGGGATTCTGTCACAGAAAGTAATGAAGGCCATAAATGGAAAATGATGCTGAAACAGGATACCATCACTCTCTTCAAAGACCTCATATCAGAATAAGAGACTATTCAGAGTTGTTTCTCTCAATTGTAGTGCCAATCCAGGGCCAATTCTCAAAGACACCCCTGATTTGTTATCCTCTGAGAAGAACTGAATGGATTCAAACTATGAAATTTACCTGACAAATATACTTTCATGATTTGAAGGAAAGACATTAATATGTGTCCAGTGATATTCTGTTGAATATAGCAGTGGAGAAACTTTCACTTGGGTTACATTGTTATTATTTTTATAATATTGGTTCTTATTCAGCCAGGAGATAAAGCTTCCCTCTGAGCTTGACTGGATTTACACTGACTGGCATACGACATCTGATTCATGTGTGGTTGTGAATCAGAATGACATTCTGTTCAGGCAATTTTCTGGGTATGAAGGACAACATATTTTCTGGGGGACATAATTCTAATAGGCAAATACATTATACTTAAATTGCTTCAATGCCACAAGTATTCAATGGACGTAACACTTGCAGAAGCTTAATCAACACTGGCCCTGATTCATAAGAGGGCCTTAGGGATCTGGAGAATAAGACTGAATGTGTGAATCCAAAGGAAAATTTATTATCTGGAGGTTTGGGCACAATGAAGATGACAAGATAAGTCCAGGAAGGAGACCTTAATGTCATTCACTTCTAGGAAACTGGACACGTTTGGTAGTTAACTTGGACAGCTGGTAAAGCTAAATGCAACTATCTCAAAGCTAATAATGCATTAATCTCACTGAATATCTTGTATATCTTCATTAAAAAATATTTTAACATGTTAATTCCAGTGTGCTCTGATGTGTTTAAAGACATAGCTGGGAATGCTGGTGGCTTAAGATGGTGAGGTCAATGTTGGAGAATCCTACACTCTCCTCAATGCAATAGCATCACCACCAGTTGTTCTATTTACAACTGCATCCTCTTAGCCACTGTGCCTAGAATTAGAAGATACTTATATTTCCTCCAGTACAATTAGATGAAATAGTCAGATTATGATTAATACCATACTGACTCCGTGTAAGGCAGACCAGTGGCTTTGGAAACCTGTATCAAAGAAAACATGTTCTTTGTAGCTTGGTTATTGTTATACCCCAGATAAGATGGAACTTACAGTTTACAGAGCAGAGATCTCTAAGTTAGGAAATATATAGAGTATATGGCAAAGAAAATTATTATTTAATTTTTTTCCAAAAAGAAATAAAACAATGACATTAATATTAACTAATATGTGGTGTGTTAATCATTATATTGATACAACAACTCTATAAGGTAATAAAAACATTTAAGGTTCAGATGTACACTTAAATAACAGTGTAAGTGTATAGAAAATGATCCCCAAGAAAAGCCTTGACTGGAAATTCAAACCGATATATTATATACAGGGACTAATAATAGGAAGATGAAGAAATAAATGTAGCTTTGGGAAAGTTACACACAGAGTTAAATATCAATATTTGTAGAAAATTGCAAATAATAGGTATAATTGTATGAGAAAATGGTAAAGGACTATCAGAAATCTTATCAGGGATATATTTAATGTGTATGAGGAGAAAATTCTCATTTTGTAGACATTTTTTTCCCTTAAGAATTATCATATTTTAATGTCTTGATAATCTGCAGCAAGGATGGCAAGGATGGGGTTGAGGATAATTTGGAAAAATGGATTAGAAGAAGATTCTAAGATTTTTATTACAGTGTGTGAAGTCTTTGCCTGCATTTGAATAATTTGTATAACATTTGCTTATGGAATTACTCAGGGTTGACCTAAATCTAACTTATCAAAGACAAGAGAGACTCTGAGCAAAGACTATGTGCAAGACCAAGCACCAGCAGTTCATTGTTGAGACTGTTTATTGAGTAATGAGTAACTGGGAAGGATGGATGCAGCTTCCCTGAGGGATGAAAGCAAGTCACAGTTTCCTGAACCATCTATGTGAATTAGCCAAAGCCATGTGAATAAGAGAAAGCCATGGTGGATGGCTTTCTGGAGTTCAGATTGTCTACAAACACACGACCTCTAGTCTTGTGACCACCCACATCCAATATGGGAAAACTAGGCATCAGATGCTGTGCGTGGGAGTCAGAAGACCACTGTGGTGCTCTTACTGAACATTCTTTCATGTTTCGTCTTCTGATCTTTTCTTAAAGCTCAGTAAATATGTTGCAGATAAAGTTATTATTTTTATCAATTGAATAGTCAGGCTGAATTGAATACCACTGATGCTAACAGGCACGATAGACTATGGGGCCAATCTATGGAGTGAAGATTGTCCACCAGACAGAAACCAAATAATTACCAAAATATCCAGACATTATAGGAAGACACCAGAAATCAAAATGCCATCGTAAAATTATCCAGAAAAAAATAAAAACATAACTATCAAAGGAGGTGTGACATGGCTGACAGCTGAGTTTTCAAGAATATCCACTTTTATTTCAAGTAAACATAAATCAGCTACCAAAATGATTATATTTTCTGGACCATAAAGCAAGTGTCAATAATTTCACCATGTTAAAAATTTTTCACAGTACGTCATCTGACCAAACTGACCATAAACAGGTCTATTAAAAAGTCTCAACAAAATTTAAAGCATTGAAATCATGCAGAATATTATCTTTTGACATATAATTTCAAAAAGAGAAGTAAGTTAATACTATAGTCATTTCGTTAAACCAATATAGAGGATGATGTACTGCGTAAATAAACTCAATTCTTATAAGGAAATTTTAAGGTCAATTAAACCCTCAATTCTCCAAACGTGGTTTTACTCTAATCACACGAAGCGTTAGAACTAAAATTTTCAAACTATGTGTTTTTTTTTAAGTACAGAAGTGTCTAGCATGGACAGAATATTTTATTGACAAATATAGTGCAGCACGAATTTTAAAAATACTGATGACATAAATAGGTAGGGTTTTTCCAGTTATTTCCATTCATATATTTAACAGTTTCACTTGTCAATATAATAGATGGTATCAATCATTTAAATGGAAAAAATTGCCTTCGTTAGCATAGACGTTAAATCCACTTAGTTAAACTTAGAAAAAACTATTGTCTTTTTAACTTTTTATCATAGATTCTTTTCTGTAAAACTTAATAGAATAAGAGAGATAAGTCAGTTAGAATATTTTTAAGAATAAGATTTATTCAGAATAATATAATATGGGAATGATTCTGAAGGAGACTTCTACTTTGGGGAAAAAATATAGTTTTAGAAAGAGATAGTAATATGGGTTTAGCAAAAGAACAAAACAAACACACACACAAAAAAAACAGAGAAACAGCAGGGTTAATGCTATTTGAGAGCAAGTGTGACAATTTTTCAATTCTCTAGGGGCTCTTACCATAGACAAGAATCTAGCAAACTCCAACTACACATCAACCACTTCAGAAATTGTTTGCAATCTGACAAATAATTTTTGTTTTCATTTCTATTCATCCACTCATTTACTCTTAAGTATTTAGTGAGTTATAGCACACCATTCATTCATTTGCCTAGTTTTTTAATTACTTTATTTAATTAGATCATCTATTTATTTTTGTTGGAGTATTTAAAAAAATCACCAGGATAATATTCAATTGGCTAAGACTAAATCTCTGAAAGCTAAGAACTTTTGTTTTAACATGCACACTGTGCCATTTTCGTACACACAATTACTGAAATAATTTGTTAGTATCATCTGTATTCGGTTTATAATCACAGATCCTACTGCATAAAAAATGCATGTGTTAATAAGAATAAAAGAAAAAGTCTACTTATTAAAATCAGATGCTATATATCTTAAATCATTTTTATTTTCTAATAATCCCTCTTCTTTTATTTTCTGAAGGCATTAATTTGTTGAAGAATCAGGTCTTTGATATTGTAAGTCTCCACTTTATTAATAGGCTAATTAAGAAAGTAAAATGTTTTACTGGAAGACGTAAACATCCATTATGCAGCATATCTTTTATGCCGTGTCATAGACTTTAAAATACTAAAATACTAATATCAGAAAAGTCTATTGAATTTTAATCCAGAATGTTTCATAATGTAACAATTATGCACTAATGGCCTCTGGGATATGTGAAGGGGGAGAAAAAGATCTCTCATGTAAAACCAAGCTACTGAGATTCAACCATTTGCAGTCACTGTCATTATCCAACCAAATAAGAAATAATTGTCAACACTACCAAAGTTAAAAATATATGAATGAATAAGTGAAATATATTACTGTTATCACAAAGACAGGATTAGTAGTTACTTTTACTGTACAGATTCTGTTTAACATTCAGTATAAAAATCAGATTAACAAAAGCAGGAAAATTAGAAGATTTCACATAATGTTGGAGATAATATTTAGATCTGTAGAATTTTAATTATGGCAATACATCAGCTTCAAGCTAAATATTTATATCAGTCAGTAGTCCTGCAAGCCTTCTGAAAATACTGAAGTAGAAATATTATAATTAGCACAGTACCTAACTATTTTTGGACTTTAAATCGTATAATTTATTGCCCAAAGCAAGATATAGGTATACTACAATTTTATGAAGTTTTGATAAGATGACCATATTATTTGATACCTCATGATTGTGGAAAGGGAGATTCGCTTAGATTTAAGAAAAAATTTGTAAATCATATTCTTAATTATTTTACAGATTATTTTATTTTCTCAATATTCTCGATTATTTAAATAAAAATATTTTTTAATTATAAAGAATGCTATTTCTATTTTCATTTTTTTCTCTTTCTGTTTTGGTAAAGGTGAATTATTTTATAATCATTTTCATTCAAGTTGTATTTATTTTCACATTAAGGTTATGTTGTTAGAAAGTGTAGTAGTAATTTCTTTTTTTCCTGTGTTTTCTGAATTAGTATTACTCGGGACTGGTCTATCAATTTTATGAATATTTTGAAGAACAAACTTTTTACTTTAACTTTCTGAAACATTTAGCCTTTTTTCTGTATGATTGCTTTTTTTCTCTTATCATTCCCTTCTTTTCACATTCTTTGGCTTTAATGTGCTCTATGATTTTGCTAGTGTATTAATTGTAAGGCTTAGGAATATGATGTTATACTGTTCTCATTTCTAATATAGGCATTTAAAGCTATAAATTTCCATCTAAGCACTGCATTATCTTCATCCCACACATGTTGATGTGTTGTGGTTTCATTAATATTCCATTTGAAATATCTTTCAAGTTCTTTGACTTTTAGTTTGTTTAGAAGTATTATGCTTAATTTCCAAATATTTGGTAATTTTTAGGTATGTGCTTTTTGTTGATTATAATTTAAAGTAATTGTAATAAGAGAAGATATTTAGTACGTGTTTAAAACTCTGAAATTTATTGTGGGTGTTCGATGGCCCAGAATTTGTATTTTATCTTAGTAAGCATTCTTTGTGCACTTGAAATAATGCATGTTCACACATCATTGTGGGATGTGTTTAGTAGATATCAATTATTGAATTTGGTTGATAGATTGTCTAAATATTTAACGTCTTTAATGATTTCCTGTCTGTGGTTTTCTCAATTACTGGAGGAATATTCAGATTGGCAGGATTTATATGCTGTGCTATTCTTCCAAAGTTTCTGTATATTCAAAATATTTTGTAATAAAATAGTTGAGTAGAAAGGAAGACTTTATTTCTAAAAAATATTTAATTTTGTTAAAGTACAAATTCAATGAGCATTGCCCTTTCTAAATGAGCAAAGCTACTTAAAAATAAACAAAGTCAGCAGTATATAGCAAATAAAGACAAAACTTAAAAAAAAAAAAAGGAAAGTAAAGCAAGGCGAGAGATCTTCAAATCTCTAGCAGATCTCCAAAGGATGATTTAAAGATGACTAGAAGATGACTTCTAAGACAATTTCTCAAAGCCTCTGTGACAGCAAAATACAATAATAAACTGTGTAATGATGAAAATGTTCTATAAGCTACCAAATATGGTAGCCATCAGCTACATGTGACTATGTCATGTAGCTAGTACAACTCAGGAGCTGAATTTTTAATTTGGTTTGATTTGATTAATTGACGTTTAAACTTAAGTAGCCACAAGGGGTTAACAGTCATCTTATTTGCCAGTAGGGTTCTATGGCTTTTATTAACATTCTATTTAAAACCACTGTGCAAAGTAATGAAGGTAGTTTGTGTATTTTATTGGCGAGCTATCCCTTTGTATTTGGGTAATGAACAAGTGATCACAGAAGTACAATACAAATCATCATTATTTCTAAATTTGAGTTATTCTACATAGATTAGGTGAAGTAAAAATGTGTAAGAATTTACTTCAAAACACATTATCATTTATGTGACTATTTCAACAATGAGAAACATTGTTTCTTCTAAATATCTTAAGTTCTCAAATAAGCTTCAAAATCATTTGATAAAGACTTTTAAAAAAATGTGTACTTGATTGGCATAATTTAATTTGTGATTTTCAAAGGGAAGTGTGCATATGGGTGAATCTTTGAGGTCCAATAACTAATACATCACTTTACACACAACTAGTTGAGACTTTCAATTTCCATTAAACTATTTAGTGTTTGGAAGAACATAAGAATAGCATTTCAATAGATTTTCTTTTACTGAAAAAAAAAATTGTTTCATATATGACATGTGAAAGTACAAATAGAGATTTAATATGGTGAAATTATATGAATATTAACCTGTTCCCCCCTAATCTTCTGAGTGATACAGTGATTATATTTAAAATATTTTTATAACTAAAGTTGGGTGGAATATAATAGTATATTAAGATAGTGAATCAATATATTCTTTCTGAAGGATTCTTTTGTATTTAACTTGGTTTTGTGAATCTCTGCAAAGGCTATCCTGTCTTTGAAGAGAGAGTATTTAATAATGTAGGCAAAGCTTTTGTCAATGATTTTTGTCAATGAATAAAGTGTGAATGCCAAGGTCTTTCACTGCATGAGTCACTTCTAGGCTCTATACAGAATTTTGTTTTAGACTTTTTTTTTCATTTTATTAAATAGGATAGGCAGATACTATAAACTCCAGGTCTAGAAGACCCTAGTATAGAAACTGAGAAATAACTGATTAGTAGCTCCCTTTTTTTAAGGATTGGAAAAAGATATCTGAAATAGCCACTGTCAGTTCTCATCATCAGGTTCAAAGACGCAATCAACATGTTTCACTTAAAACAACACTCACATTGTATTTTTTTAATTGTACAGTTTGATCACTAGAGTGAAAGGTCAGATATAAAGGTGAATTATTACCTTCTTCCCTAGACCTCTCTTTTTCCTCATCCTGTTGTTTTTTACTTCTGGTAAAAATTTCAGGCCAGCACAAAAACACTCTGATACTTGTTAGAAAGAACACTGTCAAGGTGAACTTGACTTGTCATTTCTTCTTAGAAGATAATCAATAGCTTATGAGAATTCTATACTTGTAGTTGTATAGAAAAAATCAATTTCAGAGATAAACCACCAAACATTACAAATGAAGATATTACCATCCCAAATGAAACATTACCATTAACAAATTTAGATTTAAAAATTCAAATATATTAAATGTGCCAGTGATTTTGCAAATAGCACATTATTTTGATGTTGAAAATTGTATGGCTGGTTATATTTTGCATGTCTGTTTATGTATTTTTATGTATACATTTATGAATGTGTACATAATATGCATTTACTTTATATAGAGAATGAAATTCATAGCTCTATTTATAGTGAGAAAGCTTTTTTTTTAAAGTGACTAGCTGGATGAGTAGATTTGTAAGGAAGAAAATGAAGGAACACAGATCCTGCAAAAGCTTTCTTTTCTTTTCCTTTTTTTTTTTTTTTGCATAGAGTCAGGAATAAAATTTATATAATTCTAAAAATGGCTCTGCAATTTATCTGTTAAATTCCAGTAAATGCAGCTAAATGAGGGAAGCTCTTCTTGTTTTGAAAATGCACTGGGGCAACTGGAATTCACTGTTATGTGTTTTCAGTTGAAGGAGGTAGATGTACACTGGTCATTATGACTTTCATCTCAGGAGCATTTTAGTCTAATGTTTCTGAAGCCAAGGAAATATTGCACATTTTGAGCCTTTCAAGTATTGTACTGAGGAAAGCAGGTCACTCACAACAGCATTTTTAATTTGACAGGGGATTACAAAAACATTTGGTGCTCTTTAACTGTTGTCACAGCCATCTATTACATTAAGAACAAGTTGATTTTAATATTAGTCAAATTAAAAAGCATTGTATCATGCTAACCTTGGGCATTCATTTACATAATTGGCTCTCTGCTTGCTGTGTATTGTGACACTGTCATTTGATTACTATTCATTTTTCTGAAACTCTGAAGCAGCATCTAACACAAACTGCATATTAATATTTCATTTACATTGGGCCTTATTTGATGTAGTCAAGTTGCAGCAAATGCTACCTTTTCGTTATTAAGCTTGTTACAAGTCACTTGTTTCAAAGCTTTTAAGAAGACAAAGTTCAGGTCCCTGTTCCATAACAGAACAATAAAACTGCACTCTACATGTTTAGTTTAAATAGGTAAAGGATTCTCTTGTTGGAGGTGGACTTCATGACATTTCTGAAACATGGAGAAGAAAAAATGTAATGTTTATTGGCCCCTATATTAGTTTAATTAGTTTATTAGTTTATTGTCCCTTATATTAGTCAACTTTGTATAACCAAAACATCAAATCAAATGAAATCTTATAGGTTAATAACGAAGATTTCATTCTTTTTCTTAGATCTGCGGGCTCTGCCAGACTGAGCTGGGTTAAGTGCCAGACCTGGTTCAAGTCCACTCTACCTGTCTCATTCTAGGGTCCAAAGTGACAAAGCAGTGACTAAGTGAGTGGGCATGCTCGTCTCATGGAGGCCAGGCAGCTGAGAGTGGAACCCAAACTTCTCAAGCACATAAGGCCTCTGTTGAAAACTGGATTGTCATTGCCACTCATATCCACTGACAAAAATACTCATGGTCAGGGATGGAAATCAATGGTCCAACAAAATGCAGAATTTTCATTGACAATATAAGATGTAGTGAATACTTACTAAAAAATTATACAACCTTTCCCCCTACAAGAAAAGAGCTCAATTTACTAAGTAATTCTTACATGGAGACTTACTTTGGTCTCATAGCAACACTGATAGTCAGATTCTTTGTTTCTTTTTTGTGGATTATGAAAGTAAATCATATTGATGCTAAGAGAGGACATATATAAGGTTTGAGCTATCTACTGAGCCAGGAATGGAATGGAGGGCTATTTAATCCAAAAGCCTTTTAAGAATATATCCCAGATAGGCTTTCTTTCATCCACCCCACTCAGTAGATCTCCATCTCTCACTTTATAAGCTCAACTTTTAAAGATTGAAATGCTACTTTAAAAAAATCCTTTTTTTTTTTGGTATTCTTTTCTTTCATTCCTGCTACCTTACACTCATCTTTCTCCACCATGGAAATTTATGATCCTTAATCAGGTAGTTTTTAAGGTAACATCTTGTTAATTTAATTTAGATACAGGAGAACTCAAAGAAGTAGTCCTCACTTTTGTTTTCATATAATATCCCTTCATAACTAATTTGGGATATTAACCTAAAAAGAAAAAAAGAAGCTAATCCTATCAGAAGTCAATGTAAAAGAGATGCAAAATAAAATGAGGGTTTCCTAAAATATTCAAATGTCAAGTTTGCCTATAATCTCTATTTGTCAAATGCCAAGTCTCAAGATCATCATCAAAGGATTGTAATACTTTACAAATGTGTTTGATTTACATACACCAGGAGAGAGTCTTTCTTCTGGGGGAATGGTTGAGGAGCTAAGGCAGACTGGAAGCTCAACATAAGAGAACCCTCAATTCTACAAAGCTGCAGAAGAATAAAGACTTCAGTTTTGTATCTGTATTGAATTCTCACTGTCCAGCCTAAACCCCACATTTAAAATCTGATTGCATTGACAATTCATATTCTGAAGAAATTTGAAGAATTATAACAAATATGCACTTGGACTCATGTACATATGTAACACCATCATTTTCATGTGTCATTTCATGTATTGTCTCCAAAAAAAAAAAATCACCCCTTTCCATTCTCACAATATACCTTCCCAGTAATCCGTGGATGAAAAAATGGTGTAGTAATATTAAATAATTCTAAATAAATTTAGCTTGAAAGAGTTTTAAAAAAAATGTTCGAATTGTCTGGGTTAAAATAATTACTTTTAATGAATTACTACACCTATGTATATAAATACTTCATAATTTTTTTCATTGTCTTTTTTGTGTTTTAGATAATATACTGTAGTTTATCACAAATGTAAGTGCTATAAGTAAGTTAAGTTCTGTTGTATTGACAGAAATTGATTCTGGAAAACTAAAGCAGAAAAGGTGTATAAGGGTGGACTCAGAATTATGGAAAAATGTTAGAGGATTAGATTTGAGACTAAGCTTCTACAAGTGTTCTAAAAACATACACACACACACACACACACACACACACACACACACACACACACACACACATACCCAACAACAACAACAACAACAACACAGATCTGGTCCAAAAAGAAAAGAGTTGCTGTCACACTAGATGAAACACTAGATGATGCTATGATACCGTCTGCCCCTTACATTTCGGCAGTCAAAATCCAACTTGTAGGTCACCACTCCTGCCACTGGAAAAGCTGTAATTATCTTCTCTTTATCTTTTACTAACCTGAATTCAACAATGAACCTGGTGCATATGTTCCTAGTGCTGGAGAGGCAGAGATAGTGGCTACCATCACTTCTAGCTCCTCTGAGTAGTAGATACTAAGCACCAGTCAAAGATGGAAGTACCATAGCACTTTGGTCAAATAATAACCAAAATGTATTAGAGTAGAGTAGGTACAGTCAGTCATCACTGATCTGTAATTATTCAAGAAAATTAACACCTGCATGAATTAAAAGACTAAAAGCAAGTTCATTCAGTTTATCTTAACCTAACCATCATTTTTAAAGTGTATGTGGCTGTTACCTATTAATGCAATTTCTTGGCATGCAAACTACTTAAATACATGAATATAAATAACATATGAAATATCATTCCACTGGGTGCAATTGAATCTGCTGCATATTAACAGCCCTAGGGAAGTTTGTCACATATGTGCAGAAAAGTATTTCATAGTCTTACAAAAATGTACCAGGCATGTGGCTACACTGATCTTTTAACACATTTTAGAAGTCCTGAACCTGTGTAATGAAGGACAAACCATCTATGTGTAGACATTATATTGTAGGTATCATATTATTTAAAACAAAACTCATGCTATTGATAGAATAATGTAACAGTAGAATTTGAAATTTAGTGTGAAGTCAACTGTATTATTACCCCATACTGTCAGTATTTGCAGAGCTAAACTGGTAAACCTGATTCTATATTTTTCCTCATAAAAATGGATAATCATTTATTTTACCTAATTTTTTGTTAAGCAGCAATAATCAAATATCAATGTACATATCTCTTTGATTTATATATTTTGGTCAATGAATTTTGTTATTTTGTGTTTCCTTAAGAATGAAGAACTGATTTTCCATAAGCTACATCAAAGAAGTTCATCAACGATTATATAGGTATTTATGGCATATTGTGTTTGGGGCATTTCATTCACAATTTTACTGGCATCAGTGAAATCATAAGTCATTGTATTCTAACTTCCTAGAAAATCTAAAGACTTCTAAATTTTCCTTTTTAAAATTTTTTAATTTAGTTTTTATATTTCTGAATTTTAGCATAGCATTATAGGAATGCATCAGTGATATGGAATAAAAAAATCAATTTACTAAATTCATCCAAATTCATTAAATTTCACTTATTCTAGGAGAGAAGAAAACATTCAAAAGGAAAAAAATGAATTAGTAGGATAATAAAAATCTTGGAAAAAATGTTTCATATATTTATTTGTTTTATGATTAGAAAGTAAATTATTTTTCAATAGAAAAATTAAAGAATATTTAAGTTATGCCAAATATTTTCATTTTATAGTTGAGCATCTTGTTGAGGGAATTATTTGCATATCAGACATCAATTCTCCTCTCTTCCTTAATTAGAACCTTGATTTTATGCAAACCAACAATAGCCCCCAATAAAATATACTTTCTTTTCCACCTTTGAAGATAATCATCATTGTGATGCTAAATTCTAGCAAGAAAATATAAGCAGAATTTGATCATTGAGATTTTAGGAAAATTGCTTTAAACAGGACTGACCATTTTAAGTCATGAAGTGACACTGAAAATTGAAGCCATTTCTAAGGATGGTTGATATCAAGTAAGAGATTGGGTTGCTATGATGTATTTACCTCAGATATCTTTCAAGAAGAGAAATAAACCGCTACTTTGTTTAAATTTTTATTTCCAGATAGGGTTGCTAACAGCCAAAAAAATTCCAAGTCATGAGGTAAATGCACTCAGACAATGATCAATTACATAGATGTGCTAACCTTCATTGCTTTATTTAAAAAATGTTTCATATAACGATTTTAATGCTGTAAAATACCATCTATACTATCTCTATAAATATAATCTTTAGTAATTGGAATTTTAATTTTTTAAATTTTTGTAAATTTCAAGTAAAACAGAATAGAGAGCCCCAAAATAAACCCATACATATATGGTCAATTAATTTACGACTAAAGAGCTAAGAATATACAATGGGGAAAGGATAGTCTCTTCAATAATTGGTACTAGAAAAACTTGTCCTCAATAAATTATAGTTTTTTTTCTTATTTCACTAGTTATCCTCTAATTTACTTTTAGATATCCTTTTATACACTGCTGTCCTTTTCAGAAAGCAGAACTGTATAACTAAAACAATAGTCTCCTTTCCAACTTTCTGCTGCATTTCTGTCATGCAGACCTTTCTATGCAAAAATCTCCATCCAGTTCGTTTCCCTCTTCCTACTTCTAATACTTTGGAGGGTAGGAGTCAAGATGTTATTAGCTTTTTATTTCCCTACATCCTACTTGCACCTTTAAACCCAACTTGAATTGCCCTAATTTAATTGCACAATCTGTTTGCTGTTGGGAACCCAAACAAGATACTCAAGGCTTAAAGCAATGGCTTCATATTCAAAAACCTGCTGGAGAAGCAATTGAGCATGCAATAAGTTTGATTAAAAATTGTTAATATTTTTACCTAGAATAACATCTGCCTCATTGGGGTGCCTGCAGTGTCTTCAGGCAGTAGACCTCCCACGTGTGACTCATGTTCTAAAGAAATGGTTCCTTTTATATTTCAAATTCTAGTTAGAAACACAGCAGAGTTTCCTTGCCTATATTCCTATAGGATTTTGTATTTTGCATCTTACTATAATTTATAGACACCACCTGCTATATTGTTGCATCTCCCCAAAGACTATGAGCACCTGGAGAGACAATAGTCTTATTATCTCTGAATTCAATGCACAGTGTCTGAACCATTGTAACTACTAAATAAAACACTTACGGACTTTCACTGGTAGTGATTTTGTATACTTAATTCAACATGTATAAGCAATTGTCCTATGAGGGGCTGAGGACAAAGGATCCTGGACAATTCTTAGAAGCAGAAATTCCAGATAGTTCCCTTCTGTTGTGATTACATGCTCAGTGTTCTATTTAGAGGAGGCTGTGTGAAACTCTAGTTTATATACTTTCTCATACAATTGAACAAATTGGTCTGCATACATTGCATGTTCTCTGAGAAAATCTGAATTTACCTACAGAATATTTGGGCTATAAATTTAATTCTTATTTTTAATGTTTTTCTGACAGTTTGTAATCATCTCAACTGAACAATTAACCAGTTTCCATTACCCACCTTAGTCTCATTCCATTACCCACCATAGTCTCTCAATGTGTGATTGATACAAAGACTTATTCTTTGTTACACAAAGACATCTAGGTATTCTGGAGGCCATGATGATTTTCAAAGGCATTTAATCCTAAAACATTTAATAAAATCACTAGTGAAAAATGCTATTGATCAATTTAGAGATGAAAAACTCAAAGGAAAACTGAATAGATGTATAGCCTTCCTACAATATGTTTTATCAATTAAAATTGGTATTTGAAACATTTTCAGGGGTCTTGTGACTCTCACTTATTGGTAGAAATCCATGTTAATGGTTAAAGATAAAATGAGTATATAACTCCATAAAGCATAGTCATTTACCCCAACAAATTATTTAGTCTTGCATTTTGTATAAATGCCCTTGTATGGAGATGCCAACAAAATAGTCCTTAAAAGAATAAGTGGTCAAAAATATGTATATATAGAAAAACATCTATTAAACACAGATAGCATAAAAATAACACAACCAAGAAAACATCTTATCAGCAACTAGCATATGTGTGCCACCAAGGAAGCCTTTTCTCTTACTTGATACAACAATCCCATCAGTCACGAACACAAAACCCAAGTCTTTCATAGACAATCTTTGCTTCTCTGAGCATTGGATTATGCAGTTAAACCAATGTTTTGTTAACTACACTCCCACTGCATGAGTCATAGCACCTGTATATGCAGGCTTAAGGAAATTCTTGCTTTATAAAAATCTTTCACCCAGCTAATACAGTACAGATGGTCTTATCCCTGAGATATAAGAATTAAAAATAAAATGCATCAGAGCATTAACTAAAATTATTTTCTACCTCTATTGTTTTCATAAGCAGTTGAATATTAAATCATTAAAATGTCAACAAGATGAGAAAGCAAGATACTGTAATTCATTACATTCTGATTCCCTTCTAAGTGACTTTTTATAGCATAGGTCTTCTTGAAATTTAAAGTTTTCTGTTCCTACAGTCAAAAATTTCTAAATGCACATAGTATTTAGTTAGACAAATTACCATTCTAGCATTTAGCTGAATTGTTAACACGTTTAACATATTGACAAGGATGATTTTATTTACATCATAAATGAAAGGAGTCATGGCCATTATAGTATGAAATGTAACTTATTAATTCAAAGTATAAAAATATGAAGGAACCACTGCTAGAATTCAGTATGGAGCTGGAAATATGATTTCTCTCTTCATATCTGAATTTTCTTTGATTTTTCCATGAATATGTTAATAATTTTTGTAATCATTTTTACAATTCTGAGTACCTACTATGTTGTGGGAATTATAGTAGAACCATGTTACAAAATAGTAATAGCCTTGGCAGTCAATAGTACTTACAATTAGACTTTCCTCCAGGTATATGTCCAGGAGTGGGATTGCTGGATCATACAGTATGTCTGTTTTTTTTTTTGAGGGATCTCCATACTGTTTTCCATAAAGGCTGTACCAAACTACATTCCCACCAACAATGTAGGAAGGTTCCCTATGCTATATGCCCTCTCCAACATTTATTGTTTGTGGACCTGTTAATGATGGCCATTCTGACTGATGTGAGGTGATACCTCATTGTAGTTTTGATTTGCATTTCTCTGATAATTAGTAATATTGAGTATTTTTCATATGTCTATTAGCCATTTCTATGTTTTCATTGGAGAATTGCTTGTTTAGGTCTTCTACTCATTTTTGGATTGGGTTGTTTGTTGGTTTTGTTGTCGTTGTTAAGTTGTATGAGCTGTTTGTATATTCTGGAAATTAAGCCCGTATCAGTTGCATCATTTGCAAATATTTTCTTCCATTCCATAGGTTGTCTTTTATGTTGTTTATGGTTTCCTTTGCCTTGCAAAAATTACAAGTTTAATTAGGTCCACGTGTTTATTTTTGCTTTTATTTCTATTGCCTGCGTGAACTGCCCTAGGAGAACATTGCTAAGATTTATGTCAGAGAATGTTTTGCCTATGTTTTCTTCTAGGAGGTTTATGGTGTCTTATCTTATATTTAAGTCTTTAAGCCATTTTGAGTCTATTTTTGTGTATGGTATGAGGATGTGCTCTAACTTCACTGATTTACATATGACTGTCCAGCTTTCCAATACAACTTCCTGAAGTGACTCTTTTCTCCATTATATATTCTTGCCTTCTTTGTCAAAGATTAATTGATTGGAGGTGTGTGGGTTTATTTCTGGGTCTATTATGTCCCATTGATCCATCTGTCTGTTTGGGTGCCAATATCACACTGTTTTGATTACTGTGGCTCTGTAGTAATATTTATAACAGCACTATTTACAATAGCCAAGACATGGAAACAACCTTAAAGTCCATCAACAGATGACTGGATAAAGAAGTTGTGGTCTATATATACAATGGAATGTTACTCAGCCATAACAAAAGAATAAAATAATGTCATTTACAGCAACATGGATGTGCCTGGATATTGTCATACTAAGTAAGCCAGAAAGAAAAAGAAAAATACCATATGACATCACTTATATGCGGAGTCTAAAAAAAAAAAAAGACACAAATGAACTTATTTACAAAACAGAAATAGACTTATAGACATAGAAAACAAACTTATGTTACTGGGGGGAAGGGAGGTGGGAAGAAATAAATTAGGAGTTTGAGATTTTCAGATACTAACTACTATGTATAAAATAGATAAATAACAAGTTTCTACTAAATAACACAGAGAATTTTATTCAATATCTGATAGTAAACTATAACGAAAAAGAATATGAAAAGGAATACATGTATGTACATGTATGACTGAAACATTATGCTGTATATCAGAAACTGACACATCATTGTAAACTGACTATTTGCCAATAAAAAATTACATCTGTGCTTACAGTATACATAAACAGATACATATGATGTGTAAATGTTCAATTCTGTAGGGACTAGGTGTGAGAAATCAGTATAAGCTAATAGAGATTGGAAGATGTTCTGGAAGAGAACACCAATCATAGTATTTTAAGCTTTTAATTTCTCCATTTTTTACCTTTATTTTACAATTTGATGTCCGTTCTTTGATTTTATTGAGGTTTCTTTTTCCTTCCCCTCATTTTCATCATTAACTAGGACACTGTTTATTCCAAAAAAACAAAAGTAAAGGCAACTCCATATTCATGACATTATTTACTCATTCATTCATTTATCTATTTCAATAAAGTACAACTATTGAGCTTTAATTATGTGAGACCTAAGCTGCAGCTGAAGAGGTTATATAGAATCTTGAGAAGAGTGGTCCACACTGAACAAACAACACTGATGTTCACTGAAGATTGTTTTTTCACTCATACATGCTTTCTTTTGGCAATTCCCTGGTTTTTTTCTTATTCATGAATTTATTCAACAATTACAGAACATTCAATCTAGTGAGAAAATGGACCATTTCAGCCATGTCAATGAAATATTCCCAGTGAAACAGACAATTATGTTGTGATCGGAAATATAAATAGTGATTAATGGAATAAATGAATATATGTCTGGAAATACAAAAGTTGAGATAAGAGATATGGTTCTCCTGGATTCCAGATAATGGCAACAGCAAAGAAACAGAAGCAGCACCAATGCAAATTGCAGTAACTAAAAGGCATCATGGCCTGAGGTAAGAGATATTGTGCTTAACAAGAGGTAAACAATTTATCATGACCACTGTAGCAATTCTCAAATATGTCTGCAGTTTATTTTAAAATTTTTAGTCAGAATTTGCACAATAAAGAGTAGTTGAAAAACATGCAGCCTTGTTCACCTGAAAACAAAACAAAACAAAATAAAGAACAGAGTTTGGGCAACCACAACTTCTGAGAAGTGAGGAAAGTCAAAGAATTCAGTCCTAATTTCTGGGTGTAATCTCTACTCATTTCATAGCTGCTCTCTGAAATATATATATATATATATATATGATCCAGATTTTATGAAGGCAAGGCAAATTTTTAAAAAATTAAACTGAAATTTGGGCTACCACTTATTGCTGAGGAAAGAGAATTTATAGTATGAACTCAGCCAGAGTTATTTCCTTCTTAAAATATAATATTATATAGAGGAATGTGGTGGAGTCCATAATTTCTACAATATATCATATTATTCACAGTGTTGAAGAAACAGGAAAATAAGATCCATTCTCAAGAGGAAAGATTATTAGAAAACAAATCTGAAATAACCCAGAGTTTGTGAATATCAGAAAAAGAGTTTTAAAGCAGTTAGTATATCTATGCTTAAGGATGCAGAGAAAATATTATGATAATGAATAAAAAGAACTCTCAGCAAAAAAAAAGTACTCTTAAAACAAACTCAAATTAACTCCTAGATGTAAAAATGCAGTATATAAAATAAAGTATTCTCTAAGTAGGCTTATAAGCAAAGTGGAAATGGCAAAGGAAAGAGAGAGCTTTAAGTTTGATCAGTTGAAATTATCTATTTTTTTAAGAGAAAGATTAATCAGAAAAAAGAATCTCAGAGACCTGTGGGGCAGTATCAAATGCTCCACTGTATGTGCGATTATGGTTCCTATAAAAGGAGTAGAGGTATAGAAAACAAAAAAAAACAAAAATAAAAATATGATAGCTGTTTGGGGAAAAGCATGCACTTACACAAATATAGTAATTTATGAGCTCAGAGCACATCTAACTGGAACAATAAAAACAAATAAGCCACTTAAGTAAAACAGAGCCAAACAGTTAAAAGTCAAAGATAAAGTGAGTAACTTGAAAGAAGCCAGAGAAAAATAACACATTGCACATATATTACGGAGCTTGATTGAATATTCAGAAAAAGGGATGACCAGTTTTCTAAACACTCAGATAAATGGAGGCAGAGGCAGTAAGAAAATATTTTTAATTGCTAGAAAGAAGTTAACCTGGTATTCCAAACCAGGCAAATATACATATGAAAGTGAAAGCTAAATAAAAATATTTGAGATTTAAGAAAACATCATCTGCGGAGAAAGAAAGAAAATTTATTTTTTTCACTGATGGTCATGCAATACAAGGAATGTTAATTTACATTTTCGGTCTGACATTAAATGCAAACAGGAGAAACGGGTATTCAAGATAAACTAAAGCATATTGGAAATACTAATATGACTGAAATATAAAAGAGTGTTTCTGTTGATTTTTTAAAAATATGGTTTTAAAACAAAATTATTGTATTCTGAGGTTCATAATGTACATAGATAAAATACATGTTATAACTAAAACATGAAGGACTTATACATTTTTAAGATTTCCTCATGTAAGAGAAGTGGTGAAATATTAAGTCTAAGTCAGCTCTCTTATGTTTGATGTATATACTGTGATCCTTAGAGAAATGAAGTTAAAAATATATTTTTCTGGAAAGTCCTCACATTCAGATAGAATTTCTCTGAGGTTCAAAAATAAATTGAAATAAAATTGTAACTTAAAATTTTGGGAAAACCTAAGAAGGAAAAACATTATGTGACTCTCTTTTAGATGATACTATAGGGGGCTTTTTGCCAGCACTCCCATTGATACGTAAATGTGTGTAAGCACTAATTAAAGTAAAACATCTTATTAGAAAAAGAATAAAAAACAGCTTTAAAAAATGATGAAAATATTATAAATAAAAGAGCAAATACGGTGTTTAATTTGATGAATTACATCATATTCGGTTTTATAGCCATACCCCAGATGCTAACTCACATGAGTTTAGATAATTCCACCACCTGCTATAGGAAGTGTTCATTAGTGAAGTCTCTTGATTGCTTTGATATTGTGGATATTTGTCATTTATTATGGTTTTTCTAATATGTTTATCAATAATAAAATTAATTCTATATTTTGCTATGGATTTGTTAGTAGCTTTTACCTGTTATTAAATAGATCTAAATTATTTTTCTCATTATATTCTCCAAGACACACTGGAAAGTGGTTTATTCTGAAAAAGGTCTGTGATTAATTATTTTATTTTTTAATACACCTAGTCTAGTTATTCTCAACAGAGTTTGTCAAGCATCTGCCTAAGGGTGGATGGTGTACTAACAGGGTCTCATTCCAGTTGGTTTCACTAGGCAGTTTTAATATAGAATATCCATTTTCTGTGCCAGTGTAATCAAATTGTATTTGTAATATTGGACTACTGACTACGAGAGATCTTCAGTTTGATGTCTAGATTACAGATCATAATATCAATGTGATTTTCTGCAACAAATTGTCCCTTTATTTTTTTCCCATAAGCATCTGCTGCCTTGAAGGGATTGCATTGAGCTTAGCTTGGATTTCAAGTTCAAGTTTGCTGTGTACAATTTGCACTGCTTTGAACAGCTGGCTATCACTTTTGCTTTCCCATTTTCCTCACAGTTGAAATGATTTACCACCTGTAGATGCATCCTGTTTCTTCTGTGTTCATTTGTTAGGTTAATTAACTTTTACTCTTTTTTTTTTAATACAAGTCTTAATAGTTAATTCAATCATAAACAGCTAAAGGGTATGTGTTGCTGTACTAAAATCAGCTGCATCGAGAAGTCTGTGAATTGAATGTGTGAAAATTTCAGAAAACCAAACTAATTCTCAACTAACAAATATTTCATTTTATAGACTATTTAATATTAGAGCATCCAGACTATATGTAAGCTATAATTTTGGGTCAGAAAACAATCTTTGTGCTTTATTAATTTTATTTTTTCCCACAGAAATATCTGCTTTATTATCACATAGAAAATCAGGAGACCCAATTTTATTTCCAACATACCCCTAGGTTGTGATGTTCTCCTGGTGGCTGTATGTTCAATTCCAGCTATTTCCCAATTTCCCTTGCTACTTTTTTTTCTTTTCAGTATACCTCAATTAACAAGGTCATTTTTTTTGGTTTTGTTTTGAAACAAGATAGAAACTCTAAAATGGTAGAACCAAGATTTTGTCAAATAAAAATTTTATTTTTAGTTCCAGTAGATTTCACTTGAGTAATTTGGATAGAAAACTGATTTGTTTATTTTTTATTGAAGTAACTCACAGCATTAGTTCTGCTTTAGTTAACACTACAATGGAGCAGCACTCCAGGATGACAAGTCCTGTGGGGCATAATTTGTGTGCCATTATAAAATCTTGGGCTGCCAAATCTATCTGGAGCTGTTTCATCAGCAACCACTTTCAAGATGACTGATTAGTCTTGCTCAGGTACAACTAGGCAACCTCCTGACCCAAATCTTGCTATAGTCTTTCACTTTCTTTTTTAGGGGCTTCTCTGATGCCATAGAAGATGACTTCAGTGATAAATAGGTGGCCATCACACACACACACCTAGAAGGGAAAGTCGGCACTGCAGAGCCAATCTTGACCACTCGGGGACAGCAGCTTGTAGATAAATGTGCTTCCCACTTTTATCAGTGGGCAGAGGACTTAGCAGGAAGGAGGTTTACTTTCTTCATTCTGATTGCAGAAATGTCCAGATGCCCAGATGTTGACCCTTTGGCTTTGCAAAGTCAGTGGGAAGTCACGGAAATTTCCCTTGATGCTATCTGGTCAAACCTCTCTTCTGGCATTCCCTGTGATCTTTGCAGAAGTTAATTCCAGTTTGTGGAGTCCGTGGTCAGGCTGGTGTTGATGGCAATAAACATTATCAAAAAGAAAACCCACTGGCATAACCTACCCCCTCATTTGTGTGATTTGTTTTTCCAAGGTACTTTTTAACTCCACTTTGTTGTTGTTGTTATACCTCTGTGAGGGAAGTTTGATACCCAAGAATTTGGGATTTGACTTTCAGGAGTGCAGACTATTAGGACACAAAGCTAATTATCCTTTCTGTACTCATCCTTGTCTAGAGAGATCATAGTGGGAAATACTTTCATTTCAAAACACTTTTGCCCTATTTTTCTTCCCAAAGTTTGCCTAGAAGTCAGTGGCAAATGCTGAAGACTACTACTTGATAAAGGGCTCAGAAATTTTTGTTTGCATTTTTTTATTGAGTTATAGTCATTATACAATGTTGTCAAATTCCAGTGTGGAGCACAATTTTCCAGTTATACATGAACATACATATATTCATTGTCACCTTTTATTCACTGTGAACTACCATAAGTTCTTGTATATATTTCCCTGTGCTATATACAGTACAAAGCTTTTAATTTAGAGTTTTAAAATCTCTAGAAATTTGAGTGTCTTAAAAACTGCCTTGAAGCTTTCACCTCTCCTTAAAAATATAAATGATTTTCTTTAATCTTTTAATGCACAAAACCAGGAAATGAACTCTAGCTCATCAAGGAGTCAGCGAGCATGTTGACCTATCATCCTTAGCAGTGGTCACCTTGAGAATATTTCTTAGACGGACTTTCCTTCTTTCCTTGGTCCATTCATCTAGCTTCCAATTCCGGCACTCAGGGATCACTTTCCAAATCAATCATTGGCACCAAGTTTTTTATTCTAGTTTCACTTTCAAGGCGATCCAGGTTAATACACAGTTATACCATCAATATGTGTTTTTTTTTTTTTTGCTTTCCTTTCATTTTTCGATATTTGACAAATCCAATTCTCTTTCTAAGAAAAAAATATATATCTTACACAAACAAGGTGAAATATTGAAAACTCTATACTTTCTAAAACAGAACATGTAGAGGGTATATTTTTGGAATATTTAATTTTATTATAGCTTTACAACTGAAAAGCTTTCATAGACATAAAGATAAAACCTCAACTCTTGTAAAACTAGAGATAGTACAACCTGGAGGTATTATTTTTTGGCATATATATACATATATATGTGTGTGTATATATATATATATATATATATATATATATATATATATATATAGTAACCTGTTCAAGAAATGCTGTAAACATCCCTTTTTCTACAGTCTATATATAAATATCAATCAACTCTCACATTAAATATATTCTTTTTTCCATTTATGGAAAATATGATAGGCTGATAGGATTGTGTGATCATATATTCCTATTAATAAGGGTGAAATATGGGCTCGGTATGGAGCTGCATTTATTCTACACAATTTAAAGCCTTGCCATCACTTATCTCTGAGCTCTAGAAGAAAATGTTAAGAACAGGAAGGCAAAACTTTGAAATGCACGGATCTCTAGCAAAGGAAACACATGTACACACAAAACAAAACACATATATTCACCTCCATTTCTAAGTGATACCTTCAGCTTTGTAAATAGTTCTATTATTAAATCAGCCTGAAAGAATAACACTGGTAATAAAGGTTATGCAATCTCTCCCTTTGAGGCAGACATCTTGATTCAAGGCAAGGTACTGTGTTTCTTAGCATCTCTTTGCCTTGTGTCTGTTGTCAGATTTTCAATGATGTGCAAAATAGAAGAAAAAAATAGAGAGCCTCGAATATGTCTTCACAAACCTCCTGTTCTTTTTCTTTTGAATTATAAAATTTATCTTTAGAAATGGAGAATGTAAGCAAGAAGTATAAAATTTAAAGTGGAATTTTAAATGGCTAATGATTTTACAGACTCACTTTTGGGACCTATATGTACAAAAGATCGTTTCAGCTAAAATGTGAGTAAAACAAGTGAAGGAACTGCAACATTCTAAATTTGGCAGGCATAAAAATCAATTTAAGATTCCATAAGAGGAACTTTCACAGGTAATTTATTGAAAATATCATTTTAGGAATCAAAAATAAGCATGATGCATGAAAGAATTCATCTGCTATGTTTTAGTTTGGTAAACAATGTTAAAATTCAAAACATCTGGAGTGATTATTTAGTCTAGCCACCAAGTTTTACAGAGAGAAATTACTCAGAACAGTTAACTGAGTTCTTTAGATTCATATAGTTATTGACAAAAATGAGAGTAACAATTTCTGACATATTTAAGGGAACATATATTAGGACAATCTGAACTAGTGGCATGATATATAGCAAAAATAAAATTAATATCATGGTTAATTTCTATGTAGCATCAATGACAGCCATAATATTAATAAACTACCAACTAGCAAATTCAATTGTGATAATAATAAGTTTCAAAAGAGTAAACAGCTACTAGACAACTAAAAATTTATGTTTATTTGTAGATGTTTTAGGTTTAAGATATTAAGTATAACCCTTATCATGGTCACTGTATATACTGTAAATTGGAGTGATTTTTCATTAGGACTAAATTTCCAGAAGCCTCTGCTTGTATTGAATCCTATTATCCAATACCAGGTTTTTATGTAAATAATACCTTAAGAATTTTACATAATTATTATTATTACATAAAATCTGCTCATGTTGAGTAAACTTGTCTGAGAAAATACTTATTCCATTCATATATACCTCACAGCTTGTATTATTGGTGTGTGATATTGATTTCATAAATTGACTGAAATAGTTTGAACAGAGATAAGGAAAAAATAGATTATTTACAAAAGTCTATTAGAGGATAATAGTTTTAACAAAATCAGGAGAGAGAATAAAGGAAGAAGAAACATCATCTTATTCTATATTTTCATAAGGTTGACTTCAAATATTAGATAAGTTCCTCATAATGTTTTCTCCAACAGCCAATCCCCTATCTATTCATCCATTCATCCAACCATCCAACCATCTAAGTCCACAGGGCACTGAGCACGTATATGTCGCCTTTGCTGATGGATTTAATTTTGTGTAAATGCTTAATGTTTAAGTTTTAACATATCAAGATTTTTCTTATCAGTGCTTACATGGTTATTTTAATATCATTTAAAGTAAGCATTTTGATATTTCAAACACTCCTTTTACATTTTCACATAGTGTCACCCATTTACATATATTGCCCTAGTATAAGAATCAGGACGGTTCAGGCCCTCTGGAAGGTTTCCTCAAGTGTGCAGAGGTAGTCAAGTTCATATTAACGTGTATTATCAAAACTTAGGATTTTTTAAAAAAATAACTTATGTTGAATACTACACTATATAAAGTGAACTTATTTTCAAGATAGTATTTTATTTTGTACAGTTTATAGAAAAATGTGCTTCTTTTATTTATCATAATCCTGTTGATAAATTTTGAATAAAACTGATTCATATAGCAATCCACAGGTTTTATTTGAAGTGTTTTGATACTAGTAATTTAAAAGTAACTTGTATCATGTAATGAGCAATCTGTGTCCTACGAGGAATCTTTAGAAAATTTAGAAAACTAGAATTGATATTGTTTGCTGATAAAATTGAGGAAAATTTTTTTCCACTTTAATTTTTTTTTTTGGCTTTAGCATTATGGCAATAAATTTGTACATATTTTTCGGTGAGTTATACTTTTTGAGTCAGTTTTTACTTACTCTATCTTTATCGTTTCTATTTTCCCCCTTTGGTATAAAGAGCCTTGTGACATGAGGAAAACAAAGCTATGCTATCAGAACAAAGCTGACTAAGTTTTTGACTCGGTTTGGTCTTTCCTCCACTTGTAAACATCCATGGCTCCTGACCTTGCATCCACAGATTATACTGCTTGAACAGGGGTTCCATTTTCCAGGATGCAGTATAAGGCCACAGGATGCCTTTAGCCTTTAGTGGGCTCTTTTCTTTTCTTTTTGGGATTCTTGTTAATGGGCCCTATCTCCTCATGGAAAAAGTTATAACAAACTCCTTTTTCCTGCCTATGGAAGCAGGCAAACATGGCTGCACCAATTAGATACACCCACTCAAGACTGCTTTAAAAAAAGAGGTATGATGGAGAAGCCATATATGTTAATGACATCAAGAGTATTTAGTTCTTAAGGGTTTCAACTGTTGCAAGGTTGACTTTCTACTGTAGAATGAATGGCAACATTAGACATAAAAGAGAAACTAAGGAATATAAAACATTTCTAGGCCTTATAGATATTACTAATTTTAATTTACAAATTTATTTAAAAAAATACTTTAGGAGAAGTAGGGGACTCATTCTTAGACAAAATACTGCATTTATACAAGTTGGGACCAGATAATGGTCTAATGTTTAGTGACTTCTCATGCATATGCTCTGTAAAACCTGGGCTATAATGTGCTTATTAATAACATTTGTGCAAGTGATTAAATGAGATATTACATATTAATTATCTGTTATCATCACACCTGGAACATAAACAGATTTCAATTAACACTAGCCTACTTCTACTTCAACAGTTTTTGTTTTTCTTTGTGTCTCGGATTAGTTTATGGGTAATATTTTTTGTGTTACTAGTTTCTAGTATTCTGGACTAAAATCTAAATAGTGCATTCTTTACATCAATATAATTTTCTGTTTAATTTCTATTTTGGGGTTCCGGTTTCTCCACAGATCCAAAAAATAGATGTTTCTAGCTCTCTTTAATGTCTAACTCAATTATTTTCTCTTTTGTGAAAACTCCTCTAACTTTTTCAATGAGTTGGTCATGTTAGCACTGCTGAAGTCACCACAAAAAAAAAAAAATAATGTTATTTTTCAGTCATTCATTTGCAAACACATGTCCCTTATGGACCATGAACTTATGAAATGTTGTATGGGAAGTATTCAGTAAGTGTTGTTATAATGGCTATGATGTCATTTCCTTCACTTTCTCATTAATTTGTATTCGATGTGTTAAGTTTGTATCTGCCCTCATGTTTTCAAATTTAACAGCGGCAAATATCTTATAAATGTATATTATATTCTGTCACAATTTATAATTTGAACTCTACATAACATTCTATTTATACATTCCATTTCAGCTAAAATTTAACATGAAATTTATTTCATAAAATTGTCTATATTTTCTAGCTTCTGTGATCTACTTGGATTGAAAGTAATTGAATACACTTATGTTGTTTGGCCTCAGGTATCTGCCGTTCAGCTGTCCAGATCATTTGACAGATTTCTTACTTTTAGGCCTTATTTGAATTCCAAGAATTAAAGTACATATTAACAACATGAGGGAAATTTGCTTCATATTACTTCCTTATGTGTCCACATAAAAAATTAAAGTAACTCCTCTGAAAATTAATTTGGGAATAAGTAAAGAATTATTTGTTTTAAGGGAATAACTATGAAATTGAAGTCGAATGCTGTCTTTACTAGATACAGCTTTCCATAATTTCTCTGAGCTTGTATTTCCTCATCCATAAAAATATAATATTAATACCTAGTTTATAGGGTTAATGTAAGAATGAAAACTAATAATCTGCATAAGATAGTATTAAGAATGATGCTTATAAATAGCATTTATTTAAAACAGACTTTACTATTGAAATTATTTTACAATTTTTTGAATCAAAATTCTGGTAAGATAGCGATTAATTTTTCATCATTTTAGTTTGTAACATGGTTGCCCCAGGGCTTTCTCTAGTTTAATGTAGTCCTACTTTATTTTTGCTTTTGTTACTCAAGATTTTGGAATCATATCCAAAAAATTATTGCCAAGGGCAATGTCAAACGTTTCTCCCTTTATTTTCTTCTAGGGTTTTTACGGTTTTGGGTCTTAAGTTAAAGCATTTTATTGATTTTTGAGTTGATTTTTATGTATGGTGTAGGATTAGGGTCCTATTCTATACTTTTACATGTTATATTGGAAAAGCCTACCATTCTTCCCCTCCTATATAGTTCTCTCCTGTGTGTCTTTCTCTTCCACCTTCGCAAGGAACACTTTACTTCTGACACTTCTGTTCAACAAATTTGTGGGAATTTTTTCACACAAGAAGCAATTCTCCTTAATGCAGTCGGGTGTCCTATAAAAATATATTATAAAAGACTGCACTTTAACTTTGCATAAACTTTGTATGTCACATACTTACATTTTGTCAAAATAAAAAATAAAATAGAGACCAGGCTTGAAAAATTCCATTTAAGCCATGTAAACAAAACTAAATCTGGCTATTTCACGAACATAAGCAAAACCTTACTTTTTCTTATAAATGCCTCAGATTATCATAAAGGAAACTCAAATCATCTTCCTAAACTGGTAAACTGGTATAGAATAACCACTTTTAACTACTTCCCTGTCACCTGGAAACCCCAATTGTGATAACCCATCATTGAAAAAGTTAAGAAGTTTCCTCATTTTGTCTGACAGAATGAAGTCATTCTGTAGCTGTGTGCCCCTGAGTTTCATACCAGTTTGGGGTTTGAAAGCTCCCACTTTACAATCTTTTTATATGCATAATAAACTCTTACTAAATACTATTTTTGTGATCTAGCTTTAATTTTTACTGTTCCTAGATTTTTGACAATTTTAATTTTGATCTTTCCAGGATGCACTTTTAACAGTTATAGACTGTCTGCTGTCTCTGCCAAAATTATGAAATGTTTACAAAATGTTTCTGTTGCATCAGTCAAAAACAAGTTGAATTTTATTTCTTTATATACTCTTGTCCCTTTCCAAGTATTAATGTCTGGATACATTTTAGAAGTAGATAAGAAACATATCAGTTTATATATATATATATACGCACTCATGTACATATATTTATATATAATTTAAATATAATTCTTATTCAAATTTCTGTAAGTTTACTGTCTTTCAAAATGTTCTTATTTTCTTTAAAGAGATAGCTTAATTCTTTAAGTAACCATTTCTTAAGTAACCATATTCTAATTCAGACATGAAAATTTTAATGGTTATATGTAGTTGCCATAAACTTTGACAGCATTTGTTAAGAACCACTTACTAATAGCCTGTAAACTACAATTATGCTTTAAGTACAAATTAATTCATCACACATAAAACAAACATCACTGATATGAACATTTTTGTTCAGTTATTTGCTGTTTAATTTTAAGAGATAAATTCTGACGAGAGTAAATGAATAATGAATAGTTATTTAAATTATGAAATGTATTGAGAAAAATACCCATATATGTTTAATAATGCTTAGAAAATAAATATCTAGATGTAATTAAATGAAAAGATTTTATATTTATAGAGCAAGCAGATTGAAGTTTTACATATGGGCAAAAGAAATATTTTATTCATAGTGTTTTCATAAAATTTTCTGTACAATGAGATAATATATAGATGAATCAAAACAACTAAAATTTTATAATAATATTAGGCAAGAAACTTCCTTTAAATTCAGTAAAGTAGCTATGAATGGTAAGTTTTATAACTGATTTCTTAAAAATCATGTTCATGAAACTTTATTAAAAGTTAAAAGTTAGATTTTGCTTGTCACCAAAGATACCTGATTATTTTAAAAAATTATTACTGCACTTTGCTTTTTTTGCCTTACTATTGGGCAATATTGTTTAAAACATAAATTGATAATACAAATATTTCTGACAAGTATGACAAGGTCCTGAAGTAGGTCATAGGATATTTCTTCAGCAACTATTAAGAAAAAAGCTTAATTACATTATTTTTGTTTAGATTGAAAATATCTTTAATTTATTTTTATAATAATACTATATTTGACAAACAATTTTCATCACAAACTATAATTTAAAATAATCTTTTGAGGAAACATACATTGATTTAATCTTTTTGTAATTGAAATGACAGCATGTCATAGGTTGAATGTACCCTAAAAGATCTATTTCTTATTTCCTGGAATCTGTGAACATTACCTTATAAGGTAAATGATATGATTAAATTAAGGAACCCTATCCTGGGTTATCCAGAGGGCTCTTAAATCCAATGACAAGTGTCCTTAAAAAAGTGAGAAAGAAGATTAAATAAATACAGAAAAGAAGACAATGTAAAGATGATGGCAGAGATTGTATTAATGCATCCACAAAACGAGGAATACTGACAGGCACGAAAATGAAATGGTCAAGGAGCTGATTCTCCCCTAAAGTCTCTGGAGGGAGTGCAGCCATGTCAAAACTTTGACTTCAGACATCTGGCAACTATACTGTGAGAAAACAAATTCCTATTGTTTTAAATGCCAAATTTTTGATAAATTGTTACACTAGCCCTAAGAAACTGATACAAAGAATCACCTACCATTTTAGTTAACTGATCATTTGAAGGTATGTGATGATGTGAGATTTAAAATATAGAATTGTTGAAGAGATTTCAAACAATCATGGCATAGAAGTACAATGGTGATCTAAATAGGGCACTTATATTAATTCATTTTCCTGATGAAATAAGAAAATAGTAATTAAGTCATTTGTCTCTTACGTTTTGCACATAATATAAAAGGTTTTAAATTATGGATAATTTGACTATAAAACAAATTTGCTGATACTCCCCCCACTTTGCTGAATTATGAAAACTAAAGCATTAAAACTTTAAACATTTATGAAATAAGCACAAATTTAATTGATATCTAGAATGAGACACTATACCTAATAGAATCTCAAAAATTTCACGTTGTAGATGTGAATTTTCAGTTTTGCATGAATTCATAATGAGTGTTAGTATTTATGCCTCTATGTATCAAATCTTCATTCTACTTCTTTTAGCAAACTTTAATATGGTGGTTTAAAATTAGGTGGTTAATAGAATGCTTTTTTATTTTCACTATGAGCATAATATTTGCACCAAAAGACACATGGGTCTTTGGAGCTAGTCAGGGTCTGAATATTAAAAACAAAGAAGGATCCACTCACTTTTATACAAGGCTGTCAAATAGCCTGGACATGACTCAGTGAGACAGGTCAATCTTCCCTGATATTTATTTCTCCTTGAGTCCATTTCACTTCATTTGTCAGGCTTGTCTCAATGGAAATAAGATCCATTCATTTTCAATAGGCTGATATTACTTCTCTCACTGGTGGTCATCTAGAATTCTTTCTGACTATCTGCAGTGCACTACAGGCTCTCCTGTATTTATTTTATCATCATTTTAAAGTTTTCAAAGCCTAAGCAAGGAAAAAGTACCAGCATGCTCCATGATCTGGCTCCTTCTTTATTTGTATTCAACGATGTGAGATATATTAAGTGAATTTCAAGTTTAAAAACACACATACAATATATCATATCTAAGGATCGCTGTGTGAGTAAAAAAAATTCAGAGGACAAAAGCTTGCTTGTCTTGCGACAGGTAGCTTACAGGCTGACCAGCACATAGAACATCTTTATTGCAACTTAATATACTGAGCAATAGAGATAAGTATATGCTGAATATATAAAAATAAACATGTATGTATATTATTATTATTATAGATAATATATGTAAAATAAATATGCTGAGCAATAATGTATGTTGCTTTTATCACCTGAGAGATTTTTTTATTTGACTTTGAAGTCTTTTACATCACAGTTAGCAACAACTTTTCAAATTTGCCATAAAATAGAAAAGTGTGGTCCATTTTATTTTCTAAGCCTTCACCTCAGTATTTTTTTCACTTTGTTCTACACAGAATTTATTTCTCTATAAGATGATTTACTCATTTCTCAACTATTTTAAAAGCACAGTCTAGGAATACTTAAGGAGGCAAAACATCGGGAAGCAATAAATCTGTCATAAATAAGCTATACTAAAAAATAAAAAGATAAAAGAAAAAGAAAAAGATCTCAAATATAGCAGTAGAAATAAGAGGGTAGTAACATCAAAGGCATTCTGCAGAGTGTAAAGAAGTATAAAATAGTATTATTTCACAGTATCAATAAAATATGGAATTTCAGAAAAGGAATAGATAGATAAAATTTCTCTTACAATCCTCTGAACTTGGATTTCTTTCTGTCTAAAAATTATTTCAAACTTTCCCAAAAACTTTCCTTAATCCTCCAATTTCCCTCACTTCCTTATCCTATTAATTCAAACAAATGGATGTCAAATTAGAACTCTCTCAACTTTCTAATACTAAAATACCAAACTTTAAAATGCAACCACCTTCCTATTAACAAAGCACAATGATTCCTAAACTTCTTTGTTCATCAGAATCACCCTGAAGATTTGTTGAAATACAGATTGCTGGGCCCTGGGTCTGAGATGGGTGCTTAAATTTGTATTTCTTTCGAGTTGCTATGATATCTTTGGTTTTAGAGAGACTTTAACTTTTAAACTATGCAATGACTTTTGTATCCTTTACACACAATAAAATATGTAATGATATATCTCACCTGTTGGCATTGCTAAAATAAGATCTAATAACGTCAAAATACCTTAATCATTGCAAAATTAAATTTATCATTTTTTTGTAAAATAATGAAATTATTTTAAATGTGAATGTGTCTTTAATATTTCCCAAAATTACTTTTTCTTATCACATTGCTGTTCTAGCTGGCTGGGTATAATTTCTTGCCTGGAATAATAGCTTAATTAGAAAATATTCTACATGCTTCTTTGCTGTTGCAACCAATCCAAAATTGCCAATAGAATTATCTTAAATTATATAAAAACAAAGCCAATTCTTTGATCAATCTTTTATGATAAATCTTTGTGATTTCCCCAGTGTCACCAAAATAAAATCCCAAATTATTTAAGGGAAGTTCATCCCCTGTTACCATGTAGCACATACTTAACTTAACTGTCCCTTCTATTTTAGTTATCCAGGGTTCTTTAATTATCAAGCACATATTTCATACCATATGTTTCATTCACAGTGTTTGAAATACCTGAAATGTTTTCTCACCTGAAAAAAATTACCTATCTATATTTAAGTGACAGCTCATCTTGCTTCCACTGTAAAGGCTTCTTAGCTTTGCAGTGAGAACTAAAAACACCCACTTCTAAATTTCCATATTACTTTGTGCTAAGAAACCTAATTCAACAATATCATTCATTCCATTAGAAATGTTTTCCTATCATATTTATTGCACTGTGAGCTTCCTTAAAGCCAAATATATGTCATATCTATATTTTTATTCTAGGTATATAATACAGTTACCACAAATAGTAGATACCAATAATTTATTGATAAGTTAGTGAGCCAATCAATGAGTAAACAATAAGATGATGTTTACAAAAGATCATAGAGAAGAAATTGAGTAAGAGGACGTATAAGCTTGTCCAATGCATCTTGTTTCCGTAACAGGGAGCCAAGTGGCTTTAATTTGTGTAGTGCTAATTATAGAGATATAATACCAAAATTAATAAAAAATATGAGAAATTTATATACTAAAGTAGCTATCAGAAAATCTGTATTTTAGCACACATTTTTAAACATTCATATTTGTTTGACTTGATATTTCTATTACAACTTTTAATATTCAGGTAAAAGGACTATTCTTAAAGAACATTACATCTGGTTGCCTTGGAAATATATTGATAATACAGTTGGGGAGGAAAAAAAAGTTTCCTCCATGCTCCTGAGTTCTTGTAGCTGGCCTAAGAATTAAACTGACATGAGACAGATTAACAGGAGAAAAGCAAATTTAATTTTGTAAGCAGGAGAGATTATGAAAATGATGCTAAGAGAGCAACTAAAAACAGTCAGTTTTTACGTATATTTTTACATAAAGAAACAATAAATTCTGAGGATTTGACAGGACAAAGCAGCTTAGGTCTGGATGCTTAATTAGTAAGAAATTTAAGCAAAGCTTAGGCTTGTACAGTAAATTAGTGAAGAAGTAACAAGATTTGTTTATATGGTCTTCTCAGCTCTGAATTTTATCTCTGTTAATAAGGATGTCTCTCATTAGCCTCTTAGCACATGGAGAGCACACATCACATGAGAGATTTATTTCCTGCATTGAGGGAGACAAAGGAGTGTCAAAGTGTGCATCTTGTACCTACTGCTTTTCAAGTAATTTTATTTTGAAATAATCAATGCCATTGAGGCATATTTTAGGGTGGCCTGCCCTGGGTGCCTGCAGTTTCCTCCTCTGATACTTCCCTGGAAGCTTTTCATATTAAAATTGCTGTTAGATTATTCCATCTCATTGAACCAGTCTCTTAGTCTCAGTACTAGATCAGTTCAGTTAAACTCATTTCAGGAGATGGTGATACAGGTGGACTCTCACAGTTAGACCTATGTGCAAGCAATCAGGTATTTAGTAAGGTATTTCTATGGAGAAAAAAAAAAACCCTGGCTAATAACTGGAACAAATTATGAATTGGTTTTTGATTTCTGAGGGTAGCCAGTTGAGACTTCCAGATGATCAGTTTAAAGCGTCTTTTGAAATTTAAATTTATCTGATGATGTTGTCGGATATTCAGGTAAACTTTCTGAGTCGTCCCTATATCAACTGGCATGAAGAAGATGGTCTAAACATGAGCTATTGTGATTTCTCTGGGGTTCATATCAAGTCTTGTAACTTCAGTTTGTGGGACTTTAGGAAAAAAGGTAGTTTTAGTTCTCTTTGATTCCAAGTCAAAATAATAAGAAAAAATGGAAATGTTAGTTGGGAGAATTGTAGCCAAATGTTGGAGGAAACTGAAAACATTCAGGATCCAGTCCAGTTTTTAGGTAAATAACAAAAAGTCAAAGAAAATTAATAGTACTAGAATCTAATATCCAGAAATATGTGTTATAGTTTTCACTAAAACATATTTTTTCTCTAAAATTACCCTTTTTTATCAAAATAATAATAGTTTGTTACAAAGTCACTCTAGTATCAATAAACATAGATCAGTTGTTTACATAAATGCAGAAAGGACAGTGATTGGCTGTATAGGCTCTTTTAAATCCACTTTAAAGGAAATTTTCATAAGAAATCTCCAAATGGAAATTGTAATACCCTCTTGGAGAGAAGAGACCGTGTCAAATACTTGCCATCAGACTTCACCTGTAATACCCATAGATTTGTGTAAATTCTTCTCTTCTTGAAGACACGAAGATAACTTCAAGTTCTTGCACCTACCAGGAAGTGACCTTCTTTACCCACATAGCAAGGTTGTAAGGAAATCTGTAAGCAAGATAGTAAGCCAGTATTTCTAAGGGGCATTATTTGGTTCCATAATGTCAATCTTAATTCCTTAAAACTGTCTGGTCATACCTGAGTCTATAAATCTCTCTCTCAAATATGACATTCCAGTCAAAGCCTTGGTAATATAATGTTTCCAATTGTGTCTTTGTTACAAGAATAATAGATTCTTATTGAACTTAAGTAAATAACTATACTGCTATGAAAATATGAATACTCACTAAGAGTTTCCAAATTTTGGAGGGATCAGGTAGGGAGAAAAAGATTCTGTTTACAAAGGTATAATTTACCAAATTGCCATAAGTCATAGCTTAAAAGGAAAAGTTTTCCTATATCAAGAAAACAAAAATTTTGAAAACCAGCAATAAAATGTAAAAATATATATATATAATCATCCTCTTCAGTTCATCAGTTCCATGTACTTAATTCTTGTTGATCTTGATTTTAGCAATTTTTAAAGCTAAAAACTTTTTTTTTCCTGTTAGAGTTCTACAAATTCTTACCCAGTTCAATGTTATGATCTGAAAATTTATCAGAAACCATATTCCAGAGTGTTACAGCCCTTACTATAAATCTTTGAGGATGAAATATACTTGCAAGAGAAATATCAGAGTAAAACATTAACTTTCTGTAAGTGAAGAAGACTTAAAAATGCTCATGGTTAGAAGTCAGATGCAAGTGATAAAAAATTTTAGTTATTTCTGTGACACAAGTTTTAAGATAATAACTAAAAGAATTACACCAAGAGAGATCAGAGTTTTAGAAATTTCATATAATTTTTAGAACACATTAACATCCACACAAATATAATCCAAGAAGGCTTAGCATTACTTCTCATTTGATAATGCCTCTCATGTAATTTAACACATAAGATAAACCTAATTAGTTTAATATCTCCTTGTATAAAGAGAAGAAACATCTTTGAAATATTCCAAGAGCCCTCTAGAAAACTTCATAATTAGTTGAGGTCAAAAAAATTTCATTTAGAATTTGATGTTGGGTAGTTTGTCAAAAATATCAAAAGATTTGAACATTTGACTAAAGACGATCACAAGCCATTATAAAGTAATACTTATTATCTATCTATTCAAGGTGACAATAAAAGACTTTGTACCCAAATACAAAAAGTTAAGTAGTTGTAAATGAAAAAACTTAGCTATTTTAATGAAAAAGACTCAGCTTTCTTAAGTAATTAAAATCCTGGTGATAAAGGTAACAAACACAGGAATTTATTTTGGAAAAAACATTAAAAAAATTTGGTAGATTATTTAAAAGGTAAAGAAACTTTCATAATCTGTTCTCAAAAGCACATCAATTGTCCAAGAAAACCTTGTTTCCCCAGAAGATGAAAGTAAATTAAGTTTTATTTTTTTTTAAGTATACTTTTTTTTTGTTTTAATTTTTCTTTAATGGAGGTACTGGGGATTGAACCCAGCACCTCATGTATGCTAAGCATATATTTACCACAGGGCTATTTCCCTCTCCTTAAGTACACTATTGACATCAAAATCTCTTTTTTAAACAAATTCATTCAATCTTATCCAGCTAAACCATACATAAAATTATTTGCTCAAGATTATTTTCCCATAAACCTTCTATAATTTCTTTTTTGTCCTTTTTTTTCTTCTTTTCCATTCTGAAATATCAACTTCACTTTAGGTGAAAATTACTGGCATATCCTAATCCATTTGCACATAGTTGTTTTTTCTTATTATTTCTAGTGGCTTAATTACATATATTAATTAAAATTTTTAATCCATAAAAACCTCAACTTCCAGTGAGAACAAAGAGGCAAACAACTGTGAACCATCTGTCATACCATCACTTTTTTTAGATAGACAAATTTATGAATGCAATTTTATAATTCCTAGAAAAAGAAAATTCTTATAGTATACATTTTTCAAATTGGTAAAACAGCATATTTACCAATGAATCCAAACATATTTCCTCTGTAATAGGGAGCCAAAGGTAGACAGATTCAATTTTCTAACTGATGTTTCTCTGTTTCATCTTATTTGGAAATGATCTAGATATTTAATGAATTTTCATCATCTAATTGATCTCTAAGGCTCTAAGTTACTAGAGAGATTTGAAAACTATTTAAGTGAATAAGGCATGACAAAACTGTTGCTAAAAACTTCACCTAAAAACTCATTCTATTTACATTTATTTGCTCTTATTGATATTTAGATTACTCCTGAAAATTCCATGAGACCTTAAAGCAGTCAGCCATCATCTTAGGCACAAAGTTTGCGTGAGAGACAGTGCAATTCATTTGACTAGCAAACCTAAGTAGAACAAACATTGTTTATCTGCATTATATTAAGTGCTGATAACTCTGAAAATACACCTATATTGATTAAACCAATAAGCTTAAAATTGGCTTTAATTTATAAAGATTATCATGGGTTACATGAACTTGAAATCAAATTGGCTTAGTTTTTATTATATCTCTGAGATTTATAAATACTTAATTTATATGCACTTAGTTTTAAGCCAATTAAATAAAGCTTTTACAAATTAATTTTGGCAATACCATCTGAAGGTAGAAAAATATTACATCTATAATGTATATACATAAACATACTTACATACAGATAGGCCCAGAGATCTTACAGTTTTCATTTTAAAAGTTTAGTCACAAATCAGGTACAATGCAAAACCCACTACTTTACAAACAACAGTTGGAATAAGTTAAGTTTATCAGCTCTGATGCCTAAACCTTTTTTACTATTTGAAGAGAAGACTTAAGACTTTTATTTGTCCCTGTAAGTAATCTTAGGAGGTTATGCTCTAGACTTTGGGCAAGAGAACTCTTTTAGATTTGTATTTTTAAAGCCTTTTTTTTTTTCTTCAGTTTTATATTCTACCAATCGTGCTAGCTAGGCTGACTTTCAGGTGATTGTAGGCTATTATCTGCTGGACTGTTACATTTAAAGACGTTGTAAAATGTATAACTTCAAGGGACAGAGAAGGAATGTAAGTTTATATTGTTTTCTCCTTTTTCTTTTAAAGTACAGAACTATTGTACTTCCAATGTCCTGATTTTTTATATCTGCAAATGTCTGAAGGCAAACAGAAAGGGGTTTGAGTAGACCTTGCTTTTTGTTCTAAGTTCTTTCCTTATATCATATTAAAGAAGTCTTAGTGGATAGCCATTATATCAATAAGAGAGTGCTCCAAATTTTTTTCTCTTCTATTTAGAAGTTTTTCCAATTCACAGGATCCATAGTCTGGTCATTGATGAGCAGGATCTATTAATTTCAGTAGTGACTCAAACCAACAAGCTTTTTCATGGTTTAACCAAGGACACAAGAGGTGTCTCACAAACAGTGAAAAAAAAAACAAAACAAAACCCTCTTAAGATCCATAATGTTCACTACCAGACAGCCTAAGAAAGCAAAGGTGGAAACCATGAGAAGACCTGTTATAAACAACTATTCTAAAACCCAGGAAATCATTTGTTTCTCTCCCATCATGAACAGAGTAGAGTGACTTACCAAGCAAAAAGTTTCCCCCCTTTTTCTTTCTTAGATTTTGTCATATTCCCTAAGCTTGGATCCACCTCCTACTTGGCTGTTTGCCAGATGCCTATGCATTCTCTGGCTGGAGGAGACCAGAGGGAATATTACCATTGGTCATAAAAAGCACAAAAGGCAGAGACAAAAAAAACTGAGCATCTCTGGGAGAAAAAAGATCAAGAAAGTCAAGAGGACTCTACCAAATTTAGGGTCACTGTATCTTAAGATACTCATTCCACAAATATTTTCTCTTGCTAATTTAAATTTAGAAAGGAAGAGAAAGGACTCTTATCATCCTTACATCTAATAGACCTTGCAGGCAGAGATCTGGGAGAGACATGGTAATAATTCTTACATTCTTCTGGTGCTTCTCAGATGTCCTGTAATCTCTCAGCTGCAGTAGCTGGAAGGAAACAGTGTCCAGCCAGGAAAGTTGGTCCCTTTGTGGTTGCCAGCTTTTGGTGAGGAAAAAAAATTTCCTCTATCCTCCTAAATTCTTCTGGCTGGCCTAGAAATTAAATTCACATGAGACAGATTACCAGGAGAAAAACTAATTTAATTTCCTATACAGAAGTGACCATAAAAATGATGCTCAGAGAGCAACCAAAAGCAGGCAGTTTTTATGTCTCTTTTTACAGAAAGAAACAAGAAATTTGTGAAGATTTGACGAGACAAAGAAGCTTAGGTCGGGAGGCTTAATTAGTAAAGAATTTAAGCAAAGTTTGAGTTTGAAGAGCAAATTAGTAAAGAAGTAATCAGGTTTGTTTTTACAGGCTTCTCAGCCCTGAATTTCCTATCTCTGATAATAAAGATGTCTCACTAGCCTTCTGGTGCAGGGAGGGTATGATTCACATGGGAGATTTATTTCCTGCATTGAGGGAGACAAATGAGTGTCAAAGTGTTCTTTCTTGTACCTGCTGCTTTTCAAGCAACTTTAATTTGAAATAATCAATATGCCACTGAGGCATATTTTTGGGCTGGCCTGCCCTGGGCCCCATCAATATAAAGCATATATAATTTTAATTCTCAGTAGTTTCCTTTATTGATGAACATTTTCTGCATGTGACATTTGTGACCTTTCCTAATAGCACTGGCTGTTGAGTTTTATGCTCAAGTTGAGAACAAAGTCTTTAGAACTCTTTTTTTTAAGGCAAGTGAAGATGTACTTCTCTTATAAATTATTTTCTTCTCAATATGGGAGATGCAAGGAGCTCTCTCTTAAGCAAAACACTTGACAGAATGTATTTCTAAAGGTTGGACCTAGTCTCTTCTGCTCATTAAAGTCCCACTGCTTGCAGTGAGCATCCATTTCACAGCTTTTATTTTTTTAAAGGAACCACTTTCAAAAAATAGTCTTTGTGAGTGGTATGCTCTACTCTATGTCTTCTACTCTTTATTCTCCTCCCTGTGGGAGAGATTGGACACAGTTTTATCACCAGTGTGATTTTTAAAGAATATAATCACTATTTAAACTTATTTTATAAAATAAATACATCTGAATACATTTAAATAACAAGGCCTATCATGTCTGGACACAAAATGGTTGTATTTGACATTTATTTATATTTATATGTCAGGTGTTTTAGAATGACATGTTTTATAAGTAGAAAGTGGGAATGCTGTTGTAAAATCAAATCATCTAATGGCAAAGTATTTTTATAGCTTTTAATTTTACAATGGAATAAGGAAATATGTGAAAAGTAAAAATCATAAAAAAATCACGTTCTAGTTTACTATGGGTTTGCTAAGCAGACTGCCATAGGAATAGTATTGATAAGGATTTTGTAAGCTGAGTACACTTACTACATTTAAAGGTCTAATATTTATCTAAAATGGAATGAAATTTCATACAAATATTCATTCAATTAAAACCAATGTTTATTGAACATATTAAATATTTGAGACACTATTCTAGGTGCCAAAACTGAAAACTGACTGAACTACTCTTTCAAAAATTTCATAATCAAATAAAGAAAATATCAATGTGGAGGAAACATTGATTAAATAAAGTAATGATTTGCACTCATAAATTTTCAAAGAATAAAGGTCAATTTGAGCTGAAAGTTTTTAATTTTATTTTTCCTTTCAATTTTCTGAAAGATGATTCTGCAAGACATTGAAGTTGGTAAGTCATAAGCTACTCACCCTTTTGCTTATAAGTCTACATGTGAAATAGGGGTTAATATACCATTTATAGTTTTCTACCTATTCAGGTTGGATTTCTGGTCATTTCTACCTGATCATCAAACTTTTGCTTCTGATCTAAGTCTTGTTTCTGTCTAATAAAACCAAAACTACCATCCATGATCCAAAGACTATTTTTAGAATCCTCAGTACTCTGGGAATCTGAGATCGTGCTACAAGGGAAATGAAGGAACAAAAATGTCAAAAACATAAAATAGATAATATACAAATTTTATTTCCTTTTTAATAACCAAGAATATTGAAAAAAGATGGCAACTTGATAGGTAAATAAACAGATGTAGATAAATGGGCACATATATGGATAGGTGTGTGGGTAACACACATTTTAATATTTTTGATCATCTGACTCAATAAATATATTCAACTCTCTTTTATTAATATTTTCATTAAACTGAAATATGTCTTTAGAAACTTTGCCTTTGGAAAGAGATTCTGTCAAATAGTAAAATTATTATATAATATAGCTTATTAAAATCTTTCCCTGTAAAATGCTCCTTATAAATAAAATTTTCCTCATGTTGCCACGTCCTCATGTGAATAAATAAAATCCTAACATAAAAATCAAATATAGTTATATGGTTTACTTCTATACAGTGTTATTTCATATAGAGGTCATACAGAATAAAATAATCTTCACTAGTTGGCATTCACTTTAACTTTCTTAGAAATAATTCTGTAACTTTAGACTATAATTTATGAATGTTTGATTAATAATTCTAAGCTTATATGGGGAAAAGCTAATCTGCATTTTAATAAACTCTGCCTCTACTCCCAGGTTTATGTAATGGTAACATCTAAGTGCATAGATCAAATGCCAGGATCTCCTTTTTTCTCATGTCTGAATAATATTCCATCGTATATATACACCACATCTTCTTTATCCATTTACCTTTGATATACATTAAGGTTGCTTTCGTATCTTGGCTATCTGAAATAATGCTGTAATAAACATGGGAGTGTAGAAATCTCTTCAATGTCCTGTTTTTATTGCCTTTAGGTATATACCCAGAAGCAGAATTGCTGGAACATATGGTAGGTCTGTTGGTGGAAAGGATAAAGGGAACTAAAGGAAAGTGACTATCCACGTTCAACTCATATTTGCATAAAATGTTGATATGAGTAGATTGAAATAATTCACATACGTATATTAGAAAAAACAGACTAAGGACTGTAAAACATACAGAAAGCAATATGCTCAAAATGCTATAAATAAATCAAGACTAAGTCCAAAAGCTTATTCAAATTATTCAAGTAACCTTTAGTAAGGCAAGAAATGAGAATCAGAGAAATAAAAAAGCAAGAAACAAATTTAAATAAATAATAAAATAGCATACATAAGTGTCACCAATCAAAAAAATACCTTAAATGTAAATGATATGTATAAGCCAATAAAAGACAGAGATTAGCAGAGTGGCTAAGAAAAAACTACCTTCACATTATATACTGCTTACAAGAAATGCACTTCTAATTTAATGAAACAGGTAGAATGAAAATCAAAGGATGAAAAATGATGTAATATATACACATGACAAAAATTAGGAGTGTGTTTGAATCAAACAGTAGAGACTCAAAATACATAAAACAAAAGCTGATAGAGCTGTAGGAAAAACAGCTGGATAAATCTAAAATTACAGCTGGGACTCCAACTGACTCCTTGCCATTTACAATTTGTTGAATGCCAGACAGAAAGTAAGCAAATATACACACACACACACACACACACACACGTGAATAATATGTGTATGAGTATGTATCTGAGTAGCACAACCAACGTGAGCAGATTGACATGTATAAAACACTCCACTAACAACAAAATACACATTTTTTCCAAATGCCCATAGAATACTCACCATAATAGAGTATATCATGTGTCATAATACAACAGTAATAACAGAAAGACCAGAGGAAATATATAAATCAGTAAAAATTAAACAATACACTTATGAATAATTTGTGGTTCAAAGAAGTAGCCACAAATAAATGTTTTAAAAATACATAATAGTAACAAAAACAAAAGACAATGTATAAAATTATCTGAGATGTGACTAAAACTGTACTTAGAGAAATTAATAGTGCTTAATACTTACATTAGAAGTAAGTAAAAGTTGCAAATCAATAACCTAATTTCCTAGCTCAAGAAGTTAGCAATATAAAGACAAAACAAGCAGAAAGAAAGAAAATGATAAGGGAAGAAATCAAAACAATTGAAATTAGAATCACAACAGAATATATTAATAAAATGAGATAATGTTTCTTTGGAAAATTAATAAAATGATAAGGTTCTAGCAGTGTTGATAAAAACATAAGCAGAGGATATACAAATCACCAATATTATAAGTGAAATTGGTAATAACACTAACAGAACTTTCAGTCATTTAAACAATAAGGGAATACTGAAAACAACTTTGTTCTGATAAATTCAACCACATAAAAGAAGTGGACTAATTTTCTTTTGAACTTGACAAACTACTGAAACTTAGCTAGAGTGAAAAACTTTATGAATAAACCTCCACCAACAAGTATATAGATTCTGTAATTGAATAGCTTCTGAAAAAGAAATCTACAGGCCCAGAAGAATTCTACCAAATGTATAGTAAAGAATTAACACAATTTTACAATCTCATCCAGCAAATAGGAAGATAACTTCCTTATTCAATTTATAATGTCAGTATTACTCTCAAACAAATCAAAGACAATACCAAGAAAAGAAGACTACAGGCCACTATCTGTCATGAACTTATGTAAAAAGAAGTCCTCAACCAAATCGTAGGGTCATCTATTGAAAATGAAAGGGGGGGTGTAAATCAAAGTAATTTGAAAAAAAATTGTCAAGTGAAAATGTAAACCCATCAGGGTTGAAGATCATACATTCCTAACTGAGATGGAACTAATTCTTGTGATTTGGCTAACTTTTTTCTAGCAGCACTAAGATTCTCAAGCTGGGAGCAAAGAAGTTGTATGGTTGAAATGAACCATAGAAAAAGGTTTATAGATTTCTTTATCCAAACCTCACAGTGTGATTAAACCAAGTGTAGTATGAAGATGAAAAGTTGTCTGGTTCATCACAAGAAAAAATACATTTATTGCTTGTTTGTTTGTTCTATATTTTTAATCACCATCGAAAATAATAATTGTATAAACATGGTATAGATTTTCATCTCTGAGCAGCAAATAGTGACATAACATTAGATGTTGAAATCAACCCTACAAATCAATATTTAGCCTATATTTATATATAGAGAATTTGAATAAAGAGAGTAATACATTTGCAAATAAAGATTTAAGATGATTTAATTGACATCTATTTACAATGAATTAGTATCAAAATATTAGTAATACGCTGACATTAAAGAAAATACATGGAAGACTTAAACATAAGACAAGATACAATAAACCTCCTAGAGGGAAACATAGGCAAAACATTATCTGACATACATTTCAAAAATTTTCTCCTAGAAGAAATAAAAGCAAGAATAAACAAATGGGACCTAATGAAACTTACAAGCTTCTGCACAGCAAAGGAAACCAGAAGTAAAACAAGAAGAAAACCTACGGAATGGGAGAAAATTTTTGCAAGTGAAACAGACAAAGGCTTGATCTCCAGAATATATAAGCAGCTCATACGACTCAATAAGAAAAAAATAAACAACCCAATCCAAAAATGGGCAGAAGACCTAAACAAGCAATTCTCCAAGGAAGACATACAAATGATCAAAAAGCACATGAAAAAATGCTCAATATCACTAATTATCAGAGAAATGCAAATCAAAACTATAACGAGGTATCACCTCACACCAGTCAGAATGGCCATCATTCAAAAACCCACAAATGACAAATGCTGGAGAGGCTGTGGAGAAAGGGGAACCCTCCTATACTGCTGGTGGAATGCAGTTTGGTGTAGCCACTGTGGAAAACAGTGTGGAGATTCCTCAAAAGACTAGGAATAGACTTACCATATGACCCAGGAATCCCACTCCTGGGCTTGTATCCAGAATGAAATCTACTTCAGGATGACACCTGCACCCCAATGTTCATAGCAGCACTATTTACAATAGCCAAAACATGGAAACAGCCTAAATGTCCATCAACAGGTGACTGGATAAAGAAGAGGTGGTATATTTATACAATGGACTACTACTCAGCCATAAAAACTGACAACATAATGCCATTTGCAGCAACATGGATGCTCCTAGAGAATGTCATTCTAAGTGAAGTAAGCCAGAAAGAGAAAGAAAAATACCATATGAGATCGCTCATATGTGGAATCTAAAAAACAAAAACAAAAACAAACAAACAAACAAAAACAAAGCATAAATACAGGACAGAAATAGACTCATGGACAGAGAATACAGACTTGTGGTTACCAGGAGGGTGGAGGGTGGGAAGGGATACACTGGGATTTCAAAATTGTAGAATAGATAAAGAAGATTACACTGTATAGCACAGGGAAATATACATAAAATGTTATGATAAATCACAGAGAAAAAAACGTGACAATGAGTGTGTATATGTCCATGAATGACTGAAAAATTGTGCTGAACACTGGAATTTGACACAACATTGTAAAATGATTATAAATCAATAAAAAATGTTAAAAAAAAAAGAAAATACATGGAAAGAAAAAATACATGGAAAACACCATTTTAAATGTTGGTTAGTAAATTATTCTGGAAACAATATCATTTAGGCTAAATAGCTTGTTAATCTACAGTTTCTCCTTCCATTTTTAGAAATCCTATGCAATAAATCATGTATGTGTGTCTGTAGTGGGGTTCTTCCAACATCATCTAAGCCAGATTCCAGGCACTTCTTTCCATTCCCTCCAAAAGTTAGGTTAACTCTTACCTGATCTCATTGCCAACTAACTGGTCCACTGACTTCCACAATACTCATCACTCATCCTACCCCTAACCTACCAACCAGAATTTTCCCAATCATTCTGATTATTGTTGGAACATTGATCATTTGAAGATGCAAATTTGACACTGTACTTCTATTAAATATTTTTCAAATGAGTCTCTTTCTCTTAGTGCACAGTCATAAATTTCACATATTGTGCAGAGCCCTGAATGACTAGCTACCTTGTGTATATCTGCTGTTTTGACATCCTAGAAGCCGTTTTCCTTTTCTCTGTTCATCGTTCCCTAGCTTTTCTTAAAGGATGCAGAGATGTACCATCATAGTAGTTCACATGATTTGAGTTGAAAGCATCATATGTGATTTAAACTAGGTCATCCATTGGTGTCCATCCTTCCAGCTACAGGCATTATTGCAAGAGTTGCAAACAAACCAAGTTGGTCCAATTTAAGATAATCTCAACGTTTTTGTTAGAATGATAATGAAAGAAAAATATTGTTGCCGTGGTTCAGAAATAATGGAAACTAGATATTATGGAAGTCAACTTGTCTGAATGAGAAAGGGTCTATTAAGAATGAGAACAATGCAATAAAATTTCAAGCCAAGCAATGGCAAGAAATTCAACTCTTGACGTGTAATTTAAATCCTGAATGCAGCCATGCCTGAATTTTTCAATTATTTTAAGTCAGATCAATTTTATTCTCTGATTAGTGGAGTTTGATTTTGTTACCATGACTAACAAGTAAAAGATTCTGCCTATTATTTATTTCTCTACTTTCACCTGACACACTTGCTTTTCTCATTTTTACAGGACCGTTTTGAAATCTGTCCCTAATTTTTAGGCACTCTTCTCTGTTAAATGTGCCTAGTAAGACATCAATTTAAGTTCAATTACTATTTCCTAAGGGAGGACTTCCCCCAGGCTCTCTTTGTAGAGCAAGTCTTCTTTACACCTGTTTGGATGCATGTACTACTCATTCAGAAGGCTTTCCAGGCTTAAAGCTTTACATTTAATTTTGCCTTTATCTGAAAAATATCTGATGCACACACTAAAATAGAAGATTCCCAAGAGAAGAAGAACAATCTGTTTTGGTTCCTTATTATATTTCTAGCCTGACTCATAATTGGCATGCAAAGTTCAATAATACATTTTATATTCAGTTTATTCTTCCCCTATTCATTCTACTAGTTATGGTAACCCATCTTGTAGTATGTCCACAATCATATTTAACAAGTATGAAAAGTATCTATCCGACTGAAGCAGTGCTTACTTGCATCAATAAGTTTGTCTAAAGCATCATCAAAGCAAAACAGTGTGTTTCTCCTCATTTTCAAGCTCAATAACATGTCTTTATCTCCATATTGGCAATTTTTGTATACATCATCACATCTAATATGATAAATGCTGACTTGTACCTGATCTAGCCTTTTCCTACTGTCTAAATCCAAACCATATTATTGTACTCTCTAAAAATTCCATTCCATTACCATCTTGTCTCTTTTTCATATGTTCACTGTACAGTGAAAATATTGATTGCAGCCACTGGTGTGTTGGAGCTGGCCAATACTAAGTGTTAATTATTAAATTAATTTCTTCCAAGCTTATTATTATATATGTTCAGTGTTAAAATTAAAATATACAGAGGATTATTGGAAGATGGCAAAGTTGTAAGCATCAAGAATCCATCTCCCCACAAAGACAATTACTGGCAGAATTTGTCTGATGTAACATTTTTGGAACTCTAGAGTCTATTGACGGCTTGTAACTTCCAGGGAAAGTCTTGAATGATAAATTGTCATTCATTTATGATCAATCTCAGCTCTTTTCTTAGCAACAGCTACCAATACCCCACTCCATTCCCAATAAAGAAAACCCCTGGACATAATGACTTTACCATAATTTCTACCAAAAATTTAAAGAACTAATAAAAATGTTTCTCAAACATTTCCCAGAAATTCAGCAAGAGGGACTACTTCCTAATTCATTCTGAGACCAGTATTACCATGATACAAAGCCCAACAAACATACTGAAAAACAGGAAACTTCAGAAATCCTCAACAAATTACTAGGAAATGAATTCATCAGCATAGGATTATACACCATAACTATTTATTCTTGGATACATAGGATTTTCTCCTGTAATGCAAGGATGGTTTAACACAAAGTTGATCAAAGTAATACATAATTTTTACAGATTGAAGGGGGAAAAACACATTATCATCTCAACTGATGCAGAAAAAAGTATTTGTAAAAAATCAACACCCCTTTATGACAAAAACACTTAACAAACTTCAAATAAAACAAAATTACATCAACATGATAAAAGTTGCTTATCAAAACCCATTGATGTTATTTTATATGTAAAAAAAAACCCAAAAAATTCCACAAAATAGTTAAAACTACTATACAATTATATCAAAATAGCAAAATGCAAAGTGAACCCACAAAAATCAGTTTCACTTTTATTTACCAACAATAAAAAAAAATCTCAAAAGAAAATTAATAAAACAATTCCATTTACAACAGCATCCAAAAGAATAAAATAGGAGTTAACTTAACCAGCATGATGAAAGACTTGTTAAATGAAAATAGAAAACATTGCTGTAAGACATTAAAGAAGATAAAAAATGAAAAGATATCCCATGTGCATGGACTGGGAGACAATATTGTTAGGATATTGATACACATCCTACAGAGTCAATGAGGTGATCTACAGAGTCATAGCAATCCGTATCAAAATCTGAATGACATTTTTTTTCAGAAGTAGCAAATGCATATGAAAAGCCATGTTCAATCTCAGAAACTCAGAATATATAAAACAGTCTTGATAGAAAACATACCTAGAGGACTCACACTCCTGATTGAAAACTCATTACAAATCTACAGTAGTCATTTTAGTGTGGTACTGAAACAAAGACAGACAAATATCAATGAAATAGAATAGGGAGACCTCAAATAAACCCCTACATATATGGTCAAATGATTTCCCACAGGGTAGCCAAGAATATTCAATGGGGAAATTACTATCTCTTCAAAAAACATTGCTAGAAAAACAGGATATTTACATGCAAAAGAATTAAATTGGAACTTACTTAATATTGTATATAAAACCAACTGAAAATGTATCAAAGACCTAAATATAATACTTGAAACTACTAGAAGAAAACACAGAGGGCAAACACTTCACAACACTAAATTTGGTAATGATTTTTTGGTTATGATAGCAAAGACATAGACAAAAGAAAAAGATAAACAAATAGGACTTTATGAAATTTTTAAAAGCTATACATCAGAAGATACTATAAGCAGAATAAAATGGCAGCCCACAATAAAAGAAAACATTTGCAAATTATTTGTACAATTAGGAATTAATATCCAGAATATATAGATAATTCCTGAAAAACAAAAAAACAAACAGCACAATTAAAAAATGGCCAAATATATTTCTCCAAAGAAGATACAGAGATGGCCAATAAGCATGTAAAAAGATGCTCAATATTGCTAATTATTAGGGAAGTTCAAGTTGAAAAGTCGATGAGATACCACTTCACATCCATTAGGATGGCCATTACCCAAGAAACAGAAAATAACAAATGTTGGTGAGGATATGAGGAAATTGAAACACTTGTATACTGTTAGTGGAAATGTGAAATTGTACAGCCACAATGTAAACCAATATGGTGACTCCTCAAAATTTAAAAATATAATTAACACATGATCCAGGAATTTAACTTCTTCATATATACTCAAAATAATTGAAAGCAGGGCCTGAGACATATTTGTACACACATGTTCATAGCAGCATTATTCACAATAACTAAAACATAGAAGCAACCTAAGTGCCTATCAATGAGTAAATGAATAAGCAAAATGTGATTTATAAATACAAGGAAAAATTATTTAGATTTAAAAAGGAAGGAAATTCTGATATATACTACAACATGGATGAAACTTGAGGACAATATGCTCAGTGAAATCAACTAAATATAAAAAGACAAATCCTGTAGGAATCCACTATATGAGGTACTTAAAACAGTAAAAAGTATAAAGACAGAAAGTGGAAAAGTGATGGACAGGGGCCATGGGGTGACGAGAATAAAATGTTATTGTTAATGTAGACAGCATTTCAGTTTTGCAAGATAAAAGTTCTGAAGATGATGGTGATGGTTTCATAATAATGTAAGTGTATTTAAAAACACAGAACTATAATATATACTTCGAAATGTTTTAAATGGCAAATTTTGTTATATGTATTTTACCACAATAAACATTTCAAAAATTAATTAAGCTTAAAATTAAATTATATTAAAAACAAAGGTAATAAATTCTCAAAACTCATATTAACTAATTATATTATTACTTTTTATTGTTTATGCTCTAGTGGACATTTATGACTATTACAGTTATATGAAGAAAATACCACATAACAGCATGATAATGCACTTTCAACAATACATTCAGTGACACTGTATCAGTAGCTTAAAATCAGCCTTGACAAGAGTGTTTATACATAGAAATTGGCAAACACTAGAGCTCAGAGCTTGATGTGCTATTTTATTGATTTTCTAAAGGAGAAAGTAATGGAGAATCTAAATAATGACTATAAATCTTAAAATTGTCACATTAATTAATTGACATTGCATTGTAAATTGGACAAAAAAATCATAAAATAATTTTCCTGTATTCAAGAAGTATTATTCAACTCAAAAAAGAATTCACTCAGTCATTAATAGATGAGTAATGTTCCAACATAGTGCTGAAACTAAAATAAGACTCTATTTAATACTAATAATTTGTACAAGGGTAAAAAATATTTTAACAGTAAATCACATATCAGATTTAAGTACAATCATTTTATTTTTCTGAAATAGGTTTATTGGATAGGATGCAACAGCAATTGTCAAATCATAGTTGAATTGTAACCTATATATTGGCTCTAGATATGGGAGTTTAACAAGTGATTTTGAGAATTTTGGCTATATAGAATTTACATTTGAAAATGGTGTGTATTTTATTAATTTTTATTTTAATATTTTGCTACCTATCATTTATACCAATACAATTTATACGATACATATGAAACACTATATGTACATATATATCTCTAAAATACTATAACATGATACATGTAATATATGTTTATTAATATTATATATAAAATGTATATACTTACAATGTATGATGTATAATACATATACATATTACATTATATATGGTATACTATAAACAATACTAGGTATATAACATAGTAACTTTGTATAATGTATTGCACATATAAATTATTATATATATTATAATATAATATATGATGTTATATATATGTATAGGTAGCAATGTTTTCTTTGAGATTTTTCTGTTAAACTGTATAGGTAGCAACTTTTTCTTTGGAGAGTTATCTGTTAAACATTTATGAGAACACTGCTGCTTGCACCCTCTCTGGAGTGGTGGTTGTTTATTCTGTCTTGTTACACCCTGCCCCAAGGTGAAGTTCTCCTTGCTGCCCATTGCTTTTCTTTCCCATATTATTCTTTACTGGCTTGCTCTAAAATGTAGCTTCTTTTGAATCTTTTCTCTCCTTATTACTGTCACTTGTTTATTTTTTAGTTACTCTTTCTCATTTATTAGGGTTTAGACTCTGGTATAGAGTCCATTACTCCACTCAATACTGCAAAATCTTCCTAGGTGTTATCAATATAAAAAATGAAAAATTATTTCAGAAACTAGCTCCTCAGTTTGTTCAACTGATCTTTAGCCCTTCTTCCCCAAAGGATTTTTTTAATATTATTATATCATTCATTATATATGATATTTGCTCTTGGCTCGGGAGAGCAAGTTTCAGGTAAGGGAATTACCTTCTATTTCTAAAAGTTTTCCTTATGAATAGATATAAATTTTTAGCTATCTGTTGAAATATGTTTTATATATCTTTGTTTTTCAAGTTAAGGCAGGCTTAACTACTACTCCAGATAAAGCATTATATCTAGTATATAGTGGTTTGGACTTTAGGAAGAAGATATTTGGTACAAAAAGAAACCTCACACATGCACACAGACATGTACAAAGATTTTAGGTATTATAGAAAATTCTTTCTATAATTCTATAATTTCTGTAATACTAATTTATCCATACTTATATTTTTACAAAAAATAAATTCACTGAACATACATTCTATTTGTACACATCATTCCTATTTCTATGTCAGATTCTTCTTGAATACTATGAAATATTTTCACAGAATCAGTTTTATTACTTTTGAATATCTAAAGCAACCAAAATATTGGAAAATTTTGTTCTATAGATAAGTTTTGACCACTTGCTTAATGTAATTAATAATTGCTAATACATAAGTTTTGCCTCAGGGAAAACTGTATTCTATTAATTTGGCTAAAATTGTTTAATTTACCCATTTACTACAGCACCATCTTATGTAGAAAATAATAATCAACTATGCATATTAAGGCTGAAGCTTCAAGGATTCCAAATTAGTGCAACTGTGTCTTCTGTATTTTTCAAAATCAAATAGATGTCCAACTTCTTTTGTGTTTTTCCTGTCTCAAGAGGATCTCCTGCTTTATTGATTGGTGATTTCCAACAATTTCATGGCTTCAAATCATAGACATGTTTATGATTTACAAGCTATATATTTAAAATATTTATCCTGGGTTGTCTGAGATGAGCTCCATAACTGTGCATCCTGTTTTCTATCCATCTCTGGGTAGAAACTGAATAGAAATCACAAACTGAAATACACCTATAGGAAATCTTAATTATTTCTCACCACAATCCAGATTTTTTCACTAAATGTGCCACATCTTAGGATACAGTGTCATTATGTTATCAGGTTTTGCATTGTAAAAATATAGAAATCATCTTGATTCCAATCTTAGTTCAGTATCTTATAATAACATAATGAAAAATAATAAGAAAAAAAGTATATAACTGAATCAGTATGCTGTACACCAGAAAATAACACAAAATTGCTAATCAACTACACTTCGATAAAAAAGAATGTTTACACAAAGGAAAAAAAATTCTCACCTAATTTATGAGTTGGACATATTGAATCTATCTCCACAATATATGTTTCAACTATCTACTCCTTTTTACCACTTCCGTCTGCCTCCATCAAGTTACCACTTCTTTTCAGATTTACTGTGTGTAAGTACCAACTATTGGATGTTTTCCTTATTTTACTTTCCTACTAATAGTTCTCCTCACCACAGCCAGAGGAACATTTAAAAATAAAAATCAAATATGACCTCTAAAGCTCTTTCTTGAGCTTCTATGATCTGACTTTCCACAACCTCCAACCTCATCTTAGTCACTGTCACACACCTCAGTACAGCTCAGCCATATTAGCCTTACTTAGATGAATTAAACAAAACTCTTTCTTAGCTCAAGGGTTTTGAAAGTTCTCTAGTCTCTAATGAAATAACGTTCCTCCTTCTTTTCCCAAGGCTGCTCTTTCACATAATGTAAAATTTACCTTTTACAGAATTTCCTTGACAATCATCTCCAAAAGAGTCATATACAACAGTCTTTTCATGCATTTTATAGCACTTAGATTATCATCATTTTTGTCTATAACACAAATGATAGATAAAAGTTGCTCAGAGAAAAGTCTTTCTTTGTATTTGCTGTTTGTCAAGTGCCTGCAGCACAAAATAATTAATATACCAAAGTGGCATATTTTGGTGTGGTATGTCCTGAACACTTACAGTGATATTTTGGGATGGTATAGTCTGCTACCTCCTTCACAAATGTGAGTAGAGAAGGTATTAGACTTGAGTGTAGCTGTGCCAAATCTGGCCAGCTCAAAGATAAGATCCAGAGGTAAGATTATGATTTAGAAGAGTTTCAATTTGGGCATAAATGATTGGTGAGAGAACCTTAATCATGCTCCTACATTGCCTGGAAAGAGAGTATACCTGAAAAGATTTTAGTCTTGGCTTAGCTTAAAAGCTGAACTGTATCTGAATTCTGAAACATAGCAGGAAGCCACCAAACTACATGCTGAAAAGCAAATACTTTCCAGTAGTACACTAAGTTTTCTCAATTTTGTGTCATAAAAAATGGGGATAAAGCTTCAAAAATAATAAAGGCTTAAAAACTGAGCTAATTGTATCAAAAATATGTGTTCAAATAAGTTTCTTCTATTGGATATAGCTTCTGTTTGATTTTCTACAATTATATTTAGTTTATTAAAAGCTAATGCAGACTTTTGTCTTCAAATCCAACATGTAAAGAGCTTGAAATTGTATCTACTATTGATACAGAAGGAAAAAAAAAAGATGGCAAATTGAAAACTACAGCTTTTCTTGGGCATCTTAGAAGACAAAGCTCTCAGACAAAACATCACCTTAAAATCTGGAGAGACAAGCATATCCAGAAAGAAATATAGCAGTGAAGACTTACTTATCTGGAAGAGAAAACACTGGAACAATAACACTAGTAGGATATCTGAATGGCAATTCTGCGGGTTTGCTAGAGGCTAGCATAAAAATGAGGAACGTTTAAGGGCCATCATTTTACAAAGGACTCACATTTTCACTTCCGTGGATTTTTCCTTCTAGGAACACCACCAAGTTCTCAGGGTGAGAATTTAAGAAAGATTCCCTACTATTTCCAGCAGCAGGGAGGGGAAGAATAATCATTGTGAAACATGTACAGAATCTTCTTTACAGCAAAGTTGCAAAGTTCTACTTTCCCAGGGAAAGGATTTTGCCAGAGGATAGTCCTGGAATTCTACCCAAACTAAGGGAAGGAGTTGATCACCACCCAACCCCATCCTACCTACCTGTTGCAACTAAAGGAAAAAATAAATATGGTTGCAGGTTCATGTTATCCAAAAATATAATTGAGAATGCTGCAATCAGGAAAATTAGTCAGGAAGGGGAAACCATTGGAAAAATTATTTTGAATGTCACAGCTCCATAAGACAGGCACACTATAAGACTGAAATGTAATCATAAAATTATAGAACGTTCCATCTCCTTTATGCCTTACCACCATATCAACATTTGATAGCATTTTATTGCAAAGAATTGTAAGACATAAACTTTTTCTTAAAAAGTAGGACTAAGGAAACACAAGGTAAAGATGGAAAAAAATTACATTAGAAGGCTGTGGTCCCTTTGCTACCTATATTTCAATAAACATAAAATACAGCCAAATTCCTATGAGATTTACACAAATACTGAAGACCTATTTATCTCTTTTAATACTACCTGACACAGCAAATTTGGCTTCCAAGAAAAAATAAGACTTTTTAAAGAAAAAACATACCCTAAAGAGACAAAGGCAATAATCATAGCCAGACCTAGTTATCACATAGATGTAGGAATTCTCATAAGGAGTTAAAGTCACTATGATCAAGATGGTAATGGCTATCATGGGAAAAGTAGACACCATTTAAGAATGTATAGGTAATATAAGTAGAGAGATAAAACGTCTAAGAAAGAATAAAAAGAAACTCTTAGAAACCAAAAAAAAAATAATTAATTAAATTAAATAAAAAATAAAACTGTTACAGAAATTAAGAATGCCTTTGGGGAAAATGACAGTAGAATTAATACACAAATGAGAAAATACTCTATGATTGTGATATATTAATGGAAACTTCTAAAACTGAAATGCAAAGAGAAGTAAGAAAAACAAAAAAATCCAACAACTTGGGATTATCCAATGGTGTGGTATATGTGCAACTGGAGTAAGAAAAGCAGAAGAAAAGGACAAGAGATTAAATAACATATTTCAAATGATAATTACTGAGAAATTTATAAAAACAATCATAGACAACAAACCACAAGTTCATGGAGCCCAGAGAGCTTCAGCAGGATTAAAACAGTTAAGCAAAAACACCCATATATATTTTATTCTCACTGCAAAAATGAAAACAAATGAAAAATTTTTAAAGAAGCCAGATAGAAGACTATCAAGGATAAAGAGGACTATTACATAATGTTGAAATGGTGAATTAACAAAAGACATTACAATCTTTTTATGTGTTTACAGAATAACTGAGTGTCAAAATACATGAGATAAAAGTGCCATAAAACTGCATAAAGAATTCTCAATATTTGAATAATTATTTCTCATTTAATAGTTGATAGATTAAGCAATCAGAAAATCAATATGAATATAGTTGACCAGAATAGAACTATGTGTTAAATTAATCTAATTGACATTTATATAATACTCCATCCAATAAGATTATGTGTTCTTCTCAAGCTCCACAAAGATGTACTATGAAACATACCCTGACAAGTTTAAAGGAATAAAATCATACAAAGCATGTTATCAGACCACAATGGAAATAAACTGAAAATTAACAGCAGAAAGACAAATGGAAAATCCCCAAATACCTGTAAATGAAAATACACACAACTATATAAATCGTGGGGAAAAGAAGTGCCAAGAAGGTTTTCTTTTTTTTTATTTTGATTCAGAAAAGAAGTAACAAAAATTAAGCATAAATCACTGTAATTGAAAACAGTAAAATAATAGAGAAAATTGAAAATCTCAGAAACTGGTCCACTGAAAAACTTTATAAAGTTGATAAATCTTTAGTTAGGCTAGCCAGGAAAAACAGAAGAGGGGTAAAGTTTGGTGCACAAATTACCAGCAACAGGGGAAAAAAGTGGTATTACTACTAATGCTATTGATTTCATACACATAAAAGATAATCAAGGAATACTATGAAAACCTCTATCCCTGCACATTTGATAACTTAGATTAAAATGATTACCTCTTTAAAAGATGCAAACTACCCAAAACTTACACATGGAAAAGTAGATGATCTGAATAGCATGGTATCAATTAAGGAAATTGAGGGAATCATTAACATCTTTCCAAATAGTAAGCACTAGCTCCAGAGAGTTTCACTGTTGAGCGCTATGAAACATTTATGAAGAAACATTACCAGTGTTTCAGTCTCTTCTAGAAAATAGAATCAGAGGGAATATTTCATAGATTACTTGATGGTTCAACATTATGCCACTACCATAAGCAGTTAAAAATATTACAAGAAAGGAAATACTCAGACACAAAAATCTTCAACAAAATATTGTGAAATCAAATTCAGCTATAGAAGAATTATACAACATGACAAAATTAAATTTATGTAAGACAGATTCAACATTCAAACTCAATGTATCATATCAAATTAGAAATGAGAAAAATAAAAATAATCATACCAATTGGCACAGAAATACTTTAGCATAATACATCAATGCACAATTGTCAATTTCCTTCCTGTATATCAGTAATAAATACATATAATTTGAAATAAAATGAATAAAAATACATGTTTTTCCAACAGAAAAAGTGACAACAACAAAACTCTGAAGTACTTAGATATAAACCAACAAAATACAGACAGGGTCTACATGAAGAAAACTACAAAATACTGATGAAAGAAATTAAAAGAATTCTAAATAATTACAAGATATTCCCAACTTTATTTACAGATTCAGTGAAGTCCAAAAAAATCCCAGGAAGTTATTTTGTAGACACACACACACACACACACAAAACGGAATATAAAATTAAATGAAAAGGCAAAAGACACAGAATAGTCTATACAATACTGGAAAAAAAATTTTGGAAGACTCACACTACCAAATTTCAAGACTTACTAGAAAGCTACACTAATCAACAGTGTTTAGCATTATTTAATACCAAAAATAAAATCAAATTAAATACTGTATGTCAACTAAATACCCCAAAAATAGACCACATAAATAAAGTCAACTGATTTTGGCAAAGAAACGGACAATTATATAAAGAAAGAATAAATCTTTTCCAGAAATGTTTCTGAAATCATCAGAGAATCATATACAAAAACAATCTCAAAGAAAAAATAAACAAAAACAAGAACCACTAGACCTAGACTTTACACTTTTCACACACACACACACACACACACACACTAAAGATAATTCATAGCCCTAAATGTAAAATGAAAAACTACAATAATTCTACAAGAAAACATGAGAAGGTGGGGCAAGGTGGTGGAGTAGAATGATGCTTGTAGCTCACCCTCTCCCACAAATACACCAAAACTCACATCCATGGACCCACCCAGCCAACCAGAACACCTGCTGAACTCTGACAGAATATTGCCCTCTTCAAAAGACAAAGATGCCATGAATCTGGTAAGAGAAAAGGAAAAAGAAGAAAAAGCAAAAGAGTGTGGAACTGGTCCAGTGGGGAGGGAGCAGCAAAGGAGGAATAGTGCTAGTTTGCTGGGTCTCCACTCTCCAACGGAGAGGTCAGCGGGATGGAGGGGGAACCTCTGAGGCTCAGATCTGTACAGAGCACACCATAACCAACAGAGCTAAGTTAAATGGGCACAGGGGGTCTCCGCAACTCCAAGCCCTAGAGACAAAACAGCAGGTAGGGGATGGGACATGCTGCCCAGCTGGGTGGAGGACTTGGGGGGAAGCTGCACAGATCAACCCAGGGGGACTGCAGAGTGCTGCATGCCATGAATGAGTGGGTACACAGGTCAGAACAACCTGGACCCTCCATAAAACAACACAGCTAACGTGCCGTGGGGGGAAGGGTGCCATACCCCATCTCTGAAAACACCACAAAGGTTTTTGGGAGAAGAGAGACAGGGCTCAGGCACAGACGCCATATCCTCTGGTGATTAGCACCCAGGCAGGGGGTGGGGGTTAAAACCTGAATCCATACCTAAGGGCTAAGCAGCCTCAAAGGCCAGAGGAGACCTGTTTACAGCTGGAGGCAGATAGAATCTTTCTGCCTTGGTACATCTGAGAACTCGAGCACCCAAGGTAAACAAGGAGCTGAGTTTTAGGCAAGGCAGTTCTGCCATCTTCCCCGAGCCCGCCTACAGAGCACAGACCCAGCACAGTGGGCAGCTGCATAGAGCAGGGGAGTGACAGGTGCTGGGAGAGGGCATGTGGCCACCCACCTTCCTGGCCGGAGCACAGAACCTGACCACAGTGTTGGGAGGGGGCTCGATCTGCTTGCCAACAGGCACTGGGAGCAGCACAGACAAGGGTACCAATGGAGGGCCTTTGGAAACAGCAAGCTGAGTTCATGAAACAGGGTGAAAACATAAAGACCTCTCGATAAAATCATTAAGAGCACACAGTCTCCACGAGAACACATTCCCCCACCTTTTTTTTTAATCTGTTCTATTTTCTATTATCTTTTTAATTTTTACTTTTTAAACAATTGTATATGCTTTCAGTTTTAAACCTTTTAAAGTTTTCTTTTAAAATATTTATATTATTATTATTTCAAAAAAACCACCACATTTCATTTTCATTTCTCTTGGTTTCGATCTCCTGTTACTGATTAAACACTGGTTTCAAATATTGTTTTTTGTTCCTTTCTCCTTTTTTTAAAATTTTTAAAAGATGTCTCAGCTCGATTGCTAGTTGAGTCAACTTACTCTTCGATTACTGATTACACAATGTTTTCAAAGCTTTTTTTCTCCCTTCTTTTAAAATTCTCTCTCTCTCTCTCTTTTTTTAAGTTTTATTCCTGCAAAGGCATTAGATAGATAAATAAATAAACTTCTTAAGGACCACAATAGATAACTGATACTCCATAAGCCACAGTGCCAGAGAGATATGAGCAAGATGAAAAGGCAGAGGAACCACTCCCAATTAAAAGAGCAAGAGAAATCCCCTGAAAGAACAATCAATGAAATAGACATTGATGACCTACTAGATCAAGATTTCAGAAAAGAACTGATCAAAGTACTGAAGGAACTAAAAGAGATAGTGTTTAGAGATATAAAATATGTCAAAAATGAAATTGAAGCTATAAAAAAGAGCCAAATAGAATTGGTAAACTCATTGGCTGAGATGAGAGCTGATTTAAAGTCTGTACAAGGCAGGCTACATAAGGCAGAGGAATGAATAAGTGATCTAGAAGACAGGACAACAGAAAGCACCCAATCAGAAAAGTTGAGAGATAAACAAATAAAAAGCTATGAAAATAACATAAGGGGCATATGGGATAATATAAACTGTGCCAATCTGTGCATAATAGGGATTCCAGAAAGGGAAGAAAGAACAAAGTGGATTTAAAAGATATTGGAAGAAATCATGACTGAAAATTTCCCAAACCTAAAGATGGAATCACATATCCAAGTACAGGAAGTGCAGAGGGTCCCAAACAGGAAGAACCCAAACAGACCCACACCAAGACATATGATAATCAAGATGGCCAGTGTCAAGGATAAAGAAATGATCCTAAAGGCAGCAAGAGGTAAACAAAGAGTGAGTTACAAGGGAATCCCCATAAGGCTTTCAGCTGATTCCTCTACACAATCACTACATGACAGAAGGGAGTGGCAAGATATATTCAAGGTCCTGAATGGAAAAAAGATGCAGCCTAGGATACTTTATCCAGCAAGGCTATCCTTTAGGATAGAAGGAGAGACAAAGAATTTCACAGACAAGCAAAAACTAGTAGAGTTTAGCAACACTAAAAACATGCTAAAAGTAATATTGACAGGTCTATTCTAAATAGAAAAGAAGCAAAATGCTAAAAAATAAGAAACTTATAACTTGAAAGGTGATAACTGTCATGAATTACAAATAGAATAAACATGGAATCGTAAAAGAATACATCTAAATCATTAAGAGTAGAAGACAGAAGCAAGAAAATATAGAGTATTTTTTTCTTTATTTTTAAATATTTTGTTCTCGGTAGGATGGGTTTGAGATTATATTACAATCAGTTTAATACAAACAGTTATAGTAATGGGTTAATAGACTTACAAAATAGGGTTACCACAAGCCAAAACATAAAAGTGAGTCACAAAAGCTAAATAAAATCCAAGATAATACAAAGGAAAATTACCAAACCACGAAAGGAAGAAGAAAGGAACAAAGAGGATATACCAAATGAACTGCAAAAATAAGTTCAAAATGGCAATAAACACACATCTATCGTTAATTACTGTAAATGTTAATGGACTAAATGCTCCAATCAAAAGACAAAGAGTGACAGACTGGATAATAAAACAAGAATCTTCAATATGCTGCATAGAAGACACCTACTTTAGGGAGAAGGACACATATAGATTGAGAGTGAAAGGATGGAAAAGGATATTCCATGCAAATGGAAAAACCAAAAAAGCAGGTGTAGCAGTACTGACTTCAGACAAAATAGACTTTAAAACAAAGGCCATATAGAAAGATAAAGAAGGACATTTTATAATGATTAAAGGAGTAATACAAGGTTAGGATATTACATTCGTTAATATATATGCATCCAATATAGGAACATCTAAGTACATAAAAACAATTACTAACAGAGACAAAGGGGGATATAGATGGGAATACAATCATTGTCAGAGATTTTAACACTGCATTAACAATATTAGACAGATCGTCCAGATAGAAAATTAATGAGGCAACAGAGAAATTAAATGATACAATAGAAAAATTAGATTTGGTGGACATTTCCAGAGCATTACACCTCCCCCAAATAGTATATGCATTCTTTTCAAGCACATATGGAACATTTTCTAAGATTGATCATGTACTTGGGAACAAAAGAAGTCTCAACATTTTCTAAGATTGATCATGTACTTGGGAACAAAAGAAGTCTCAACAATAAAAAGATATAAATTATCTCAAGCATCTTTACTGACCACAATGCCATGAAACTAGAAATCAACTACAGAGAAACAAAGGAGAACAAAAGGAAAACAAGGAGATTAAACAACATGCTATTAAAAAAACCAATGGGTCAATGAAGAAATCAAAGTTGAAATTAAAAAATACCTTGAGACAAATGATAATGAAAGCACAACCACACAAAATTTATGGGACACAGCAAAGGCAGTGCTAAGAGGGAAGTTCATAGTGATACAAGCCCTTTCTCAAAAAAGAACAATCTCAAATAAACAATCTAACCCACCAGCTAAAAGAATTAGAAAAAGAAGAGTAAAACTCCCCAAAACTCAGCAGAAGGAAGGAAATAATTAAAATAAAGATTTAAAAAACAATACAAAAAAATCAATCAAACCAAAAGCTGGTTTTTTAAAAAAGTAAATAAAATTGACAAACCTCTGATCAAACTCACAAAGAAGAAAAATGAGAGAGCACAAATTAGCAAAATAAGAAAGGAAAATGGAGAAATTACAACAAGCAAAATAGAAATACAGAATATCATATGAGGATATTATGAAAAACTATAGGGAACCAAAATGGATAACCTAGAGGAGATGGGCAAGTTTCTGGAAAAATACAGTCCACTAAGACTGAAGCAAGAAAAAACTGACCACTTAAACAAACTGATCACTAGAAATGAAATCAAATTAGCAATAAAAAAAACTCCCTACAAATAAAAGTCCAAGACAGGCGGCTTCACGGGGGAATTCTACCAAACATACAAAGAAGAATTCATACTAGTCCTCTTAAACTCCTTCAGAAGATTGAACAGGAGGGAATACTCCCAAACTCATTCTATGAAACCACAATCATCCTGATACCAAAACCTGGCAAAGACACTACCAAAAAAGAGAATTACTGGGCAATATCACTGATGAACATAAATGCCAAAATCCTTACCAAAATATTAGCAAATAGAATCCAACAACACACAAAAAGATTATACATCATGACCAAGTGGGGTTCATCCCAGGGACACAAGGGTGGTTCAACATATGCAAATCAATGAATGTAATACATCACATCAACAAGAATAAGGACAAAAACCACATAATCATCTCCATAGATGCAGAAAAAGCATTTGATAAAATTCAACACCCATTTATGATAAAAACTCTCACCAAAGTGGGTATAGAGGGAACATATCTCAACATAATAAAAGCTATATATGACAAACCTATAGCCAACATAGTACACAACAGTGAAGAACTCAAAAGCTTCCCACTAAAATCTGGGACTAGAAAAGTCTTCCCACTATCACCCCTCCTATTCAACATAGTCTTGGAAGCCCTAGCCACAGCAATCAGGCAAGAGAGAGAAATCAAAGGGATCCAAATTGGAAAAGAAGAGGTAAAATTGTCACTATATGTAGATCACACGGTTTTATATATAGAAGACCCTTAAAGGTCCACACAAAAACTACTAGAGATGATCAAAGAATTCAGCAAGGTAGCAGGTTACAAGATTAACGTTCAAAAATCAGTTGCATTTCTTTACACTAACGATGAATCAACAGAAAAAGAAAGTAAAGAAACAATCCCCTTTAAAATAGCACACAAAGTATACAATAACTAGCAATAATTTAACCAAGGAGGTGAAAGACTTATACATGGCAAAATATAAACCATTGATGAAGGAAATTAAAGAAGACTTTAAAAAATGGAAAGATATCCCATGTTCTGGATTGGAAGAATCAATATTGTTAAAATGGTCATACTGCCCAAGGCAATCTACAGATTTAATGCAAACCCTATCAAATTACTTAGGACATACTACACAGAACTAGAATAAATCATAATAAAATTTATATGAAACCAAAAAAGACCTAGAATTGCCAACACATCACTGAAGAAAAATAAAGAGGCTGAAAAAATAACTCTCCCAGACTTCAGACAATATTATAGAGCTACAGTCATCAAGACAACATGGTATTGGCACAAAAACAGATATATGGACCAATGGAACAGAATAGGGAGCCCAGAAATGAACCCACAAACTTTTGGTCTACTGATCTTCGACAAAGGAGGCAAGAATACACAATGGAATAAAGACAGTCTCTTCAGCAAATGGTGTTGGGAAAACTGGACAGCAGCATGTAAAGCAATGAAGCTAGAACACTCCCTTACACCACACACAAAAATCAACTCAAAATGGATCAAAGACTTAAACATAAGACAAAATACAATAAACCTCCTAGGGGAAAATACAGGCAAAACATTATCTGACACACATCTCAAAAATGTTCTCCTAGTGCAGTCTACACAAGCAGTAGAAATAAAAGCAAGAATAAACAAATGGGATGTAATTAAACTTTCAATCTTCTGCACAGCAAAGGAAACCATAAGTAAAACAAAGTGACAACCTACAGAATTGGAGAAAATTTTTGCAAATGATGAAACCAACAAAGGCTTGATCTCCAGAATATATAAGCAGCTCATAACATAACAAGAAAAAAATAAACAACCCAATCCAAAAATGGGCAGAAGACCTAAACAAGCAATTCTCCAAGGAAGAAATACAAATGATCAATAGGAACATGAAAAAATGCTCAATATCACTCACTATCAGAGAAATGCAAATCAAAACTATGATGAGATATCACCTCACACCAGTCAGAATGGCCATCATTCAAAAGTCCACAAATGACAAACGCTGGAGAGGCTGTGGAGAAAAGGGAATCCTCCTACACTGCTGGTGGGAATGCAGTTTGGTGAGCCACTATGGAAAACAGTATGGAGATTCCTCAAAAGACTAGGAATAGACTTACCATATCACCCAGTAATCCTGCTCCTGGGCATATATCCAGAAGGAACCCTACTTCAAAAAGACACCTGCACCCTAATGTTTGTAGCAGCACTATTTACAATGGCCACGACATGGAAACAACCTAAATGTCCATCAACTGATGAGTGGATAAAGAAGAAGTGGTGTATTTGTACAATGGAATTCTATTCAGCCATAAAAAATGACAACATAACACCATTTGCAGCAACATGATGTCCCTGGAGAATGTCATTTTAAGTGAAGTAAGCCAGAAAGAGTCTGAGATTTATGAAGTCATGCTAATTATGTGGAATCTAAAAAAGAAAAAAAAAGAACATAAATACAAAACAGAAACAGACACATAGACATAGAATACAAACTTATGGTTGCCAAGAGGGCATTGGGTGGGAAGGGATAAACTGGGATTTCAAAATTTGTAGATACTGACAGGCATATGCAGAATAAATAAACAAGATTACACTGTATAGCACAGGGAAATATATACAAGATCTTGTGGTAGCTCACAGTGAAAAAAATGTGACAATGAATATATGTATGTTCATGTATAACTGGAAAATTGTGCTGGAATTTGATACAACATTGTAAAACAACTATAACTCAACAAAAAATTTAAAAAAAAAGAAAACATGGGAGAAAATCTATATGATGTTGAGGTTTGTTAAATTAAAAACTTTTGAATAAATATGCATGAACCCATACCAATGTACATATATTTGAATAAATGAATAAATGGGTAGAATAGACAATTATCCATGCAGAAGGACATCAATAACTGATGTGGATACTTGTCTATTAAGAAGGTGAAGAATTCATTACTCGTCACTCTTTTAGTGTGGGTTTCACATAAGTAGCTTCCTTACAAATAGTACAGTATGGAAAGTGGGGGAAAAATAAACTTTACAGTGAAGAAGCTTAAACAAAACTCAACTCATGTTCTCAAGGTCAGCAAAACAGTGATATGTCATGTTGATGGAACATAACCTTGACATCATGTGAAGAAAATAGCACTTTGTCTCTGTCATCTTCTTTCAAAAACACCAAAACCCCAGACAGGAAAAGGAAAAGGTCAGACATATCCTAATAGTGTCATATTCTGCAAACCACCTGAACATTAATCCTCAAAACTGTCAAGATCCTCAAAAACCAGGGTAGTCCAATAAGCTGTCACAACGAAAAGTAGCCAAAAATGACGTGCCTAGATGTAATGTGTCTTGGATAGGTCCTGAAAGAGAAAAAGGAAAATAGCAGACTTTGACATGCTCCAGGGTAGTGTTTTTGATATAATTTTTGTTTCTTTTTCTTTTGTTGTTATTGTTATTTCTTTTAACGAAAATGTGTTCAGGCTCATCTTTTCATGTGTAAGTCTTAAGTCAGCTATTTCTCCAAGGACATCTAGTTTCTTTTACAGGAGAATAGCATTTAGAAACCAACATCAAGGCACTGTATATGTTCATTGCTATCATAATGGAACTAGAAATTGTATGCAGTTTATTTTGGTACAAATTTGTTAATATGGATTTCTGTATTTCTATGCATGTATAATTGAATTAGCAATACTTCATAAATCTCAGACTCTGATTCTACACACAATATACATTCCAGCTTCTCCCTCTTGCTTACTTGTATCTTCTGTTTTTGACAATGGGAAACCTGACTTTGACTACCATTCTTTTACTTATTTAACCCCAGTACACAGGGACAGTAGCTTCAGAATTGCTAGCCCATGCCTCTGTGAGGGAAAAATAAAAAAAAAACTAATTTGATTAGAGATTTTAAGTATTTTTATTTTTGTTTAACCTTACAGATTATGATCAAAACAGTTACCAAAGTTATCTAGGTCAGCTCCGTTTTTCCCTGCTTCCTTCAGTGAGGTTGCATGATGCATTTGTAATACAGTTTAGTTTCCATCCTAAGATCTCCCAAAATCCTATTCCCCCTTTAAAGGAGTTTCTCAATCCATTTTCCAAATTATTTGTACCTTTTGAATTTCCATCGGTAATCAATCTAAGTTCCTATTTCTCCATGTCTTTACTAATATTAGACATTTTCTTTATTTTTCTTTCTTTCTTAAATTTCCATTTTAATTGGTCTATTTCTGTGTGGTTTCATTTTGCATTCATTTAATGACTTGATGTTGAACACCACATGCTTATCTAATGTCACTATGCTTCCTTGGTGTCTGTTTATATTTTTAGAACTTTTGCCCCTTTAAAAAAGTACCTGTTTTCTTATGCACTCTATGTATATTTTGAATGCAAACCTTTTATCCAATATATATTTATAAATAAGCTCCCTAATCGGTGACTTGTTTTTTTTTTCATTATCTTAAAATTTTCTTTTAGAAAACAAAGAATGTTCATTTCCAAATGTATTCTTCTTTTATAGGTTGTATTTTAGCACCATATCCAAAAACTTATCAACAATAACTGCACTCATGTTCATGAACATTTTTGTTCTCATGTTTTCTTCTGTAAATTTTATAGATTTGTATTTTGGTAGATATATTTTGAGTAAGTTTTTATAACACGAAAATTGTATGTCCAGATCCTCATTGTTTTTCCTGAATTTGCATATAAATAGTTCCAACAGCATTTTTTCAAAGAGACTAGCCATTCTCTTTAAGGTAGGCTTTATATTTTTATCAAAAAATCAGAAGTAACTACTTCCACACTCTCTATCCCATTGGATTGTTCAGTGTATTTCTTATTTTACTAGTGTTATGGTGTCTTGATTACACTAGCAATATAGTAAGACAAAGTTGGGTAGTGTGAGTCCTCCAAATTTATCCTTAAATAAGTGTTTGGCTATGATGGTATCTTTGCTCTTCCATATACATTTTATAATCAACTTGTTCATATTAACAAAAATAATTGTACTGTACACCAGAAATTGACACAACATTGTAAACTGACTATAACTCAGTACAAAATTAATAAATTAATAGAAAACAATTGGTGGAATTTTTAATGGAGCTTAGTCAAATTTGTAGATCAAATTAGAAAGAAAAGACATCTTAATGAGTTGTCCAGTCCTTTGACATCTCTCTCCATTTATTTATTAATCCTCCTTTGATAGCTTTCTGTGGTGTTTATTGTTTTCAGCATGCATCCTCTAAACTACTTTCTTTAATGCTTTTTGTGTTAGATTTTCATGTTGAATATTTATACTATTTACTACTAACATAAAGGAAAATGACTAAATTTTGTATATACTAAACTCATTAGTTCTAGGATTTTTTTGAGTGGCTTTTTGAGGATTTTCTACATTGACAATGATATTTATTTCAAATAAATGATTTTGTGAGTAGACTTTATGTACTGTATATTTGAATTTCCTTCAGTGACCTTTGAGGAATATTGATAACAAGTATGACTTATTTTAAATATGTATATTCTTCTCATCTGTGCGTTTTGTGCTTCATGATGATCAGAATTTATACTATATGGATCCCAGTTATATTAGTGTTAAAAATCACACTGCATTTTATTGTAATTCATATGTTTATACATTATTCTCATCCTGTAGATTACAAGATTCTAAAAAATTAACACTATGTCTTATATTTGTGTTCCTAGCACTTGTCATAATGTTTATGAGTATGAAATGAAATATATTTATTTATTTAGATATTTTTAAAACATGCAACATTTTTAGTATACTTATACTGTGGTAAACTGTTATCATCACCACTGTTTCCCAGGGCTCAATATAACACTAGCCTTGCAACAATGCACTTCTATGCTTAAAAATGTGTTTGCTTCTAATTTTCCTATAAGTCTACACTGCAAACCAGTTAGGCTGACAGTACTGATTAAAAGCTGGCCAATGTTAAAAGAAGTCTTCCTGTGTTAACATTCCAGTTCTTAAGCTTATTATAGTAGAGGAATTAACTTAACCTCTATGTGAATATATATATATATAATGATAAATACAATAGTAAGCCATGATCCTTTATTTATATTTAATTTTTCTCTGTTTTGTTTAACATTTTTATTGAGTTATAGTCATTTTACAATGTTGTGTCAAATTCCAGTGCAGAGCACAATTTTTCAGTTATACATGAACATACATATATTCATTGTCACATTTTTTTCACTGTGAGCTACCACAAGATCTTGATATATTTCCCTGTGCTATACAGTACAATCTTATTTATCTATTCTGCATATGCCTATCAGTATCTACAAATTTTGAAATCCCAGTCTGTCCCTTCCCACCCACTGCCCTCTTGGCAACCATAAGTTTGTATTCTATGTCTATGTGTCTGTTTCTGTTTTGTATTTATGTTTTTTTTTTAATTCCATGTATGAGTGATCTCATACGGTATTTTTCATGTCTTTCTGGCTTACTTCACTTAAAATGACATTCTCCAGGGACATCATGTTGCTGCAAATGGTGTTATGTTGTCATTTTTTATGGCTGAATAGAATTCCATTGTACAAATACACCACTTCTTCTTTATCCACTCATCAGTTGATGGACATTTAGGTTGTTTCCATGTCGTGGCCATTGTAAATAGTGCTGCTACAAACATTAGGGTGCAGGTGTCTTTTTGAAGTAGGGTTCCTTCTGGATATATGCCCAGGAGCAGGATTACTGGGTGATATGGTAAGTCTATTCCTAGTCTTTTGAGGAATCTCCATACTGTTTTCCATAGTGGCTCACCAAACTGCATTCCCACCAGCAGTGTAGGAGGATTCCCTTTTCTCCACAGCCTCTCCAGCGTTTGTCATTTGTGGACTTTTGAATGATGGCCATTCTGACTGGTGTGAGGTGATATCTCATCATAGTTTTGATTTGCATTTCTCTGATAGTGAGTGATATTGAGCATTTTTTCATGTTCCTATTGATCATTTGTATTTCTTCCTTGGAGAATTGCTTGTTTAGGTCTTCTGTCCATTTTTGGATTGGGTTGTTTATTTTTTTCTTATTATGTCATATGAGCTGCTTATATATCCTGGGCATGATCCTTTACTTTTATGGCAAACATTTCTCAATATAAATATTAAAATATGAATCTATACAATGCAAACACTTCATAAGTATCCCTCTTCTTTCTTCTCCTTTTCTTATTCTGCTATTCTCCTCCTCCTTCTTGTTTTCATTATTACTGTTGTTAGCTTCTCTTAAGTTCACTTCTACACTGTATTACCTAGAGAGACTGAAACTTTCCTTTGACTTAATATACCTTCAGAACAAATCTGCACTCAAGTGAACTTTGTTAATTCAGGAAATCATTAACCAATTGTTGACTATGTTATTTAGTCTTTATTTAAATCCATGTTTAGAAACCAACTTTAAATTGGTTCAGAGTTAAAAAAAAAGAAAAAGAAAGAAAGAACAGAAAGAAAATCAGACTTTATCATAAGGATAAAAGAGTCAAGAGTGCTTTGCCTCTGATATTATAGGTACTCAAAAATCATTAGTTTTTTTTTTTTTCCTTCTGAAGTGCATATGTCTAAATGAGAATCCCTCCAGGGATGTTATCCATCCCTGGAGAATGTCAGGGATGGATAACAGAGAAACTGTTGTTTCAGTTTTTAGATTATAGGCCACATGTCATGATGACTTCTATCTTTCTCTTGATGCTAATGCTCTAAACCGGGAAATATTTTTAGGTCGCAAGATAGGTGTTTATGTTCTCTTCATAAACACTTTTTATTCAACAGGTTTTTATTCTTGGTTAGTTTTTCAGTACAAAAATGTCCCCAATATGTCAATTTTAGGCTAAAGTGAGTTACACATTCATGCAAAATATAAACATACAAAATGTGCTTAAATATGCTATATAGTAATCCTTTTTAAACAAATATTATAATCCTTGGATGTATCTTCTCATATTTTCAAGATATTACTAAGATATTTCAGAATAATGCAATTATCTCAAACTATCTTCAAGAAAAGTCACATTTTAACTGAAATAAATTATTTTTACTCTTGCTGCTTTCTTAAAATGTATACTTCAAAGTCAGAAATTAGATAGAGGATTGCTGATTTGTGTTTTAAAGAACTTGAAGATTTTACACTTATGGGATTTGTCTTTAATTTAAAGTAATAATATATTAAATTAAGCTTAATACAATGGTGGATACATATTTTAAAACAAACCCAAATTATAAATTGTAAAAAGTTGACAAAAAGCACAAAATCCAGAAAACAGCACAAAAGCCAGAAGAACAATTAAGAAATGTTTTGTGCTCTGCCTGATTGTATAAATAGTCCTTTTTTCTGTATGTAATGTTAACTTATTCTGATAATAAAACGTTCTCCTAGTAATAATCATCAGCTTATGATGTTCATACAAATTATAATTATTAGGTTTATTAAGTAGTATCTGTGACTCTGAAAAGTACACTGCAAATGTGACCTCTTATCTCCTTTCCTTAGCACACTCATCTCTGGCAAAGAAATTTGCAGGGAACTTCCCAACACATCTCTTAACTTTTCCTCTTTTCTGTTCTAAATGTATCCTTCTGTGGTTGCCAAAGTGATCTTTTGAAAATTAAAATAAAGTCTTATGACTTGTCCACTTAAATATATTATTCTAAGAACTTAGAATCAAACTTCTTTTTATATAATCTCGCAAGTTCTCATATGAGCAGACCCTTACTCATTCTTGTAGTGGCCAACTCTACTACTCTTTCCCTGTGTTCAATATACACTCTTTGCACTGGTCAGTTTCGATCTCTTCTCACCTTAGAGAATTTCACCACATAGGTTCCAAGACTTGGAGTTTCTCCCTCCTCAGCCTTTCACATAGCATTTAAACAACACTCTTCATCTTTTGCTATAAATACTGTCTCCTCAAAGATGATTTCTATGGTCATCTCATATTAGCAATTCACAGCTCTTTCCAAAAAATCATTAATCTCTGTCATAATGTCATTCTTTATTATTTTAATATAATTAAGTATATATTAAATATTGTAATACTAGATAATAATAGTATGTTAACAATTAGACATTAACCATTTTGTCTTTATTTTTTGTCTATTTTTAAGCAAACAAACAAGAGATTTGTGTCCCATCCCTCACTCAATTTTGTGTCATCTTACGCATGATGTGAGATATGAATTGTGAAGAAGAAAATGAAAAGACTCATTTAAAATGGGATTTTAGATTTTGATGTCTGGAAATCTAAGTTACAGGGATGGATAACAGAGACAAATGAGTGTCAACAAGAAGAAAAGAGTTGAAACAGGAGAATGAGTGGTGATATATTCCAAATCTAGTAGAGGATGATGTTCTATAGATACAGATGCCCATATGACACTACCTTGCAGAAACACAAGGATGCGGTTTCAACTCCAGATAGACCATTTCATGGTTTAAATTGAAATGCTCTAGAAAATACAAGTGTTAGATTAAATATAGTATATCATAACTTTAGGACACTACTGAGCTTAGAGAAGGAGCTCTTCAAAGGTAGCCATGATGGGATAAAGATACAGGCGATTAACCTGCATTTTTTTTTTTACATTTTTTTCACATTTTTTTCTCTGTGATTTATCATAACATTTTGTGTATATTTCCCTGTGCTATACAGTATAATCTTGTTTATCTATTCTACAATTATTTTTATCATCACAGTTGAAACTTGTTTTTGTGTGACCCTTGAAAAAGGAACAAGGTCCAAATATCACATTAGATTTAATTTCCTGCCCTCATTATAAGATAGGACTTCAGAGTCAATTTTAATAAGATTTTAAGTTAACAAAGAAAAGTGAATTTTTGTTCACACATCTGAATTTTTGTGTAAGAATCACATGGAAAATATATTAAATATTTGTTCTTTAATTGTTGTTTCTCAAATATGTGATCAAGGTTTACATCTGCTTGAATGAATATTACATACCCCAAAACTAATAACAGTCTTACTGATACAGAATAGTGACACAGTACTTACTTTCATTAATCAATTAATAAAACACAATCCAATTTTTGCGGAAGATCAAAGAGAAGCTCAGTGAAATAAAATAACCTGGCCAAAATGAACTATTTAATGCATGAGTTTGCATTTGCTTATAAATCTTGAGCTGTTAGTCACTGTGCTGAAGCTTCCTCTGTGTAAGAAGATGACAACAAAAAAACTGTTAGCTCAGCCATTTATAGCATTTATAAAAAATAATGAAGCATGAGAAAAAACAGAAAATGAGTTAAGATAAGTATCTAGAAGAGTGAGAAACAGAATATATTGAAACACATTCAGGAAGGTTAATCAGATATCTTTTTTTTTTCCTGAAAAATGTTCTTTACTCAAACATTTAAGGAAATGTTGGTAAATTTAGGTAGCACAAATCACGCAGCAAGTTGTAGAGGCAGGAGTTGTGTTTATGAGTTAGCTTCTATTGTTTAGAAGTTTGGATTTGGGACCAGTGTCATAAGTCAGTGGTAGAGCTCATGCTTTGCATGCTCGAGGTCCTGGGTTCAAACCCGGTACCTCCATTGGAAAAAAAAAAAAAAGCTTAGATTTGGCAAGACGAGTGAGCAAAAATAATGGGGAGCTAAAGTGATGCCAGGAGTCACACAGTAAATCATTTAGTCTATCAGTGTCCCTATAACATCATTTTCTGTTTTATCTAGATCTCATTTATTTATGTTTGTTTTATATTTTATATCAAGATTTACCAAAAGTATTTTATTTTTGAATAGTTATTTGCAGAATTGCACTGCAAATATTCTTGTCAGTGCATTTCTACAAAGTAAATTTTACCATGTGTAAAACAAATCCTTCTAATAATTATTGTTAGATTATTTCCTGATAGTTATTTTATTAGATGTTAATTTTACTATTGATTACTACAAATTAACATTTTTCCCATCTTTAAACTTAATCACCTCTAAAAATAAGACACAGCATAATTTTCTTCTGAGATCTCTTTATCACCATTTAGAATATAGATATTATAGTAAAAATAAGTTTCCCAAGAAAAAAGGTAATTTTTCTTCCTATGTTAAATAAGTCAATAATAATTAAAATAAAGTAGAAGGAAAAGAAACAGCTATTATGAAGTAGCATAATTATGATTAATAGTTCCAATAGGCAACAAGATGATTTAAAAAGATTAAAAATGATGAATGTGTTGTATATGACAGTAGAGAAAATGCAACCTCTGTCTTAGAATCAGAATTTGTATGTAGTTTCTTGAGGCAGATACTAGTTCCCACATCACTAGTCTATGTCAACCAGGGCGAGCAAGAGCTGTTGAAGTGATAAATCTGAGGAAAGATAGAAGTAGCACTTTTTTTCCAGAGGCCAACAGGTGTGGCTCAAAATTCTGAAATAAGTTCAGTTTAAGAAGCTGTTTCAAATGTCTCCTACAAGGTGATGAAACCTCTGTGGTTAGCAGATAATTGGGGACAAAGTTTCTGGAAGTAAAATAAAAATCACCAACCTTTGAGCTTCCTGTAGACCCATAAGCTCCATGTGAGACTCACCTCATTATCTGCAAGTGTTCCTATTAAGGGGAATTACTACTACAATTAAGTGGGACACCATGTCATCAGGTTTAATTTAGTCCATGGAAATGGTGCCAATTAAGGGCATGTTCTGTTGAAAAGCACATTCCAATTAATACAAAGAACAGTATTTAGTGAGAACATATAAAAGTAGAAAAAAATGATCAAAATTATGACAATTTTGTGGCAACACAAACTAAATGGAAAAAATTATTCTGTGAAGTAAATTTTAATATTATTATTATTTTAAATAAAACACTTTTAACAAAACAATATCATGTTCAATTAACTATATATGTAAAGCATAACATGTTCAATAATAAAAATTATTTTATAATAAATGTATTTTCCCAAAAATAATTTTAAAAAGACATTTCTGCTAATGCTTGTCATTGAGGTCACCTATACATAGTTTATACTTTTGCATACTTAACTCAATGATGCAATATTTTTTCATAAGATTTTACATATACTTTGATTTCCTTTATTTAAATAAATTCTATCTGCTATTTATTTTCCTTCAATTTAAATAGAAAACTGTTGCTTTTTCAGTTTTCAGACTAAGGTATACCTAACAGATTTTCACTATAGTTAGAGGGTAATTTCTAATACTATTACACTGAGAAATCAGAATATGCGCCAAAGTTCTAAATTTGCACAGTAGTAAAGATTAATCTAGAGGATAAATACATTTTTCATACACTTTCTTAGTTTAAAGCCCAGAATCCTCATGTTTAAGAGGATAGAGGAGTTGAAATGTGATTAAGGAAATCCCTTCTAAGAGAGTACCATGTAATACACTTTCTAAAAGGACACATTTCTAAGAGTAAAAGAGGATACTATTAGTTATTTTGTCAAATCATTAGGCATCAAATTAGAATTTTCTCAAGCAGACTAAGAATTTTATATTGATATTAACAAATAGTTTAATAAATATATGTGAGAAAAGAGAAAAATTTACCTTTGCACTTTATAGGCCAGAGCATAATTTTTAATTTACATACTTCTTCTGACTTAGAAGATAGTGCTGTAAACTATGAAAATATTTTGAATTATTACACATATCCCATTTCAATCTAGTATAAATGGTGTTAAAGAAACATTATCTTGTAATATATAACTTTCTCTGTGATATTCTATATGCATCACATATGGCTATATACGTTACACTTTAGTCAAAAGCAAATTGTCTCTTTTTTCATTTATCTCAAGAATTCAAAAATAATTACAAAAGACATTCTAGAAGGAAGATTATACAATAAGGAAGAAAAATATATGGTAAAAAGTGAAAGGATTGGGAAAAATTTGGGATTATAGATTATGGAACAAAGTTGAACTGGAAACAAATTCAGTGTCAGTGGAGGAGACTTTAGATGTAGAATAGAAAGCCAAGACATACCAAACTGTCATCTTTGTTGCAACTGACATTCTCACTAGTTTGATATTTACAAGTACCTAATTCAGGTACAAATAAAATAAGTCTTACTAAAAGAAATAAAATTTAAAGGAAAACTGACATACTATTTTTTTCTGTAACAATAATCAAAATCTTTTCACTGCTATGTCTAGCTCTAAGAGTGACACTAATCACAGTGAAAATCAAAGTATTAAGTACCTGAATTTATCCACAGAGATTTATAGGTCACTTTTATTTTTAATATTTTAATAATAACATTATTAATATTTAATAAATATTGAATGCCTATTTTATTTAATAAAACAATCACTTTTATCATTCATCCCCAGAGATAAATTTATCTCCATCAGTTCATGGCAAAAACTAAATATTAATTACTCTCAGAATGAAGAAATACTGTCAATTTCTAAGTAATAACAATATTAGACATAACATTTTATTTCTATTTTGCACCCTGTTTTCTGAAAATGAGTGGAGAGGAGTGGGACAGCTTTAGAAGTACTGGACAGGGATTTTCATTTGAACAAACAGGAAGTTTCTATAAAAGGAAAGTCATTTTTGACTCTAGGGCAGAAAATATGTAAACAAAGAAAACAACACAATATCTAAACACAAAATTTAACCCTAAGGTAACTATTTATCCAGTCTTTATTTAAGTTTATTCATTTACATATTTTGGCAAAAAAACATTTCAACAGCATCTAACATTTACTAACATATAATGTGAGATTTATGTTGACATCTCCAAGTACCATATGCATTTCTTTTTATTTTGGACTTCTGTAAGTTTAGAAACGTTGATAACTTTGTGATCCTAGTTAGGAGAATGTATGTGAGCACATACATGTACCAGAGTGTGAGGAAAGCAGCAAAATAAGCCAACATTTTGTTATAGATACTATGTAGAAAACTAAAAACATGCTACATTTGTTTAATTAAATGCCACACCTTTATAAATCTGCATGTATTTCTTAGATATGAGGGAACTTGACCTAATCTCTGAGAAATACTTCATGAAGATATTGAATGTTTTTAAAAGATTTTATTTCTATGAGTTTTCATTTTATAGAAACAATGAAAAGGTAGTACAGAAAAGTTCTATGGACTTTATGCCTAGTTTCTTGTTATTAGCATCTTAATTTAGAATGGCACATTTGTTACAAATAAAGAATCAATGTTGGTACATTTTTATTAATTAAAGTCAATACTTTATTCCAAGGATTTTTATTTATAACTAATATATTTTTCCTCTTACAAGATCACATTCAGGTTAAATTACACTTAGTCTCTTTAGGCTCTTATTGGCTGTAACACTTTCTCAGACTTTGTTTTAGTGAACTTTAGAGTTGTGAGGAATGGAATTTTGTAAGAATGTCTCTCTGTTGGAACTTGTCTATTGTTTTTATCATATTAGACTGGGGTTATGGGTTTTGAAGAGAAAGTCCACAAAGGTGAAGTGCCATTTTTGTCACATTCTATTATGAATACAGTCTATCAGTAGGTTTGTCACCACTGACGTTGGCCTTGATTGCATGGCTGAGATAGTGTTTGTCAGGTTCCTTTACTATAAAGTTCCTATTTTCCCCCTTTTCCAAACTATACTCTTTGGAATCATTGTGCACAGTGCACACCTAAGAACTAAGAATTTATGCACTCATTCATTTAGGGCAAGAGTTTCTACATTATCTGGAATTATTTTAGACAGAAAATGTCTATCTTCTCCCCCATTAATATTTAAATTTTTTATGGATGTATAGTTGATTTACAATGGTGTGTTAGTTTCAGGTGTACAGGAAAGTGATTGAGTTATCAGATTCTTTTCAGATTCTTTTTCAATATAGTTTATTACAATATATTGAATATAGTTCCCTGTGCTATACAATAGGTCTTGTTGTTTATCTATTTTAAATATAATAGTGTGTATCTGTTAATCCCAAGCCCCTAATTTATCCCTCTCCACCTTTGACTTTGACCTGTTTGTTTCCTATGTCTATGAGGTTATTTCTATTTCATAAATAGTTTCATTTGTACCATTTTTTTAGATTTCATGCATAAGTGATATCATATAATATTTTCCTTTCTATTTAACTCACTTCACTTAGTATGACTATCTCTAGGTCGATCCATGTTGCTGCAAATGGCATATTTCTTTTTTATGGCTGAATAATGTTCCAATTGTATATTTATAACACAACTTATTTATCTATTCATCTGATGACAGACATTTAGGTAGTTTCCATGTCTTGGCTATTGTAAACACTACTGCTATCAACATAGGGGTGCATGTATCTGTTTGAATTAGAGTTTTTATCTTTTCCAGATATATGCCCAAGAGTGGGATTGCTGGATCATATGGTAACTTTATTTTTATTTTTTTAAGAAGCCTCCATACTGTTCTCCATAGTGTCTTCACCAACTCACATTCCTACCAACAGTGTAGGAGGGTTCCAATATCCAGTATTTATTATTTGTAGACATTTTGATGATGGCCAGTCTGATCAGGATGAGGTGATGCCTTATTTGAATTTTGATTTGCATTTCTCTAATAATTAGCAATGTCAAGCATCTTTTCATGTACCTGTTGGTCATCTGTATGTCTTCTTTAGAGAAATTTCTATTTGGGTCTTTTGCCCATTTTACATTGGGCTGTTTGTCTATTTTTTATATTGAGCTGTATATGCTGTTTTTGTGTTTTGGAAATTAATCCCTTGTCAGTCACATCGTTTGAAGCATTTTATCCCATTCCATAGGCAATCTTTTTGTTTTGTTTATGATTTCCTTTGCTGTGCAAAAACATTTGAGTTTAATTAGGTCTCATTTGTTAATCTTTGCTTTTGTTTACATTAATCTAGGAGACAAATTCAAAAAATCATTGCTGTGATTCATGTCAAAGAGTGTTGATCCCACCAGGAGTGTTCATCCTTTAAATGTTCCCCAATATGTCTTCCACCAGTGTCTATGTCCCCCAAGATGAGCTGTAGTCACCCCTCTCTCCCCAGCATATCCAAGTGATTCTCCAAGACCAGCAGGTAGGTCTGGACTAGGACCCTATCAAATTACTAGTTTTGCTTTTGGTCCTGGTTTGCACGAGATTCTGCATGTGCCCCTTAAGAAAGAATTCTCTCTGTGGGGCTCCTGCAATTAAGCCCCACTTGCCTTCAAAGCCAAAACTCTGGTGATTTGTCTTCCTGGTGCCAGACAAGCAGGCTGAGGAGCCTGATATAGAACTGAGAACTCTCATTCTTGGCAGGGAACCTCTGCATTATAATTAATCTCCAGTTTGTGGGTGACTCCCTTTGTAGGGGTGGCGTACGGGTTTCGGTTATATTACAAATCCGTCTCCTCTTACCCGTATTGTCGTGGTTCCTTCTTTATGTCTTTAGTTGTAGTAGATCTTTTCCGGTAGGTTCCAGTCATTTCCATTGTTGATTGTTCTGCAGACAATTGTGATTTTGGTGTGCTTGTGAGAGGAGATGAGCTCATTTATACTCTGCCATCTTGGCCACTCTTTAACTTTTCAAACCCAGCAAAAACCCCGTCTGTCTTTTCAAGGTAGGGAGTCTGATTCTTCTAAAGATATGTGTGTAATAGCCCCACTGTCTGCTCCTCCCATTATGTTTTTTTTTAATGTGACCATTTCTTTATAACAGTATGAACTCATAGATACTTAAATTGTACCGCTGACATTTTTATTGTCTTTTAAATTTACCTTTTTACAGAAGTTACATAACTGGAATCATAAAATATATAGTCAATTTTTAGATTGACATTATTCTCTTAAATATATTTATTTTAAATTCATCAATTTTAATTTGTTTGCTCTTTTTTTTATTTCTAAATACTGTTTCTTTATATGTATGTAATGCAATTTGTTTATCCATTCACTTATTGGAACTCACATTTTGGATTCTTTCAGTTTGGGGTGATTATGAATACAGCTATGATAGACACCCACATTTAACTCTGATGTATACTTTTTTTTAATCAGTTATTAAGTATCTAGGAACATGATAGCTGGATCTTCTTTGTAAGAAATCTCCAAAATGTCTCCCAAGTGGTTGTGCCATCTTGCATTCCCTATGGCAATAATTCAGAGATCCTGGTATTCCACATCTTCACTAGCGTTTAGTGTTGTCAGTTTTGGGGTTTTAATTTTTCTAATCATTGTGTAGTGCTATCTCAACATCACTTTAATTTGCAATTTCTTAGTGACAAATATTCTTTTTTCCTTTAATTATTTGCTGTATGTCTTCTTTGATGAAAAGTCTGTTTATATCTCTTGTTCATTTGTAAATTGTGTTGCTTGTTTTTTCATTGTTGAGATTTAGATTCCAGTGTATAATTTAGAGACAATTATTTTATCAAATGTGTATTTTGCAAAAATTTTCTCCATCAGTGGCTTGTCTTCTCATTACCTTAAGTTTCTTTCACAGGACAGAGATTTTTAATTCTAATAAAGTCTTACTTATTTTTTTTTATGTATTTTGCTTTTGCTGTTATATTCTAAAACTCACCACCTAATTTTTCTTCTAGAAATTTTATGATTTTGCATTTTGCATTAAGGTCAATAATCTTATCTTTCTTTATGTTTTGTGAAAGGTGTGTTGTGTGTATGTAGTTTTTTTTATATTTTTGGGTATGAAAAAATTCCCAATTTTTCTCACATCATTGTTGAAAAGTCTGTCTTTCCTCATTGAATTGCCTTTGTCAAAGATCAGTTTACTATTGATATGTTTATTTCTCAGCTTATCTAATCTGTTCCATTGATCTATGTGTCTATTCTTTTACCAATACTATGTAATTTCAATTACTGCAGCTCTGTAATGTGTTATTATCCAAGTAAAGTTATCTCAGCTGTGATTACTTGTCTTACATAATTCTAGATCTAGAGCGGAGGGACTTCTGTGTGATATCATTTATTTGATAGGTCCAAGAAAATTAATTGACTTTGTATTTTCCAGTTTGACTTCTTTTTTGTCATAAAGTTGGGAATGCCAACATTCAAATTCTTATATGTTAAAATTTAACTGAAACTGGAAAGCTGTATCTATATTACATATAGATATAATACATATATAAAATGTTAACACAAAATTTATAAAAAATCCAATGTTTTCCACTGAATTACTCTATTGTTCAATTTAATAAAGATAACAATAACAACATGGGAAACATTGTCTATCAAGTTCTCACTGAGTCCATAGAGAAAGTTGGAAGGAACAAACTTTTCCTCCCAACTATTAGAAATTCTAAACTAATTAGGATAGAGAGATAACATGTTATCTTGTAGTATAATCTATGCTAAATTTTCTGTAGCTACATAAATGGTATATTTTAAAATTCATATTGATATTTTAAAGTACCTGCTATTTTCATTAATTCACTGATAAAAAATATTCCTTATTTTAAATTATATAAAAGAGGAGAGGTTAAGTTAAAAAATACATCCTATTTTAGTTTATTTTTTATACAATGTAAGGTGATTTTTCCATTTATAGTTATTACAAAATATTGGCTATATTCCCTATGTTGTACAATACATCCTTGAGCCTATCTTACACTCAATAGTTTGTACCTCTCACTCCCCCATCCCTATATCGCTGTCTCCCTTTTACCCTCTAATAATCAGTAGTTTGTTTTCTATATCTGTGAATGTGCTTCCTTTTTGTTATATTCACTAGCTTGTTGTATTTTTTAGATTCCATATATAAGTGATATCATACAAAAATTGCATCCCATTTTAAATCAACAATTTTGAAAACAAAATCATCTTTTCCTTGTGCCATATTTTGTATCACCATTATAGAATCAATTTCAAGAAAGTCAATAATGTAAGTCAGTTTTCCATTATGTTCTTCATAGAAAATATATTTTCAGAATAGTTTTACTAATACATTATTGATTTGGTTAATTTATTAGAGACCATAGCAATTGACTTCATCATAGACATATACAGAGTAGTGTATAAATATATCTTTTATTGTATATATTTTATATAAATAGAGGTTTGTATAAACTACCAAAGATAGAAAATGATACCTTTGAATTTAACTCATCTTTTGAATGAAGTTTCTTATTTTTTCTACCAGTAGCAGAGAACTCAGAATATTTGCTTTTTATATTTCTGTAAGACTTTTGGCTTATAGAATTTTAATTTAGCCTAACTTCTTGACTTCTTGGTCTCTTCTCATCAAACTTATTTTGATCTTTAAAATATCCCTGAAATTCCTAAAAAAGAATTATACTCTCTGTATTGAATTTATTCCTCTATTTATTCTGACTGCTTTGGATATTCATTTACAAGATATTTTAAAAATTAACTTTTTTTAATTTTTATTTTTTATTGATTTATAGTTAGTGTACAGTGCCATTCCAGCACAGAGCACAACCTCCCAGTCACACATGAACACACGTAAATTCATCTCCACACTCTCCCTCACTGTGAGCCACCACAAGATCCTGCATACATTTCCCTGTGCTGCACAGTGCAAACCTGTCCATTCACTCCACACACACACCTGTCAGCATCCACAAACCTTGAACTCTCAGTCTTTCCCCTCCAACTCCCCTCCTCCCCAGCAACCACAAGCCTGCACTCTATGTTCATGAGTCTGCCTCTGTTCCATATTCAGGTTCATTTGTCCTCTTCTTCCCTCCTTTTCTCTTTAGAGTGATATCACATGATATTTCTCTCTCTCTTTCTGGCTTACTTTACCTAGAATGACAGTCTCCAGGTATATCCATGTTGCTGCAAACTGCACCATGCTGTCCTTCTCCATGGCTGCACTGAACCCCACCACACAAACACATCACAACTTCTCCATCCAGTCATCTGTTAATGGACATTTAGGCTATTTCCATGTCTTGGCTATTGTAAATAGTGCTGTTATGAACATTAGGGTGCAGATGTCTCTCTAAATTAGGGTTCCTTCTGGATATATGCACAAGAGTGGGATTACTGGATCATATGGTAAGTCTATTCCTAGTCTTTTGAGGAATCTCCATACTGTTTTCCACAGTGGCTGCACCAAACTGCATTCCCACCAATAGTGTAGGAGGATTCCTTTTCTTCACAGCCTCTCCAGTATTTGTTATTTGTGGACTTTTGAATGATGGCCATTCTGACTGGTGTGAGGTGATACCTTACTATAGTTTTGATTTGCATTTCTCTGATAATTAGTGATAGTGAGCAAAAAATTAACTTTCATATGACTTCCTACCTTAAAGACTTGAAGGCTTAGTAGCTCAATAATGCAACTCAAATGCAGTTTTGCTGTTAATTATTCAGGTCATAAATAAATCAAATATATGGTTCTTGCCTTTAATAGGCATTTAATATTAAGGTTTTCAATACATTTATGAGTAATGAAAAGGTGGGTTTATGAAATAGGTGACCAACACTTTTGTTGTTGTTGTTGAAGTAACTTCACTTTAATATATGTTTATACATTTTTAAACCTCTGCTAACTCGTTTTATACATTTAGTGGGAGCTTTTAATTAAAGTTAATGTCCAAATAAAATTAAAATATATACAACCCTAATAATATTTTTTAGAACTAAATTTTGAAATTTCCCAGTTGATTCTTCAACTTCTTACAGATAATTGTCAGCAGTGCCTCCTACAGGCCAACTGAAAGCCTTTCTCAAACCACAGGAATTCTCATTCTTCCATGAGTAATTCTCTGTGAATTCACTTTGCTTCTCAATCACCATAGGGGTGAGAAGTCTGGAAACAGGATGAATGAATGAATGAGTGGATGAACACACTCTAAGGAACCCAGACATTTATATCTTGCCATGACAAAAACTACTTTCTTTTAAATTTGTCTCTCTACATGAGTACTCTGTTTGGTTTTGTATGTGCATGTTTACAATTTTCTTATGCAGCAGCATATAGTACTTTGAGGTTTTATGCTGATAAATTACACTACGCCTTTCTTACAACAAAACATGCCTGTCATGAATTCATAACGGTTTCTATTATATGTAGTGAATTAACATCCCTGGTTTGAAGAGTCAAACTAAATTGGTTGTCCTCAATAGATACTTCCCCTCTATTGATATTTCTCTGTTAAAAGGGTAGGCTGCATTGATACTTGAACCAAGAAGTCTGTGTCTGGCATGTGAATGTGCCATTTATTTTTGCTCCAAAGCCAATGACAATAAAATATCCAATACATATGAAACCACAGCTCTCATAAAATGACTTGAAAATAGATGGCTGAGAATTTATAGCTCTCTTATGACTCTTGTTTGAGGACCTATTCTAATAACCGCTTATATGTAATCAGATGGACTTTATGCAACCTCATCCTGTAAATGGACCATGTGAATGTTTCTCTATTATTGCTGCCATAGCCAATAGACTGCATAAGATAGAGTTGCTGGTCATTCTACACCAAAACAGATTACTATTCTAACAACAGAAATCACAATGACCTTTGCATAAGTCATGCTTCTATAATGTGGAGAAATATAAAAACTGCTTAGAAGACATAGGATTCACCTATTAAACTGTCTTCTATGTTAAATTTGCCACTGAGTTATTTTCTGTTGATAAAACAATAAGGGAAATTGCTACAAAAACTAGTTTGGGCCCACTTTATAAGTCATAGATTATGCTATGCTAACTATTACATTTTTAAAGTATTTATGAAGTATGAATATTGAATGATTGCCCCCAAACAGGTCAAATTTTTGTTTACTCAGTTATAGATATAACTTATTTAGCTTTTGCTTTGTTTAAGTAATGATATCCAAAGTTCCTATCTATATTTTGACCACTTATGAATAAATAAACATCTTAATCTAAGAATTTTTAAAAATCTAGAAATTGAGAGGTTTTTCTTTATTGTCAAGCACATTTGTTTAAAATCATGAGATAATAAGTATTGAATAAAACCTACATAATTACTTGTGTTAAATTGGAGAGGAAACAAGTGTCCAATTAGCATTATATATATGAATTGGAGAGTAAAATCTAAAACAATATCAAACATGCATATACAGGCACATATACGGAATATATTCTACACAAGATATAATAAATGTCTTTATTGATATAGTGAAATCATACATTAGCTAATCCAAAGAGTTATTGTAAAAAATTATGGTTAATAAATAGTTCAAAAAATAGGCATAAAAAATCTTAAAATATTTCTCAGCATTACTTGAATTTCTTAATACGTGCCTAAATTACCAATTATACATATGTGATGTAAACAAGATTAGTCTAAATTTAATCAGCATCCTGAAAAATTTTCTGCCACGGCTGTTTAGAAGAATAATGTTGCTAATTTATTTGTCTAGACCAGCATCTTAACTTGGATAACAGTGAGAGGATTTAAGTGTTTGTTTTTTGGTCATTTTGCCAACTGATTATTTTAGGGACTTTATATAACATTTTTAAGATTCTTTATCGTACAATACCGGGTATATCTTCAGCTTGATAATAATCAGTGGTAGTGAATAAACCCAGAAATGTGATTAATTTAACAAAATTTCAAATATATCTGTAAGACAAGTGGTTACTTTTCCTGTAATAAAATTCACATCACTTCTTAAAAACATTTCAAAAACATTACCTCATATACATCATAGTCCCCTTTGGAATTTTATTTTTGGAGGAATATATTAATTATAATTTTATACTTGTTTTAATTCAAATTTTATTTTTCAAGTTATAAAAATATAGTGATAGCTTGAAAATTTTTATCAAAGGGCTGTTTTATCAATTTTATTTTTTAACCAATATTAGGTTAATTGCTATTTCTTGGGATAGTAATGTCTTCAAGGCAGACTTACTGTTTTATAAAACAAGATGAACTCATACTTGCAAAATTTGACTAATATTACATAAAGTAATTATGTTAACCATTAAAACAATTTCATGGAACAATTGCAAAAGAGCAGTGAAGCTGTCATGTTATTATTCAAAGACCCCAAACAAAGGTTCTTAACTAAATTGTGTAAAGCATTAAATTAGACTTCTCAATATTTTTGTGAGCAGATCTTATTTCATTAGAATCAGTTTTGTTTACATTAAAGGTAAATGCTTTTCTTTACAGACTCTGTTACCTAAGTGTTGAAAAAATAGGGAGAAAATTAGTAAAACTTAGTTGCCATAGTAAATTAAATCACATCAAGCTAGAGGTGTGAAAAATACACAAACCAATGCAATCTTAGTATTTATGTATCTGTTGTTTTCTTCATTACTACAGAGAATTCTGTGCATGCAACTTTATTATGAAGTGAAAAACAAAAATCTGAGTCAACATACATCTAGAAATGTAAAATTAAAAATGTTTGATTTGTTTACCTAGATAATACTAGGACAAAAGAAGGCTAATACTAAAATTAGAATTCTGTTTGGATTTATTATGAACAATATATTTTGTTTTCCAAGAAAACATGATGGTTAAAGGAATACTGGGTTAGAATACTTTTCATTGTATTAAAAAAAATGCCCTATCAAAAATTTCCAGGGAAGGAGACTTATAAATAACTAGTTGGTATTTGCTTTTGTGTTAATATTTGTAAATTTATTGAGAAGAAAATTTACTTAAAATTATGACTAAAATATTGATTGAAAATTTTGATTGAGGAAATTGGAGAAAAAGTATTTATTTTATGATCTTTGTATTGAATACTCATTTTTCTATAATTACGTGAAATATATTTTGACTAAGCTATTCTGGGCATGAGTTATTTTATTAGTAGAGCCTTATCATAGCTAAGCAAGTGAAAAACTGAGTAAGTGAGTCATTGTGTCTGGTGACCAGCCCTGACTCTGCCATGAACTAGCTAAGTGACAATTCCTTTGATGCCTCAGAGAGACTGGGAGCCTGTAAACACTCATTTCTCTTGTAGCATTATCAACATAAGATTACAGTAGTCAAAGCCCATTTAGAGAAGTGTTTTTCAAACTGTAGTAGGTGGAGCCATTAAAAAAAGGGGAAGCCAAGTAAACTTACCTCTGTCCATTTCTTCTTCAACCAGCAATTAACTTTAATTTTTTTTATATAATGTGGTTTCCTGTCAAAATTTACTTATGATAAATATATACATTTATAGTTTATTTAAATACATATTATATATTTATATAACATTATTATATACTATAATATCAACATATATATTTTATATTATATATGGTTATATATAAATATATATGATTTTATACATATATCTATATTTGCTCTAAATTGCTTTTGATATAGCTTTGGTACAATTAGTATTTAGTGATTTGAGTCATCAATTCACTCCAGTTATAGAAAATATTTCCTTCTAAATATTGTGATTGCTTACAACATGCCATCCAATCACAGTGAACTAATTGTTTAATTACAAGTATACTTTACTAAAATTGAATGTTTTGGTTGAATATGGTTTCAATTAATAAACATTTTTAGTAATATCATTGTGAACAAATATATCTCTTAAGTGAAAAGTAAATCTGTGTCTAGATTTTGATGTGACAGATGTTGAATATTTGCAGTCCTTTTTTTTTCCTTAATTTATGTCTTTTGGTTATGCAAAGTGTTTATTTAAAATTTTCTATTTGTTATGGAGTTAAGGTAGATGTACGGCAATAGTGTTATAGGGAACAAATGGCCAGCAACTGTTTATGTGTAGTCTAGAATATTCACTTAACCTTAAAGAGTATGTATTATCAATATATTCATATATTGAGGCAATGTTATGGAAACGGGAAAAACAAATTACTTAATGTCAATTACTTGGAATCATTTGCAATCATACAGATTTTATATTTGACATTTGTGTTTTTAGTCATAGGTATATTCAACAGAATTGTCTTAACTTTATTCCAAATGAAACTCCAAAAAGCAAAATTTTCAACTAACGAAACTTAACCTAAGAACAATATAATTCTAATACAAAATATTTACCAAATTTTTAGCCAAGCTTATTCATAGCTGTTCTTCTTAGCTTCTTCTAATAAAATTTTAGTATAACATGGAATATAAAACTAAAATATATTTTAATAATATTTTAACAGTAACATATCAATTGTATGATTTGTAAAAGAAATGATGTATGAGAATATTTGCAAACTAAAGGGTATAAAATGAGCACATTATAAAAATAGAAACTGTGGACTGAAGAAAAATGCACAACCTACAAATTGTGAGTTAAGTTTTATTTGAGGACCTTACTGAAAACTACAGCCCAGGAGACAGCCTCTCAGACAGCACTAAAGAAGTACTCTGAAGAGGTAAGACCACAATACATAGGAGTTTTTTGCTGAAAGAAAACATGTAGTCAAACTATTAGGTAGTTAGATAAGTATGGGCTCTGGGCAGATAAGGTGGAGGAGGTGGAGGGTGGTCTAGAAAATGGCGATATGCCTGCCTTCAGCATAAAGGGGCTTTGCTTCCTCTAAATGAGTGCCAGCAAGAAACCAGTTAGAATCCAACAGCTGCAGCTATGTGGTAGCCACAAGGACCTAACTGGACATGACCCAGTTCTCATTGTTATGTAATTAGCATTGCAGTTTATGCTCCCCCCATGGATGTTTCTGTGTACATCATGGCTAAGGACATGTGCAAAAGAAGACAAATATGACTAAGCACTCTATGGGCAAGAGCCATCAATCAATCAAAAGACCACCTGTAAGATAGGGTATAAGAGAAAAGGCAAACAAACAGCACTGCTGTGGGCCCTCGGATCAGCCCGCTTCCTGTTCTTTGGGGTGTACTATCCGTTTGCTAATAAATTCTTTAAAATATTTTGTTACCCAATTCTTAATCTCTCATTTGCATTCTTATCTTTTGGGTATATCAGGAACTGTTTTTTTTTTTTCCCTTCCCTTTTTGGAGTAACAAAATAGCAAAAGATCACTGCTAACTGCAAAAAAATAGACATCTCAAGTTAACGATTTTAGTCCCTTTTTTATGTATGGGAAGATGCAAGAGTCTGGACTTATTGAAATGATTTCTTAGCTACACATCTTAACTATGTAAGGCCAGTATCCACAGCACAAAATGCTTCTCCTTTTTCTCCATCCTAAATCCCTCTCAGGGTGCACCACTGGTGGAGGCAGCTGCAATGGCTGATGACTTGATCCTTGTAGAACCTGAATGGCGAGCAACATTCTTTGATTACTGGAATGGCAGGCAATATTCCTTTTCTATATACTTTCATAAATTGTTAATAAATATTAAAGTTTGTAATTAATGTTAACATTTGCCAAAAGATTGTCAAAATTTTTATTATCAAAAATACACCCCCATTAGAGTGGTTATTTGCTGCATATTACATGTTTGTAGTCTGTAATTAAGAGATTTTAATATCAAAAGAGATTTTTTAATGCTATCTTTAGAATAAAAAAGTTAAAGAAAAATAAGAAAAGTAAAAGAATGAACGCAGCACTAATTTTTTTTCAATAATAGAAGCAAAATAAATTTTGTCATACTATGTAACTTGAAGACATGGAACACTGCTTATCAGATAGTATACCAAAGATGTTACACTGTGAACAGATGCACATTGCACTCATTTGTTCTTTAATACTATCTTGAGTAATAGGCTGCCTAATTAAGCAAATCCTTGTGTGTGCATGTCTAATAAAATACATGAAATTGTATAAATCTGCCACAGAGCTGAAGATTATTTTCAACATGCAAAAATCTTTTATACATTTCTAAGATAAAGGGAAAAATAAGTTGAAGGAAAAGGCACTGAAAAATCACTAACAATCAACCTACCTAGAAAAGCAGTCTTGTTGCCATGGGAAGTAATTACTAGAGATCCTTGAAAAGGTGTATGAAGAGAGGGTGGGAGTGGGAGAATGGAGCAGAAAGGGAGTACACGAGTTGAAATTTTTGTGGTTCAAGGTGGTTGAAAAGTGCTAAGCAGTGAGGCTCAAGAATGACTAAGAATTAAACAAACAAAAAGCTCCCACAGGGGTCAGCCTCCCACTGATAGAAAGGAACTTTTTTTCTGAGAGAAGAGCTGTGCTGTCAAAGACAAATGCAGAGCCACACCCTTTTAATACTTTTCAGTGCATTTACTTCCTCATTTAACATGTATTTAATAAGCTCCTACATTGCAGTAGGCATTTTTCAAGACAGATCACAGGTGACAAAACTCATAGGTGACTCGAATGGAATCCAGAACAAAGGCTAATTTTAAAAATAAAAATCTTGATGGTATTGTTCCTTCACAGTGGGAGAGAAGAAACATAGAGGAACAAAATTTCCGTGGGTGAGTTTCCCATCATGCTGACTCACTCCAAGTGTTATCTATAGATGGACTGCTGGATTTTCATACTAGAAACATAACTTTTTATTTTGCATTTTTTTGCATTATAGTCAGTTTGCAATGTTGTGTCAATTTCTGGTGTACAACACAATACTTCAGTCATACATGAATATACATATATTGGTTTTCATATTAATTTTCGGTGTGAGCTACTACAAGATATTGAATATATTTCCCTGTGCTATACAGTATAAACTTGTTTATCTATTTTACATATACCTGTCAGTATCTGCAAATCTCGAACTTCCAGTTTACTCTTTCCCACCCTTCTCCCTCCTGGCAACCACAAGTCTGTATTCTATGTCTGTGAGTGTTTCTATTTTATACATAAGTTCATTGACATCTTTTTTTTTTCTGATTCCACATATGAGTGATATCATATGGTACTTTTATTTCTCTTTCTGGCTTACTTCACTTGGAATGGCATTCTCCAGGGACATCCATGTTGCTACAAATGGCATTATGTTGTCATTTTTTATGGCTGAGCAGTAGAAAGATAATTTATATAAATCCTCTGTTCACTTAAACATGAGAGCAGAATGTTAAAAAAAAATTGAAGTAGGTGTTAAACAATACAAATGTTTTTATTGTATATAGTTTTAAAGATACTTTGATTATGTTCAACAAAAGGGAAGAATGTTTATAAATAAAGATTCTAAAACTGGAGTCAGGGTTTGGCAAGAGCACACCTAAGTATCTCTCTTCTTATATAAAAGTTCATCCACTTATTGCACTACCCACATATGCTTGAAATACCCTGAAAGATGCCCTTAGATCACTAGAAACCTACAAGAATTTCTGAGAACAAAATGCAAATGTTATCAAATTGATAGGAAACAAGGATAGAGAAAACAGCAGACAAGAGTTGTAAAATGGAGAAGTCAAAACAAAGATAGGAACACTTTTCTCTAACAAAGACTATGGGAAAACACAAGCTCAGAGAATCAAAATTAGAATAAACACAGGGAGAAATGAAGCAACCTCAAGATTGGAATTCATATCAAGTATGCCATTCATGCCTTTATTCCTTCATGAATATTAACCACAGTATTATTTGAAACCTGGATAAGACCCCACAAATTGTAAAAGTTTGGCAATAAAATTAACTATGTTTAAAGGTTAATTAAGAATAAAACAAATGTGAAAATTAAGAGATTAGAGCATAATATAAATATTCATGTCCTGGTAATGTTGAAATGGTACAACTGACCAAAACTGTAAATCTTTGCAGTATGTGGGAGCTGCAATGAGTTAATCAATTTCGTTGTCTGTAATAGCTCATTTTTAAAGAAAATATTATAAATCGGAAAACATAACTTTTACAAGTTTAAGATAGTAGTAGTTTTGGTAGGCAGTCAGATAGATAGGGGCACCAGGCAAGGGGAGTGGAAAGGGGAGGGAACAATCCAGGAGATAATGGTACACCTGCCCTTAAAATAAGGGGCTTCAAAGAGCTTTAGTTTCTTTAAATGAGTGCCAGCAATAAACCAGATAGAACCGGACAGCTGTAACTGCATAGCAGAGAGAAGGACTGGACCCAACATGACCCAGTGCTCATTATAATGTAATTAGCATTGAGGTTTAGCCCCCCTTGTGGGTTTTTCTGTATGCATTGTGAGGAAGGACATGTGAAATAGGGGAAAGGTTATGTAACCTACACATGCCACTCAAATGATGTCAACTATCAAATTAGCTTAAGACAGACCCTAGGCAACCACACAAAAGAAATAGGGACTTGGGGAGCCTCTGCTTTTCCTCTCTTGGTGCAGCCTGTCTTCAGCCCTTGGAGGTATGTCACTTTGCTAATAAACTCTTTGTTTAAACAATGCTTTTGTCTCCTGTCTGAATTCTTCTCTTTTGGATAAGACAAGAACTGGTGCTTTTATCCTCCTTGGAGTAACAGATTAATTTTTTTAATCACCCCAATACTTCACTTCTCCTTACAGAAATATCCTTTATATTCTCTGCATATAATTCCGTTTGTGACATGACTTTACTGCTCTAACCATCAGAGGTAGTCTATTTATCAGTCCTTTTGAATCTGGGCAATCCTTCTGAATATATTTGGCCTTTAGAATGTGGTGAAACCAGAGTTGTGAGGAGTGTAGACTTGGATCTCAGAAGGACTTGCTTTGGGAATCCTGCCACCATTGTGTGAACAAGTCCAGGCTACTCTGGTAGAGGATGAAAGATTATGTTTCCTGACGTAGGTAAGAGAACACAACCAAGATCAGCAGAACTAACTTTCCCACAACTGACTGCAGAAGCATAAGAAGACAGCCTACAGGAGAAGAAAAGCCCAGCTGATCCAAACACTAGTGAGGGTCTGTTTTAAGTCACTGAGTTTCAGGGTGGTTTGCTAAGCCACAACATTAATATGAAATAGATAATGGGTATATGAGATAAACCATATCTCTCATTTAAATGACAACTTTAAAAATATTTTCAGCTTGCATTTCACAAAACCTAGCTCCAAGGTATATAATAGATAAACTTTAAAAATTGTACTAAATTGAAAAAGTGATTCAGAAAGTTTGAGAAATATCTGTAAGGGTGAGTAGTAATTACAAAATAAAAAACATGTTTTTGATCAAATAAATATACAAAATTATGAAGTATGGAATGAAATAATGAAATACATCATCAAAACCCTGAGAAGCAAAGAGAAAATACAACAATATCCCCATCTAGATCCAAGAATTATCCACATTCTGAAATATAATTTATATAACCATTTTAAAGTAAAGTGTAGATATCCTGATGTTCACCCCAAATGAATCAGCATATTAAAAAAAATTAGTATGGTTTCCTACATTGTCACAATTGTATCATTACCCATAACACAGTAAAAATTCTCTAATAATTTTACATCTATTTCATAGTCCAGTGTCCTCAAAACATCTTGTATCGGTGTTGGTTTGTTTGTTTTTGTTCAGGATTCAATCAAACTTAAATGATTGTATCTGATTTCTATAGCTCTTCAGTCTCTTAATTTATAATAACCCTGTGCCGTGCATTCCACTTTTTTCTTCCATTTTTTTATTTCTTCCTTGCTCCTTCCTTCCTTCTTTCTCCCTTTTTCCTTCCTTTCTCCCTCTCTCCTTCCCTCTCACTCTCTTCCTCTTTGCAAATAGAATTATAATATTAAATGCACACAAGAGAGACTAAATCTTGAAATTCCAGAGAATTTTTCTATTCATATTTAAGCTGTGTCTGCCGCTTTATATATATATTTTTAATTGAAGCACAGTCAGTTACAATGTGTCAGTTTCTGGTGTACAGCACAATGTCCCAGTCATGTATATTCATACATATATTCATTTTCATATTCTTCTTCTTTAAAGGTTATTATAAGATATTAAATATAGTTTGTTGTGCTATATAGAAGATTTTTTTTAAATCTATTTTGCTCCTTCATATTTGAATTATATCCTAGATAAAAACCTTCACACCATACCTAGCTCACTGTGGACCAAAAACTCTACTGACTTAGGAAAAGTCTAGAGCCGAGTCTATTAATGGATATAGCATACCAAACCATTACTCAGACTTTCTCAATATCCTTTGAAGCCAAAAGCAAAGGAAGGAAACAAATCTACATCTGAAGGCCTTATATCTAAAACTGTTCTCATGTCTTCTGCATTAGTCTTTGTAACACTCCTGTCCTGCCATTTAAACACCAAATGGACAATGATATTGATGTGTTCAAGACTTCAGGGCCATCAACAAAATTGTTATCCTTTACTTTCTGGTAGTGCCTAACCAAAATGCCAGTCTGTAATCAATTACACTTGAAGCTACTTTCTTCACTGCAGTAAATCTTTGCACTATATTTTCATTGCGCCTCTACCAGAAAAGTCAATATCTCTTTGCCTTCACCAAAGAAGGACAAAAATATACATGGGCATTCATATCCCCTGTATTAACTGAAGACTGGCCCCACCCCACACTATTTACCTCCTGTCATCAGTCAAGATTTTAAGGATGTAAATTGCCTGTGTGTTTCAGTTTTTGATACAACATGTAGATGGTTTCTTCATTTGCCTAGAAAATAAAGAAGCTTGTAAAAAAGATTCCATTTTCTTGTTCTCTGCCTTGGCATAAAAGTGACATAAAGTTTCAAAAGATAAATTCCAATTTTCCAAAACAGTTATTTAGCACATAATAATTTTGAGGAGAGGAAAACCCTCTCCTCTAATAGACTAAAGGCTACCCAATCTCATCCTAGAACCCTTACAAAACAACAATTGAAAGGGTTTCTAGATTTAACCAAATATCGCGGATAGTGGCTATCAACTTTTTCTGAGATTAAGATATCTCTTTAGATTGACTAATGTTATAAACATGGTTTTCAGCTGCAGGGGAGTCCTCACCAGTGAGCCAAAACTTTCAGAGCGCAAATAGTACCTAGCCGAGGAAGGAAATGGTCTCAGATGTCCATATCCCTTCAGACCCCTTCTTCTTCCTCCTTAAGCAAAGTGGCCACAGCCAGTGCACCCTGAAGGAGGACACTGTAGTAATGTGTCCCACAAAGTACCATGCTCCTCACTAAATTTAACAGGATTACCACCTTCTCATGAAGTCAAACTAACTAACTCTCTAAGTTCTTTTCAGCTGTCTCTGCCCCACAAAATAAAAATAAGACCCAATGATTGGTGGACTTACTCTGTGATTAGCTCTTTCACATAACCCATGCAGGAATGTTCATAATCACCTATAGTATTCCCAGAAAAAAAAAAAAGCCACTTTTGAGAAGGATTTGGGGCCTTGCTAATCTACATTTGCCTTTTTTTTCAGGGAAGAACAAATTTGACTCTATAGTAGTTCTGTTCCTTCAGTTCTAACCCTGTGCTCTGTGTCCTATGCTTAGTCATGCTGATTCTACACATTTTGTAAAAGAATATGCATATAGCCTAAAACATACAGGAGAGCCCATTCTCAAGGCTCTGACCTTTAACAGTCTAGAACTTTCCCATTCATATAGAAATAAAAAGTTGCAGATGGAGAATAGCATTTGTCTTCTCGGAGCTTTACAGGAACATCATGACATGACCTATGTGGACAGCTGCAGGAACAAAGAATTCTGACACAAAGAACCAACTACACCCCCCCCTTTTTAATATAAAAGGAGCCTGAGATCTGTCTTAGGTAAGATGATTCTCCAGGGCATTAGTCCTCCATCTTCTTGGTCTGCTGGATTGCAAATAAAGTTGTTATTCTTTGCCCCCAAACCATGTTTCCCAATTTACTAGCCTGTTATGTGGTGAGCAGAATGAGTTTGGACTCAGTAACAATTTGACTTACAGGTATCATCAAACTCTCAGTTTGCCCATTGGAACTATGGCCAAAAGGACCAGAAGCACTCGCTGGGCTTGTGGACTCCTAAGCTCCTGGATCTGTAAACCCCCAGAGTCAGTTGAATGTAAACACATTTTCTGAGAGTAATTATTGAGGAATTATTGGGCCTTTGTGGGTACTGTGTACATGACCTATGGCTGTGAAGTAGTCTTAAGACCAGAAATCCATCTCATGCTATCCAATCAGAAGTCTGAAGTTGCTGGGTGGGGCGGTTCGGGAATCTTCTCTAGTACAGGGAAAATGTTACCAACTGGGGCTGGCAAAATCCAGGCAAGTTGGAGTTCAGCCACTCCATGAAAGGGTCTTAGGAGTGCCCCTCCATTTCCCAGGCATATCAGGGAAGGTGTCACTGTCTCTACTGGTCCAATAGGGACTTAGCTGTAGAGACATCTTGGACCACACTTGGGCTTGGGTCACTGACGGCTCCTCCAGGTTAACTTATTACTAGGATTGGACAGAATGCAGGTGCCACCAAACCAGAAAGAACTGGCAAAGAGAGAATTGTCCTTTATCAAGAGCGGGCACCTCTTTTTACTTCAATACTGCAAAATTTCAATTATTTCTACTTATTTTATGCTTCTTTTTACTTGACAGTCTTCTATTACATGAAACTCTATAAAAACTGTCTTCTATTATAAATATCCCTATAAAACTTACACAGTCTTTTATTGGAATTTTACCAATATTTTCTAACCTACCTTCTTTCCTCTAGTCAGATCCTTGGTAGTTAGCACAATACTTCTGTGGAGTAGAAAAATAACCTCTGAATGAAGTAACTACAATAAGAAGTAAGTAAATAAATATATTCTTCATCCCACTCTTCCCATAGAATCCCACAGGAAAGGAAATTTCTGTCAATCTTTTCACCCCCTTCTGTGTTGGTAAAGAATGTAAGATTTTTAAACTCTACCCACAGAAGCCATAGATGATAGCCTGATATGTACAGAGCCAAATTTATACATTAAGCAGCTTAAATCTGTCATAAGTACTCATAAATTGCATGACATCTTCCCATCTTGGACTAAGATATTTTGTTCTCTATGTGGAAACCCAACACTTCAAAGCTGCCATGAAAAAAATTAAATAAAAAAGATGGGGGATGTTATGTGGAGTGTGCCAGTTTAAATATCTTTCACCAATGCTTGGGTTACAGAGTCAAATTCCTTAATGACAACCACATGCTTTAATTTATCCTTTGCTACAGACCAAATGTGTTGCAGAATATTGATGTGTTTCTGCTTATTAGTACACTTGACATTTCGTGGGTTTTTAGTTAGATATCAGCTTGTCTGTGTCTCTTCCATCAGTAAGAAGGTAGAGAAAGTCTAGAGTCTGTGTCCATACTGCATAGCTCTGGGCCCAGGAGCTGATATTTCCCACTAAAATATCAGCATGTGGGGACGAGAGTAGAGTATTCAGACTCCAACATTCCTGGTAGGGCAACCATGTGTGTCCTTCATATATGTGAACTATGTGGCATGCACTGCTTAAAATAGTGTAAGTAGTTTTTCTGATAGTCTTAGTTGCAACTTATCTATAAAAGGGTTATATTTAGAGCGTGAGACTGTTATCTGGAGATCCACATAAACACAAGCAGCAGGAATAAGATTATAACTGAAAATTGTTTTCTGAAGTTAGTTTTCTTAGGGAACCAATGCTGATGCATCTTCTTTTCTCAAGAGATCATAGAGCCCCTGGGAGATGACAAATGACCAGTTAGACCCTACAAAACCCTGACCTCAACTCCTATGTATAGTTCTTACTCCACTTAATCCAGATGAGTAATCGTGCTGCTCCTCAGACAAAACAGTTATGTTTAGGCCTCAGGGCCTTTGCACTGGCATTCCCTTTGCTTGGAATGATCTTCCCAAGGTACTGGCCTGGAATCTACTGAATGTCCTACAGATGTTTTCACAAATGTCATTTATTTGAGCATTCCGCACTATTCACCACTTTTATCTTGTTCTATTTTGCCCTTTTCCTCTATCTTAGCACTGAAAACCTTCTGAAAATGTTTTAAAGTGTACTTTTCATTGTAGATTTTAGTAGGTTTAAAAATTATTTGCTTTTTAAAGAGTAGGCTTTTTGTTTTGTTTTGTTCTATTCTTATTCACTGGAGGATGTAAAGTACATGGAATTATACTTGGCCATTTAGTAGGCACTCAGTAAATAAGCAGAATGAATATGACATGGAGAATGTCATTTTTAATTCCTGCTCTTGCAGAAAGTATTGATTCCATTTATTAACCAGTACTCAGGACAAAGTTATTATGAGAAATGAAAACAGCAGTATTATAGTGTTCTCAAATTATCTTAAGATAGGTCTTAATCAAAAGCCACAGGGGAAATAGAATAGTGACTTTAATTTACATGGTTTGTTTGTCAATAAGCTACGGTTGACATCCACTGCACAGGTGTGCACACAGACATACACACACACCTGCATTCATACATATGTGCACGTATACTGCCGTGGTCATCTAATTGTATGCTGTCTTTGGATTGACTGTTCAATCTGTGTGCCATGATCAAAATTTAGATACTGAGGTTGTACATTAAAACACAGTAGAGGGATGAAGTCTGTTCATGGTGAACTGAACATGGAGCTCATATATGGACCAAAATCAAGAAAAATACCAAAGACATTATCTAGCATAATTGAAATAGGAAAAAAAAATCTGACGCCATATTAGATCTAGTTCTTTGGCTTTAACCCTGAGCCCTGTTTTCTAGGCTTAGTCTTGCTAGCTCTGCACCTTTTGTAAAACAACGTTGCCTATTCTCAAGGCTCTGAACTTTAAGGATATTAATACTTTTGCACTCATATAAAGATAACAAATTGCAGAATAAAAAATAACATTTGTTCTGTTAGATGTTTTACAGGGGCATCATGACCTGACACACATGGACAGCTGCAAGAAAAAAGGATTCCAAGAACAAAGAATTCTTACTCCAAGAAGTTTGCAACAACCAACCATGTCCTTTCCCCTTTTTAGTATAAAAGGAACATGAATTCTGACTGGGAGAAAATGGTTCTCCAGGACATCAGCCTGTCATCTTCTTGGTCTGTGGGGTTTCTGAAAAAAGTTGCTACTTCTTGCCCCAACACCTCGTCTCCCAACTTACTGGCCTTTTGTGTGGTGAGCAGAACGAGTTTGGACTTGGTAACATAATGAACAGAATATTTTTGAAGGCAGTGAAATGACCGAGAGAGGTAGACTAGTAGCTTAAGATAAATTTAGAAATTTAGAACCGAGGAAGAACTGTTTTAAAATGCAAGAGACTGTCATGTCAGGCCTACAGGGAAAGACTCATTAGAGAAATTGAAGGAAATGATTTGAGAGAGTTTAAACAAATGATTCCAAATATACCTTGAAAACCATGAGAAAATGAGACATGAACTACACGTAGAAGTATTACATTAATTAAGTATTAAAATAATTCTATCATATATTCCCCAGGGGAAAAATGGGGGGAAAAAGTTAGTATGTGTCTTAACCAGTTCAGGCTGCTATAACAAATGACTGTTAAACAAGGTGGCTTAGACAACAGAAATTTATTTCTCACATTTCTGGAAGCTGGGAAGTCCAAGATAAAGGTGCCTGCAGAGTCTGTGCCTGATGTTGTCCTCTTGGTTTATAGCCAGCTGTCTCCTATGTCCTCGCATGATGGGAAAGAGGAGAAAGCTCTCTGGGGTCTCCTTTATAAGGGGATTTAATTAATTCCATTAATAAGGGCTCCTCCCTCAGGGTTTAATCACCTCCCAAAGGCCCCACCTCCTAAGACCATTACACTGAGGATTAGGTTTCAACATATGAATTTTGGGGGGAATGAAAACATTCAGTCTGTGCAGTGTATGCCTAAGTCCTGTTGTATGTCAGGAGGTAGAAAGTTGAGAGTATAACTGTCTGGGTTATTCAGATAAAAATACCCTGAGTATATATTTCTGGTCATGATGCTGGTGGTGCTTGTGTGTGTTATGGTGATTCTGGGGGTCTGGGAGGGATGTGAGGACAATGATACAATTGGCATAATCAATTTGAAAAGAGTATTAAAGTTTTGAAACAATTCCCTGGAGTAGACTGAGATTACTAAAAACACCAAAAGATGTCCTTGTGATGTATGAGTGATATTCCTCTGATTAAAACATATGAATTTATAAATTCTTTTTATGCTCTTGAATAAAATCCAGATTTGTTGAACAACACATTAGGCTTAACCATCAAAATACTGACAGCTTTTATAGGGAATAAAGTGCTTCCTTAGTAACAGAAAGAATATTTCAATGACTGGTTCAATGAGTAATCAACAGATACTCAAGGGACTAAAACTTTCAATTTTTCTCTACACTGGACCAGTTTTAAAGCATCTTTGCTTTAAAACTCTTAATCATTCAAAGGAGTCAGAAAATCTGTTTTTTTGTTTTGTTTTGTTTTGTTTCTGACTACCAGTTTTTCTGGGCTCAAAGAGGAAGACCTTGGTAATGAAATTGACTAAAAATATTTTTAAATTCACTTTGGAAAATAAAGCAGCAAAAATAATAATAATTTGATATTTCACAGATGGTTTATATAACTTTTCACAAACAGGAATAGTCTATAATAAGTCCTCAAGCATTGCCTTCCTTGTGAATCATACAAAACACAAACAAAGAAATTATCTTGTACACAGTGATGTTCTCATTAATTTGTAAGAGGCCTAATAAACAAAGGTAATAAAAAAGAATGCTCTTCTATCAACATTATGACATGTCTTCTACACTGTGCAGATCTTGGCAAAGCAATAATTGTTCAAGAAAAATGTTGAGCTAGTAGCAAGTCTACTTTCTTATGTTGCTGACTAAATTCCTTCTCTTTGATTCCAGTCAACGTTTGTTTTCTTTCTTGAGATTTTAATGTATGTTTAATGTGAAAGAGATATTTATGCTCTTAACAAAGAGGAACATTCAAAACAATGACATATACATCATTTTTTTAAAATGCATATACTCTCTATTAACCCCTATTCCATTTTTCATCCTATGAAAATTCTCCTTTATGGTGTGTACATACACACACACACATCAGATATGCTTTTCATTCTCTGTGACAATATTAACGTAATGACATTTTTGAAATTTTGTACATTTAACTTTGATAGGAAGACATTCATCACTATACATAGACAGCATTCTCACCTAAAATCAACCAAAATACTAGTAGGACTGTTTCTTCTTTTTTCTTTTTAAATTATCTTTGTACTTGAATTTTTTGTTTCTCTTATATGCTGTAGCTTGGCCATGCATTTCAGGAAAAATATAAATAGATTGAAATTTACCATAATGAGAAGATAGGAAAACTTCCATTTGAACAAATGCCATTCAAAATAATGACATGACTCCCTAAAATTCATTTTCACGACCTCAGAAGGGGCTAAATGTTTTCCAAAACACCAACAGCAACAATATGGGAAGTAAACCTTACAGATAAAAATAATTACTGAAATACTTTCCTGTGCCCTCTTCAGAATGTCAACCTTGAATTGCAGCCGCCGTGAATAACATTTCCAAAGAGCTAGAGGCCAATTCTGGTTGAATGTTTTGCCATTATTGATAATTAACAGTTACTGAGAGTTTAGGATGCAATTAGGTGCTGTAATAAACATCAGCTAATCTGATAGCTCTCTAGTCTAAAGCGATTACATAAATAGATTAAGTTTAGATTAAGGTAAGAGAAAGCAAAACTGTGAAGGACTAGAGGCTAGCAAATTAAATACGGGAAATCCTGTGGGAGGAAGAGTTCCTTGGCTTATTTTCAAGAGAAATCAACCTACACAAAAATGGGAGCCATGTATTTATTCCATAAATATTTAATTGACTTCCCACTGTGTGCCAGTCAATGACCTAAGCACTAAGGGACTAAGCACTAGGAAACATTATTTCTCTTTGTTCATTGAGTTTTTAGTCAAGTACAAGATGTAGTAAGTAAATTACTTGCTCCTGCTTGGACCAAGAGGACCAAGAATACACACTTGGGATGACAAAGCAAAAGATGGAATGGAGGGTATGAGGACATCTAAGGACTTACCAAAACACAGCTACCATTCTGTTGATGGATTCTGTTGATGGATTCCTTAGCCCAAGACTTTTGAGGGAGATGTTTTTCCATTGTTTAAGGCATATTATTTTTATTTTCTTATATCTACAGAAAGTTCATAGACTCCATGAGAAAACTGACGAACCAAGATCAGAAAAATGTCAGAAGCCAGGGGAGACTGAGCAGTGAGGGTCAGTGCCCAGCACATACGGGGCAGTCCCCTTAGGACACAGCTGCTGGCTTCACTGACAATGGACTCTCAGTGCTGTAATAAATACTTTCTTAGCTGTTCTTGGTATTTTATTTACTCAGCACCAAAGTCCCAGGTTAAAGCAACTGATTGCGAGAATCTAGACCCCATGTCCAGGATCTTAGCAAAAAGAATACACATTTCTAATTCCTTTCTATTTCCATCTTATAGTAATTGCAGTAGGGGGCTGTGCCTCTCACTCAGATCCATACAAAAGGGCACTATATGAATAAATAAGAGGCTTTCTGAAAGCTTGGGTACAGAACAATAAACGAAACAAACAAACTAACATACTGTTTTATTATATAGCCTTTAAAGTTATGCATATGTCCATATTATTTCTTTGGACTAACAAGGGATACTTCAAAAATGTAGCTGGTTTGTTGACTTAACCAACAAATGAATAATTGAATGAATGATTATGACTAATTCCAAGTTATGTACAAATTCTCAATTTTAAATACAAATTTTTAGCTTTAAATCTAATTTAACATGATTTTTCACTTTCCTTGAGTAGATAGTCTTATATTAGTTGAGTAGTAAAGATATTTTTAGAATGATTGAACAGTGAAATTTAAGACATATTATTGGAAGATACCATAAAAACAAGAATGGAAAAAAATACACATTTCATCATTCAGGAGATCTTGTCTTTTAGAATATATTTTGCTGGAAGGAATAAAACTTAATTATCATTATTAGCTATTATCTAAATTATATGCCACATGGATTACAAAGAGAACATCAGTTTTTGCATATTGGTTTATGATTGAAAAGGCTACAGTCCTTTAGAAATGAGAAACTACAAGATACCTCAGAATGAGAATCACATTTTGAAATTAGATGGCATAGGAGGATTAAGTGGGCAGAGAGAGTAGCTACCAATATCAAAGAAAGCATGGGCTTTGCAAGAATTTAATCAGATCTAGAATAACTTCCTAAGTGCCACTGATATTGTCCTCATTATTTGAAATGTGACAAAGAAATGAAACTTATTGCTGCAGAGCTAGAAAGTGAAGCAAAAAAGAATAACCAAAAAATCCGTGAGGGTAGTGTGCAAAGAATTGGTATAAAAGAGCAGTATGATTTTAAATACTCATGAATGTTATTAAATAAATATGAATTACATTTTAAAAATTCTGTTGGTACTATGCTTAAAACTAGGGTCTTTCACACAGAATCAAATGACTAGCGATCATTAATGCCAACCAGTTATGTTAACACTGAAGATCATGCAAATTCCCAAAAGAGTTTGACTAATGGGAAAGGAAATTGTATTACAGAATATTAAGAGCAGCTGCAAATCTCTGCTTTTTAAATTGGAATATATCCTGGTAACTAACTATTAAAAATATAAAATGTGCTCTGGAATCCAGAACTAAAACATATTTATACTATAACATATTTTTAAAAAGAAAGTTATTTTTCTGAAAAGTAAGGATTTATACAGATTTTTGAAGAGATTATAATAGCAGGGAAGGAGATAGAAATTAACCTTCAGTATGCATGTAAGCAAATTAATATTTCAGCAATAAATCATGTGAAGAGCATCATATCAATAATTACTAAAATAATCTCTACAAAGATACTACTGTTGCTGGGAAGATGAAATGTTAAATAAGGTCAAAATGTAGTGATGAGATCTAAATTAAAAAAAAAGAGCTGACTTGGAAATAAACTTTGCCATTTGGGATATAATAAGGGATAATGTATAATATTAATACCTGTGAATACTTTGGCATTGTGCTATTCAAGTTATAGTACACAGACTCATTTCACTGCATAAGCTGTTTTTGACTGTCCATAATGACTTGGCGTAGAAACTGATGCAAAACATTGAGAACATTTTGTAAGCAATTTGTCAGAGTAATTTTATGTCTCTATGAATCTAATGATGAAAATGTTGAACTTGTATTTCATGTATTTTTTGAGCATTTCAGTTTTCCAAATAATCAATTTGTATTGTATTTTTAAAAAGCATCAACCACCAGCAAAGTGGAATTAGAAACAAAACCAGAAAATGAGGACTAGTTCATGGTTTTTTGAAACTGTGTATCAGATTGATCCAATTAGGAGAGGTCAGATATCATGTCCTCTTAACACTTTCCCCTAATTGTTTATTTCTGCCCTTTCCTTCTCTGTGAGAGAGCTCAGAATGATCGTGAAGACCTTAGAGTCTGCTATTACACACATCTGGATGTGAATCTGAGCTCAGCCGCATAGTAGACATTCTTATATTATAAGGTATTGACTATGATCTCAGAGCTAAGGATGACAGAGGGTAAGTGCAGGATAAGTCACATGCCAGCAGGACTTGCAAAGAGAACACAAAAATTATTTAGGGACTGGTGATTAGCTCTCTACTCCCAGGAGCCCCCTTAGCAATCCTGCAGTCAAATCATGAGGCAAGATAGCATCTGGAGATGGAGTCAGACAGTCTGCACACAATGGAGAATGGTGCTAAGAATCCAATCTCTTTCCTTAATTCACTGAGATTCTTTCCCTCCATTTTTCCCTGTAAAAACTCATAGGTGAGCAGAATCTTTGGAGTTGGTCTCTGGACAGGAGTCTACCATCTCTGCAGATTGCCAGCTTTTCTAATTAAAGCACTTTTCCTTTCTACTGTTTCTACTGACACTTGCCTCTTGAATCACTGGCTTCTGAGCAGCCAGTAGCCAAATGTGACTTTGGTAATAGCACCTCTGAACAGCTGGCTGCTGTCTGAACTGCAGTGTCTCAATAATCTCTCCAGTGCTGCAATAGCAACAAAGCATAAGAATTCCTGCGGCAACTTTGACATGTGCCTTACAGAGATCCAGGGTCACAGAATCTGGTGCCAACTTTTATCCAGAGGAATCTGAAGATTGGGCATTCAGTGCCTTTATGGCTGGGTAAAAAGAGAAGCAGCAATGGAGAAACCTAAAATACCAGAGCTTTGTGGCACTGATTTTTCCCTTGGGTTGAATGACTTGGGAAATTAACAAGACTTGCATTTTTCTGAAGGAACCTGACCAAAAGCATCCCTTTCCAGAGATGTATCAGTGGGAAAGAACTCTGTAAAAAATTGGGGAAGGACTGGATTTTCAGTCTTCTTGCAAGCTAACAAGTTAGCCTGCAATGGTTTCATAGATTCAGACAGATAAAAGAGGCTCCTCAGTCAACAATAAAGGGATTTATTTATCATGACAAGCAGAAAGAATGAGCATAATGTTCACATCAGTGCCCCTTCTCTCTACCTCTCATGGAAGCAAGGTAGAAGGCGACCCAAGTATATGGAAGACACATGTAGGTTTGGGTCATATCTGAGGACACCCAGGTTTAGGATACTCCGATATGCTAAAGGAGGCATTTCACAAACTTGCCCAAATTTGCCCTAAAGGGAAACATTACCTTTATTATGTTTGATATTAAACAAATTTGTCCTTTGACCTGGAGGGAGACACCATGTCTTAGCAGCTGTTTGCTATGCAAACATTCTTGAAAAGATAGTTCAGGACAAAAACTGATGCATATGATATTATTGTTTTCCTCTCTGGCTTTCAAAATAGAAACAGACTCACAGACATAGAAAACAAACCTATGTTTACCGGGGGAGAATGGGGGTGGGAAGGGATAAATTGGAAGTTCGAGATTTTCAGATATCAACTACTATATATAAAATATATAAACAACAAGTTTCTACTGTATAGCACATGAAACTATATTCAATATCTTGTAGTAACCTATAGTGAAAAAGACTATGAAAAGGAATATATGGAAATATATGTATGACAGGAACATTATGCTGTGCACCAGAGATTGACACAACATTGTAAACTAACTACACTTCAATTAAAAAATAATGTTTTTAAAGCTAATGTAAGATGCATGGAAATACCTTGAAGAATTGTTTTCCAACAGACCTGAGAAAGCTGTAAGATCTTACATAAATCTGTTAATGTGGCCAATGACAGTTATTGTACCTTGCTGTGAGAGACAAGAGAACTATAAATGAAACTAAACGTCTAATATAGGAGCTTCATTAGTTCAGTATTTTCAATATTTCATAACACCTATTTCCTGCGCTGAGATCAGAAGAGGCAGAAAGAGCAGAGCAAGAAGAATAGCATAAACTCTCCCCTGTCACACACACACACACACACACGCACACACACATGCAGTTGGTATACTGAATGAAATAGTCAGATATCATACCTAAGATGAGGAGAACACACAAGTAGATTTGAAATATAATTTGAATTATAAAGTTTGATATTATTTTGGACTAAATCTTTAAATAAATAGATTATATATATATGACCTTGAATATATTATTTAGTATTAAGTCTAAGTTTTCCTATAGACACACAGGATTAATATTATCATCAAGACCAAAAGGAAGCTTGTATAAAAGCAAATTTAAATGGCCATCATTAAAAAGTCCACAAATGATAAATGCTGGAGAGGGTATGAAGAAGAGGGAACTCTTCTACACTGTTGGTGGAAATGTAGTTTAGTGCAGCCATTATGGAAAACAGTATGGAGATTCCTCAAAAAAACTAAAAATAGACTTACCATATGACCTAGCAATCTTATTCCTGGGTATATATCTGGAGGGAACTCTAATTCGAAAAGATGCATGCACCCCAATGTTCACAGCATCACTGTGTATGATAGCCAAGACATGGAAGCAACCTAAATGTCCATCAACAGATGACTGGATAAAGAAACTGTAGTATATTTATACATTGGAATACTACTTATCCATAAAATAATGCCTTTTACAGCAATATGGATAGACCTGGAGATTATCATTCTTAATGAAGTAAGCCAGAAAGAGAAAGAAAAATATCATATGATATCACTTACATGTAAAATTAAAAAAAAAAAGAGAGAGAGAGAGAGAAAAGAGGACACTAAGGAACTCATCTACAAAACAGAAAAAGACTTGCAGACATAGTAAACAATGGTTACAGGAGCAAAGGGATGAGAAGGAATAAATTTGGGAGTCTGAGATTTGTAAATGTTAACCACTATGTATAAAAAATAGATTAAAAAACCAAATTTATTCTCTATAGCACAGAACACAGAGAAATATAGTCAATATCTTGTAATACCCTTTAATGAAAAGGAATGTGAAATGAATATATATATATATATATGCATGGCTGGGACACCAGAAATTGACAGATTATAACTGACTATACTTCAATTTAAAAAAAAGCTTATGATTATATGGTTGCAAAAACTCACAATGTAACTGTTCAATAAATGAAACTATTATTTTTGTCAGATGTTGGTATATGACTACATTTATTCAAACACAGTTTAAATGTGTGACTGGCTCAAGAATTAATGATTGAAAAATGTGAACATGTAGTAATAAGAAAACAGCAGTTGGACTAGAAGAACCAGTAACAATTTAATTAATAGATCAGCCATATCGCAGTTACAGAATCTTTAGTTCCTCCCTGAAGAATGTCTATATCAACATCAGATGCACATTCCTGAGATGTTTGCAGATACTAAAATCCCCACCAAATGGAAGAAGTTAACTGTATAATGATAGCTCCCAGACCAGCTGGAGCCTGAGGATTGATGATGTTAACCCCTGTGACACCACCCTGCTACGTCACTATCAACTGATCAGAGAATTGAGCATGAGCTAATTATGCACCCTGCGACTCCCTTCCCTCACCTTAAGTTTGCCTTTAAAAACTCTTCACTGCAATCCATCAGGGAATTTGGGTCTTTTGAACATTAGCTGCCCCAAATCCTTGCTTGGTACCTGCAATAAAAACTGCATTTTCCTTCACCACAACGCAATGTCAGCATTACTGAGTGCAGGTTTGGTAACAGAAAGGCCACAGAATATTTACAACTAAAAGGAAAAAGATATTTAATTGTATCATTGTTTATAAGAGCTAAAAATTAAGAAACTAAACATAAATTGTGATATATTTATAAATGTAATACTTAATATAGGTATGAATGGACCAATATGTAATAACACTTGGTAAAAAGTGCAAGCAAACAATAAAAACAAAATTCAAAATATGGGATATTTCTGGATGTAAACAGGGAGACTGAATATGAAAGAATCAAAGGTAGCTAAAAAGAGTAGACAGAAGTAGGTATTGTTATATTTCTAACATTTACATTTATGTTGATTTCATGATTGCTCAACATATAATCAAATCAAATACCCATCCACATTCATATATCCATAAATATATACATAGAGCTATTCACACTCTAAACCATCATGTGTCTTCAAATAAAGATTTTCAGTGATCTAATCCTCTTCACCTGGAAGGCAAAATTTTTGAAAAGTCTGGACTTGTCCATCAACAATGAATCCTATTCTGTGTGCTGAATTAATAATTCTGACTACAGTGATCCATGGATGTTAATGCATTACCACATACTAGGTGCTCAAGAGGATGGAAACTTTGAATGATCTATCTTAAACTATCATTCTGAATGATAAGCCTGACACCTTATCCTGACAGTTGTCACTCACACCACTGTTTCAGTGAAAAACCTCCAATTATTGCTTAAATAAATTTAAAAAAATAATGAAGGAGCAATATTAATTAGTTTCCCTCAATAGGCTCCCTTGATTGCACCCAATCAAATAAAGATATAAAACAGAAAATGTTGTTTTTGGGGGGTCATTTACTCTTAGGAGAAAAGAATTTACAAATTAAGAAAACTGAATACCCAATATAAAAAGAAAGCATGTAGAAAATGACTTGTAGATGTAGAGTGCTGGCTTCTGTTTCCCATGCTTCACTGGCTCTGAGTCTTCAGGGTGTTGTTGCTAGGAGATTGCAGGCATCTATTGCTCATGATTTTTCTGTTATCCCCCACCAATGACCCGTTCAAGTGTGTTTTATTTCCCACTGTTTTATTTTTTAATCCCCAAACATCCTATGTAATGTTAACATCCAATATTAGGGAAAAGCTTGTTTTAACCATCTCTGAGCTTTTTCATTATTCTTAGAAAATTCATTTTAAAGCCCTGACTTCATTACATAGACAGAAGATGATGGATAGGTAAACAGAGAGATAGATAATTAGATAGAATGTAAATTCTCAACTATTAAGAAAATCTCAGATTATTTTTAAACCAGTTGCTATGAAAAATGTGCTTTTCTGAATTTGTTGGTATATTATATCTTGCCTTACATTAATTTCATAATAATTCCCATAAAATGAACTGAAATGTTAGGTCCATAAATTGATTAAAATTAGATCTAAACAGGTATATTTTTAATATTATTTGCACTGAAAAAAGTGTCTTATTTGCAAGAAAAATAATCAGTTATGCTTTATTATACACTGGTAATATTGTGTGTCTATGTGTGTACATATATGTTTGTATGTGAAACGATGAAGTAAATTATATAGTGTATCATCAGATAGAGACACATAAGTTTGAAAATTAGGAGACATTAATTTTAAAATTTAAGTTAAATGTTCCTGAGATATCGTATGAACTACTTACTATTTATATGTCACTGGTTAAAATCTGGATTACTTTGCATTCTTGACAAGCAGTAAGATAAAGACCTACCTGAAAAAGAATAAAAGCAAGTTTGTAAAAGTAAAGACCCATCAATGTTAAATAAAGTATACAGTTTCCTACTGTCATGATGTCCATCTGTGCCCTCAGTCATTTTTGAAATATGGAAGAGATTGACTTACTCATCAGTGGCCAGTCTATACCCCAGAGCTTGTTATGAGGTTTTGGAACTTGGACGGTTCTTTCTAACTTGGTAACCAAAGGGCATGTTGGAACTGCTCTGTGGAATCTGATACGTTTAGTTGTTTACTTTGCTACTGAGATTCAGACAAAATTTAATCTTGAAAGTCAAGAGAGTGAAACATTATAAACAGAAAGATGTTATCATTTACTAGCAACATGGCAGAACTAATTTTCCCTATATTAAAATAATTTAGGCATGGCAGTATTCTTCAACAATTATCAGCCAAAGAGAATTCATCTATATAGCTTAATCATAATAAAATAAATATGAAAATCTCAAGTCCATTAAAATTTAAAATTTGAAAGTATTTTTATTAATTAGGCTTGAAGATTAGTTTGGTATTCATAATCTCCCTTCTATTCCTATTTCCATATCATTGGTGATAAAGACTTTTTATACAGTGAGCCAATCTATAGCCATGCTCTTCAGCAAAACAGATAAGGTTTTTTTCTGTCAAAACATTTAATTATAAAGTTGTTCCTGTTAGTTATGAAGTAAATCATTTAAAGGGTAAAAAAGATTAAATGTAATCTTGAAAGAAAAATGCTTACAGATAAAAACGAGAAAAACTTGTAGCCAAAGAAAGAAAGTAATTTGTCATTTCAAGATAGTTAATGAGCTTCAAATACTCTTTGATGATGAGAAAGAGTATGATATACACAAAAAAAGCTTTAATGAGGTATAAAATTATAACAGATAATGAAGTTCTTTTTTTAGAATATGCAATTAGTAGCTGTTGAAGTTTTTATTTCTTTAATAATTGACAACATTGCATACATGTATAACCATTTTGAAAAAGAGTTATAAATTCTAACTCAAGATGATCAAAATCAAACAAACATTTTTTTTTCTCCACCTCAATTCTCCTTTCTGAAGGATCAAGGGGAAAAAAAATCTATGTTCAGCGTGAAGGATTTCAGAAAGTTTTATATTAAACTGCTAGAACTGTAATAGTTTAACAATTAGCTGAGAAGTTTTATTTAATCAAAATATAAAGGAGTTTTATGGTGGTTCTCTGAACAAAGAATTTATCAATAATACGAACCCAAGCTGAATAGACTGATAATTTGGAAAATGATAATTAGTGGAATTTTATGTAACTGTTTTCAAGTTATAATACTAGAAACTGGTTTGGCAGTAAATATGTCAAAGTTAATTTGAGCCTTAAAGTACCGAAACATTGCCTTTCCAAACTTCTAGTTTGTGATGATGTTTTCATTCTCCATACTAAACACATGTAATGAAATAACTTGTACAATTGTAAAATGTATGTGTTAAAGTATAATGCCTGCAGATAAATGCATAAGGATGCTATTTGCAAAACTGTTTGCAAAGAAATATTTAGATGACTGAAATATTAAATAATACAAAATAGTTTCACTATAACTTAATTCTCAAAAAAATCATATGCACATATTTAAAAAGTAGATCTACATCTTACAACAAGAAGGATGTTAATCACCTACTAATTGAAAAGTAAGTTATAAAACAGTACATATACTCTGGCATTATTTGCAATATAGATGCACATTGGCTTATGTTGTGCATTTCTTGGTGCAAATCATCTGCTAAATTCATGTACTAACTGGGTAACATTGGTTTGTGGGGATATGCTTTTGGGATTAATCAGAATTTTCACTATTAGAGATAGTGCTATGATATTTTAAATATTTTAAAGAAAAAATACACAAAGAAGATAAAAGTGAAATATGATATTTACTAGACATTAACTTGTTTTTGAAAAGTTGATGAAAATAATTTCTCAATTTGAAATTCTGACTCTCCTTTTAAATTAATTTTTGAAAATGACTGCTATAATAAGCATTGGTCTTCAATGTCCAAAAATCTAAGTAAGTGTAATTTTACATATACCTCATGTAATAATTTTTCCTAGGGGATAGTAATAGATAATTGTCTTTATCAATGATTCCCCAATAAAGTAAAATATGCCTCATAATATGTAGGCCTGATCCAATCAATCGAAGTCTTTAAGAAATAAGACAGGTCCCCTGAAGAGAAGAAATTCTCTAGTCTGCCTTCAGACTCATGACTTCAACATCAAATTCTCCCTGAATTTCCACCCTGCAAGCCTGCTCTGTCAATTTTGGTCTTTTCAGCTCCTGTAACTGGATGAGAAAACTCCTTAAAATTCCTCTGTCTCTATGTATAAACATACAATTGATGCTGTTTCTCTGGAAAACATTGGCTAATATAGTAAACAATTCTAAGTGTATCAAAGCCCAAGTGACTTGGAGTGGTTTTAAGTTCAGATGCCTTTAGAGACATAGCAGATGAGTGAAATTAAGAAATCAGAAGGTTATAAGACATTAAGCAGTGGTGGGAATGATGGTGAACTTGAGATTCCACTCCTGTTGAAAGAAATTCAAAGTAGAATATTTTAAACAATGTACCCCAATCGAACATGCTTTTAGGTGGATTCAGTATGTGAAATACCAGTGTGACTTCGTTCAAATAATTAATAGATGGGAAAGAATTATGGGTTAGAATGGTTAGATAAAACTTCACAGGGGTAAAGAGGCTTTGAAAGTTCCTTGACCAAAATTGGCTTAATGTTTCCCACAACTTGATTAAATTTTGGACAGGATTCATCCTGACTCCAGGCCCCCTCAAATCTTTTCTTAAGATTTTGCTTTTGAAAACCTGTAATTGTAAATTATTTCTCTGCTCCTTTGAGGTGTAAATCTTTTGGGAAGCTTCTTGCTAGTTTGCAGAGTAGAAATCTTTCTCAACGAGCCTAGTTTTGGCAGGCTAACTCCAAATTGTAAAACTACCTCCTGACGTGAAGACATGAGAAAGTTTACTTTTTATTTTGGTAAAGCCAGTTAAGCAACACAAATGGCCTAAAATTCCCTAACTCCAGCTCTTAAAAACTCTCCAGCCTTTTGTTTTAGTGGGGTTGAGCTCAAACTGAGTTCCGATCTCTCTCTTCTACTACAGTGGCCTTGGAAAATATCTTTCTTGCCTATTTAATTTGTCCAGTGAAATTTCTGCTTTAATTTTGTTTACATAGTTTCATTTCAGTTAACTTATGGTCACAAATAGATATAGATACTCAAAAATTTGTCTCTAAGAAAATGGCAAAAAAAAAAAAAAAAAAACCAAAAGAAACCCAACTCAGTAGTGTATGTCTTCCTTCTTAGGACTCTTTTACCCCCTTTCCTTCTAAGCCATCAGTAAGCCAACATATTTCACAGAGTCATAATTCAAAATAAGACAAACAAAATAAGAGACATGATTTTATTATAAAGAAGCTTTATTTTGTCAACTGAACTAAAAATCACACAATGTGAAAGTTGTGGGTTAAGTTTTATTTGGGGCAAAATGAGAACTATAGCCTGGGAGACAGCATCCCGGAAAGCTCTGAGAAACTGTTCCACAAAGGCAGGGGGACAACTCAGTGTTAAATATGATTTCAGTGAAGAGGGGATGTGCCATCAAGCACACATTTAGGTAGAAGCTTGCTGCTAGTCACAAGAAGCAGATGTCACCATTAATGATTTTAGTGCTTTTCTAGGTATGAGGTGATACAAGAATCGGGGTCATAAAATCTTCTCCTGAAAATGTCTAACTACCTGAAGGTCTGTTCTGCCAGTTTTCCCAGAGCACAGAGCGCCTCATTCTTGACCTCCAACCTGAGCTCCTTTCAAGGAGTGTTGGAGGTCAGCAGCTGCAGCAGCTCATGATTTAATCCAAGCAGAGTTAGGTGGCAAATGCCAGCATGATCCAATCCTTGTAGAGGCAGATGGCGAGTGCTCACTTTTTGTTAGCAGTATCTAGGAGATTTATAAGTCACCGTTTCACTCTGGTTGGTTGATGTTACCCATGATTATGTAGTCTTTTGTGCTTTTCAACTAAATCATTGAAATTGCAGGTTTTCCCTCCTTTTTGTCAGTTAAATTAAAATAAAATAGTCATTTAGCAACTATGATACATACACTGTCTCATAATTAGCTGAAAATGCATCCTACTTTACAGAGAAACAAATGTAGGTATAAGTATACACACAAAATTTTATATATATATATATATATAGAGAGAGAGAGAGAGAGAGAAATAAAGACATTAAACTGAAATAAAAATCTCAGTGAAGAAAATCCCTCACTAAATTGCCAAGTATCTTCCCAGACAACACTATAACAGAATTCTTTGGGAAAAAGTAAACATTGAGGGTTTTTGTTTTGTTTTATTTTGTTTTGTTTTGCTTTATTTTGTTTTGTTTTGTTTTGTTCTGTTTCGTATATCATTAGTGAGCATGAGCAAGAATCATGACTTTACCCATTGGTCTGTTTTTTTTTTGTTTGTTTTTTAAATTTTATTCAGAGGGCTTTAACTGCTAAATTACAGAAGGAATCTAATGATACCACTCTCACACATTAATCAACATGAAATCCTGAAATATCTCTTTAAAGTTTACACCACCTGTGAGATACATGTGTATATCATGTATTTGCATTTCCTCTCTTTAGTTCATATCAGCCATTGTATTAGCTTAGTATGATATTTAGCATTGAAACATTTTTATAACAAGGTAAAAATATTTATAAATACCGAAGTCCTAATAAGCATCACTTTAGGAATTAAAAAAAAAAATTATTTAATAGAAATGGAAAGTAAAAAAAAAAAAAAAAAAAAAACACATGTGAGCTGTAAGCAAGGCAGTTCCAAAATCCACAGTGTGAGTTTTCCTCAGATGAAAGGCAATCAGAGATATGAAAACTATTGCAAAGTTCAATCCTTGTCACATGGATTTCTTAAAGGAAACAGAAGAGCCACTAGATAATTGAACAGTTTAGCAAGGTCAGGGTCCATTTTTTCAGTCTCTGGTAAAGCATAAGTAGAAGTGAAGTGTTTGTGGCTCAGCATTCTTCTTACATATCTTTTATGATCACAGCATTGAAAAAAAAAACTGTGAAGGAAAACTCTATTCAAAATTCACCAAGTATCACTGGATGCCTTTAGAGTAGAAAACAAGAACAGCAATATTAGCCACTGGCAATACTGAATAATTCATTTCCTAATTTATTGCTGAACTTAAATTCAAGAACCAAATGCAAAGTACAGGACAGGTGAGTTGTGAATTTCCAACAGTTTAAGTGAAAAAGACCCAGAGTTTAAGTTGACTACAAGTGGAATGTAAGTCAATGGCATGACAAGGCTGTCAGAAAGGCAATTTTGACTTAAAATTAATACAGCTGTAGTGTCCATATTAAAGCGGAGAGTCATCCCTAGCTGTCAATCCTACTCAGATAACATTGGATACAGCAAGTTCAGCCCTGTGCACCAAGTTACAAAGAAAGTCCACACAATAACATATTCAAGTGACTGTATAAGAGATTTATAAGCAATAGAGGATTAAGAGGTTATATGATGTATGTAAGGAATATTACAGAGGTATTAATGAATTGGGCTGAAGGTTAGGCAAGATATCTGGATTAAAAATAATCCTGCTGAATTTTGTATGTTACATATTATGTTGCATTGACTTTTAATGGAGACAAGAGAGAATATAGCTTACCTGAAAATATTTTGGTATTATAAACATACTTGAATGATTGTAACCAATAGAATTCAGGAAAGAACTTGAAATATTTATTTTAGGGGGAAAATGTATTCTATATATTATTTTACCTTGAATAAAACCCACTGCTATTAAGTTTCTCAGTAGTCAGATTATGGAAAATAATATTGCCATTTATAAAATATCCTCTTATCTGAGGAGCTAGCTTTTGATAAATATAAAGTCTAGTACTTTACAAAGAGTAAACATTCATGAATTGCTTATTAAATGACCACTTTCTCTAAACAATGAGTATTATGTTTCATGTGGAAAAAGAAATAATCATTAAATTCAAATTAAAGTTTCCTATGCTCTGCATGTCTTAGAGCAAATGACTAATATACAATGGTTTTTATCAAAGGAATGTGTTATAAAATTTGGATTTCTACCTCATGAGAAAACATCTTGTTTCTTAAAGAAGTCATATAGTTTTCAGGGATTAAGTTAGCTCATGAGAATGAGTTACTTAGAAAGGGTATTGACATTTCATACCAGGGTACCCAAGGTAACATTTTATATGTGGAGAAGAAAAATACAGAAATATGAAACTCTAAGTGACTAGTTATGAACTAGGTAAAAGTAAATCTAATACACTAAAACAAAATTCTGCTCTCCTATGTACTTTAATTGTTTGTTTCTATGACAATTCTGTCACTACAAGCCCCACCCTACTCAATTTTTTTTAACTTTTGTGATACCTTAGAGACTGACTTCCCTATATGTTCCTCCTCATCTGTTTGTGCCATAAGTCACAGAATTTCCTAGGGATGGGGTTTTGCTACTCATGTTTTACCAGTCTTTGTCAGCCTTTCCCAAAGTGGATTCAAAGCATATGAGTAAGGAGAGATACGTCTTAAAGTATCTGGACAAGGCAGCATAATATGGCATTTAAGGTGTCCTGGAGCCTGGGATACAATCCTGGCCAGGGCATCACTTCTTCGGGTAACCAGGGCTGGGTTATGCATCTGTTCTGCATGTAAGTTTCTTCCTATGCTTAAGAAGATTATTATCACTAACTTTAAAGTGTTTTTGTAGATTTTAAATGATTAGTACATCTGAATCCCTTTGATCAGTGATTAGCACACAGTAAGCCCTCTGTAAGTATTTGCTATTAATATTATCTTTATCTTTCACACTATTATTACTAATAGTATGAAAACATAACCAGTTTTTTGAAATGCTAATGAAGCTCTTATATTCAAACGACTGTCCTGCAACTCATCAAAGGTCAACTTACTCTACAATTTTTCATGCTGTGCATTACAACTTTTCACATCCAGTGAAGTCTACATTTATTGGATATTTTCCCTTCATCATACCTTGGTTCCAGTAGTTTACACTTAATAAACACTTTAATATTCATAGCAATTGTAGATGGTAGGTACTTTTTTATCTCCAGTATAAAAAAAAAGTAGTGAGTTGAGGCCTATGTTTAGTGAGTTACTCACACAGCAAGTGAGGATGAATCAGGATTTGATCCTGGGCATGTAGCTGTCTGGCCAATACTCTCAAACATCATGCCCCCTCAGGGCTTCAGAAAATTACTTCTAATCCATAAATCATCCGTAAATAATCTCCTCTGCTTCTATGACATCTCCTTTACCCTCATCCTTTATCCTTTAAACATTCAAAAATCTCATCCTTAGTAAATAATAAAAAATAATAATAATTTGATGGCTGCTTTTACACATCTTATTTCTCTCAAAATGAAAACATTGTTTAAAAAACCCTGCTTCCTTCAAGCATTGAATTTTTTCTAAGTCTGCTGATGTCTTCACTGCTTTTTTTTCCCCCCACAATGACTATTCTTGCTTAATGACCTGATAAATTCAATATGCAAAGAGCACTATATATTCTCTTTCTTACTTTGACTTTTTCAACAGGTCTTGTTTCCATTACTTTTTCCCATGTCTATTTACTTGAGTGACACCATTTTTTCCATGTTATCCTTTTACCTCTCTATAATTATTTCTTCCCTATGTTTCAATTATTCTTCCCTAGTCATCTGCTTACCCCATAAATATTCCCGTTACTTGCAGTTTTATTTTAGGTCAATTTCTTTTTCTGTCTACCCCCATTTTGTGCATGTAATATTTATTAAAGTCTCAGGACTTCATGATATCTACAACTCTGGCCTGTTCTATGAACTACAGATAGAGAATTTAGGTAATTTTTCAACTAATGAACTTGGGTAGACTACCTTAAGAGAACATTGCTAAGATTTTTGTCAGAGAACGTTTCGCCTAAGTTTTCTTCTAGGAGATTTATCATGTCATGTCTTATATTTAAGTTTAAGCCATTTTGAATTTATTTTTGTGTATGGTGTGAGGGAGTGTTCTAACTTCACTGATTTACATGCTGCTGTCCTATTTTCCCAACACCACTTGATGAAGAAAATGTCTTTTCTCCATTGTTTATTCTTGCCTCCTTACTTGAAGATTAATTGACCATAGATCTGTGAGTTTATTTCTGGGTTGTCTGTTCCATTGATTTGTATGTGGGACCTAATTAAACTTATAAGCTTTTGCACAGCAAAGGAAACCATAAGCAAAACAAAATGGCAGCAATATGGAATGGAAGAAATATTTGCAAATGATGCAATTGACAAAGGTTTAATTTCCAGACTATATTAATAGCTCATACAATATAATAACAAAAAAACAACCAACCAAATCCAAAAATGGGCAGAAGACCTAAACAAGTAAATCTTCAATGAAGACATCCAAATGGCCAATAGGCACATGAAAAAATGCTCAATACTGCTAATTATCAGAGAAATGCAAATCAAAGGTACAATGAGGTATTGCCTCACACCACTCAGAATGGCCATCATTCAGAAGTCCATGAATGATAAATACTGGAGAGGGTGTGGAGAAAAGGGAACCCTCTTACGCTGCTGGTGGGAATGTAGTTTTGTGTAGCCATTATGGGAAACAGTATGGAGATTTCTCAAAAGACTAAAAATAGACTTACCATATGATCCAGTAATCCCACTCCTTGGCATATATCTGGAGGGAACTCTAATTCAAAAAGATACATTCACCCCAATGTTCATAGCAGCACTATACACAAGCCAAGACATGGAAACATCCTAAATGTCCACTAACAGATGGCTGGATAAAGAAGCTGTGATATATTTATACAATAGAATACTACTCAGCCATAAAAAGAATAAAATAATGCCATTTGCAGCAACATAGATGGACTTAGAGATCATCATTCTAAGTGAAGTAAGCCAGAATGAGAAAGAAAAATACCATATAAGATCCCTCATACGTGGAATCGAAAAAGAAAAAAAAATAGAGGGCACTAATGAACTTATCTACAAAACAGAAACAGATTCACATAGTAAACAATCTTATGGTTACTGGTGGAAAGGGGGTGGGAAGGGATAAATTTGGGAGTTTGAGATTTGCAAAAGTTAGCCACTATATATAAAAATAGATTAAAAAAATTTCTTCTGTATAGCTCAGGGAGCTATATTAAATATCTTATAAGTAACCTTTAATGAAAAAGAATATGGAAACAAATATATGTATGTATGTGCATGACTGGGACATTGTGCTGTACACCAGAAGTTGACACATTGCAACTGACTATACTTCAATTAAAAAATATTTTTTTCCAATGTCTCCTTCTATATGCATCTCAAGGGAATCTGTGCTCATCTCCACACCTACTATGAGATTCTTACCTATCTCACTCTAGTTACCTATCTCAATTCCTTGAAATTCATACTTGTTTCCTTCAATAATACTTATTCCAAAACAATGGGAGGCATTTTTTTTCAGCCTTTTATCCATGTTTTTTACATTTTTAACAAAATAGAAATAGAAATGTTGTATGAATTGTTCCATTGTTCATTTTCAACTAACTTAATCCTTTAAAGTTGAAGAAACATGATAGTTACATTTTTCTGGAAAAGTCTGATCTAAGTTTCATAGATCTATACTATACAGTACTTATTATTACTGCTAAGTGTAGCATGATATTTGTAAAAACTTCATAAAATATAGATTGGGTAAAAGGAAAATAAAATCTACAAATTAACTATTGTGGCTGGAAAAAAATGCACCACCTAAAAGTTGAGAATGATGTTTTTTTAGGGGACTTTCTGAAGACTCAGGCCCCAGAGGCTGCCTCTCAGATGACTCTGAGGGACGGCTCCGAAAAGATAAGGGAGGAACCAGGATATACAGGAATTTTGCAACAAAACCAGGTAGTCTGAACATCAAAAGATTCTGTTAATTGAAGAAAATCAGACATCTCAAGTTAATAAACTGAGTGTTTCTCTGTGTATGGGAAGATGCAAGAGTCTGGGCTCACTGAAATCATTCCTTTGGTATGTACCTTAGCTATCTAAGGCCAGCAGCCTACTTTTCTCCATCCTGAAACCCCTCAGAATGCACAGTTGGTGGTGGCTGCAGTGGCTACTGGCTTGAAGGTCTCAGCATCCTTGTCTACTGATATGACAGGTAACATTCTTTGTCTTCACTCACTGTCTGAAATCCCTGGAAAATTCTGTAACCAACTTTTTGTTCTATAGAGTGCATTATAAAATATTTCTTACTTATACATTCATTTCAAGGTATAATAAACATACTCTACCATAGCCAGCTTTTTATAATAATATATAAAAAAAAATCCTGAGATATAGTTTTGCATAACTTCCGTTGTTGTGAATTTTAAAATGTGCCAGACTCTATTATTATTTAATCCTTTCCATATTATGCAATATTTAAGTTGCTTCAGTTTTTCATTATTTCCACTAATACTTCTATTATGCAAATAGAATATGAAAACATGCCTGGATACATCCTAATATTAAACTCTAGAATTATATGATTGTATCAGAGAGTATGTACACTGTAAATAATTTGACATATCTGAACAGTTACTCTATAGAAAATCTTACTAATACATGTTTTCTGCATTTTATGACTTTGCTTCTCTTCCAAACAGAATGTCTAGCTACATGCAATTCTCATTCTATGTTATTAGGAATTGCCCTTCACATATTTACATTCAAACTCTTACCTTCCCAGGATTCACATTAACTTTTTTCTGTACTTCCAGAATGCCTTAAAATTGATTGACAAGAATTATTAAAAATCTAGTAAAAATGTACTAATTCACTCTTTGAGATGCAAAAGAATGCCAGTTTCTTCAAAAAAGACAAGCTGTTGGTGGATATTTTGCTTTGCATTAAATGTAAAGATCAACCTGCGGAGAATTGCTTCGTTAAAAATTCAATCCAAGAACACAGTATAGCTATCCATTTATTTCTCTCTCTTTTTTTTTCTTTCAGTAATATTTTGCAGTGTTAGGCATACTGATCTTGTAATTATCTAGTTAAATTTTTGCCCAGATTTTGATTTATGCTACTTTGAATGGATTTTCTGATCTCAAATTCCAACTATTTTTAATTATTTATAAGTGTAAATACTTAGTCTTTTTTTTATTTTATTGAACTATAGTTGCTTTATAATGTGTTAATTTCTGGTGTACAGCATAGCAATTCATTCAAATATATATCCTATATATATTCATTTATACATATATTTATCTGTATATATATATATATATATATGTATTCATTTATATATTTTCCCTTCCATATGCTTTTTCATTATAGGCCATTACAAGGCATTGAATATAGTTCCCTATGCTATACAGTAGGACCTTGTTCTTTACCTATTTTATACATAGTAGTTAGTATCTACAAATACTGAACTCCCATGCATGAAATATATATCTCCAGTTTATCATACTCTAGCTTTAAATAATGCTCCAGAATGTAAATAATGTTACACATTTCAAATTTTATGCTTCCATTTCTGCCCCCTTCACACTTGTCCTCTTAGGGTTATATGATTTACTTCTGCATGTATTTCAAACTCCAAAAGGATTGTCATTATCTTGCTTTAATCTGTCAATTATCCTTTTAAACATCAATAATTTAAAAAAAAAGAATTTGTTATCTAATGCTGTGTAACAAATTGCCACAAATGTAGAGGCTTAAAATAATACACATTTCTTATCTTATAGTTTTTGTGGGTCAGGAGTATGAACCTGGCTTAGCAGAATCCTCTCCTTTATGGCTTCTCCCAAGGCTGCAGTTAAGATAGCATACAGAGCTGAAGTCTCATCTCAAAGGTTGGCTGGGAAAGCCTAGATCACATGGTTGTTGGACTATTTCAATTTCTCAAACGTTGTCAGACTGAGGACCTCAATTACTAGCTAACTGTGGGCCAGGAAACATTCTCAGTTCCTTGTCATGTGGCTTCTTCAATATGGAAACTTACTTCATCAAACTGTGCAAAGTTAATGCAATATAGATAGTCTGCTAGTATTAAATAAGTAATGGTCTTATGTAACCTAGACACAGAAGTGATTTCTCATCACCTTTTCTATCTACTGGAAGCAAATTGCAGGTTTGCCCAACACCCAGTGAAAGATGACACAAGTGTGTGCATATCAAGTGATGGGGACCATTGAAAGACATCATGGAGATGTCTATCAGAATATCTTTTACACTTCTCTACACATTATAGAGATATTTTATTTGTCTCAAGGTCTGTATTATACTTCATTCCATATCTAATTCAGCCTTACTACTAAGATATATCATCTTCTGTGGTCTCTGTTGTATGCCTTAAATGATGGTTAAATACGTTCTATTCTGGCTTCTCAGCTCAAATCACCATGCTTTGCGAAGCCTCCAAGAATCATTTAGTTTAAGCTATCCAGTCATTCTTTGGTCTTCCTCATCACTTTCAATTTATACATGGAGAACATTGGACTAAGCAATGATTCATATGTAGCCCTCTCATATTTCTGGAGTATTTATTTACACCTGAAATTTTCCTGGCAGCTTCCATTTGCCTCATCTTCCATGAATTTCTATCTCCATCTCCTTATATCAAGTCTATCAATTTCTTTTTGGATTTTCTTTCTTGTGCCTGCATTCCAGATGTTGTCTCCACGTAGAAAGTCAAAGCAATGATAAAGTTCAGCTTATTGTTTCCCTAGTCTCAGAAATCATATTTCTGCACTTTTCCCATTATCTGAATATATTATTTACATATATTTGTCTAGTTTTCTAGTTGTATAAAGAGGGACTAATTTTTGTCCTTATTGTATCATTGCTACCATGAGCAGATGTCCAAAATTAGATTTTGCTACAGCATTTGTGAATATGCTTGTTACTGTACCATTGAATTATGTTAGGTGAGTTTTAAAATTGTGTGAGCATGCATGTTTATTTTATACAAAGAGAGAGTAACGTTTTACTCTAAAAGAGCCAATGTTCCTTGGATAGTGCCACATTTTACCATTGGAAAAGATAAGCCTGAGTGATCTCTCTGTGGATGGGGGGCAAGAATGATTTTAAAAGTAGTGTTTATAAAGATATACCGTTTATAAAGAGTTCAGTCTCAAGAGAAGACTACTATTGTTTGTAATTGTTTATATAATAACAATTGTAATACCTATACAATTATTACTTTTAACAGGAAAGCATTGAGCTGGCATTTTCTCTTGAAAAAATATTGAAGTAGGAGAGAAAATAATTCATTCAAATAAGGGGTGTGAGATGCTTTTAGTTGTTCAAATTGTACACCTTATCATTTTTACAGTAATAGTACTTATCATGATGAAAATTTGTTTGGTTTTCTACTTTATATACAAGAAATATTTTTAAAAGACTTAAATGATGAAAACAACTACCCTGAAAGTAAGGGAAGAGAGTGAACTCCAACAATTTCTCTTATGGGGGCTTGAATTCTGGGTCTCTGTGGGGACCTCTATAACTGAGAAATCTACCTTGCATTCACCAAGCTCACTATGAACATTTAGAATCATTTAATGTTGTTACTCATCCCTTTCTATTGTAAGTAGGAACCTCCTAGCTGGAGCCTCCAGAACAACTAGATGAGTCTCTGGGAATTGAATGATGAGCAACTTCTTGGAGAGCCTGATTGTTTCCTGACTTTTCTCAGATTGTATGCTTGGCCATTGTGTATGTTTGTGACTGGAAGTACTGTGTAAGCTTGTCTCTGATGGAAATATTACAGCATACTCTGATTTAGTAGATCTCTGTAAACAGATAAGTGGCATTTTTACATATGTCAAAAGAATTCCATTATTTGCCTATTCTGTTAAACCATATTTCCTTCACCATATCACTCTTGAGATTGTCACAAAGATCTAAATGAAGTACATGTCATGTGTTCTATAATAGAATGATATTCAGAAATAAAGAACCAAAAGCATTAATGATGATTTTGGGTAACTCTGATAGCATTGTTTAGGATCAAATACCATCCTTTTAATCAAAGGCATTTTCTTCTACAATGTAGTTTAGTGTGAAGCACAAAAGTCAATACTTCATACAACTAAAATTAAAATTTATTGAAATAGTGTTTTACTAGTACAAAGAATTGCAAGACAAAATTAATTTCTTAGGCATGAAAGAGAAATAACATCTTCATTTTAGCTTAAGGGAAGTGCGTTAAAAATTTCTTCATGATCCACATGAAGTACATTATTGACTAAATTCTCCAAGACTAATACTGATTACATAGTATTCAACTGATACAAAAACGGGTATGTATCTGCTACCATCATGTATAGATAATGGTTCGGTACACCTAGGCAGGGTAAAGTAATGATTATGGGCTGAAATGTTTCCCCCCAGATTCTTATGTTGAAGCTCTAACGCTCAGCTTTTCAGAATGAGACTATATTTGGAGGTAGACTCTTTCAAGAGGTGATTATGTTAAAATGAGGCCTTAAGGTGGGGCTTGTTCTAATCTGACTGGCTTGTTCTAATCTCATGGGCATATAAGAAAAGAGATAGCAGGGATGCATGTTCACAGAAGAAGGACGATTGGAGGATAGTGCAAGAAGGCAGCCATCTACAAAAAGGAGTCAGAAGCAATCAAAACTGCCAACACTTTGATCTTAGATTTATAGCCTCCAGAACTGTGAGAAAATAAATTTCTGCTGTTTAAGCCTTCCAGTCTGTGGTATTTTGTTATGGTGACCCTAGAAAATGAATACAGTAACTATATTTTTAAAATGTTCCATAATTTGTTTATAGTCATCACAAGAGCTATGAATAAACACCCACTTTTTGGCATGCATTCTATGTGAAATATTCATTCTAACATTTTCTCAGCTTTTAATGTGAACTGTATTTTTACTAGGATATGACTCCTAAACATAAATTAACATGGATGCATTTATTTTTAAAATCATTTTCCTTGACTGTGTGAGAAATAAGCCCATTCTGGTCTCCCTCCTCATAGTAAGAAAAACAGTGCTGTGATCAGCATACTTTTTAAAGGGTCAGATCAACTTGAATGCAACCAATTCCAAGTATAATACACAAAGTATGCATTTCTCACCTCTTTGTCATGGAGAGGACATTAACCTTTTATGCTTCCATGTTAATTTAATTTTTTGAATAGTTAATATATTTAACATAATGGACCATTGACTGACTAGATGTCCTTATAAACATTCTAATGCTATTTACTATTTGATGGGTAATCAGAACCCATATATATACATACACACACATATGTATGCCTCAAGTGAATCTTTTTTTAAAACAATTTTATCCTTTATAATATTAAAAATTAATTTGGCTATAAGATTATCTTTTAGTCCCACAAATCATAATACATAAAGCACATACTTTTATTCAGCAATGAAATAAAAAGGATGCAAAAAAAAAAAGAGAGAAAGAGAGACAGAAAGAGAGAAAAGAGAAAGTTTTGTTGAACTTGGGAAAAAGTTGCAAAATCCTTAGGAAAATTGCAACAATCATATGTTGTCAGTGAAATTGGGAGAAAATAGATTTAAAATTAGGTAATTAAAAAGGCATATAGATAGAAGATTCCAAGCACCAAAAATATTAGCAAACATTATAATTGGAAGTGGTTATGTGGGTTTCAAAGAACAGAATGGAAAAAAAAAAAGGATATGATAGCAAAGTAGATAGCACATGACCCAACTCTGGAAGATGAGAAAAATACTGCAACAACCATATCTTTAAAGAGTCAGGGCAATTAGGATATATTCAAATTCAATTATAAGGATACAAATTTAAAGGGAAAAATACCTGAAAACAAGTCTGAATTGCCACCTCAACTGAAACTACAGAATATAAAAAACATTGACTGAGATGGTCTCAGCCAACCTCAAACCTTGGGTGTGTGTGGCATCCAAGGCCCTTTCCAAATGCATGGGCCAAAGGGCAGAGGGCATTCTGATGTAGAACAGAGAAGGTCTTCTGGAATAAGCTTGGATGGTACAGTGATGCTGTGGTGGTAATCCCACAGATTTATTAAGTCATGAACTGGAATGTGTCATTGGAAAAAATATTCTGTGACAGTCCTGCTAACCAGAAAGCATAACTGATGTGGCTATTATATGCACGGGAGGTTGGGGGGTGCGGTTCTGCCTCCATCATTCTCCACTTCGTGTTGAACTAAGTCTACTCACTTTCAAATAGGTAAGCCAAACATGAACTTGTGGAACTTCTCAATCCTTCCTCTGTAATAAACATTAAACCATATAGAAGTTTAGGGAGGGAACAAGAGGTTCCTGCTATGATCAAGGTAATGGTGGAGGTGAGAGGTTTCTGTAGGTAAGGCAGATGTACTTGGAGGTTGGGAGTGGATTAAAGGCTTGGAAATTAAAGGAAGTGGTTTCCTTAATAGCTTTGGCCTTACTAAATATGAAAATTCAGCATGTAAATAATGTACAATAAAGTTATGGACAAAAGTGATTAGTACTTTTATTAGACTTAGACAATACATTTTCTTTTTTCCATTTTTATTTCTGAAGTCAGCTGAGAACAATTTTCATCTATGTGTACCAGTCTGCAGTATAAATTGCAGTTTTGCAAAGAGATATTTGAATTTACTGTCATACTATACTGTCATACTGTCATACACATCTAGTGATGTGAGACCTGGACTTGAGAACTCTTAAGAATAAGTGTGTGCACTGCATGAAGAATATAATTTTCATTGGAAAAAAAGAAGCAATAGACTATTGGGGAACTTTATGTCCCTTGAGGATAAATAGAGGCTGGCTTACAAAACAGTCATCTTTCAAATAATAATATAATTTCCTTTTTCTTCTTTTCTTGTTCAGTCTTGGATCCAGGGCTGCACGTAGCTTGCCAATAGAAGGATGTATTGCTGCACAACACTTGAAAGTCATAATACTGAATTTTACTAAACACAAGACAGCCTGGGGACGAACGGGAGCAGATTGCTACTGTCTCCAGATATTTCAGAGTTGGTTTGATCTTTCTACTCTAGAAGGTGTGAAATGGATAGAATTTCTTTTTAAAAAGCAATGATAAAACTCATAGCATAAAGGGAAGTGAATACACGAATGGTAATAGTGGCTACAGATCAGTACTGGCTCCTCTTGGAAGCCTTGAAGGCACAGCTGATGGGAATCCTTATGGCACAACCAGTCTTTGCTGTACTTAGGAGTCTAACATGCCCAAATTACAGTTTCATGCAGCCTGAATAATGTTGAGTGAATACTATTCACCAAAACTGCACCTGTGGTATGAATTTTGGCCTTTTCCATTTAAAAATACTTATTTTTTGGTCACATACAGTATTTTTTTATTTGCATTTTCTTTGTTTGATGTAAGGGTCACATTTTTATTACTATTCTTTCCATCTGCCTAGTAAGAATATTACAACTCCTTTTCTTAATAAATAATTTTATTTTAGGAGAGAGCTTTTCATTTGTTTGTTTTTATTTTTTTACAAAGTATGTAAGTGGTTTCTAGGGATGATGACACCAGCTAGAGGTCTTGCTCTCTCTCTCCAGACTGTCTTCATCCAGCCGAGTTAGCCAAGCTACCAAAAGACAAAAGTAAATGAGGTTTTTCTTTTATCACTATGAATGCACAGAAGTGTGTCATATTCAAAATATTTTTGAAATATTCAAAATGTAAAAATACTTGGTTTTCAATAATAATTTACTTTAAGAAAATCTTTACATAAGCAAATTGAAGGCATGAGAGACTAAAATACTGTAGTTGAGTCATTTGAAAATTACCCTTCAATATTTCCTATGTCTCATCCCATTTCTCTGTCTATAGTTACTGCTCCTTCATCAAAAAAGAACTTAACCACTTATGAATAAAGACAAATGTCTTCTCTTAAAACAATAAAATTGTAAAAAAAAAAAGGTAACCTTTTCTCTGTCAATAAAGAGACCTAGTGAATTTATTCATAGTCACAAAAGTAATTCTTTCACATAAAAAAATTCTGACTACAGGTCACTCATTGCTACTATGGTTCTCTAGGATCCTCCAGTGTGGTATGAAAATTAGATTTGCATTTTACCATAGAAAGGCATTGTCATTCCAGAATACAGAGTGCTGACTATTACAGAGCAAGTTTAAATGAATACAAATGGTGGCCTTTTACTATTAAAGGCTTTATACTAATAACTCACAATATACAAAAGATGAAAATGTTTCTACTGTCTGGATCTGTGCTGTTAATCCTTATAGTTTCAAAAAGAGGTCCCCATGTGGTTGATCTGTTTGTCTGAAAAAAATAGGTAAATAAAAACCAGTAGGTAAAACCCACTTGAATGTGTTGAGTATGGTCTTAACTATTCTAGGTAAACAAATCAATGATCTAGCCCCACCGCTCTTTGGAAAAAATAATTACAGAGATTATCACTATTAACACTGTTGTTTTACAAAATCACATATTTATCAAATTGAGTATTCAAACAAAAGAACATTATATACTCACTTGTAACAAATATTATTCCAGATAAATATAATTATTTAGAAATTGGTCAATTACACTTAAAAATAGATTACAAATTACATTAGACCAAAAATTACAACTTGGATTCTTTGATCAGTAACACATTATAAAATTGTAAACTAAATATTATCAAGGCAATATTATATTTAAAATAATTGATCATTAATATGTAATAATACACAAAGCTATATAGTGAACTAGTTTGTACATACTGCTATAAACTACAGAAAGTCTTACCAGAAAAGTGGCAGTTCAGAAGACAACAGATCACAATGTATAAATCAGAAGATTCAGTCTTGAATGCTTGGACTGATATCAGTTATGTGTAAGTTATTAGTTGCAATATTTTCATAATTATAAACTTCATGAAATATAACCATGGTGTTAAAATCAGCTGTCTAAAAGAGAACAAAATAAGAGAAAAAAATTATTCTAGTGGCCTCAGAAGCAAATTTTAAAACCAGATGGGCTATCAAAATAACAAAATACTCCTTATATATGTGCTAATATTAAATAAGAACAAAAATTATAAATGCAATGGTTAATAGGCTCTTATAATCATTGTAGTTGTATGTCCTTAAAATTGGTTATTTATAGGAAATTGATTGTGGTACTTTCAGCTGGAAAATGATTTTCCTGTCTTTCCTTATACACACAATGTAAGCGCTGTGTAGAATCCCTCACTAGGCAAAGTGTATTCAGACCTAGGTTCTGATTTTCCTCATTCATACATATTAAGTCTTAATTTATAAAGTTTAATTTCAACAAATTCTTATTTAAACATAATAAAAAATGTATTCTTTTACAAAACCAGAAACCAACTAATAAACATAACATGTGAAGAGTATAGAACCCTTGGAATAGTCTTTCCTTTTTTTTCTTTCCTTACTTCTTTCCAGTAGTTAATATTAGTAAAGATGATTGCAGTTTACACCTGTGCACTTACAGGTAGGACTCAGTCTAGAAGTCTCAGGAATCATCAGCTCAGGTCAGAGCCGCACAGGTCAATTACTTAATTTGCTGTCGAGCTCTGGGTCATGTTCCGTTGCCTTCACAGTCCTCAGGCTTTGTGAAGTACAATGAGGGGCACTGAGGAATAGGGAAGTATGTCTACTGCAAATCCAATCATCATACTCAAGAAACTTCCAACTTTGGTGATATGAAGAGGTTGGCAAAATCCTCTCTGCAAAAAACTGGACTAAATTAATCAAAACTATCATTTCCAGGCTCTAGAAATTGACCAAAGGCAGGCAGCAAATTGAGAAGCATTTATACCCAGAAAACTGATAGATTGTCATAAAAGAACAGCACTGGTCTATGGCTTTCTTGCCTAAGGTCACTCCTATTCCTCCGTAGTTGATGTAAGTTGGAGTTTTAGGGATGTAGCTGACCCCCAAAATCATTGGTTTTGCTCCAAGAGGAGACAGAATGGATCTGGGACCAAAGTAAAAGCTCAAAGCTTTGTTCTTTAAAGCAGTTGTGAACTCATTAGGAAACAAATGGATAAAACTTGTGCCTCTGTGGTCTGATGTCATGGTCCTGGTTGAGATAATTGAAGAAAACTCAACAACTTAACCAGGAGATTCTGACATGAAAGGGACATAGGACAGCTATCTAAATATGCTCCCTACACATACCAAGAGACTAGGAAACTGCATACATGCCCAGGAAGGACTCAAGAGGGTCTGTCAGGGAGTAAAGGCCATGAAGCCTTGACAGGTGGCTGTCCTTTGAATATGCTTCCCAGACTAACCACAGATCAATCAGCAGAGAGTGTTAGCCTTATAGGCTTTAGGTGTAGGAATACTAACTCTGCCCAAACCATTGACTGAACATAAACTACACAGATACAGGAAACTTTCTGTAAATCAGACTAAAAATTAAAAGAAAAATATAAACATCAAACAGAAATATCTGAGTGCATACACAAAGGTGGAAAGAGAGTCTAGAGGTCCAGAATAAAAGAGAACAGGTGACTCATACTCAGGGAATGCAAAGGGACACCAGGGGGTCCTAGATGTTGACTTGATCACACCAGAGGCTCAAAAATGTCTATTATAAATTTGTTCACAAAATCAAAAGACACTATTCCTAAAGAATGACTTATGCTAAATATGCTTTTCTAAAGTTCTGCTTGAACAACAGGTAAAAACTACATAGACTTTACCAGACCAACAAGTGAAGTAAACTTAATATATGAATACGTTTCAAAAATGAGAGTGATCATGAAAAGAGTTGAAAAGACAGTAAACATGTTTTGGGTGAATTGTTTACATTTTCATGTCATTTTTCAATGGCATATTAGACTAGACATTGGAGAAATTTTATTTGTATAATATTTAAACTTTTCTTTTATAGGCTTTAAAAATTATATGAAAAATATCTGGTGTTAAAATTAGGTCACTGTATTTATGATGATCACATTCCCATTATTTTTAGTGCTGATTGTATTTTATTTAAACAAATTTCTTTTTGATTATTTTACCAAAAATTACATTCTGGGAACTTATTTGATAAGAAATATTATATAGATTAGGACAGACACATGCCATTAAATGAAAGGCTAAAAAGTAGAACAACCTCTGTGGAATTAAAATTTGAAATGAATAATTCACCAGCTGTTATTACAGATCAAATATGTGTATTTCAGTGGAAACACTTGGGATTTCTAATTGTTCACAGTCAAATTCCATTTGATTTCCTTAATCTATTTTTCTTCTTTGATCTCCCATAATCTGCAGTACTGTATTAGTGGCTTTTATTAATGGAAATTTTTTTCTACTAAGGGGAATTAATATCTGAATATCTGAGCTTTACATATAAGCATATAAAATTGTCACAGTTCTGAGTGAAATCCCTTTTTTTTTTTTGCACAGGTGCTATTCTTAAAAACAAGGTTACAGTACTTAAAAATACACTATTTACTTTTAAGGAGCAGCGTTTCATATTCTGCAAGGACACATCTGTTTGCAATTTCTTTAATCAGTAACATACATTTTAACATCTTTAAAATCAGTAACATATAACTCTAACAACTTATAACCATGCAATAGATTGTGGTTTCTAAAACTGATGTACCTAAATGGTTCCCAGATATTTGGATATTTTCTGAATTTATGTAAAAAAAAAACAACAAAAACTATATAAATAACTCTGTCTAACTTTCAGGAGTAAAAGATATGCTGATTCTTAGAGGAGTCCATGGAACTAAAATAACATCAAAATCTAAATAACTATGGAGAGGTGAGCTTATGTGTGCATTTGTATGTGTGTATAATTAAATGAATAACTTCAAATATAATGAGAAGCCTTAGAAAACATAGTCTATGTGTTAGTAATTACCCTCTATCATCAGTCAAGGTACTACAAGTGGGGACTTAGCATTTTAAATAGATATAAGATTGAAATTGCTGGTTTGTATGCTAAAAAAAACCTCTAACGTCAATATACCTCATGGTATATTAAATTTACCATGCTTATGGCTTGTACAAATTCACTTCATTAAACAAGACTCTGAAAACATAGATTCAGAAATGTTTGCTTTCTGTGGCTAAAGAAATTAGAAATTATGGGGAGTGCAATTTAGGATTGAACACAATTTTTTACTGTTCACTGGTTTTATTAAAGTATTCTGGACTTCATTAAATTCACTGATACAATGTAATGTAAGTTTCACAAGAATGAATAACTTTCATATTGGTCCAGAAAAAATATTCAAAGTATGCCAATACATTCAGGAATAGACAATTATTTCAAGCTGTATGACTGTATTAAATGGCAAATTATTTTCAGGTTTATTTAACATAAGTATAATGGTATTGTTCAGCAAAAGTCAGTAGGTGGTGCTTTTTCTTTAGCGATTCTGCTGCCTTTTGTATGTATCTTAGATTTGACTGCTCCCATACTACAGATATGATAAAATCATATGTCCTGTTAATGAGAAGCTATAAGATTATTTTATTTAAGACAGGTTTGGACTAGATACAAGGTAGGTTTTCTCTATACAAATTGGTTTAAGTAGGGTTTGGGCTTAGTAAGAGCATATTACACACTAGAAAACAACACTTTAGTAAAAGGTGATTGATTGATCAATGAGAAGTGTACAGAAGAACAGGTTAAGAATAAGCTTTGCAAATAGTAGCTTTTATATACTGACCAGCTAAGAGATACCGAGCCAAACAAGAGAGACATCGGGAAACAATGTAAAAACTGTGAACTGCGCTGCCTTGTAGACCCCGGCTCCAACTCAGGTCATTTTACTGCTTCTGTAACATAGTTTCATATGTCTGAAAGTAGATTAAGATAAAGTTTCTGGAGATTCAATGAGGTGACATGTGTAAAGCCAGGGTTTAAGACACAGTAAATATTACTTACCCTTTAAGAGTGAAGTAAAAAAAGAGAAAAAACCTGTTTAAAGGACACAAATCTTCAGTTTTGATGAGAAGAATACATTTTTTTCTAGTCCAGTAATGAGCCTCTACTATAATTCTCAGAAGAAAATATTTTACAGTTGCTATGGAGGATTAGCTGGGATTTTTTCGGTCTCTCCTGGAGAGATGCTCAATAAGGTGAATACTCTACACAACATGAGCAAAACCTCCAGAAGAGTTTTACATTGTTTAAGAGCAGACATCCAGTTTCAAAAGCAGAATCTTTATGTATCAAGATGGATTTACATCTGCAAGAGGACTGCAGCAACTTCTGTTGGAACTTTAAAATATACTCTAATTTTCTTTTTTTTTTTTTAGTTAACATCCTCTTAATAACAGTTCCAGAATTTGAGTGCTAATTCAATTTTCCTTTCTTTCTAGTGCCTATCATTACTTTGAGATTTATGTTTGTGTTATTATTTAGACAACTAATTCAAAAGATATATAATATTTTTAAAATTTTTGTGTTTCCTCAATTATCTCCCTTTTTTGAAAAATGGCAAATATTTCTTTAGAAAGCATCATGTGAAATCATTGAATAATATAATGATCTTGTCACCTGGAAAGATTAGTCAAAGAAATTTACTTATAGAGATAATTTGATTTTACACTTAAAAAATGCATTCTGACTATGAAATTGAAATGATCAGATGCAAAAGTGTAGATATTAAAGTTCAAAAGTCATTTGAACTATTCAAATAAAAATAATTCATCATTTTTGTTACTTGTCAGATAGGTAAATTCTTTTAGCCAGGAATACCAAATAATTTGAGGTAGTTCTAAACATAATAATCCATTCAGACTTTATGATTTAAAAAACTTCAACCTATCCAGGTAACAAAACTTGCCTTGAGGAGATTCACTGTTGTGAATATGTGGTCTGGAAAGTAGAACAAAGATGTGACTGGAAAACCATTTACAGAAGAAATTAGTCATGTGACATATGGACCCACTCAACCATCTCATCAAGACCAAGACTACAGTTGGATTATCCAAGAAAGATCTTTGGAGGACACTCTTATCTAATGATATGGACCCACTATGACATGCACAGGAGACCCACATGTTTTTTGAAAAGTATGTATCACCAGAAACACTGCCAGCTTAGATGGGAAGGTACAGAAGGATGAAATAAGAAAAGAATGTCAGAATTCTAAATTTCCATAGGTAGAAAACAACTGATAGATCTATTCAACTATAAATATGTACTACCTTTTTAGAAAAAAAAATAGCTCTGGGGTCAAAAAAGGAGCTCAGAGAGTGGAGCCACAGGTGCAGAGATAGAGATGGTGTATCTAGGTGGCCAGAAGATAATACCACAGGCCTACAGGATAGAATATTGATTAAACATAATAATATAATTATGAATATAGATTATTCTTAGCCAGTGAAATGTGCTGGAATTTGTGCTGCTTGATTTTGAGCTTGTCTGGAACCCATGACCCCTTCTGTCCTCCCATTTTTTCTTTCAGAATGGGAGTGTTTATAACTGTTATTCTGTGCCTGTCTGTCCCACTATTGTATTTTGGAAGCAGATAACCTGTTCTCTAGTTTTACAGATCCACAGATGAAGAGAAATCTGCCTGAGGTTGGTTCATACTGTCAAAGATAAACAAAACTGTTAGGAACAGATTTTAATCAGTTAAAACTATTACAATAAGGAAAAGAATCCAGCGTGAACTGAACTCAACTTTAATTTGTGCAAAGCTTAATAAGAGACTGAGGAATTATAACGCAGGACAAGTTAGGGCTCATTAGAGTCAGGAAAGTAAAAATTACAAAGTGCTGCTGTAAATGTGATTAGGCTATTTGTGTCTCCTAGCTGACAATTAGCAAAATTAGGATTTTACCCTCCCATAGAGACTGAGCCAGAAGTCTTATCCTCAGGTGTTGGCTGGAACAAACAGTATATTTTTTAGGCATCTTTGGAGTTTTCTCATTCAGACACTTTAAGAGGGGCTAAGGTCATCTTAGAGATATTGCTTGCAGCTTTTGGACAGTATGTAAGTGTTTGTTCAAGACTTCATAGGCCAAGGTTGAAGTCTAGTTGAGAAGAAATCTCAGAGGAGCCTGGCTAGAGTTGGGTCTAGTAGAGAATCTTTGTTGATATCCAGAGTCTCATCTATATTTGATTCAGATGACTTAGGTAATGAGATTTGTGGCTTTTAAGCTGATAGTACTTAAATGAGATTTTTCACTTAGAGGTGAAGCTGTAATAGGATGAGACTTGCAGGCATACTGGGACTGAGTGGGTAACTTTGGCATGTGAGAAGGATAAGCAAGCTTGGGGCTCAAGGCCAGACGGTGGTGGCCTTAAATAATGACATTAAAATGTATGTCTATATCTTAATCCCTGGAAACTGTGAATCTTAAATGGTTAATATAAAAAGAATATTACCTTATATCAAAAAAATATGATTAAGTTAGAGATTTTGAGAGGAGATATTTATTATGGATTATCCAATGGGCCATAAATCTTTATCAGAGTGAGGCAGGGTAAGGTTTTGATAAAAGAATAAAAAAAAAGAGGAAAATACACACAGCCAACAAAGGAGGAGGCCACAGAGGAAAACAAATGAAGAGATTTAGTGATGCCAGTAAAATCTCAAGGAATAGCAAGAAATGTCAAGGAACACCAACAACCACCAGAAGCCGAATGAGGCAGAGCCATTGGAGAGAGTGCAGTGATGACAACACTTTCACTTCAGACTTCTGGTCTCCAGAACCATGAGAGGATAAATGTATGTTGTTTAAAGTATGTTGTTTAAAGCCAGCAGTTCAGTGGTAATTTGTTACTGCAGCCACAGGGAACTAATGTAAATTCTCTTGCAAGCAGAAGACATGACCAAGCCAGCTTTTTCACTATTAACCCTTAAAAAGTGTTTCCGGAGATGGTTTTGCCATCTTTAAACAGTTGTATTGGTTTGTAATAGCAATAACACACACACATACTCATATACACAGACACATGCATACACACACACACACACTCCTATGTGAATGTCCATTTCTAATTGTAATAGAAAATGGGAACAAGTATAGGTTGTGAGAAATCCAAAACTTATTGTGATAAATAAAAATATGTGTATTTTTGTAGTTGCAAAAAAAAATTGTTTAAAATGTTTCTAAGATTGATTAAGATTTTTTTGAGATTTATAATTGTTTGTAAATATTGTAAATTGTATTCCAGATGAAAATATAAATATGTTTTTTCTTAGAATTCACTGGTATTTTAATAAAATTTAATTATGCACAAGTCTAATTTTATACAATTATATTAATGTATATTTGAGGGAATTTAAACTTTTTAATCCTAGAACTGAAAAAAAAAGTTTTAATCAAGAGGGGGAGAGAAATTCAAACATACTACATTGTGTTTGACACAATTAAAGACCTTTTACTCTCCTTTCCAGTCTTTCCATCCTCCAAGTTGGTCTTTTGCTCAGTCTTAGCATTTCTCACTTTTGGACAATAACTAAATATACTTGCAAATGATTGACACAAATAGCATTATCAATCAACTTGATCTAATTACTGTTTTTAAGAATACTCCATTCAGCAGAGCAGGATGCCTATTCTCACGTGCACATGCAATAATCATCAAGATGGACCACCTTCTGGGCCATAAAACACACTGTAACAGACTTGCTAGAATGGAAATCAAACAAAGTTTGCTTCAAAACCACAATGCAATTAAACTAGAAATAAATAACAGAAAGATAGCTGGAGAATCCCCAGATATTTGGAGAATAAGCAACACATGTCTAAATAATACATGAGTCATGAAGTTTCTCAAGTTGAACTAAGTAAAACTGAAAATAGAACTTATCAAAACTGTAGGATGTGATAAAAGCAGGGCTTAGAGGAAAATTTACAGCATAAAATGCATATTTTGGAACTAAAGGATGATCTAAAATCAGTAACCTAAGTTACAACTTTAAGAAACTAGAAACAGAAGAAAGTTAAACCTACATAAAGGGCAAGAAAGTTTTAAATCTAACAATCACTGTAATTGAAGGCACAAAACCATTGAGAAAGTCAAGGAAACAAAAAGCTAGTTCTTTGGAAAGATCAGTAAATCTGTTCAGCTCTAGCCAGGCTGATTAGAAAAACAGGGAGAAGATACACATTACCAAGATTAGAAAGGAAAGAAGAAGCATCACTATTACGCTATAAACATTAAAATTATAATAAAGGCATATTAGAAAAGATTCAAATCCACACATTTGAAACCTGTTAGGAAGTTTTCCAATTCCCTAAAATACATAAGCTATCCAACTTTTCATGAGAAGAGATATCAGAAAAGGCCCATATCTATTAAATAAATTAAATCAATAATTAATAACCTTTCAAACAAGGAAGCACCAGGCCTAGAGCTTTCAATGGTCAATTCTAACACATATTTAAGGGGGAAAAAATACTAATTCTCTACAATCTAGTCCACAAAATAAAGTAAGGAGAATACTTTTAAACTCACTCTATAAAACTAGTATTACTTAAATACCAAAATGAGATAAAATTATTACAAGAAAGAAAATCAATAGACTAAGAACTCATGAATAGAGTCCTTGATAAAAAGTAGTACGTAAAATCCAACAAATAAAAACAATTTTATATCGCAACCAGTTTTTGAAGGCTATTACCATATATGAAAATCAATTAATATAAACCACTACATCAACAGACTAAAAAATAAAAATTATATAATTATATTAATTTTGCAAAACAAAAGTTGACAAAATCCAAAACCCACTCTTGAAAAATTCTCTTTAACATGGAAAAGAGAGGGATCTTAATCAAAATGACAAATACCTTCAAAAATGTATAGTTAACATTATACTTAATCTTGAAAAACTGTGAATGTACCTCCTAAGACTGGGAATGAGATAAGATGTCCTCCCAACCAATCTTATCCAACAAACGTTCTGCAAGACTGAGCTAGTGCAATAACGTAAAAATGAAAACATAAGCTTGTAAATATGGAAAGAAGAAATGAAGCTATCTATTCAAAGATGACACAATTGCCTGTCTAGGAAATACCAAATAATAATCAAAAATTTTTAAATTCCTGTAGTTGATACATGAGTAGAGTAAGGTCTCAAGATGCAAGGTTAGAGGAGATCAAGAAGGTAGATAAGGAGGATGTGGAAGTCACCACCCACCTTGACCATGGACACACCAAAACTACATGTTCATATGGAACAATTCTCACTGAAAACTAACTGGAGACCAGCAGAAAGACTCCTGTAAAATAGGACTGCAAGAAATAACCACACAGAATCAAGTAGGAAGGGAAGAGAAGTGATTAGATTGGGACCTGTGCTCCTCTGAGAGGACTCAGAGGGAAAAGGAGATTATGCAGGAGGACACGTACCCTAGAGAGTGAGTAGTCTGAGCCACACACTGAGCACCCCAGTCCCGGGGTCTGACACAGGGAAGGTGAGCCCCCTTGGATGGTTGGAGAGCTGGTGGGACTAACATGAGACCACTGCCATGAAGAGCACATGTGCTCTTGCCTGCTCATAAAGCAGGGCAGAGAGGACAGATTGAAAATGTGACTGGTTTCCCACAACCACCCTGGCGCATGCCCCAGCCTGAGCCAAACCACTCCAGCCCCACTTGCTTCATGCCGTAGCCCCACACTAGAGTGAAAGCTGTCATGATGGAGGAAAGAGGAAAGTGGCTGAGACTTGAAGTGGCATCTGAGCAGGACAAAGGCCCCCATTACTGGTGTTTTACAGGCACATCAGAAGAAGCCCTAACCTCTATCTCTGGTCAGACCACCACAGTCCACACCCTGACACACACCAAGAGCCTACGTGGGACACACTTGCCCTGTAGTGCAGTTCCACACAAGGGTGGGCAGGGGTAGCAGAATCAGAGGGGAGAGATCAACTGTGAGGGACAAAGGAGGCTCACATCTGCAGTGACCTTTGAATGGGACAGCCATTGCTGGTGCTTGCACACTTGGCACATCAGAGGTGACCCCAACTTCTGTTTGTGGCCAGACCCCACAGCCTCTGCCTGTCACATGCAAAGAGCCTGCATGGGCCCCTCTTGCCTAAGCTCTGCTCCCCTCTGGGGCAATGGTGTGGTGCTGGAAGTGGGAGAGAGCACACATTTAAAGGGAAGAGAGCCAGCTTAGACCTGAGCCTCAGGGCTTCTTCTCCAAAACCTGAGAGGTGATGCCACCTTTGATAGGGCAGTTACGTCCACTGAACAGAGGTGAGGCCTTGACACACCTGGCTCTGGTCCTACTATCTTCATTTCACCTCCTACCAAGGTGATAGCTGCCAGCACAGCCTGAGAAAAGATGTGACCTATGTCCAGATAAAATCTAGTTCTCTCACCAAAGCCACTGAGAATATATAGATAGTGTAGGGGTGTTCAGACATAAAGACACCCTTTCAGAACTGCAACAGGTAACAGTTTCACCTAATTACCTAGAACCAGAAAAAGTTAAACAAAATGAGAAGACAGAGGAATGGGTCTCAATCGAAAGAACAAGAGAAAAGCCTCTGAACAAATAAATAATGAAACAGAAATAAACAATTTACTGGTTTAAATAATTCAAAGCATTAGTAATAAGAATGCTAATTAAATTAGTGAAAAGAATAAATGAACAAAGTGAGAATTTTAACAAGGAACTAGAAAATATAAAAAACAACCAGTCAGAAATGAAGACTGCAATAACTAAAATGAAATACACATTAGAAGGAATCCATAGCAGACTAGGTAATACAGAAGAATGCATAGTAATGTGTAAGATAGAAAAACGGAAATCATCTAATCAGAATAGGAAAACAATTAAAAATGAGAACAATTTAAGAGCTCTTTGGGATAACATTCTCACACCAGGGGTCCCAGGAGGAGAATACAAAGAGAAAGGTGTCAAAAAAGTTTTTGAGGAAATTATAGGTGAAAGCTTCACACAACCTGAAGACTGAAACAGATGTCAAGGTATAGGAAGCATAGAATCTCAAACAAGATGAAAGTACAATTGCTCACACCAAGTCATATCATAAATACAATGGCAAAACTTAAAGGTAAAGAGAAAATTCTAAAGGAAGCAAGAGAAAAGCAGTCATAGTTAAGGGATGCCCCATAAGGCTATCAACTGATTTCTCTGCAGAAATTTTGCAGGTCAGAAGCAAGTTGAATGATTTTTTTCTAAGTGCTTAGTGGAAAAAACCTGCAACCGAGGATAATTTACCCAGCCTGAAGACAGTATAGAAGGAGAGAGAAAGAAATTCTCAGACAAGCAGAAACAAAAAGAAATCAGCAATACTAAACTTGCTCTAAAAGAAATGTTAAAAGATATTTTCCAGGTGGAAAACAAACACTTTGATAACAAGGAGAATGTATAGGAAAGGAAAAATTCCACCAGTGAAAGCAAATATATAGTAATGACTGCAGATCAACCACTTAAATGAGCTCGTGTGAAGACTGAAAGACAAAACAATGAAAAATCAAATATGACTAACAATGGTCAATAAAGAGATGAAGATGTAAAATATGACATCAAAAACGGAATGTGGGAGAAGGGAGTAAAAAATATATATGTAGTTTCAATAGCAAACCAGTCAAAATACCAGCAAGCAATTTTGTAGATTTAAAAACAAAATGGCTCTAAAGCCTACACAGAAGGAAAAAGACACAGAAGACTCAACACAACACTAAACAAGAACAAAAACTGGAAGACTGCCAGTGGTTTCAATTTTGGCCGATAACAATTTATCAGTATCAATTCATTAATTGTGACAAATATGTCCTAGTAACCTAAGATGCTAACAACTGAGGAAATTGGTTGGGGGTATATGAGAACTTTCTGTAATATCTTCTCAGTTTCTCTGTAAGTCTAAAACTGTACTAAATAATAAAGTCTACTAAAAAATTTATAGAGACTACATACCTTAATGCTTTCTTGGAGCTAGACATTAGAACATGAAGTAACTAATAATGCACAGGAGTTTTTTGGGGGCACCAGGAATGTTCTAAAATAGGATTGTTATAATGGTTGCATAAATCTTTTAACTTTATCAAAAATCAGTGTACTGCACATTCAAAATGGTGAATTGTTTTCGATGTACATTGCATCTCAAAAACATTAAAAAAGAAAACTATGTAACATAAATACTGAGAAACTGTACAAATGTGTAATATAAATAGAAAGAAACTTTTGAAAGTCATATCCATAGAAGTAAATATTGTTGGCTAAAGCCAAAGCAGGCAGTATAAAGAAAGAAATAATTGAGTAAAAGAATGAAATGTATTGACATTTAGAATCAAAGAAAGAGGAGAAAATCAACATTAATTAATTTTACTGTCAGTAGCTATCCTTTATTAATATTATCACTTTATTATTTTAATTTTTAATTAATTTTTTATTGATGTATAATTGGTTTACAATGTGCTAATTTCTGGTGTACAGTATAGTGATTCAGTTATACATATATAGATATATATATACATATTCCTTTTCATATTATTTTTCATTATAGGCAATTACAAGGTGTTGAGTATAGTTCCCTGTGCTGTTGTACAGTAGAACCTTGCTGTTTATCCATTTTATATACAATAATTAGCATCTAGAAATCCCAAATTCCCAATTTATCCCTCCACCATCCCCTTTCATAACCACATTTGTTTTCTAAGTTTATGAGTCTATTTCTCTTCTATAAATAAATTAATATGCCTCATTTCTTAGATTCCACATATAAGTGACATAGTATGGTATTTTTCTTTCTCTTTCTGGCTTACTTCACTTAGTATGATAATCTTCAGATCCATCTATATTGCTGCAAGTGACATTATTTTATTCTTTTTTAGGGCTGAGTGGTATATAAATAAATACACCACCTTGTCTTTATCCAATGGATGTTTAAGTTGCTTCCATGTCCTTCCTATTATAAATTGTGCTGCTATGAACTTTGGGGTCCATTTATCTTTTCAAATCACAGTTTCCTCTGAATATTCACCCTGAAGTGTGATTGCTGGTTCATATGGTAAGTCTATTTTTAGTTTTTAAAGGAATCTCGATACTGTTTTCCCTATTGGCTTCACCAAACTACATTTCCACCAACAGTGTAGGAGGGTTCCCTCTTCTGCACACCCTTTCCAGTATTTATCATTTGTGAACTTCTTATTGATAGTCTCTCTGACTGGTGTGAGGTGATACCTCATTGTAGTTTTGATTTGCATTTCTCTGATAATTAGAGATACTGAGCATTTTTTCAGGTGCCTATTGACCATTTGTTATGTTTTCACTGGAAAATGTTTATTTCGTTCTTCTACCTATTTTTTGATTGGATTATTTCTTGTTTTTGTTTGTTTGTTTGTTTTTTGTTATTGAGATGTATAAACTGTTTGTATATTCAGGAAATTAAGCCTTTGTCAGTCACATTGTTTGCAAATATTTTCTCCCATTCCATAGGTTGTCTTTTCATTTTGTTTATAATTTCCTTTGCTGAGTAAAGCTTATCAGTTAAATTATAAATCAGAATACAGAGCCCAGAAAGAAACTCACACACCTACAGTGAATTAATATTTGAAAAAGGTGGCAAGACTATACAATGGAGAAAAGACAGCTTCTTCAGCAACTGGTGTTGGCAATGTTGGACAGTCACATGTAAATCAATGAAATTAGAATACTTCCTCACACCATATGTAAAAATAAATTAAAGATGGCTTAAAGACTTAAATATAAGACAAGACACTATAAACCTCCTAGAAGAAAGCATGGGCAAAACATTCTCTGACATAAATTTTAGTAGCGTTCTCCTAGGGTAATCTACCAAAGCAATAGAAATAAAAGCAAAAACAAACAAATGGGACCTAATTTATTATTTTAATTTTAACTGAGAAGATGCATGTAATCTAACATAGCTTAGTCACTAAGTATAGTTTTCTTGAATGTATCATAAATATCTCTTTGAACCAACTGAATACTGAAGAAGCGTCTTCTTGGTCCAAGGCAAGACACAGGCAGCCTATTACATGTTCTCTTTCTGTGAATTTCAGATTCCTCAGGGAATCTCCTAAACTTATTCCTCTGGTTTATTTTATGTAAGAATCTTAAGGAGCTAACTCCTAAATTTTTCATGACTCAAGACAAGAGTACAGTGCTTTTTGGAGAATTCTGAGGTTGGTCACATGTACCAAAAGCAGGCCTTGGAGAAAAGTTCAAATATGGGTCCTGGGTTTACTCGTCTCATTGACCTTACTGACCCCTGACCCTGAGAACTACGTGGGTGGCAGGAGGATTTTCTCAGCAGCCCCTCAAAAGCATGGGGCTGGGGTGAGGCCACAGTTAAGTGAGGCAAGAATAAAATGATCCTTTGCTATTCTAGGTTCTTTGTTACAGAAATAATGTTGAGATCCTTTTCTTATCCAATTTGGAAATACATTTTGACCATTTGCTTAGGAGAGGATTTTGGAACAAACTGCACCTCATCCACTAGTTTTCTTGGCTTTTTGTTTTTGTATTATGTCCTTTCTTATTTTTTATTGGTCTATTTTGGAAAGAGCAGAGAGTTAAAAAGCATTCCAGTTTATATAACAACACTAGAAAAGAAATTCGAAATGACCAGTCTTTATCTTTGAATAGAATACAAACATTTCACCATGGCAACATGTTCATGTCAATAAGGAAAAGGGTTTTCTTTACAGCCCTATTTACTTTCGACTAAAGCTCTGATATTGGTGTTATCCAGAGTTGTTCCCTACTAGAAAGCATTACTAGGAAGCATTACTACTTAGATTTGATTAAGGACAACACCAAATAATTAACACTCTTGTATGCTACATACATTTTTAACCTACTGAGAAACAAAGATGTCAACTCATGGAGGACAAAATATCATTTTCTGCCTGATAAAGTCTCAGTTGGGGGACCTAATTCATATATGTGGGCAAGTATTCTCATACTGAAACCCTGAATTAAACAGATTTAAACACAGAGATTTCCAGCATGGAGAACAGAAGAAAATATGGACTTTAAGGAGTAACATTTTTTCCAGAAGAGGAAGAATCTAGTATACCTATGACCAGTCTTTTATCAAAACTCAACTCTAGTTTATTCACTTCACTTTCCTAAGGATGGAGTTAAATGAGGAGGTCCCAAGAAGACATTTATGTTTGATAATTGGAGATTTCTCCACATGCAAGGGGACACAAGGAGTGGGGAAATTGTCTCTCATCTAAGAAAAGTAGAAGGAATTAGGTTTTAATAGAGTTAGGAAAATGAATCCATTTGACTGTGCCTCTACAGAATGCGATGTGTTAGGGCAATAATGATGCAGTGAAGGAAGACAACACGTCTAGGCAGATTATCTTTCTGAACATGAGTGAGAGGTCTAGGGACAGATGTGAATGGATACTAATATTAACAGGGAGAAAAGAAAAACCTATTGAAAACAACAAAAAGAAATGAAATACACACACCAAAAGAGTTGTGCCAGATATAGGCTTACTTCACTTCATAATTTTCACATGCTCTTATTGGTCACACATGACATTTTTGGAGGATGCAGTGATACATTCTACAAAGCCAGTTTGATATCATTGTTTGCAGCCCTAACTAGGTCACTGTTGATTATCAGGAGAGTTTGCTTCAAATCGCTTTGAAGCTTTCTCCTCAGGGTTTTGCCTGGCTATACATTTGACAAGAAGCTTCTCCCTAATTACTATTCCATAGATTTGACTCTCTACCTCTTGCAGGCTGATTTTCTTGCTACCAGATCTTTCTCCATCAAATATTTATTAGAGTTCATGCTGTCTACAGGGCAAGATACTATGAAGTGAAGAAGAAGTTAAGAAGTCAAAGAGAAGTGCTCCTAGGTCTCATCAGGTTAGCAGTTTGAAGTCATCACAGGGCACATGGCAAAGAAAAACAAAACAGAACAATAGCTACATATATAACTGGATGTTTTAGACAATGCTAAAACAAGTTATAATATCTCCTATTCTTTTTCCTCAAAGCTTTAATATAGTCATCACCTTTTCCTCTTTTTTTTGGTAATTCTTAGGATTTGCAATAAATGCAAAGTCAGAATAATTTACTGCTTGGAAATTTAATCTGTTTTTAGTCCAGGTGACTAAATGACTTTTCCAGTATTCATTGTTTTTTAAGACAGTAAAAGACTTGGCAGTGAAAGAAATAAGGCTCTTTAATGTGCCTCTCTTTCTTATTCTTTGAAAAAAAATTCATGGACATATTTTATCATTTTAATTACTCTAAATCAAATAGAAAGAAGCAGAAGATACAGTAGAAGGAGAGATGATTATGGCATTTCCAACACATAGCCTGTTTTGCAAAATAACTTATTATTCACAAGTAAAGTGAGTTTGAATTTGGCATACTATGCTTTTTCCTAATTATGAGTTAACAGAATTTGAATTTGAAAGATATACTGAGTATTTGGTAGAAACAGTTAAATAAAATTATAGTTTCAATAATTTTTGAGTCATGTATTCAAAACCATTGTGCTTAAAACTCCTTTAGTGTGGGATAACATTCATAAAAAGTGTGTATACTTGAAAGTATTTTCTCTTTGCATTTTAGTGTGGAAGGAAAAAAATTGTATAAAGAAGTGAGAATAATCTGTGATATCCCCTGTTTCACCATTAAAATTGTTTAAATCAGCCTGCTTTATGAGTGTGGAGAGTCTTTCTCTTATTCCTCCATATTTACCCCTTTGGAAACTGTGTGTTTAATCAAAGGCTTATTTATTTTATGAGGAAAAAAATACAGTGAGAATCAATATAGAGCAAATAGTTTCCTAACCAGAGAGAGGGTGTGAAGTGATGCAATAAAAGATTTATCAACTCCTTACAAAGTACCCAGCACAGTAAGATGAGTGTAGGGACTTGGAGAATTCTCAAAATAGAGAATTCACAAATTAAACAATATCCATCAAATATAAATTGGACAGGCTTCAGTGGCAGGCACGACTGCTTCACTCTGTAAACTAGACGAGAGAGAGATCCTACAGTGAGAGTGGAAGGAGGAGAATAAAAGCCCAAAGCAAAATTTCATCCTGGAAAGAACAAGGGGTTGACCATGCACCACTCATTCTAATATTAGAACTGTTTAATAAAAGGGTAAATACAGATGTGATAGCAAGAAAATTAAGCAGCTGTCAAACTCCAATTTAAGAAAACTGGAGGGTTCGGCCTGAGAACCTGTCAGGATGAAAAAGGAATCTTTATAGGTCTCTATCATTATAAAGTCTTATTATCAACAACAAGAAAGTTGTAGAATATGTAATAGGTTGAGTACTATTAAAACTCTTAATGATATAAATGAACTTATTTACAAAACAGAAAGAGACTCACAGACATAGAAAACAAACTTATGGTTACCAAAGAGAAAAGTAGGGGGATGGACAAATTAGAAGTTTGAGATTAGCAGATACAAACTACTATATATAAAATAAACAACAAGGTTTTAATGTATAGCATAGGGGACTGCATTGAATACCTTGTAATAAGCTATAATAAAAAAATGTATAACTGAATCACGATGCTATACATCAGAAACTAACACAACATTGTAAACCAACTATACTTTAACTAAAAAAAAATAAACTAAATCCCTTACTTGTGTAGGAGAGGCAAAACATTACTTCTACCATCTCAGGGTTTTCACCTGGGTCTGAGAATTAAATCGGTGTAAAGCAGATTAACAGGAGAAAAGCAGACATATTTATTTAATACAAATTTTATGTGACACCAGAGCCTTCATAAGGAATCAACACCAAATAACTAGCAAAACCTAAACCTTTTTGTATTAGATTGAACAAAGGAAAACATTTATAGAAAAGTAACCCAACTATGCATTAGACTGAAGGAAGGTAATCATTATCTTAACCAGTTTGTACAGAATTCTCTTGGTCTCAGCTTCCTTTCCTTGATGATAAGAATGTTTCTTTCCTTCTTGTGTGGAGAGGATATTTTTCATATGGGAGTTTTGTCTCTTACTTTCAGAAAGAAAGAGTGAGGGGCAGAGCACCATTCTTACGCCTGCTGTCTTTTTAAGTGCCTTTAACACAAAACAGTTTTTTATGTTGAAGAGGCATATTTTGTGGTGACATGGTCTGATTCCCTTCCATTATGAATATATGTGCTGTGGAATTCTGAAGGTGATTGAAGATCAGTTATTTTAAAGAGTGTGTCTTGAAATCTATTGCTACTTGTTGGTCTACTTCAACTTTCACACTTTCTTTGTTCTGTTTTGTAAGGTGCCTAATTATTTTTGATTGAAAATCAGCAAGATACTGTGTAAAGTATAGAAGTGTTGACTGATTGTATTACTTTGGGTTTCAACATTAGCAAAACCTGGGACAAGAATTTGAGCACAAGGAGTTGGTTTATTTGAGATGTCCAGGAAACACCAGTACAGCAGTGAGGAAGTCAGAGCAGGAAAGAGAAAAGTCAATAAAATGTGCATCGTCAAACCAGTCAGTCACCCCAGGGGAAAATTGGGGTAAATTCCATTGAGGAAGTCAGGAAAACAGTCCAGAGCATGCATCTCAGAGATATCTCACACAAAGGGCAAGAGAGAAGACGTCTCTGTCTCCAGGTGAAGTTTGCTTCCCGGGAGTAGAGAATGATTAATTCCCCACCACTGCTATCCAGCTACACTAGTGCTGAACCAGTGGGCTCTGTAAGCCCTCAGACAAAGAGATGCAGTTTTGGGCATTTGGAAATGGGACTGGCTTAAAGTAACATTGTAAGTGTCCAGGGAGATTGGTGGGGAACTGACAGCATTTGTGATGTTGCCCCCTCCTGGGAAGATGCACATTATCCTATGTGAGGGTTAGGGCCGGAGTAACTTACTTCAATCCAATCAGGATCTGAGGCTGGTTTTCTGTCTTTCAAGCTTCAGTTTATCTTGAAAAGTCACCTGCATCGGGCAGAGCCCTGCAGTCATACTGACTGAGCTCCAGGGGCCATTATTTCCTAGGATTCTCCTTGTTCCTTTTTGAACTCCAACTTTAGGCTCCTTAGTACAGTGAGACTTTTGAAAACTGTTCTGCTTTTCAGCCACTTTCAACTTGGCACTTTACCCTCTTGGCTCGTAGAGAATAATGTGTAAGTGCCCCGAGGGACAAACTAATGCTGAGTTTTAGTCTCACGTCTCTGCACTTCCCTTTTGATAGGAATCTTGAATCTTTGAATCTTTTTATTTTTCCTTTTGGTATTCTTCATCTTTTTTTTTTTTTTTGTCTCCTCAGCCCTGTGAGACAGTGCTGCCAGCTTTTCTGAATCTTCAGAGCATCCCACTGCCTGGTTTTTCAGCAAATGCTTTGAGAAGAAAAGCAGAACAGATGTTTGGGGAAGAGAAGATGGGTTCACCATTGTTGAGATCCGTCTTTCTCTGGGACCTCACTGCTCAATGTTGTCTCAATGTTATACAGATTTTTTTTCCCATTTTTTTTCTGCCCTTCAATTCTTACAGGCAACTCCATTACTGGAGCAGAAGTCAAAGGTAGCAGAAGATAAATTGAAGAACAATTTTAAATTTTGAAAAAAATCAAACAGCAAATAGACTACGTACTGAGACAGAGAAAGCAATAAGGGATTCCTTTTTCTGCACAGCAAGACAGGCATTAATCATACTTCAAGGTGTCAAGGTGTACACACAAATCTATGTGAGTTTATTTTTGACAAAGACTTGCATCTTCCTCTATGCAAAGTCTGAAGTGAACTTCATGTCAATATGGAGCTCAGAGCGCTATAATATTATTTTTAAATAATATGCACACAGATATAGTCTTCTCCTTAAGGAGTATTTCTTGGGGCATGCTTGGGAACTCATTGTCTTTTTCCGAGGTTGAGAAATCAATTGAAAAAGCATCAGTTGCTTTTGGGATGCTTTGCTGACATATTAGTTTACATGCTTCTTCTGTCAAGAGACTCCAATCAATATTATATAGTTTTCATGGCAAGTAGACAATATATCGTTAACAATTTTTGAAGGAAAATAGATAATGACAATTTCAACATTGAAAGTTGAAATGTGTAACAAACCGACAGGAGAAGTTAATTGTGGTAACATTTAGAATCACATCTATTTCCCTGGCTTGTGACATTGAATTGTTAAGCTTGCTTCAGTCCCTGTGTTTGTTTAATTTCCATCATCATGATTCCCAAGGGGACACTGCTATTTTACAGGGTTCATACACACAGTAACAAAAACCAGCCTTCGTGAAAGAGGTTAAGGGTAGGGCAATTGGATTTCTGCAATACTGATTCAAGGACATATGATAGGGCGATGTCTGTACAATTCAGTCTAAAAAGAATCAATACTGAGTGTTCAGGTATTATCTACTCTGATTGATAGAACTCTAAATATATCAGAATTTAATTTTAGAATATATTTTTCATATGAACCTAGCTTGATGAAAAATGAAATTATTAAAAAAAAAATCTCCAGGTTCATCAGTTTTCTGTCTAACCCATGGAAGTCTTCAGTGTTTGTTCACATTGTTAAAGGAACACTCGGCAGTTTAAGAATGGAAATTTTCTTGAGTTGGTAGATAGAATTAGAAGAGACATCTGTGGTTCTATTACTTGTACAGCCATTCCGCTGATGAGTTCTATGACCTCTAGCTAGTCACTTAGCACTTTTCTGGGCTTAATTTCCTGCCTGTGTATAAAAAAGGAACAACACTTGTAGACATCGCTACGTCTATGGAAGAAAACTGCCCATAAGGGCGAAGAAGTATAATTAAACCTTGGCATTGTTCCTTTAAAAATTAAAATCACATTAAAAATTAAGAAAGTCTTAAACAACCTCATCAGTGCTGTGCTGGAAGCAATTAAATATATTGTTTTGCCCCTAAAATTATCCCCAGAAGGTTAGTTAATGCCCATTATTGTCAATGATATTTACTGGTGTAATTGATAGTGGATGTTTGCTGATCCGTTTCTTTTAGTATCTATTCTCCATTTTTAATATTATTCCTAAAATGGACATGGATTAGTTAGTTAAGCAAGAAGTTGAAACATGGAAGTTACTCAAAATCCAAGGAATTTATAAAAAATGTATAAAGTATGTAGATAAAAAAAGAAACTATATTCCTAAGAACCTTGGAGCACACAATTAACTATATTTGCCAATTATTCTAAAGTTTTTTAAGCTAAATATTTATTTTATTGTTATATTACCCCTACTACATACATCCTTTGGAATTTTTAAGACCTGAAATTTCTTTGAAAAAAAGCAATACATACCTTTACATTTGTGGCTCTTCTTTCCTGCATTTTTAGTTTAGATATGTAAAATATTTATGTTTGTTTTTGTAAAAAAAAAAGTCTTTTTCAATCAATAATAACTTTTGAAGCTTATTTCCTATATTTCTGTTTCTTATACTTTCTGAGTTACTATAAAATAATATTGATATCTTTCTGTGAAAATTCACACCTTAGAACCACGTTAAATTTAAATGAATCTAAATAAAATAAAACTTCACATCTTAAAACCATATTAATTTTAAATAGAGTGAAATAAAGAATTTTATTTCACAAATGTCTTTTACTGATAAACCTTTTCTTCAATGTGTATAATCTAAAGAATTTAATATAAACTGAGGGAACAACCAAGGGTGTGCCTGATTTGGATTCAATTCAATGAATATCTATTGAGCATTTGCTCTATTTTATTGACTCTAGGACATCACTAATTTTAAAATGCATCATTTTGTATTTCACTAAGAAAGGACCAACACTGGAAAACTGTAATAAAATGATCCTTAACATGTAGAATATTAATATTTTGCTTAACAAATTAACTTTTGACACTTCCCAAAACATAGACTTCAGACATAGAATTTTGATGATCTGTATTTGCCCCAGGGTTTCTTTGATGTCTGCATGCAAATAATAAGCCAAGTTATCTTCTTTACTTCCTGATTTTGACTCTTCTGCATCACGTTTCAACTCAGAGTCAGTTTCTGTGCTTTTGTGTACAATATACTCTCTACTTTCAAGAATATTAGGAATTGATACTTTCTGGAATTTTCTTCTGAGTGATTGCTACCTCTTTGTTACCAATCTACATGTGTAGTAAGATAGAACATTAAATGTCTAGATTATGGAGGGAATCAGTCTTAGGGTTATTAGCTGCTTTATTATTGTTATTTATATATGGTTTATATATTTCCCACCACCCAAAGTAAGTCTAACAAGCTGAATGGAAATAATAATAATATTTTTAAAAATCTTATTGAATTGATTTCATAGGATAAAGAATTATATAAAATTGCTCAAAATATTGTGGTGGTTTTTTTTTAAAGTCCAAGAAAATATAACACAACAGGCAGTTTGTCTCTTAATAAACACAGTTTTAGTCCTCAAACCTCTTTAATAAATGATACTTGTGTTGGTATTCTCTAGAATTCTTCAAAAGAGTTTATTTATGTTGAGATCTATGACTTAAATCTAGAAGGTAGTTAGTTTTATTTAGTCATTGTTCCAATATTGGAATCTTCTAATATATATTTGTCTTTCCCTCATCATGAGCAATTTCTTGTTTATTTCAGTTTCATCAAAACACTTGGCTTATACACAGTGATTTTTTAAATATATTTTATACTATTCATACTTTCTTTCATACAGAAAGAAGCAGGCATAGATTTTCAACTGTAGCTACATTCTGTTTCACATTAAAACTTAAATAAGCAGAAGGAACTCCTTCTGCTTATCCACTCTACTTTTCCAATCTAGACTCATAGCACTTCATTTTTTCTGTTGTCAGGTCTTCTCCCATAAAAGATCTTTGATTTGCTTCCTACTTCTTCATATTCTTACTCAGCTTTCTGTTATTAGCATTTACCAGCTGTGTCTTCTGTGAAATATGATAGCTCACCCTAAGAACAGATAAAACCATAATTCTTAGAAGTAGTTAGAACATTGTGAATTCTGCCTCAACTTAACCTACTCAAAATAGAGTTTTAAACCCCTGCTTCCTTAGTGTTTTGAACAGCCAGTCAATTTTGTTGATGCTAATACCTGGCAATAATAGATAGATAGATCTGTAAAATAGTTTGTTAAATAAAGTTAAACAGATTTCTATTTCACAGCCATTTGATTATGTGATTTCTGTATCGTACTTTTTAAGTGACTGCAGTCAGTATTTCTCATTCATCCTCTTATAGGGAGAATACGCAAGTATTTTTTTTTTAAACCAAGTATACAAATTTAGCACAATAATGAAGCCCTAACATAGTCAAGGAGAGAGTTTTCTCTAAAATACTCTTCAAAATAAGCTCACCTACATTACGGAAATGCTAAGCACCAATTGAGACACCAACTGCAATCCTCTCAAGCAGAAAAGAATTAAAAATTGAAGGAACAAAAATAATTGAAAAAGTCACTGATTTGAAACTGAGTGTTGTCAGAAATAAAGAGCTAGTTTGTAGCACTAACATATTCAAGGAAATGATGTTCAGTTGTTTTCAGTGACAATCAGCAGGAGGGAATCAAGCACCTCCTAGCAATTACTGAATTTCTGCCAGATTCTGTTATAACATTGCCTTAGGGGAGGCAAGATAAAGAAGATTCTAGCTAAGAAGACACATCAAGGAAAGTAGGGAAATGAAAAAGACCCATTGCAGCTATTAACTTGTGAAGTTACCTAATGATAAGAGGCGCTGTGCTTTGAGAGAGAGGGAGGGTTGATGGAATATTTAATATTGGGTAACTAAAAACAGAATGCTCTGTTTTTCTTAGGAAATACACCATTAAGTATAATTTTTAAATGTTAAGGTCAAAGATGATGTTACACTTAATATATTACAGTGTTGAAATAATTTAGCAAATAAAAAACATTTTACCATGTGTAATAATTTGCATACAAGTTGTGGAAAAATCAAGTAAAAATTTTAAATTCACTGATTTTAAAGAATGCTATGTCATTAGATTACAGACTAAAAATATAATAAAAGGAAAAATTGAATTTTGTAACAAACTATATTAATAAGAAACTAAGTAAATAACTATAAATTACAGTATACTTTGCCAGGTTTAGAACTGGATTAGAAAAAGACGATAGCTTTTCAATTTAGTTTGTATAATTTAAAATGCAAGGAAAATATTACCAATCTTCAATGACTTAGAATATATAGAATACATTTAATTTTAAAACCAACTTGATGACAATGTTAGGCAGTTAGAAATGAGCACCAGGCAAGGGGAGAGGAGGGGGAGGGAGCAACACAGAAAATAACAGTACACCTGTGCTCAGGATAAGGGGCTCTAAAAACTTTTACTAAATGAAGGCCAGCAAAGAAGCCAGCTAGAATCAAACACTGCGGCTTCACAACAGAGAGAAGGACCTAGCTTCACTTGGCCCACCCAATGCACATTATAATGTAATTAACATTACAGTTTGAAGCCCCTCCCATAGGTTTCTCTGTGTGCATCATGAGTAAGAACATACATAAAAGAGATGGGTGTGCCTGAGCACAGAAACGTGAGCTGTCAATCAGCCTGAGCACTCAAAGAATGTGAGCTGTCAGTCAGTCACAAAAATGCCCCCTAAGCCAGGATATAAAAACAGGAAAAACAAAGGAGAGGCACCATTTTTCCTCTCTTGGGTTGGCCTGCCCCCAATTCTCAGGGTGCACTTTATTTTACTACCTTTTTACTTCACTAATAAAATCTTCTATTTATATCACGCTCTGTCTTCTATTAGAAATTCATTTTTTTTTGGATAACCTAGAAGTGAGATAACTTTTGTTCCTCTCCTCCAAGTAACAACTCAAAAGAATTCCTAATGATAAAGTTCCCATAAATCATTGTTTGGAAATAATGATTATACTGAAAGTGGGTGGTATCCATAGGTAGAAATGCATTTGTCTATGCACTTATCCTTGGGAGTCTTCTGTGTGTAATCTGAAACCAGCCCCCATGGGAGTAGGGCAGGGAGAGACTGAAGAAAATGGCAGAACACACCAGATTGCTAAGTGGCAGATTTAATAAGTAAGGGAATGTATTTAAGAGGTTTGCCTCAAAATGAATAGATTTTTGTAACCGTCCACCAACTTTTAAGGTTAATATAGAGTCTTTGACTGGGTTCAGTCGTGTACACAGTCCAGATGGTCTCAATACCACATTAGTGTCTCAGGGCTGTGTCCTTGGGTAGCTTCTAGCTCTAGGAAGTCAAGCACAGTGCACATTCCAAGGACAGGGAAGGGCATGAACAGCCTCTGAATACCCAGGTCCAGCTCACAGGTCAGACCAATGGTCATGTCTTCTTAATGACCTTCCTGAACAGAAGTTTTGTAAAGCACAGACATAGATATATCTATAGACAGTGATATCATTTTATATGTGCACATGAATATATATACATATGTATATATACAGTTGATCCTTGAATAACATGGGTTTGAACATGCTTGCATCTACTTATGCAGGGATTTTTTTTAATAAATACATAACTGTTTCACTATACTACCCAAAGTTGGTTGAATCTGCAGGAGTACAACTATGAATATGGAATGACAACTGTAAAGTTATATGCAGATTTTTGACTCTGCAGAGGTTTGGCACCCCTAACTCCATGTTGTTCACGGAATTGTGTGTGTGTTTGTGTGTGTGTGTGTGAGAATACAGACAGACAGACAGAAACAGAGAGATAGACAAATTTAATGGGAATAACTTCATTGAGAAAGAAGTTAACATGTGAAGTAAGGAAAGGACAACTTTTGAATTTGACCCAGATAGGCATTCAAATAATGATATGCCTTAATTGAACAAAGCATTTTTCTTATTTTGGTGGGCAACACAAAGCAAAACCACTGCGCTCTCTTGAAAATGAAAATTAATTCTGTGTTGCAGAACGAAGTGTGACTAAAAGGTTTCTTAAAATCTTGCATTTAAATTTTGTAACCATTGGCATTGTTTCCTTGTAAGTACATTACAAAATCTTGAAAACTATTACCCCTGCTCTACTACACTCCCCAACCCAAATCCCCCTTCTACACCAGAAAGTGAAGACTTCTATATAACCAGTGATTTTTAAATCACTCCAACCCAATTAAAGTAAATATTATCTAAAATTGTTATTTCTCACAGGTTACAGTAAGCCATGTAACTTCTCCCTTGCACAAGCACAGATAGAAACATATTCATAGGCAGAAATGATAATGACACATCCACACTGACATTACTGATTACAGTATCACTCTAACTCTATTTACCTGGATTAATCTTTTATGGTTATATAACTATAAAAGTTATTTAAAGTAGGTCAGAGAGCATGCACTTTTCTATTTGTGTCAGCATCGGCTAAATGTTACAGAGAGCAGAACTGGGTCTTACCCCTTTGCTGACCTGCTGGCCACTTGATTTTAGTCCATACAGTCTCCCTGGATCACTCATGGGAAAAAAAGAACTAGCTACTAGTGAAAAGCAATAGAAGTATAATAACCTTTATTGGATTTAACTTCAGGACCTTACCAAAATCACAAAGAAAATTCTACAGGAATAAATAGTAAATAAATATTTTTTGATAAAGTTTACAAAGTATAAAGTAGACACCGTGGCTCATCTCTTTGGACTGGAATCTTATCCCACATTCTTTTTCAGTCCTATCATCTCCAATCTTTAAAGAAATCATTATTTTCTATTTGTCATTTTAGATGACTGTCATGATGACCCCAATCTAGACAAACTTTAATTGTAGAAATAGCTGCTACTCTTGCTTTCATGGGCTTAAATATGACTACATTACTTCCTCCATCAGGGGATGTAATGTTAAAATGTACTTGTCATTCATACTGGCATTGACACTTTGTCTAAACATTGTGGGTAAGAGCTCCTCTTTGGGTCACTGATACTTGAAATATTAGAATAGCTTCTATAAAATGTAACAGATAAATGAGGTTGAAAGAAAACATATTGTCATCCACTTGTGCTGTCCATGTTCAATAAGTAAAAGAAAGGCAGTAGAGAACAACAGTTGTGTATTATTAGCAAATACACCTCTATCGGCCAGGGTTCTCCAAAGAAACAGAATAAATAAGGGATTATATATATTATATATTAGTGAAATAAATAAACATATATATATATATAAAGAAATTTATCATATACAAATATTTATATATTAAATATAAGGAGATTTATTATAAAGAATTGGATCACATGATTGTGGGGATGAGCAAGTCTGAAACCTGCAAGGCAGACAGGCTAGGAATTCTAACAGGACTTGAAGCCGCAATCTTGATCAAAATTTTTTTCTGGGAATCTTATTTTTGCTATTATGGCCTTCAGCTGATTTCAGAGGTCCATCCACATTTTTCAGGGAAATTTTCTTTACTTCTTTAACTGATTGTGAGCGTTAGAAACATCTACAAAATACCTTCATGGAAACATCTAGATTAGTATTTGAATCAATAGTTAGAATCTAGGGCCTTGCCATGTTGACACATAAAATTAACCATCACACCATCATTTGTGAATTGCTTTCTATGTCACATTAACTGTTCTGTTATTCATTGGCTTATTTAAAGTTAGAAATTATCAATTTAAATAATATATACAATGGGCAAGGAGCACCGCTCAGCCACTGTGTACTGTTGTTCTGCTGTGGGCAGCAAGGACGGGAAATTTATGCTGGTCCACAAGGTGATGCTGGAGGGCCAACTAGAGGCTCTTCCAAGACAGGTTTGATGATCTCTTCCACATCAACTGTAGGGAGATGAACCAGAGCCCCTCTGAGCAAAGCACACAAGATCTCGTCTCCAGTTGCTGGCCAGAGCCCAGTGTACACCTCCAAGGAGTTTGAGTTCCTGAGGGCTTCTTTTTCATCACTGATGGCTTTGAGGAGCTCAAGTCCTCTTTCTACAAACCCCAGGACCCCTGGTGCCTCTGCTAGAAGAATAAATGGCTCACAGAACTTCTCCTTAGCAGACTGATTTGGAAGAAGCTTCTGCCTGGGCCGTCTTTGCTCATTACCACCAGGTCATGGCTTTGAAGAGGCTCCACATTTGCTCAAAGATCCCAAGCATGTGGAGATCCTGGGCTTCTCCAAGACATAAAGGAGGGAGTACTTCTACAATTATTTCCCCACCGTGGAGCAGGCCGGCCAAGTCTTCAATGTCATGCAGGACATTGAATTTCCCTTCACACTATGATTTGTCTCCACAGTGTGCTGGGTCATTTGTATCTGTTTTAAGCAGCACTTGGAAGGTGGGAGTGGGTGTGGTGGGGTGAGACAGATGTCCAGGACCATCACAGCAGTTTACAAACTCTCCTTTCGAGTCTGATGCCAGGGCTATCTCTCTCTCCATCCACATGAACATCCTCTAGAAGGACATCAAGTATGCAAAGTTCTACAGCTTCATCCACTTGAGTTTCCAGAATATTTTGGCAGCCATATGCTATATCCTGGAGGGTGGGGAGAGTGGGTCTAGCCCAGAACAGAACATGAAGATGTTGTTAACTGAGTATGGGTTTTTAGAAAGGGGTTTCTTGGCACTCCCTGTCCATTTCCTCTTTGAACTCCTGAACGAGGAAATGAGAAGCAACCTGAAGAAAAGTCTTGCTAGAAGATATTCCTTGCATCAAGATGGAACTATTGGAGTGGATCCAAAGCAAACCTCAGAGCAAGGGGTCTGCCTGAAGTAGGGCTCCTAGGAGTTTTTCAGCTGTCTTTATGAAACTCAAAGAAGGAGGAATTTGTACAACAGGCCCTGAGCGACTTCCAAGTGGTCGTGGTCATGTTCAGCAACATCACTACCTTGAGTTCCTGCTTTTTGTATGAAGAACTGTAGGAACATCTCAATGGTGCACTTATTCAGGGCTGCCTCCAATGTGGACAAAGTAGACAGGGTGAGGTGCTACTGGTACAGTCAAGAGGAACATTTTACTAGATGCCCACAGTGAAGAGCTTGCTGCTCCTCTAAGTGCTAATCTAAATCTGATAAAGCTGGTTTTGTACCTGCAGCCCCCCAAGAAGCTAGGGGTAAAGCTGCTGTGTCAAGGACTCAGACACCTGAGCTGTAAACTTCAGAACCTGAGGCTGAAGTGGTGCCGAGTTTCTAGCACTGCCAGTGAGGACCTCACAGCATCTTGGATAGCCGATAAGAATTTAATAAGGATGGACTGAAGGGGCAATGAACTGGGGCTTCCAGGCAAGATACTGCTTTGTGAGGGGCTCCAGAATCCCAAATACAGGCTGCAGATGATTCAGTGGAGGAAGGGTCAGCAGGAGACTGCTGCTTGCCAAGACATTGCCTCCATGCTCAGCACCAAACGTGCTAGACAATTTGAGTTTGAGGCTCTTGTATGAAGACTTAAGGCACCAAGTCACTGGCTGAGAATCTTGTGGTTGAATATTTGCACCTCACTGCTGCTGCCTCTGAAGACCTGACCTCTACCCTCAGTGTGAATCAGCCTAACAGAGCTGGATCTAAGCTTCAAGGGCCTGGAGAACCCAAGGTGCTGAGCTGTGTAAGGGTTTCAGGCACCCCAGTGGAAACCCCAGACTCTCCAGTTAGGCATTTGCTGACTCAGATCTGCAGCCTGTGAGGGTGTTTCTGCTGTGCTTCAGGCCAGCCATCATTTCTGGGAGTTGGAGCTGAGTCTGAATGACCCGGAAAACTAGGGTACATGGTTGCTCTGTGAGGGGCTATGTCCCTACTTAAAAACTCCAGAAACTATGACTGGAAAGCTGTCAGCTCATAAGCAAAGTTTGTGAGGATCTCTCTTCTATTCTGAAGGTTAACCCAGACCCAGAGCTTTATCTGACCAATAGCACCCTGGGAAAAACAGGTTTCAGGCTGCTACACAAGGGCCTGGGTTATTGTAGCTGCAAAAGTTGGGTCTTTTGGTTATTTGGAAGGGAACTGAATAATGACCCACAGAATACTGGCAGCACTTTGCCTAACAAAACCTTACTTAGACATCAGCTGCTGAATTGTTCTGTCTGTTGGTTCTTCTCTTGTGTCAGGAGGGAGGAAGATCATGCCATGATCTGTTAATCAACATAATGATCAGGCTTTTTATTTTCTCAAGAGATAAATTTACATACAGAATAAATCCTTTCTGCTTGGGATTTATGCAATCTACATATGACAGAGCTTGGAATTTTAGTTTGAGGAATGTTGGTGCCACACAGAGAATTTATAGCAGGGTCCCAGATGGTTCTAGCGCAGAAGCTCTCAGCTGAGGGTGATTTTGCCCCATCAGGAGACACTTGACAATGTCAGGAGATATTGAGGCAGAGGGAGCCACTGGCATTTAGTGAGTGGAAGCTAGAAATACTGAACTTCCTACAATGGACAAGACAACCCCTGCAACAAAGTATTTTGCATACATGTCAATTGTATCAAAGGTGAAGACCTTGTTCTCAAATATTAATGGTGCCAATAAAGATGCTGGACCGTCTAGAAGGCTGGTGTACCTTAGAATGCTTGTTATGCCAACAACCCTAACAACAACACTTGCAGTCTTCTTTTGCACAATGATTCTGTCCCTTGGCTGGAGCCAAATGGACCATAGTTGGACACCTGCCATATTAACCAACTATAGGTGACCAATAACCTGTCCCATGCTTTAGATGACCAGAATTTCACATTTGGTGATTTGAACCAGGAAACTTCAGACAAACCAATGATTGTAGAGAAATTTCAGAAGAAGGCTATGAGCCTGCAACACTAAAGCCTTAAGTGAAGCTATCTAGAAAGACCAGAATTTACTGGGAAGCAGAGGAAATTTGTAGAGATAAAATATTTGGTAACCTTGTGACTTACAAAAGGTTGAAAAAGAAGTAACCCAGATTCTGAAGACATCATTCCTGTGGACATCAATAAATGTCCCATAACTACCCACATGAAAGAAAGAAAGAGAAAGAAAGTGAGAAAGAAAGAGAGAGAAAGAAAGAGAGAAAGAGAGAAAGAGAGAAAGAGAGAAAGAAAGAAAGAAAGAAAGAAAGAAAGAAAGAAAGAAAGAAAGAGAAAAGTGTTGATAGTGAAACATGTAAATTAGTTATTTGAAGAAGGTATTTATTAGGCTCTTAAAACTTAGTGTATAATTTTTTTAGAAGAAACTGAACACAATCTTCAAAACACATACATCAAAAATTTTAATTAGCTACTAGGGTGAAAAGCAAGTTTTGTGTTTACCATTTGTCTGATGGGAGTCACTGTTTTTGTTTTTGTTTTTTATTTCACAAGGGAAATAGATTTCTGTTGCTACTGACAATATAAGAGATTTCTCAATATTTTATGTTTCCCTTATCTTCATCTAATACATTTTAAAGTTATTTAAAGTGCATATACAACTTTTGCCTTTTCAAATGTTTTAATAAAAGTGTGGTGACATAGTTTGATCATTTAATGGCTGTACAATAAACTAAATAATGATTAGTTCTAAGAAGCAATTTGTTTCAAGAAATGACCAACTAGTCAACACTTCTAGCAACTTTAAATTATCACATTTGCTAATTGGATTTGTGCTTTTCTAAAGTTAAGTACAATGTGTGAATCATGTTTTGAAAAATTAATTTATTATAATTATTTTGCCTTAGAAAAATGATGTGGACAATGTACCTTGTGCACATTCTGAAAATGACATGGTATCATATGAAGGACAAATAAAGCTGTGTAATTGTATATATACTCAAAAGTTCATAGATAATGTTAATGATTTGAAAACAGTAATGACTTTAATTTTGGCAAACACTAAGTTTGACAAATCCTGCTGGTATTCTGCCAAAACATTTCTCTCCTTCACCCATAGTTATAGAATTTCAGCCAAGCAGAGGATGGAGAATGTTCCTTAGCTTCTCTTGCATTTGTATGTGGCAATTTGACCAAATTCTCTCCTATAGAGTGAGAGCAGAAACAATGTCTTTTTCACTGAGTGTATTTGACTTCTCCATCCTCTCTTTTCCTCCTCTCCTGAATGAACTCATTATAGCAGAGCCAAAGAATAAAGGAGGCAAAGATGGAAGGACCTGAATTTGTCGAGAAGAGCTTCTTGCTGCCCTTAGCCATCTTCCCTGGATTGCTAAATTACTGACAAATTAAGGCTGTTTGTACCATACATTGGTTATTTTTTTTTTAGAATATTTTAATATAACAACTAATTTCCTAGGAAGCTACCCGGATTAATTTCCTGAGAGTGTTAAAACAAATTATCACAACCTGTGTGGTTTAAAATATCAGAAATTTATTCACTTATAGTTCTGGAGACCAGAAGTCCAGAATCAGGTTATGACAGGCTACTTTCTGTCTGGAGGGAAGGCAGCTCTAGAAGAGATTTCTCCCTTGCCTTTTCCAGCTTCCAGTGGCTGCCAGCCTTCCTTGGGGCTGCATCACTCCAGTTCTGCCTCCATCTTCAACACCGCTGTCTTCTCCCCAATCCAACTTTTGTGTATTTTTCTATGAGGACTCTTGTCATGGATTTGGGGATCACTCAGAAAATCTAGAATGATCTCATCTAAAGGTCCTTAATGTAATTATATCGGCAAAGGATACTTTTCCTAAATAAGATTATTCAGGTGTTCTAGGGGTTAGGATGTAGACATACATGGTTTTGGGAACCACCATACAACCTACTACAGTATCTTTAAAAAATGTTATGGAATTTTGTCTCTTTTCCACTCTGTAGCTGCACTATCTATAATGTTTCTATTGGTCACATAAACATTCAATAAGGAGTGCTTAAGCCTTTAGGTGGAGTCTTTCACAATTTTACATACCAGTTATAAATAGGAGTTCACAGTCTCTAATTTAACTGACATTAAAATAAGATTTATCTGCAGTGATTGAATTTAGAAAAACAGCAAATGAAAAAAAATAGTAAATAATCAAATTACAAGTCTTTTTAAAAATTCTTTTCTTTTCTTTCTAGGAGTGAGGGATCTATGTAAAAAGGGATGAAAATGCCAACAATTCCACTGCAGACGCTGGCCACGATCACATGATGTTAAAATGGGACTCTTTCTACCTCAATTTCAGGTGAAGCATAAACACAATAAAATCCAAGAACTCTTGAGACAGATAACTTAAAAATTTTTTAAATGAGAATTTCTAAAGAAGATTTAACTTGGAGAGACGTCTGTGTGGCTGTTCCCAGAAGAACAGGAGACAGGAATGAAAGGATGCATCTCTAATTCCAACTGTAGTGAGAAGGGCTTCAACAGAACCACTCAGAGCATGTGCTGTGTGCTTTGGTAATTGGAGGACATGAAGAACTAGTTCCTGACTAATGCTTAGGAAGGATCAATTTACCTGTGGGTAGCAGGGTAAAGGCTGCATCTGCCAATAACTGTTTTCCCTTCTTGGAGTGGTTAATATGTGCATAAATCCCAGTGGCTATATATGAATTCTTGCAGTAGGGTCAGCCTGGCCTCATGTTAGAAGGGAGTCTGCCCAAGAGGGAAATCTGACAGAGCAAAAATCCCTGTAGTAAGAGAGTTTCTGAGGAAGGAGCTGCAGATGAAATAGTGACATGGCCCACACAATTGGAAAGGTCTGGTGGGGTCAGACTCCAAAGGACCCACAGGGCAAAGTCATTCTTAAACATCCTCCATGCCTACAGTGAGCCAAGCTTCTTACAGCATTTTAAGTAGAGTTAAGACGTTGCTGTCTGTCAATCTAACTTCTCCTCCTCCTGCTCTGGGAAAAGAGATAGGAGTTATGAATGAGAAAGAAAGAAGATATTCTATGGTCCTCTCCAGGAAATAGGTGGCAATCCTGTAATAAGCCCCAACTTGGAAATGAGAAACGAGGCTGGGATGGGGGATTTATTGCCAATGAATACAGTTTGCCATTAAACATGCATTTATTACACAAGAAACTGGTCATGCATAATTAATAATGAGGTAAATAAAATTACAAAATATGGCAATTATGTTAGCTGTTAATTTTCTCTAAGCTACCAAACAACACTCCCTAGTCTTTGTCCCACCCTTCTCCTCATTTGTCTGTAACCATCCATTCCATCACTGAGAAAATCTATCTTCCATCTTCTACTATCTGTTCACTCAGTTGTTTAGTCCAGTGTGATGTATAGTCATTTTGGAATTCTTAGCTCATGCCCCCAGAGGAAACACCTTTCTCAACTGGACTGCAGTACTGGTGTAGAGCTCCCTTTGCCTTTTGTCTTTCATACTCTACTCAGTTCTGAAGTTAATTAGGTTGGCTCCTCTTTTCCACCCTGTTCTGTAAGGTTGTTTCATACATTTATAAGGCAGTTAGATTTTTTTCTTTTTGGGTCACATTCTTTATTCCATCCTGGAATTTTCTGACTTCCTTAATTGTTAGAAAAATGTACATACATTAAATTTCATTCTTTATGCTTTATGCTTTCAAGTTCTGTAGACTTTGAAAACGGGATAGGGTCATGTATGCCCATACAATTTCACTGTTTTAAAATGCAATTCTCTTTTGCTTCACTTATTCAATATATTTCTTCCAATTCCTAGCAACCCCTGATGTGTTTACTGTCTTGGTAGTTTTTAACTTTTCTGGAATGTCATATAAATGGAACCATACAATATTCAGCCTTTTCAGACTGGCTTCTTTCACTTAGCAATGAACATTTACACCCTTGTGTGGCTTGATAGGTTAACCCTTTTTAAATTTCTTACTAATCCTGCCCTATATATATGCACTCCTGTTTGATTTTTGTTGTTATTGTTTATTTGTTTCTTAACTCACTAACTTATAGAAGGGTATCTTGATTGTTTCCAGTTATAGACAATTATGATTTAAATTGCTATAAGCTTTCAGGTTTTTGTGTGGACATACTTTTTCAGATCAGTTGGGTAAATATCTACAAGCATGATTGTTGAATTATATGTTAAGATAAAATTTAGTCTTCTAAGAAACTGCCAAACTGTCTTCCAGAGTGGATGTACCACTTTGTATTCCTACTGTCAATGAATGAGAGTTCCTGTTACTTCATATTCTTGACAGAAACTGATATTTTCAGATTTTAGAAATTTATCAGCTTAACTGGTCTATACTAGTATCTCACTGTTTTTATTTGTAACTATCTAATAAAAATGTTATTGAGCATTTTTTCATATGTCATCCACATATATTCTTTGGTGAGATGTCTTTGTAGATATTTTGCCCATTTTAACCAGGTTTTTAAAAATTTTTATTGTGGAATTTTAAGAATTATTTTTGTAAGTTGAATAGATGTCTATATTAGAGTCCTTCAGAGAATTAGACCAGTAGGATATAAGAGATGAAGACAGATGATAGATAGATTAGATAGATAGATGATAGATAGACATAAAAAGGAGATTTACTATGAAGAATTGGCTTCATGCTATTATGCAGACTGAGAAGATCCAGGAAACCCAGGAAAGCTGGAGACCTAGGAAAGCTGGGGTTGTAATTCAGGCAGAATCTGAAGGCCTGAGAACCAGGGGAGCCACTGGTATAGAACCCACCCCTAGGGACAGAGAAGAAGAAATGAGATGTCCCAGTTCAAACAGCAAGGCAGGAAAAAAGGGGTGAATTCCTCCTTCCACATTTTATTCTATTCAGGCCCTTATGTGACTGGATGTTGCCACATTGGGGAGGGCAATCTATTTTACTGAATCCACCAATTCAAATAATATCTTCATCCCAAAATACCTCACAGATACAGCCAGAAATAATGTTTCATCTGGGCACTCCATGGCCAGTCAACTTCACACATAAAAGTAACCATCACGTCTACCTCTTGCCAACTTGGCACCCAAAAACATCGCCTTAAACCATATTTCATCTCCAAATAAAGACAACGACAAGGTTATGATTCCCCTAACATGATACAACCATGCTGAGTACTACCAAAAACACACTTATCCTTTCTTCAGAAGAGGTGGTAAAATCCTCAAGTGATGTTCACTTTTCTCCTTGATATCCTGTAACAAATTTTATATCACAACCTGTTTCATAAAGCGAAATTTTAATTCTTATATTGGCCAATTTATCATTTTATAATGCAACATGCTTTTGGTGTTGTATCTAAAACTCCAGCAACAGGATCATGTAGAGTTTCCCCTTGTTTCTTCCTAGAAGTTTTATAGATTTACCTTTCACATTTATGTCTCAATTTCATTTTGAGATAATTTTTGAAAAGTACAAGATCTGTATCTAAAGGTTTTTTTTTTATTTTTGGGTTTTTGTTTTGTTTTGTTTTTGCCTATTGACTTACAATTAATTGTTCCAGCATCATTTTGTTGAAATGACTAACCTTTCTCCACTGATTTGCCTGTGTCTTTATTAGAAGTCAGTTGGCTGTATGTTTGTGGGTCTATTTTCTTGGCTCTCCGTTATCTTGCATTATCTATGTGTTTATTATTTTGCCAATCCACACATCTTTATTACTAAATTTTATAGAAATTATTGAAAGAGTGCTGTGGCTTCTCCAACTTTGTTCATCTTCTTCAGTATTATTTTGGTTATTCCAAGTCTTTTGCCTTACCATAAATTCAGGTGTACTGAAAAAGAGAATCTAGTTATTTGCCAAGTTGAACAGTTGCTTAGGAATCATTAGAGAGTTTGAAAGGAGAAGAAAAGACATATTTATCAAATGTATGTTTGGAGTCTGGAAAAGTATTTTATGCATAATATTTTGACAACCTCTGCTAACCACTTGACACTAACTATGGAAAAAACAAAATCAAATTGTATCAGATTCCTATAATCTATACTAAAACTAAAAGTATATGCTAAAATTTAATACAGTATCATCATTACTCTGGAAGAGTATCCCTTAGTTGATTTGCTACAGTGTGTCCTGTAGCAGCCAGAGACTTTGAGAGTAAATACATTCCTGTCCTGACTTAGTCATCATGGCACTGGGAAAGTTATAGTCTTCTGAGGCACTCAGTTTGCTTATCTTTAAATGCAACAAATCTTGCACAACTCAGCCAAATGTTTTACTCATGATTTAGCTACATTTTGCATTTTAGTACTACAGAAATAAAAACTATATCCTAGTGTACAAATGTGTGTACAAATTCAGGTGGACAGCATGCTCTCCCAAATTTACAAGTAGATTAATAAAATCTCAGTGATAGTTTCACCCCAGAAGGTAAATTGATGAATGACTAAAAATTGTTAGCACTAATTCCTAAATGAGAGATGTGAACTTGCTTAACTCACATCTGTGATTCTTAAATTAATTTCTTCTTGTGGGAAAACTCAGAATGAATTTTCTTATGTTGCATTGATACAGTCATCCATGTGGAGAGTCATTTTTTCATGTCTATTATTTAACCACTATTATGATACACATCCATGAATTCTTCCATATATTCTCAATAGTCCATAAACAACTCAGTGAACAAATGTTCACTTTTGCAAACTAAGAAAAATTGTAATGTCAGAGGTACCTTGCATTCTTTTAATTTAATGTGGTTAAAATCTCTGTCTTTGTTTAAAATCCTTAGTTTTTGAAGTTTGAATGTGTGTACCCTTTTGGAAAGAATAGAATCAGCTAATTTGATGGAAATGTATATTTCTCAAGTTAAAAGCTTAAAATGCACAGAGATAGTTAATCTCATTGTAAAAGTTTTTCTAGTGTATTAGTTGACTATATGTTCCATTAAGTATGCACTCTGAGGAGTTGAATGCATTCATATATTAATAGCTTTGCTTCATTAGAAAATCTATGTTCATACTTAACACAAGATTTCATAAAATTGCAGTTTTAGTACAAAGAACAAGAACAATTGTATAACAAGGGCATTAAGCTGTCTAGTGAACTGGAATCCTGAAGTTAAATTAATAGGCTAGCATGTTTACATATCAGGAAGAATATGAAAATTAGACCTAAATAAACAGTAAAAGAATTGCAAATGGATCAACCAACTATCGGTAAATGAATCTTTCTGTGTTGCATAATGCAAAACTGTTACTTATTGATGCATTTAACTCTTGTGCAACTAATTCCTAAATATACATTATGTATATCCTATGTCATTAGTTATAAGCATTTAATGTTAGATTTGTGCAGAAAGCAAATATTATCTATGCATTTCAAAATCTTAAGTAGCTAATCAAAACTTGGAATATTTTACTTCATTTCTTTTTGTCAGCAGGAAAATAATTTGGTTAGCATCTTTGTTTAAAAGAATGACGATCCCATGCTAACCCACAAATTTGCTTTTGCTAAGGCAATTATAACTGTTAGATAAGTGGAGTGTTTGGCTGCAATTTACAGTTTGCAGTAAAGATTCGAAAGTTGAGAAGTTATATAATTGGGATTAGTCACATGCGATCATACATTTTAAATCACATATAGTCTTCCTTTGCAAGTAGTCCAGTATCCATACTAGAAATTAGCTATCTTCAGAAGGATTTGGATCATGGAAATACCAATTAACACATCACGACATAAAAGATATTTACAAGGACATTCAATTCTATCAATGACGAATTAAGGAAAAATATGTAGCATACAGGAATCTGAAAAACATGTAGATGTAATCAAATTTGACAATGTTTGCATTGTTGCTACCTTACATAGCATAATTAACTTTCAGGGAAACTACAGTCTTGGCCAGAGTTTTTCAATCTTGACCAAACATTACAATCCACTGGGGCATTAAAACAAAACAAAACAAAATTCACAATGACTAATTCAAAATCTCTTAGTATGGGGCCCAGATATTTCATTTTTTTCTAGGAAAAAAAAATGCTATCTATTTTATTTCATCATAATGATTTCTGACACTTGAATGTTAACACCTGTGTAATCCCAGAAATTAAAAGAGCAATAATACATCAGTTTTCTCTTCTGATACTGGGAATATTAATAAAAATAATAGAAATTAAGATTCTAACAAATATGTGCTAACAGTGTAGATTAGAGTAAGTTGTTGAGGATTGAATCACATTGGCACTTGCCATCTACGCTGCTTGGATTCAATCACAAGCCACTGAAGCAGCTGACCTTCTGGAAGGAGTTCAGGGTGGAGATCAGGACTGAGGCACTCTGCGTTCCGGGAAAATTGGTAGAACAGGTCTTCAGATAGACATTCTCAGGAGAAGGTTTTATGAGCCCAAATTCTTGCATCTCCTCATATCTAGAAAAGCACTAAAATCATTAAGGATGGCATCTGGTCCTCATGACTAGCAGCAAGCGCCTGCCTAAATGTGTGCTTAACTGCGTATACCCCCGACACTAAAATATATCTAATACTGAATTCCTCCCTGCCTCTTAGAAGCGGTTTCTCAGAGCTATCTGAAGTGCCGTCTCCCAGGCATCATCTTCATTTTGCCCCAAATAAAACTTAACTCACGACTTTCACATTGTGTGATTTTATTTCAGTTGACAGACCTCAGTTATTTCGAAGTCTGGGTTGGTTTTCTATATTATGTACTTTCATAGCCTTTTTTTTTTAATTGAAGCATAGTCAGTTTACAGTGTTGTGTCAACTTCTGGTGTACAGCACAATACTTCAGTCATATAGGAACATACATATATTCATTTTCATATTCTGTTTCACTGTAAGTTACTACAAGATATTGAATATAGTCCCTTTTGTGATACAGTAGAAACTTGCTGTTTATCTATTTTATATGTAGTAGTTACTATCTGGATAGACTTTTTTTACTTTTCCCAAGAAGAAATCAATCTCAACATGTTCTAATTTTGTTCACCAAGACATCACTTCTGCTTAACTTTTTTACACTGTCAACTTCTTGAGGACAAGGATAAAACTTGTTCTACTCAATATACATGTTCTTCAAAGACAGACATCTGAAAGCTAAACAAACTGTCTCTTGCTGATAGGAATCACTTCTTATAGCCTAACTTGACTGCATTTTAATGCATAAAAATACTCTTTCTCAACAAGGTGAAATGAGAATGAAAAGGAGGAGGGGAAATCCTATCACCCAACATCTACATATGTTGCTGAATGCAAGTTTGTGTGTCTGATGCACCATAAAGCCAAAGAAACCAAAATTTCAGAGTTTGGAGCAGGGAAAGGTTTATTGCAGGGCTGAGCAAGGAGGATGGGATGGGTCATGCACAGGAAAACCCTGAACTCCCCAACGGGTTTCATCAAAGCATATTTAAAAGCCAGGTAAGGGTGGAGAGGTCACAGAGTACATGATCAGCTCATGAACAGTTCTGTGATTCATTGATGTTGGGGTAACAGGGGTCAACACTGTCAACCCATAGGCACCAGAAGGTCTGGAGGCCATGTGTTCTCAATCATGAAGCAGTTCATTTCTTCCCTTTGGTGGTGGTTTCAAGCATCTAAAATCTCAGGAAATATACGTGAGATACTATTATCTGGGTACTTCAGAGAGGAGCTACAGCAGAGGGTATGGGGGAGGGGTCTGACCCTGGAAGGTCTCACAGGTCCTGCTCAGTTACACATATATTGATATTTTCATAATTTTTTCTACTATCTTGGGACTAATGTGAAAATTGAGGGACATGTTGTTCTGATATTTTACAATGGTTTTAATTTTGGACAAAACAAATGTGACAGTCAGAATCTCAATGCCATGAGAATCCCTGTTGTGTGTGGAACAACACAGCTGCATGATATCAGGAGTCTGTGTGGTTGAATTGTTTCACATCCAGTTCTCTTCATTGTCTAATAAAAATTTCAGATTCAAATGTAAAGACCAAGCAAAGAATAGTTCCTTTAAAAATTTAATTATCTAGGAATAACTACTTAACTATTGTTTTCCATTTTCTGAATACTTATAACAAAGAATATTAGAGTGGTCATCCACAAGGTTAGCTCTAAGTTGCAGTGACATTCCTTGAGACTGTCCTTTGAGCCTGGTTTTTGTTACATATAATCTTTGTAAGAATAGTATTTCGATTTGGTGTTTTTTTCCTCCTCTTTTCTTTTTTGCAAATAAGAGCAAAACAGAGACTCAATTTCATACCCATGGAATGAGTTAACTCTATCTTTGACTGTCTCATTTTGAACATTTAACTGTCATAGGGCAGAGCCTGGGACATTGCATCCATTTAAAAATAATACACTGTCTCTTTGGAAATAGAACTGCCATTTGTTTTCATTTTACTGAGGCGTCTCTCTTTAAATTGAAATATTTATTAAAGGGAAGTGTCCAACTCCCTGAGACATGTAACCAAAGGAGGAGATTTTTTAATTTACATCTTATCTGAAACACATTCTCCTACCTACTTCACTGTGGTAGGTTATAAGCCACATTTTAAAACACGGTGTCTCGATCAAACTGTTGAGCCTCAGGAGAAAGAGGTTCTTGTTTAAGTTAAAAATTTATTATTCACTGTTCATCTTCCCATACATTATGCATTCTGTTCATTGTTCAGGCTCACTGTGCTTCTTTAAAAAATAATCCATAACAAAAGTATACTAGGCTAATATATAAAATTTCTTTCTGCCTCTTCGGGTCAAAGTGATATGAAATGATTCTCTCTGAGAAATAATTTTTATAAAGAAACACTCTTGCTTTTTCCTTTACTAAGGTAAACCTAAACTTTAGATTAGACTGCTTCAAAATGTCTTCAGTGGCAGTATATAGACTACGTTGCAACACCCTTGTTAGAATTAGATTGCTGTGTAACAACCGTTGTCTTCTGTGAACATGTATTTCTTTTGTTCGTTGATATTGGGGGGGGGGCTGGGTGAGTGTGGAAAAGACATTTATACACCTGGAAGAAATATAGTTATTTGATGCTTTGTGTAGTTACACACCAGAAGCTCTGTTAATTTTCAAATCGAATTTTATTAGCAGTTATATAAGGGCAATTCGACTATACTTCTGAGATATAAAAGAAGGAATTCTACAACAGGAAGAATTGATGCTATGTTAAGAAAGGCCATTTAAAAAAGATACAGAATTGAAGGAAATCATGAATTAAAGGCAGAGTAAGACTTTTTGATGTTCACATGCTCTCAGTGAAGGAAGAAAATGGTCTTCTCTTATGCAAAGGATAACCCTTGTAAGTTCTTTTTCTTTAAGTTTAGAAGAATGAAAGACATATATCAGTTGTTATTCAGAAATGACATCTGATCTGACAAAAGTACACCAGAAACTGACACATTGTAACGGATTATATTTCAATAAAAAGTAATATTAACAGAAGCTACATTTTCCAGCTAAAGTCATAGTACATTATACAATGACTTTTTAGCAAGGAATTTAATTTATTTGGTTAATTTTACAGACAGGATATTTAGATTGGCTCAGCGCTATATTACACTTAATAGATTTTTTCCTTTTGAAAAGTGAAGTAGAAATTATTGTCATCCTCACTTATAGAAAAAACAGACTTGAAATATCAGCTTTATTAGAATTTAAAGTTAAATTTATGAATAAAACATTCAAAAGAACTTTTGATGCTGATAATGTAACATATATTTTTGCCTTCAACAGGAATCCCAAATAAACATACTAATTAATTTCTCTTATTAGTTTATCTGTTTGAAAGTGTTTCTTTGAATATTTAATGTCACGTTATCAGAGGATATATGAGTAACTGAGTCGACTCATAATTATATTTGGTATTTGATCAATGAGTGAGCTAATTACACAGAAGCAATTTGAATCTCTTGGCTTCTAGTGAGAATAACAGTCTCTACCTGTTTTATTTTAGAAGGAAATTAGAGATGAAAAGTTCTCTACATAGGAATATAATTTGTAGCTTTGATTAAAGCTACACTAAATACTACTCTATAATTTTCTCTTTACTGAAATACATACAGCGGTAGAAGCAAATGTCCAACCTAAAAATTATCCTGTATTACCAGTGATGACCAACTTTAAGATTTGATTTTAAAGATATTATCTAATTCTTGTTTTAATTTTTATGTTTTGGCCCTCTAGGAAATTTGTAGACTTTGTGTCCACTGGAACATTTTTCTTTTTTTGTTTATTTTAATTTTATTTTCTGAAAATTACCACCACATAGTACTTTATCTTTGTAAAATGCTTTATATTAGATTATTTATAATAAACTCTCTATATATAATAAAGTCTTTATATAATTTGTAGTTTTTCTTCTTTAGTCTGGCATTTTTCAGTTTATCCTTTAAATGTGTATTTTGATATGCAAATTTTAAAAATTCATAAAGTTCAGTATCTCTGTCTTTTCCATATGGGTTCTAAAACATGATTAGTGAATATTAATGAAATAAAGGAATTATTTTCCCTCCTTTTTGAGAATTACCAATGACCATGATTAATAATACCCTCAAGGTAAATCCATGTTGTCACAAATGGCAAGAATTCATTTTTTATGACTGAACAGTATTCCATTCTGTGTGTGTGCATGTGTGTTTGTCTGTGTATGTCACGTCTTCTTTATCTACTCATCAATTGTTGGGCATTTTGTTTCCATATCTTGGCCATTGTGAATATGTTGCAATAAACATAGGACTGAATCTTTTTCAAATTAGTGTTTTCTTTGTCTTCAAATAAATACCCAGAAGTGAAAATGATGGATTATATGGTTGCCATATTTTTACTTTTTAGGGGGAACATCCATACTATTTTCCACAGTGGCTGTACCATTTACATTCTCATCCACACAGCATGAGTATTCCTTTTTCTCCATATCCTCACCAACACTTATTATTTGTTGCCTTTTTGATAATAGCTTTTCTGACAGGTGTGAGGTGATATCTCATTGTGGTTTTAATTTTTATTTCCCTGATATTAGTGATGAGCATTTTTTCATGTACTTATTGCCTATCTTTTTGTCTTTTGAAAAATGTCTATTCTGATTCTCTGCCTATTTTTAATCAGATAGCAGCAGACTTAACACATGTAAATTTCATTTCTAAACTGAAGCATTCCTTAACCAGAGACTCCTAAGTCTAACATAGTCAAATGTTAGGATCTTGTGTATACTGGCTTTATTTCTGGATGGTAAATCTGTTTCGCTGATGTATGTTTGTATTTATTTGGCAACCTTTTGCTTTTTGGTTTTACTTACAGAATAATGAGATTTGAGAACTTAAGACAAAACTCTTATTTCTCAAATAATTGTTTCATTCATAAAATTTTTTTTTCTTTGATGAAAAAGTTTCTTTAAAAAAATATTTTACCTCACTAATTGTGAACTTCTTTGTTAACATATGTCATGAATGGCTCTCTTATTTTCCTACATGTTTATAATTACTGTTACAAACATCAGGAAAATAATAAAAATAATACATCCACCAGAAATGTAACTCCATTCAGAAAATTAACTCTAAGCAGCAAAATCATTCTGCTACTTTCACTGGTGACAGTTTTAATCAATTAATATTGATTTCTACCCAGTAAGTATGACTCAAGACTAAAATCAATAAGATTAAGAGACAATCACCATAATCAGATACACTAGTAATAGCAAAAATTTATTCAGCCAGTTTTCCCATGCTGTGGTTTATTTACAGAGCAAGTGTAAGTAAGTGTGAAATTTTAGGAGTGAGGACAAAACTCTCATTAATAATAGTACAGTGAAAACAAGTCTACAAGAACATTTCTTTTAAGAAATTGAGTGCACCTTCATAAAAATATTAAAAAGAAAATTTAATTTTAGGGAATCATTTTAATAAAACATTTGCATATATGTATGATATGTTTAGGGAATTACAAGACTAAGGTGTGAAGAGAGACACAATAAGTCTTAGCAACACTGTAAATATTAACAGATTTTAATTTTAAAAACACAGAGTTTCTCAATGAAACTAACACATCAGGATAATTTCCAAAGCTTGAGAGTAACTTGCATCTATGACTTAAATAAAATTAATCTTTAATGGATAGTATTTGCTATTCACAAAGTAATATAAGCAATATAACAAATGTATGGCTGATGGCACTGTATTGCAAGTAAATGTAAATATATGGAAAATTCAAATATTAAAACACAGAACAGAATCACAAGCAATGCATTCTTTGATTCCATACATTTATCCCAATGTGTAATTACACATTCATTGTTCAGACCCTTTGACTGAAGCATGACCATCTCAGTAAGCAGGGACATTATACCAAAACTGCACTGTGATTTGCCCAGAGAGACTGCTAAGACACTTACTAGCTGCAAGACATTTCTTGAGCAAAAATGCAAATTCTTTCACTTTCAACATATCATCTGTAAAATTGAAATATTAACAGTATTCACTTCATAGTGTTCTTTAGATGAGTAATTAAATAAGCCATGTAAAACATTTAGCAGTGTTCCTGGAGCTTGGTAAGTAAATGCATGCTAGCTCTTTATTGAATTCCTACCATGTTCCCTACTCAAAACAGACCATTTAAAAATCTTAATAAAATTTTGTTTATGCTCTAAAGTACCTCATGGCCTATGTTGTTGTGCAGTAGGGAAGATCTACAAATAAACAATAATTACATTACATAGTTTTCTAACATAAGCTTGTACTGTGTTATTAAATAAAAGAAAGAATAACACCTTCTACAGATCAGGGATCTGTGATTGGACATTTCAGTATTTATCTGATGAAATCTTTGAAGTGATCCTGAAATAATGAGCATGCATTTTGTAGAAGAAAGCTGGTTAAGAAAGAGTTCCTTGGTTTTGTTTCTGGAAACTAGCTAGATGGTAGCAAAACTGATAACAGCATAAATTTAGAAGACCTGTATTGAAAAGAAACAGATTTGTGACCAGAAGGATGGTATTGGTGGTGTTGAAATTTTAAGCCTTTTTACCTTCTCTTCAACGGTGATCCTGCTTTTATGCTCTTCCTCCTTTGTGAGAAATAATGACTGATGTTTATGCATGATGAAAGCTTTCTGCTAATAAGCTGTCTTACAGTATGTTCTCAAAGTTCTTCATCGGCAAGTTGAGTTATGCTTTTACCAAAAATCAGTTATACTCATTTCTAAATGTGCCTTATGCTGGTTTTAATCATTTTTAATTGACTAATTTGATTATCAGTAAAAGGATAGAATATGACTATTGAAAGAAAAGGGTGTATGCTGTTACAAAAGTAAATAGAATCATTGGGGAAAATTGTAAAAAAAAAGGGTGCGCATGAATTTATTTGCAAGTATCTCTAAGTTTTTAATTCTTTATAAGTAGTATGAAATGTAAAAGTAGATGGTGCTATATTGAGCATGTTTTATTATTTTTTGATTACAGAAATTTTGTAGGAATTGACTGATTGATTAAGAACTTGGGTCAATGCACTATACACAAGAAAAGGCCTTAGACTTATATCAGAAGATCGGAGAATGGGGGAATATTTATTGTTCAGGTAGGCTAAATACTGTATCAGACAACACTAGAGTTCAGCTGACTATCACAATAAAAGTATATTTCTAAATGAGATGGGTTGATTGGAGATCCACAGGTCATTTCCATTCAATCATTCTTGCGTCCAGTTTTCTCCCATTAATTGACTCCACCATACCCCTACGACCATCGTGCCCTCTGATGCATCCTCTATCTTGCTAACAGCAGAGGAAAGTGCTCCTCTTATCCACCTCAGCTAGAAGTAACCTCCATCACTCCCACACATATTTCATGTGCAAGAACTACTCAAAGCAAGGGCCTTGTGAAACCCAGTTTAGTGGTGCTCTTAGAGGGAGGATGAGAGACTTAATATTAGCTTAGACCAGCAGTCTCTACCACAGTATATTCAATTTGTCTTTTAAATAATTAGTTCAGATATTGGGTATCAATGATCAGAGTGAGGCCAATCATCTTTTACTTGTCTCCAGAATTTTTTAGAAATTCAGCTGAGATGGATAAATCCATTTATATCAAGAGGTATAAAAATAAACATGTAACTTAGAGTTTCCAGGACCTTTGTTTCTAGCCTGTGGAATAGCCAGATTGACAGAAAATGGACATCTAGAAATAAACTGAGGCATGTGAATAAGAGTTAGTGGGGGCAGATTATATACCATTGGTTCCTTCCTTTCTCTTCTTCCCCTGGGGTGTTACATTTATTTGTACTAAATTTAATGAGGACCAACTAATTATCTGGCACTGTTCTCTTAGTATGGGGAATGCACCTGTAAACAAATGGTATCCCTTCTCTAGTCTGAATTACATTCTTATGTGATAATATACAAAATAACTGTGTATAAATACATAAACAATATAGCACAGTGTTAGAGTGTAATTCATGCCAAAAAACAGAATGAAGTGATTGAGAATGAATTGGTGCTGGTAGTAATTTAGATCAGAAAGTTAGAAAACAGGAACTTGAGTCAACATCTAAACAACATATACAGTCAGCCAAGGGAAGGTCAGGGAACAAACCAGGAAGTTAACAAAGGAAAAAACTAATCAAGACTGAGAATTGGGGGATCTCAAGGTTTTCAAGAAACATAAAGATGGTCTCTGCGTTGGAATTCAGGAAGGTAAGGAGGTAAGAGTAAGCTATATGTCCAAGGAAGTCACCATGTTTGAAATCATGTTGTAGTCACCAAATAGAATGGGAGAAAGTAAACTAGTTAGGAAGCTATTTTGATATTCCAGGCAACGGCTGACAATGATTCAAGCTGAAAGTGTGAAGAAAAATTTAAAAGAAAAGAAATGGAAACTCTAATAAATTCCTTCCTTTTCTTAAACTACTCTCAATTGGGTTTTTGTCTATTGCAACCAAGAGTATATTTAAAACACTAATTAAATAGTATCTGATTCTGCTGTGGAGTCACAGAAGGTGACAGATGAAAAATGCCCATTGAATTTGGCATTAATTAGGACAGAGTTGAAGTCACTTTTGGATATGACATATTTATTTTAGCAAAGTACTAAAAACTTCCTTTGATGTCCTTGTGAAAATGTTCAAAATGTGAACATAGTAGACTACAAACATTCATATAGAAATGCTCCAAAACTATCAAGGTGGAAGTTGAGGTATTTGGTGATTCACTTTATGATAGCCTCATGGCTCTTATGAATTAATCAAATTAAAATACGAGATACTGTTTTCTAAACTCTGGATACAGAAAAATTGAAAGGATATCTAATGAGTTAGACAAAATAACTGGAATTTAAAATTTCTTAACAATATTAGAATGGTGATTTAGATCTAGTAAGCCAAATTAATAGCATTTGAAAGAAACTTTAAAAACACTACATTAATTTAAATGGTATAACATTGCATGAGCTTTGATTCATAGCTTATTTGAATGATACCTGATGTTCTAGACATTGATAAACTCAATGTGAGCTCTAACTATCTCACTGATTGATAGAATGAAGGTGAAATTAGTTAACATTACAGACATATATGTTTAAATAAATTACTCAAAATTCTCTCTGGACTATTTTACCATTCATATTTGACATAGTTAAAAATGGACATAGATAACAGTTAAAAACATGTCTTAACAGTGTGTGACTCTAAGACTTATTGGCAGAGATAATATAAGAACATATCTGAGTTCCCTTGACTTAAAATTTTTTCATGTCAAATAATTTTTGCATACTGTTCTAGAGGAAAAACCTGTAATATTTGGTAGAAAGAGTAAAATAGTGAAATATGCAAGGGGACAAATTTAGTTCAATATAAGAAAGACCCCATTAGAATTCTTACCACTGGCTCAACTACCTTCAAGAAAGGGCTGCTCTCTCATTATAAACATTTAAAGCCAGGGAAGTTATCAGTTCAGGAGAATGTGAAAACAACAATGAATAGTCAAGTAGAATCTCAGATCTCCTCAAATTTTAATTTTTATGCTTCTCTAATATCCTGTGAGTTTTATTAAATCTAATCATGGACATTTTAGTTAGCTAGATGGATACATGATAGATAGATAGATAGAGAGATAGATAGATAGACAGATAAACTGATCAAATGGAAGAAATATTACATAATCCAGACTAAATTACAACAAAGATGAAAAAAGATATTGAAGAAGCTGGATTCACAATGCATTGAAACCATATTGTATTGACTTTATACCATTCCTTTCATTTTTGCTTTTCACTCTTGGAAAATTGCTGTTGAAGACATTCTTTGTTTTACCTCACTTCTTTAGTGGGACTTATTCGATTACATTATGCAGTAGGTGGAATGGCTGTGCCGCCTCCCAAATTCTTATGTTGAAATCCTAGCCCCCAATGTGATGGTATTAGGAGTTGAAGATTTTGATAGGTAATTACGTCATGAGGACAGATTTTTCTTGGAAGAGATTAGTGCCCTTAAAAAAGAAACCTGGAAGAGTTCCTTCATCCCATTTACCATGTGAGGATACAGTGAACGGATGGCTGTCTATGAATGAGGAATTCAGCTCTCACCAGACACTGAATCTGCAGATGCCTTGATCTTGGACTCCTCATCCTCCAGAATTGTGAGAAATAAATCAACATTGTGTATTACCCACACCCCAACAGTCTATGGTTTTCTGTTACAGCAAAGATATATTAGTATTGAAAAATAGTAATTCTTCCCTGAACTCTATGAGCGAAGTACATTCCTTACTAGTTAAACTTGGGTTCAACCATGTTACTTTTTTGGCCAATGGGATGTTAGCAGGTGTGACAACAGCAGGGCTTTTAATGTGTTTGCGTGCTTGGGTGTGTCATCTGCCACATCTAGGGGAGCTGTGACTGCGCAGCTGTTGTCTTTCAGCCTTGGCCCCAGGAGGAATATTTTAAAGCAGATACTCCTAACCTAAACTGCAGAGCCATGGGAAAAACAAACATTTATTGCTAGAAGCTGGAAGCTTTTATTTATTTATTTATTTATTATTTGCTTCTCTTTTCTTATGTAGTAAAAGCTGGTATAAAAATTGACAACAAAAATAAATGACTGGTGTGTGTAAAATAACTAAGAATGGATGGTTTTTGGATATTAGACCAAGTGCTTGAAGTGAGAAAACTGATACCAGAGGTGAGAAAAATGGCAACTTATTTTCTTTAGTGTTAAAATATTTGGTGACACTTTCTTATGATATTCTAAAATACAGTAAACATTCCTAATGTAGTTTCAGTGTAAGACTTGGAGATATTGAGGCAAATATTAAAATTATGAGCTGGCTGCTACTAGCTGTATTTCATAATTTGCTATAACATGGAGAAATAAAACTCCTTTTCAGCAAGTGAATAACCGTTATTGTCTATGATAAGGGAAAACCCCAATTAGTTGTGTAGCTCAGATACTTAGCTCAAATACTTAGCTCAAATACTTTTAGTTTCTATTTCTGAAAAGAATTAATTGGTGTCAAATATATCCTTTTAACTGGATTAAAGGATCCAAGGGGAAAAAAATGTGGTCTTACAACATCTTGAATTGCCCAAAGAAACTGCAATTTGGTCTCAAGAGTGAAATAATTGCGAGTGTGGCTCTTGGCACATGGAATTGACTGGAATTTAAGACTTAAAAATCTAAAACAATTGTGAAAACTATATTGTCACAAGTCCTGTCAACCAGATCACAAGAGACTGAAGTTATTCAAATTCTAAGAAGTCTTTTGATCCCCAAATTTCCAAGGACAGAAGTCAGGTTGAGAGAGCTTCTCAAACTACCCAAAGAACATATTCTTTCATTTTTTTTTAATTCTTTTATTCTTCACCAATCTTTCAGAATTGTCTATGGCACCTGTTGAAGAAAAGGAAGAAACTTCCAGGGTAAAGAGGCAGGAGCTGTGATAACAAAATCTGTGCCTAAGGAGGAAGTAATTCTTTCCCTCAGAGTAGGGATACCTTGTAACATTTGCCCAGAATCATTAAGGACCAAAGACCTCTCTATGTGCCTTGGAGGGCTAACAGGTCCCTGTTCTATACCTCTAGTATTGAGTGTGAGGGAAGGTAACTACTTGTACTGTTTGGTCTGCTTTGGTTCAGAAGATTCCATATAAAGAGGAGCTGCTTCAAGTTTTCAGAGAGATTTCAAGAACCTGGACTTCAAATCTGATGGCATGATTTTGACAAACTTTTGAGCATTTATAGTTGGCATGTCAAAGAGATTTGAACAAATAGACAGATCAAAAGAATTTGCATATTATTAAAAAATATTTACTTTCTCTACTTTACTTCCATGGGTGGAATGTACTTCCTAAATTTTGCCTTAGAACTCAGTTATATAACTTGCTTTGATCAAATAAACAAGTTAATACTTGTTAAACAAACAAGGGCTTAAAATTTGCTTGCTTGGCATGCTCTCTTGTGTTTCTGCCATTTTTGTCAGAAGAGATTTTCCAGAACATATGCTTCCCTGACAGTTAAAACTAGAATAAACACATATGTGGCAGATTCATTGTGGTAGATCTATGGACTTGAACCATAACATATAATCACTAGAGCCTGAAGCAGAATGATTGAGCCAATTTTAAAATCAGTGATAAAAAGCAAAAATTATTGCCATTTTAACAAATATGTTCTTAGCAAAGGAAATAAATATGTAGTGAAATATCTTAAACATTAATTATGTGGTAAATGGCATAATTGAGCATCTTTTTTAAAGAAACTATACTTCAATCTAACAATGTAAAACTGTGTTTTCATTAACATACTTATTAATTTGGATTTTTAAAGAAATGCCTTAAAAACATCTCAACCACTTAAAAGTTCAAAGCAATCATCATTTAATCAAGCCAGTGTGGTACTGGTAAAAAGTAAGAGATACTTTCACCAAAAGAAGAGAGTAGAACCCAGACATGGACTAACCCAGGCATAGTCAATTGATTCTTGACAAACTTTAAAAAGTTTGGGAGGGATATTTTTAAAACTGTGACAGTTTCTATTTGTAGTTCTCAATTCACTGTCTCTGGATTATGTTCATTTCTCCTTTCAAAAATTTTTTTTCATAATACTGTCACAAGCTTTAATTAACTTATGGGCTAAATTTTAATGCTACTAAAAACACTTCAAGTATAATTTTTATGGGAAAAAACATTCTAAAAATACTTATGTAAGTTATATATATGTATAATGTTTATGCATATGTACTGAAGTATTTCCTAAAATATGTCAAGAAAGATTAGTTAAGGAGATATTTTAGTTCTAATTTCTCCAAATGGTCTCAAGACACATTTGGAGTTCATGATTTCCTTCCTACGTAACCAACCATCATTCTAAGCCAATGCTGACAGGTTTTTCTACTCAACTTAAATCTTCATCCCGGGAGGATGTACACCATTTAGTTCGTGTACTCATTTAATAAATTTTAATCATTGTTCAACATACTTTGTTACCTCACTGGATTCTTTGTGTTCCAAAGTGAGCTCTCTGCTCAAGCAACTTATTTCTGGCTTCAGAAATTATTCTGAATATAGTACTTTTTCTTCAACAATGGTTTGGTCTATGGTGTAATGGATCAGATAATTACAAGATTTCAGAGTGTATTCTCATTTGGCATCCTATGGTTAGGAATTTAGTCTGTCTCTAGACCTGGTGCTATTAAAGGATGTTTATCAAAAGTGGAATATTTTCACCTATGTTTTTGCAGTCAAAACTGGGGTATCTCTTTTTATTCTCCTTGCTGGGCTCATCACAAGATCTTTGAAGTATCGTGATTTGCCACAAACACTTTCATCACCTGGGATCTATTGCTTCTGAAGACTGGGTGGCAGAGCTGCCTATTTCTCATTTGGGATCATCTCACAAGCCTTCTCTTCTGGCATAAAAATGGAACATCTTAGCAACACAGAAAATAGACAGCACAATACATCTAAATACATCTTGTTTCTAAAATCAAAAGTGGATTTTCTTACACGTTTTCTGATTAGAAGGAGATCTAAAATACAACTACTTATTCTTTTATTTTTGAGGAGATATCTCAAATTATTCAGGTCACTAGACCTCTAAAAATATTCACTGAGTAAAGAAGCTGTTCATTTTTATGGAATTTCATAAAACTTTGTGGAAGGAAATGCTGCTTTCTGGATTTTTTATAAGAATAAAATCATTATTTGGTGGGCAAATGTGATGAACAATGCTCAGTATACTGGCAAATTAAAATGTGTTAAAACTTAGAAGCAAGATGAAGAAAATGTATTAGCTTCCAACCAGGAGAAAACAAACTGCTTTTGAATATTTGGGGGAAAAGGAGATGAGGGGAGAGAGAGAGAGAATTTCCACATCAATAGTTATGCAAACAAACAAAAACTAATTTTACAACTAGTCATAAAATAAATGCTTTCAGTTTGATTTGTGTCTGATTTCCTCAAGTAAGGAGACAACATCTGGATGAACAGCTGAAATTGAAGTCACTTCCCATTTAAGCTTAAAATAATCCACTTTCATATTGTAAAGTCGCTGTTTCTTGGGCATTGGGTTACTAGGTGAAATAAAGGAGATGAAATAGTCACCACCTGTAACAGTTAGCTCCTGATCCAACAAAACTGCTTATCAAGATGTGCAATATTTTCCTGGCTTCAGATAACAACTCTTTTGTTTCTTTTGAGTTAAAGTTCCAGTGGGTGGTTTTGCTGACCTGGGGCAATCTTGATTGCTTTCTGCTAATTGCATTCACACATTTGTGATCAAAAGGTCTCAGACGGGATGACTTAGCTCTCTACCTTCCCCACACAACCTATCCTTTTGCAGGCTCAAGGGCATGTTGTCAAAGCTAAATAGAAGAACAGAATGGGTTCAAGAGCAAGTCCTACTATGCAATTGCCTTTCCAACTTCAGCTTGCATTCCATTTGCTAATATAATTTGCCAAAGCATATATATATATTTTTTTTTTTTATCCAGTTAAAAACTACTGGAGCTGATAAATTCAGCAAGGTAGCAGGATGCAAGATTAACCTGCAAAATTCTGTTGCATTTCTTTACACTAAGAATGAAATATAAGAAAAGGAAAGTAAAAAAAAATCTCTTAAAATTTCATCAAAAAAATACTAGGAATAAACCTGACCAAGGAGATGAAATACATATAAGCAGAAAACTATAAAACATTCATTAAGGAAATTAAAGATGGTTTAAAGAAATGGAAAGATATCCCAATCTATTTTAGCAGTGTCTCCAAACTTTTCCTCCATCTTACGGAAGACAATCACCACAGCACTTGCCACAAATTCTGTTCCGTCATCACCAATGTGTTTATCAAAGCCAGGACAAAAGGAATGCCACAGCTCTGTATCTCGATATTTATTACTCTCTCTCTATCTGTAGCACTGTATCTGTACCTCTGTATCTCTGTTTCAGTCTCTATATTTCTTGCATTTCTGTTGCAGGGCTTTGATTTCTCCCCTTTACTCCAGCACTGCAGATTAATATATTCACCTCTTCACTTCCCAACTTGACTTAGATGTCCTATACGTGCCTAAAACCATTGCAGAATTTCAGTTTTCAATTACATGCCCCATTAATAAGTAAAGCTATTGAATCCCAGCTTCTGCAGCAGGCTTAAGCTCGGGTGTATTGCATTAATCCAAAATTTTCTATAATTGAAATGTTGGACCCATTATAACATTATGATGATATTCTTCTGTATTTTCAAAGAAAAAATACCTTTTCCCATACTTTTATTATGAAAATCTTCAAATATAGGGAAAAGCTGAAATAAAGTATGATAAACATCTCAAAATGAGCTCTTGATATTTTCTCCTATTTCCTTTCTTTTTTTAACTAAATTTTTTTTAATTAAAATACAGTCAGTTTACAATGTTGTGTTAATTTCTAGTGTATAGCATAATGTTTCAGTCATATGTATACATACATATATTTGTTTCCATATTCTTTTTCATTATAGGTTACAGCAAGATACTGAATATAGTTCCCTGTGCTATATGGTAGAAACTTCTTGTTTATTGTGTATATAATAGTTAGTATCTGCAAATCTCTAACTCCTGGTTTATCCTTTCCCACCCACTCTCCCCACTGGTAACCATAAGTTTGTTTTCTATTCTGTGAGTCTGTTTCTATTGTGTAAATAAGTTCATTTGTGTGTTTTTCCTATTTCCTTTCTAATCCACAACATCACCCTCATTTAGTAAGATAAATTATCAGTCATTTTTCAGTTCAAAACTGGATTCATATGTGTCTCCTTTCTTTCTTTACATTTGACATCTACTCCTATACAAACCTCTCTGGTCTGATCCTCCAAATACAATCCTGGCCTAGTTAATCCTCACAAACTCTGTAACTAGGCCGAACCACAATACTCTTTCACCTGGACTATTGAAATAGCCTCTGACTAGTCTCCTTACTTCCACACTATATTCCCTCATGCTAATTCAGAGATATGTTTGGTACAGAAATGTAAAACACACCCCTATTTAAAACCCTTTCGTTCCTTCACAGTATGCCTAGAAAAAATGTATTACTCCATATCTTTTCTGTTCTGGTTCTCAGTGATTTAAAAACTGCATAACTGACCTGACTCCATCCACTTTGCCCTTGTTCCTGTCATTCTAGGACAGTGGCCTGAACTCAGAGGGAGGAAGCAGGACTCCTTAGCTCAATTCCTAGCTCTTTTTCCTCACCAGTTGTGCAAATTTGATTATACTGTTCAATATAAAAAATGTTGGACATACATTTGCTTTCATAAAATGAAGGTATTTTGCTAGATCATATCATTTGAAAAGATACAGGTACCACAATATTCATAGTAGCACTAGTTACAATAGTCAAGACAGGGAAGCAACCCAAATGTCCATTGACAGATGACTGGATAAAGAAGTTGTGGCATATTTACACAATGGAATGCTACTTAGCCATAAAAAAGCATAAAATACTGCCATTTGTAGCAACATGGTTGGACCTGGAGATTGTCATACCAAGTGAAGTAAGCCAAAAAGAGAAAGAAAAATACCATATATCACTTATATATGGAATCCAAGATTTTAAAAAAATGACACAAATGAACTTATTTACAAAATGGAAACAGACTCACAGACATAGAAAACAAACTTAAGGTTACCAGGAAGGGAAGGGGAAGGTGGAGAGATAAATTGGGAGTTGGAGATTTGCATATGCTAACTACTAAATTTAAAATAGATAAACAACAAGGTCCTACTGTATAGCACAGGGAACTATATTCAATATATTGTATTAGTCTATAATGAAAAAGAATATGAAAAGAAATATATAATATAGATGTATAACTGAATCACTATGCTGTACACCAGAAATTAACACAACATTGTAAATTAACAATACTTCAATTAAAAAAATTAAAGTGAAATAAAATAAATAAAGGTCTTTTAACAGAGTATTTCTAGGGCCTATATATAAGGGATGAGAATGCTTTTAAATTTTTCTACACAAAGACCTATCAAGAAAGACTGCAAATTCTTGAAAAAATAAACAAGGGACAAATCATTTAGGTTTCCTTTTTTTTTTGCAGAATTGCTTCCTTTCCGTAATCCATCAATAATCAGAGTAAATCATCTTCAACCAGGCAGGGGGTTTTATCCACTTTATGTATCCCATTTGTGTTTACTATGTCCGTGTGTCTGATTCTCCTTCTTCGATGGCAGATAGGTGATAGATTAGTGTGAGGTGACCACAGATGAATGATTCCACGGAGAGAAGAGGTTTCAACTGGCCATGGCATCCTGATGAAGATTTTTGCGAAGCGAAGAAGACCTAGATGGTGGAAGTCTCTTCCATTCTTTTTTTTCCCTCCCTCTCCTCTTCTTCTCTCCTCCTTCTTTTCTTTTTCTGGTCCTAACTCTATTTTCAAACCCTTGCACATACATCTGCTGCCTCACATTGGTTATCTTAAAATATAGCAGCTCTAACATTCAGCAACAATGCAAGTTACTCTGTACCTAAATAAAGTCTCATGTTTAGTTTATATTTTTGTTTAGGCGTCTTAACCACATTTTTATTCTTTTACTTTTTGTTGTTGTTGTTGTTGTCTAAATGTTTACTTGAGGATTTGGCTTTCAATTAAACCCCCTGATTAGCTCATCATGCTGATTAGGGATAATCTCTTTCCAATATTCTCAAATGTAAACACAGACTAACAGTTCTCTTTTCCAATTGGTTTCTTGTTTACTAAGTCTTATGTCTTATAAGCTTCATTTTACTTCTTATTATGTGATTGAATTTGTTACTTCTTCAAACAAAAGTTAAATTTTAATTGATTTCACTTGTAGTAAAGCTGTCTCACAAGGTGACTCACACAAATCTGCTTCAGGATGAGTAAATTATTTTTAATTTTTATTTAGTGTATCAGTTTTGTACAATTTTCTCAGGGAAAACAACAATAAAAGGAAAGAAAAAATAAAAATGCATTAATTTTTCATGACAATATTTTCAAGTCCTATATATGTGTGTGTGTGTGTATATATGTCTATGTAATAAGTCATACAAATTCAGTTTTAAAAAGGAAAAAAATCAATGAGTTTAAACCAAGATCATTACAAAAATCTTGTCACTTTATCACACATTGATTGACTGGGACTGTTAAAATGCTTGGTGAGATTTACCTCGGCAAAGCCTGTTAGATATTGGTTGAAAGCAACTATTCCTTTTTTAAGGGTGCACGGCTAGACTATGTAGCCCAGCCTCCTCTGCTCTGAGGTGCAGAACCAGCTGTATGATTTACAGGGCCCAATAAAGAATGAATGGCAGGGCCCCTTGTTCAAAAATTATTAAAAAATTTCAAGATGGCAAGGGCAGCGTATTAAAACAAGCATTGCCTCTTCTAAGCATGGGGCCCTAAGGAACTACACAGGTCACATGATCACGAAACAAGCCTCGGTTAATTGTGGCCACCAGCACCTAAATTACTGATAAGGGAGTATAAGCCAGAGTGGTGGGTGCATTGTTTGGTTCTGGGCTTCAAAACCTGGGCACATATCTTCCATACTTCTCTATAATCTGATATTACAATCAACCAATTGATCTGTTTTTGAGGAGACAGCATCCCATTTTCTGTCTCTGTGCCAGTTTTTTCACAGAATTCCTTCTGCACTGAGTGTCAGCACCTCTTTCTTTTTATGCTGAACTTCTATTCTCACTTCAAGATCTTTTGTTAAATGTCATGTACTTTGAAAACCTCAGCTCATCAGGCAATGTCACGCTGCTCTCTTTCTCCATAGGATGATAAATATGCCTCTCCCATAACACTGCTCACTTGAAATTAGAGTTATGTTTATTTTCTGGACTATGAGCTTTCAGTGGGATGAATATCATTCTTACTAATCTTTGTATCCCTAGAACCTGTCACATGAGTACAAAACGTTTAACAACTGTACTTATGCTGAATCAATAAAAATCTGTATTAATAGGTGATAAAGATCCAATACAATCCTTTGACATCTTCCAATCTCTCACATACCCCAAATGTAAAACAAACAAACAAACAAACAAACAAGCAAACAAACTAGAGTTGAATTTTCTCTCCTCTCTTCCACAATATCCATTTGTTGCCTTCTAGGATAATTTGCAGAAATGTAATTCCCTAAATAACCTTAATTTATAGTGCTTCATTAAGTGGAATGCTGAGAAGACAATTACATTTGTTATGTTAAGGTTAAGGAAGAAAAATAATAGCACATTAAGTACCTTTCAAGTTCAATACATTCCGACATAAACTCAATATAAACACGCAATTGTAATAGAGGAAGTTCATTTAATGCACTGACATTTCATTCACACAAACAATGAGCATGAGTGATTACAAAATGTTGAATTTGTGAGTTCAGCATGTGAGAGTGTTCAGTTATGTTGTGTGTAATAGACCATACCTGTTATATTCAGTTTCTGGCAGGAACATTTTCAAATATGTGATAAAAATAACCAATAAAAACATATTTATGTTGGGGAAAAAAACTTGAATTTAACAGTCTTTGGTCTTTTACATTTTTATGATCTACACTAAGAATGTACAACTTGCTGTGTCATTTTGACTTTAACCACAGTTCAGGACAAGAAGATTCATGTCACAAGATACTGCAAAGCAGAAAGAACAAGAGTGAAGAGTGACAAATACTGTTTGCTTTTCTCTCTGCCAATTTGTAGTTGGCTTATCACTTAAACCTCAGCCTTCTGATCTATAACTTAAATAGACTATGTCACACAATTTCTAGGATAGAAATTTTAAACTCATCTGCCCTCAAAATGGGAACAAATTTCAGGATAAATGCATGTATAAGCCTTTTTTATTTAGGAAGACATTTCATAAATTTCAGAATTTCTAGAATAGAAAATTCCACAATATGAAAGGAATAGGTTGTATTAAATTCCATCATACAAAAAGAGTAAGTTGAATTCTTTCACATTCTTTAGAGACTAAATTTTTCTATGATTTCATTACTAGTTTATTACCAAAAGGGGTTCAATTTTTAAAATGGGATTCAGAGAGAAAATTTCTTCTTTTTAATATAAACTTAAATATGTACAAAGCCTTAAAATCAAATTATTTACATCCATTAAAGTCATGACTATACATATATTACATAAACCAGTTAGCTGTTGACAAAATTCAGATCATTTTTTTTTAGGAACTCAAAGCAAGCCTTCTGTCTCAGTATCTCTTACTGACTTAAAGGTGGTGACTGACAGAGCCATAGCCAATGACCATAGGCAAAATTCATCCACCAATTTCAAGAATGATCACTAAAAACTTATTTTGTCCAATTGACAGCTGGTTGTTAATGACAATGGAGATGTGGTCAGTATTACCTTGATGATGACAGCATCTCTGTTTTCCTAAATCCACTGCTCTTTCATCACTGCCATTCCTATCCTACCTAAGGGATAACTCATATAATGTTAAACTAATGAGATACCAAATTTTATTACAACAGCCTCAAGTGTCTCACAATGATTCATTTGAAAGAACTTGCAGATCTTTGCATCTATGATGTAAAGTTGTAAATTATTTTATATTTTGCAGGGGCAGAATTATTTAATATTTTCTATTTTTAATCTTTTAAAATTGCATTATATTTTATCATCTTTTACATAATTATTTAATGTATCTATTATTGACCAGAAAATTACAATAACAGTTATATAATATATGATAGTATGTCCCATCACTTATCCATATATGTATTATATATTTTATATTAACTAAAATATGATTGTTCACAAAATTTCATTGCATATGAATTGTACTTCAGAAAAGAAGAATTTTTCTTGCATTTTTATCCCAGTTTATATTTTCAGTTTGTTAGAAATATGATATTTTATCAAGTTTTCACCTTCTGGTTTTGGTTCTATTACAAATTGTTCTTGCATTTTAAAAATTTATTTGTAATACATGCTTGCTTAAATATTTGTGTATAAAGCTATGGTTACACAGCACTGACAGACAAATTTATATAGCATAATTTACATGTTTATAGAACATAAAATAAATGTTCTCTGTCATACACTTACCTTTTACTGAAAGACTATTGCTTTGATAATTTTAAAAAATTAATTTGATATTTTCTGAGTTTTTACAATAAAAACTACCTTAGTCTACTTATTACAAAATCACCCTCCCAAAAGAAAAATCTGATTATGTGATTCTTTGCCTGAGGCCTAGAAATTTACAGGTTAAAAAAGTAAATCCAGAATTTTCATTATTAAAAATGTCTGAGTAACTATGCTGAAATTTATTTCCTTATTTCTAAAAATTGATTAATACATTGAACAAAATCACAGTCACTTAAAAAATGATGCCAATTCAGTGGAGGAAGAATAATATTTTCAACAAGTGGTGCTATAATAATTGGACAGCAACAGGAAGAAAAATAGAAACTCAAACTTAACCTCATGCCTTATAAAAACATTAACTCAAAATGCTTCAAGGCCTTAAATTTAAAATATAAATTAACATAATTAAGTTAAAAAAAAAACTTTGGGGGTAAGTGTTCAGGATCTAAAGCCAGGCAAAGTGTTCTTAGATTTGACACCAAGAAAATGATACAATAGGTCTCACCAAAACTAAAAATATTTACTCTGTGGAAGACTCAGCTTAGAGGATGAAAAGATAAGTGATACACTGGGGATATATATTTGCAAACCACACACCTAACAAAGCACTAGTATCTGAAATACATAAAGAAACTTCAAACTTAATAATAAAACTAACAAACAATTCATTGAGTAAAAAGGGAAAAGATATGAACATCCGTTTCACCAAAGTGGATATATAGATGGCAAACAACTATATGAAAAGATGTTCAACATCATTAATCATTAGGGAAACGAAAATTAAAATCACAGGGAGCTATCCCTACACACCTGCAACAATGGCTAAAATAAAATAAAAATAGTGACAACAACAAATGCTGGTGAGGATGTGGATAAATTGAATTGCTCACACTGTGCTTGTGGGAATGCAAAATGCTACACTCTGGACAAGAGTTTGGGAATTTGCTATAAAGCTAAAAATATAGCAATCATAAAAGTAAAAATTGCTCTCTTGGGTATTCATCCTAGAGAAATGAAAACTTATTTTCATATAAAAAATTTGTACAGAAATGTTCACAGCAGTAACAATACAGATGTCCTTAAAGACATGAGTAACTAATGGTATAATTATACCATGAAATATTTATCCATGAAATACTCCCAGCATTATAAATGAGTACATTTTTGATACAGAAAATGTCTTTGAAAATTAAACTAATGTAGCCCATCACATCACCAGGCTAAAAAATGAAAAAAAATCACATTATCATATCAATAGCTACAGAAGAAGAAGAAGCATTTGATAAAATCTAATAACCAATCATGACGCAAAACTCTCAGTAAACTAGGAGTAGAAGAGAACACCTTCAACTTGACAAAGACTATCTACAAAAAACATACAACTAACATCATACTGAATGGTGAGAAGCTCAAAGCTTTCCCACTAAGAATAGGTACAAGGCAAGCCTGTTTCTTTAAATCACTTCTTTTCAACATCATACTGAAAGTACTAACTCCTGGAATAGTACCAGGACTTTGTCCCTGTGATCTCACTTAGTACTCATACAGTACAATAAGTTAAAAAAAATTAAAAGTATGCAGATTTGGAAAGAAGAAATAAAACTGTCTTTGCATTTTACATAATCATCTGTGTAGACAATCTGAGAGAATTAACAGCAAAAAAAAAAAAAAACCTCTTGGAACTAATAACCAATAATAACAAGGTTTCAAGGTACAAGACTAATATACAAAAGTCAATTTTTTTCCTGTGTGTCAACAATAAATAATTTGAATCTTAAATGAAAACAATAGCACCCCCAAAATGAACTACTTAGGCATAAATCTCACTAAATTAGCATAAGATCTATATAATGGCAACTGAAAAGCTCTGATGAATGAAACTGAAGAACTGAAGATCTATTTCACGTTCATAGATAAGAATATTGTCAAGATGTCAGTTCTTCCCAAATTGATCTATAGATTCAATAAATCTCAATCAAAATCCCAGAAAATTATTTCATTGACATCAAAAAACTAAACCTGAAGTCTATATAAAGAGGTCAAAGACCCAAAACAACATACACAATACTGAAGAAGAACAAAGTTGGAAGACTGACATTACCTGATCTCAAGATGTAAAGTTACAGTAATCAAGGCAGTACATTATTGGTGAAAAAATGAACAAATGAATCAATGAAACAGAATAGAGAGTCCATAAACAGACCATCATAAATGTAATCAACAGACCTTTGACAAAGACTAATCAATGGAGCAAAGATAATCTCTTCAATAAATGGTACTGAAACGACTGGACATCCACATGCACAAAAGTGAACAGACTTTATGTCCTTCCTAGAAATTAACTCAAAATGGATAATTGGCCAAAATGTAAAGTGCAAAACTATAAAACACTTGTAAGATAACATAGGAGAAAACATAGATGATGTTGGGTATGGTGATGACAATTAGATACAACACCAAAGACATAATCCATGCATACAATAATTGATAAGCTAGACTTCACTGAAATTAAAAACTTCTGTTCTGTGAATAACAAGATCACGAAAATTAGAAGACAAACTAGAGACTGGGAGAAAATGTTTGCAAAAGACACATCTGGAAAACGGACTGTTATCCAAAATTTACAACAATACTCAAAACTTAATAAGAAAACAAGTGACCCTATTTTAAAAATGAGCCAAAGACCTTACCAAAGATGATATAAAGATGGTAAGTAAGCATATGAAAAGATGCTCCACATCATATATCACCAGAAAAATTCAAATTAAAGCATCATTGAGATAGTACTCTACACCCATTAGAATGGCCAAAATCTGGAACCCTGGTAACACACAGTTTTAGTGGCACAACAGATACTCTCATTCATTGCTGATGGGACTGCAGAATGGTATAGCAACTCCAGAAAATAATTTGGCAGTTTCTTACAACACTAAACATACTCTTTTTCCTAGACTCTAGCCTGAGTATTTGCCCAAAGAATCTAAAAACATGCCCACAAAAAAAACCTGCACCCAGATGTTTACAGCACCTTTATTTATCATTGACAAAACCCGGAAGCAATCAAAACATCCTTCAGTAAGTGAATAGACAAATACAGTGTCTTGCATCCAAACAGTGGACTACTGTTTATCTCTAAAAAGACATGAGCTCTCCAGCCATGGAAAGAACTGGAAGAAACTTAGATGCATATTATTGAGTGAAAGAAGCCAATCTGAAAGACTGAAAACTATATTATTCCAACTAACTGACATTCTGGAAAAGGCCAAACTATGAAAACATTAAAAAAAAAATCAATGTTTTCCCTCAGGGAGTGGGGGTGATCAGGAGGGCTAGGACAAATAGGCAGAGCACAGAAGGATATCAGAGCAGTGAAATACTCTGTAATGTACCTTAATGGTGGATATATGTCATTACACATTTGTTGAAACTCATTGAATAAATAAATCAAGACTGAACCCTAATATAAATTACAGAGGTTGGGTGATTATCATGTGTTAACATAAGTTCATCATTTGTAACAAATGCACCACTCTGGTGGAGAATGTTAATGAAGTGTGGTGGCAAGGGTACATGAGAAATCTCTGTACCTTCCACTCAATTTTGTGATGAATCTTAAACTCTGAAACATAAAGTCTTAATAAGATGTTTTAATTAAAAAAAAATCACTTGGCTGAATCTCCAGGAGATTATGCTGAGTCAATAAGTGTGAACCCCCAAAAGTTGAATGAATATAATTTTATTGGAATCATGCTAACATAGAAATGGAGAATGGATTACTAGGTGTCAAGAATGGACAGATGTAAAGTAAAAGTGGCTATAAAAAAAGCAACACAGTGGGTCTTTATGGTACTGTACTGTTCTGTTTGTTGACCTCATCCTTGTCAATAATCTGTTTGTGATATATAACTGTAGTTTTGTTAACATACTACTATGCTATTCAGTGGGAACTGGATAAAGAGTACACAAGATATCTGTATTTTATATATAAAATAAGTATAAATTTTAAATGATGCATAACAACAATCTAAATTTCTCAAGCCCTCTGTGATACTTGCATGAAACTGATTTAAAACTTCATCTAGAGTTTCATACTAAAAAATATCATCTAGTCATATGCAAATAAGTTTATAAGTAATCAAACAAATTTATTTCATTTTATGTCTGCCATTTGTATAATAGTATAATAGTATTATGTTGTGTACTGAACAACACTTTTAATCAAAAGTAGACATTTGGGTGTATTGGGACAGTGGTGGAAAGTAAACAACTTGACTCCAACAAAAGCCATACATTTATTAATTAAAGATCCAAGGAAAGTAAATCAAAAGTCAATGAAAGTAGATAAACTGTAATTGTTAATATAGGATTTGAACACATGATTGGTGTTCACCGGAAATTATGGTGATTTTCCAGTCCTTGTATTGTTGGGAAAAGAAGAGAGGCAACAGTAGATGAACTCCTGGAATAGTACCAGGACTTTATCCCTGTGATCTCATTAGTACTCACACAGTCCTATAATTTGGGTACTATTGTCTCTATATGAATGAGGAACCTCAGAATGAAAGAGGATGGGATAAGATGAGAAACCCAGCCAATAAGTGGGAGAGTCAAGATTGAGGCACAGATGAACTGATTCTAAAATCTGTGTTCTTTCCACCGCACAACAGTTTAAGAGCAATTGGAGATAATGAAAAGGAAATTCATGCATAAGAATGAATTTGGATGATAGGATTTTTAGCTTTCATTTTTCTCTGAAATTCAGTGATATGATCATATAAATATCATGTATACTATAAACAATTAATTTTCTCACAATGGCTGCAAGTGGAAGTAATATGAATTCACTTCTCCTACAACAGAAGATAAAATATCACACAGAGTAATAAGACCTGGTGTTTAAGAAATTAGATTCATTTTTAAATATTAAGAACATTAGATTGTTGAGACAAGTTTGCAAGGTCATTTGAAGATGATTATTATTTCTTGTGAGGGGATTTAAACAAATCCTTTACAGCACTAAAGCATTACATATGTATTTACATATAAATTAATATTTAAATATAAATGTGTTTATAAATATATATATATTTGATTGTTTTATTGTTAAGTGGATTGGTCTTAAAGCAAAAGGAAGATTTTATCAGAGCTCAGGATGCATGAGTTACAAGAGAGTTTCAGGAACTGATATTTAATGATTAAATGTATCCATGCATTTATATCTCTAAGTTCTAGACCTATATGTAATTTAGTGGAACTCAAATGGAGTATATGGATTTATGAATTAAATAAGTAGTCTATAAATGAATAAGTTTGTGGACTTTACAATATAGATATACAAACATAATCCATGGCAGTAAAATAGCTTTTACTCTCTATTTGCTGCTTGCCTATGTGAAGTCCACTGAGTGACAGTGTTAGGCAATTACATAGAAATGAACACCAGGCAAGGAAAGAGTAAGGGAGGAGCAACCCAGAAAACACCAGTGCACCTGTGCTCAGGTTAAGGGGCTCAGTTTGAGCCCTCTCCAGTAGGCTTCTCTGTGTGCATCATGGGTAAGAACATGCGCAAAAGAGATGGGTGATGGGCGTGCCTGAGCGTAAGGACCATCAGCTGTCAGTAAACCAATCCCGAAAAATGACCCTTAATATAAGGATATAAGACAGGAGAAGCAAAGAAGCAGTGCAATTTTTCATCTCTTGGTTTGGCCCACCCCCAATTCTCAGCAGTGCTCTATATTTTATTACCTTTTTACTTTACTAAAAATATCTTCTGTTTATATCATGCTTTCTGTTTCTCATTAAAAGTTCATTTTTTTTTTGAGGTAATTTTTTTCCCCTCCTCCCAGTAACAAGAAGAATGGAGGTAAGTCACTTAATTTGGGTGATTCTGGATAAAGAATTATTTAGAAATGGTGATCTTTTGTAACTGGAGATGCTAAGAAAAGGAATATTTAAAGAATGACAGTCAGACTTAGCTTGGGTAACTGATCATTCTAGCTCTCGTGACACTGAGATAAATATTTAGGAAAATGAGCAGTTTGAGGAACAGAGGTGTGAAGGTGGACAAAGATGATAAAATTCTATATATTTCTCACATAGAAAATCTATATTTGCAGTATTGACTTCTTGTTTTGTATAACGTTTTTGTTTGGAGCTGGCAACCAAAATGTGAGTCTGATTCTCAAGAAGTATTTGGTTAATGATGGAAATTTGAGGTAAATGTTGACAAAATAAATCCTCTTACTTCTCCTGAAGTAAGAGAGGATAAACAAATTTACATGAATTAACAGGCACAGATTTTCTACGCAATTGGACACTTTTACAGCCTATACTCCTATAGAACTTTATGCAGTAAACTACCAAGTTTGTTATTCACTAGTAACTCTTAGCTTTTAGTAATGCTCTCTTTTATTAACACCAATTGGGGGAGGATACATAACTCCAGTTCAGTAATTGAATTACTAGTGAACAATTCATAGTGCCGGTGCTACTGATTTTTTTCTGCCTCTGATTTAGCACCAATTCTTCAAAGATCCTGCTGCTTTTTAACACAAAAGGATTTTCTGGAATGCAAAGTATGTATAGTGACATTGTTGTCCCTTGTGCATTAGTTTTCTAAAATGTAGAAATGAACTTTAAAAAAAAAGTTTAAAATATTTATACATTATATCTTACAACTTGGTGAAAAAATAATTCCAATGATAACACTTGGTATTTTAACCTGTGATTTTAAATATATTTATGATATATGTTCATATGTTATATATTTATATGTTATATATACTATCTCTTCAATATTTTTACAGTAAAAAAATTTGTGGCCTGGTAGCAACAGCAAAAAAAATGTGACAATGAATATATGTATGTTCAAGTATAACTGAAAAATTGTGCTCTACACTGGAATTTGACACAGCATTGTAAAATAACTATAACTCAATAAAAAAAGTTAAAAAAAATTGTGGCCTGGGAATTTAAATTGGTGCAGCCACTATGGAGGACAGTATGGAAGTTCCTTAAACAGTGAAAAATAGAGTTACCATATGATTCAGCAATCCCACTCCTGGGCATATATCTGGAGAAAACTCTAACTTAAATTGATACATGCACCTCAATGTTCATATAACTGTTTACAATAGCCAACACATGGAAGCAATCTAAATACCTGTTGACAGATGAATGGGTAAAGAAGATGTGGTATATAGGTACAATATGACTCAGTTATTAAAAAAATAATGAAATAATGTCATTTGAAGCAACATGGATGGACCTAGAGATTATCATACTAAATGAAGTAAGTAAGGTAAAGTCAAATACATATCACTTATACGTGAAATCTCAAAAAAAAAAAGATGCAAATTAATTTATTTACAAAACAGAAACAGACTCACAGAAACAGAAAACAAACTTTTGGTTACCAAAGGGGAAAGGAGAGGGAAGGGATAAATTTGAAATTTGGGTTTAACAGGTACACGCTACTGTATATAAGATAGATAAAAAATAAAGACCTATTATATAACACAGGAGATTATATTAAATATCTTATAATAACCTGTAATGGAAAAGAATCTGAAAAAGAATATATGTATGTATAACTGAGTCACTTTGCTGTATGCCTGAAACATTGTAATCAACTACATTTCAATTAAAAATTTAAAATTAATTAAATAATGTGTAACTATATCATACCTTTTTACCAATAAAAGTAAAGAGCTAAAAAACATAGTTAAGCTTATATTTTCAGCCAATATAAGTAAATAAAATTGTAAGTAAACACATAACCAATTGCATAGTGTTAAAAGAGAATTCTTGAGAAATAAAATTATTTCTTCTTTTCTGCTCTGAGTTTCAAGTGTGGTACCTGTCCTTAAATTTTCTTACAGGTCATACTAACTGGAAAAGTTTTATATTTACCAAACTGAATTTTGTCTGAGACCTGTAAGTTTCAAGTTTTTTCAGGAGGGAGACAAAACATTTTTCTAACACAAGTATATGATCATGTTAAGGTTGGGTTTAGTTTTGTTTCCAGTCCTTTCTTATCTAACTTTCTGTCCTTTCCTTATCTCATTCTCATGTACTGTTTCTTCTTTTTATACCTGTGTTCCCATAAATTAGAACACTAAAAGAGATATTTTCATACCCAGTTTTAATAAGTGACTATGAGTGACAAAATAAAAAGCATGTTTTCTTGTATACCAATTTTAATTGATTGGATCTTATGAGACTATGCCATTACTTGTGAAGTTTTAAAGCATTACTAAATTATATTAAAAGCAAAAACATAAAGTATATTTTCATAAAGTTGGAAAACTTGTAAAATATTTTGTTTCTGCATATTCTAGTTCCAAAATATCCCCCTCAAATGTTTTATAAAGGAATCGATCCTCAACATAAATCCCACAGACAAACAGTGAAATTACAATGTTAGGATACAGGGGTGGAAGAAGCTAATTAGTTTCTACCAAGATAGTAATCACTCTGCAAATCACACAAATTGTATGCTAATACAATATTTTTAACACTACTCATTAGCACACTGAGCTTCTAAGAGAAAAATACAGTATTCTGATTACATTTAAATGATTTCCCTTTTGGACTGTCTTTCATATGATATAGGTCAGGAAAATATTCCATCTTAAGAATATTTAATACATCTTTGCCCAAGAAAAAAGTATACATATACATATATGTGTGTGTGTGTGTGTGTGTGTGTGTGTATAAATTAGAAGGTGCACTCAAAATGGAAAGCTAAAATAAAATCAAGATAATACTTAACTCAATTATCACTCAGATATTTTCCTCTTCCTAAAAGGAGATTTAATCTATAAAATTTTATCTACCATGATTCATTTATAAATGGTTTGTGGAGGTATGCATATCATATTCATTGGAATATATTGAATGTGGGTATATATGAGTGTGATAGAATCCCAAAAGAAAGATATTTATCATGGAAATGGATTATTATTGGCCATTAATTTGGCACTGATTTTAATATAGGAATTGACTAAGAGATGAATGAATTGTTAGATGGACAATAGCTTTCACTAGTGCTAATCAAATATTTTGTGTGAGTGATAGTCAAGGACAATCCCAGGACAAGAAAATTCCCTGCAAGGTCATTGGCTTCAGTGGTTGCCTATGCAGAGTGACTTTATTAAGGAATTTAACTGGCCAGAGAGAACGAATAGTAGCAAAGGTCTTAGAGATCCTAATATAAAGCAAATACTCTTACTGATTTCTCAAACCATCTTCCCAGTCACTATGGCAGAAGCAAAAATTGAATAAGAATTCAATGTGGAAATTATGGTAAGATTCAGTACCTACCTGGAGCGTAGATTTAGCATATCCTCTCTGTAGTTTGGATGATTCTAGAGAATTTTTCAAAACTGATATTATATTCAATATATTCTTTTAAAATCAAAGATGTGTGTGCATGTGTGTGTGTATAGAGTCTTGTTTTAGTTTTTAGAATTTAAGCTAGGTTCAGTTTTTTGAATTCATAAAAATTTGTGGGAAGGTACTTATTAAAACAAACATTTCTCAGATCTATCTCTGTTTCAAAATATATGAAGTAGAGATCACAGATTACATTTTAAAGAATCACTTAGGTGATCCTCTGTCCACCTAGTATAACTCAGATGATTATTTTTATACATTCTCATAAAGGCTTGTTTATTTCTTTAAGTGAATCATAATCATTTACACTAATAAATATAATACTATGATTAATATATTATATATTTGTATATCATAGTATTACACAAACACACATGGCATTGTCTTCTATGCAGGGGCGATCTAAGAGAAGGAAAATCATGAAGACATTGGCAATAATTTCTCCTTTGAAATAATATTTTGCTAAAAAAAAGAAAGCGAGCTCTTTGTTGGTTAGTTCAGGTATCATTAAAGACTCAAAAATCATGCTTTCTTTTATCATAATGTTCAAATTTAATAAAAATAGAACCAAATTTTCTGAAATTTATAACCTAGGACTAAACAAATCACACACAGGCTCTAGAAAGAAAGTGTTAATCATTAATACACTAATGAGAAAGAAAGTGTTGTATAGAATCTTGTCACATTTAAAAAGTAATTGAGCACAAAAGTGTAAGATGCACAATTTGAAGTGCTTTATTTCTAATTATCTTATCATATTCTCAGTACTTAATTGTAACAAATGTTTCATTATAGTATGAATCAATTTTAAAGGAAACATTAAAATACAAATGTGTTTGCAAAATCTCAGTATATCTCATTTAAATAACAGTGATAAGTAAATACTAAAAATATTATTTTTTGATAAACAATTGAAAAGGGGTATTGACATTGTCCATAATTGATGAAGTTCCCTAAAAATGTTTCATTCTTAATTTATAAGAGTTCCAGTATTTCCACATCCTTGCCCAGATTTAATGCCAGTAGTCATTTTTTTAAATTTACTGTTGTGCCATTTTATTATGGAGAGATAGGTGTACATAAATATAGGTATGAATGTAGATTCAGATAGATAGATATAGACATAAATATCTAGATAAATACAGATGCATATAAATCTCTCTTTCTATATAAAAACATCTAGAGATATATCTATTACCTCTATACAAAGATACACTAATCAATCTGTACCTATCCATCTATCTATATCTATATATTTATACAAAACATATATACAGAGAGAGAAAAGAGAGGAGAGATCATATTTTTCTTAAGAGAAATTCTGAATTGAGAATACAAACTTATCTTTTGTTCCTTCAAGCTTTTAAGAAAGTCTTATTCATTTACTGAATTTGAATTCAATTGAATTCAATGAGTCAAACTGAATTCAAGTACTGAATTCATATACCTAAACAAATCTGTAATCAGAAATCTGAGAAAGTAATTGTGATTTTCTTACTTAGATTAATATTCTGATGAAAACTAGTGCATATATACAGACACAAACTTACATAATCACATGAACACTGATCTCTGACATTATGGGGAAAAACTTTGGAGTATCAATTATATAAAAAGACCTTGACTATATTTTTTTGTGTGTGGATATTCATCATGTAAACTTTTCAAAAGTTTCTTTAAATAAACTTGATTACTAAAGGCAAATGTAATGCAAAACCATGATAAAGGTGAATCATTTCAATAAAGATTTTAACAACCAAAAAGCCTAAAAAACGTTAAATTCTGAAAACAGAGATGGAATGAAGAGACAGCTGAGGGTGATGGGGAAACAACCATTTTATAGCCTGTTTTTTATTACCACTAATATTCTATCACTCCGTGAAATTTTTAGTAAAACAAACATTTTAGCGTAAATGATTGAAGGAAAAATAGTCAATTTGCTGGGAAAAAAAAAAAAAAGAAATGCTATTTACATCCAAAGTGGTGCTGACAATAAGGATGGGACCACATGTTTATCCCTTTTCACCTCTATTTCAGGTCCTTCTATCAAATCGTATCATTAAAACCTCAGAAATGACATGAATCTTACCATGTACAATATAATAGGCAATTTCATCCTTAGCAGTGTGTGGCTATATTATTTCATGGACTCTTTGTGTTCAGTTCACAAACGAAATCTGCTAAAATGCTTTCTTGAAATAAAGTTGCTACTGTAGACTTTGACAGCTTGCATTGTTAATTGCAGCTGCCAGCTTTCTGCCAGTATAAATGTTCACCTCCATGGAACATTAAATGGACCATTAGTAAATTCCTGAAAATCTGACTTATAGTAAATGTGTCATATTCATTTTGTCATGAACTGTGGTAGGATAAAACTGTCACAAAGATTATTTTTAACTGAGTAAAATCTATATTCGGCACAATAAGGATAATTTATTTTTTAACTGGACTGCTATGCAATAAAAGAACAAATACTCACCAAAACTTACCAAGAGGTCACATGAAGTTTTCAGATTATGCTATCACACATAGATGGTTAGCTGCATTAACACAAGGTAGCTCCTGTAGCATCACTTCCATCACATCATCATGCAGGTAAGTTAACACTATGTAGAAAAGTCCCCCACTGAGGGTCGCATACATTCTTTAACTACAAAACCCAGACGAACTAAGAAGATATATATTCAAGTGGGATAAGTTTAATATGAGGGTATTGATAATTCAATATGACCAATCAGTGACTGAAAAAAAAATGACTTTAAATTGTAAATTAAGAGCATTACTATTAAACAAAACTCATTGTTAGTCACTTAAGTACTCTGGATTTAATATTAAATGTTGCAGATGAATTACTGTGAACTCTTGAATGTTACAAAAGTGACTAAATCTGCACTTTTATACATATGGTAAATAATTTGAGAAACTAATATGATCTTTTTAATAAAGTAAACAAAAACAATTACATCAGAAGTTTACAAACAGTTCTAAATTACCTTTTTAATTCAGGAACAAATAAAATGTAATATTTTAAATACAATAACCATTTAATTAACATTTGATCTATATTCTAATCTTCAAATGACTCAAAATTGTAGCTAAGTAACAGAATGAAAAGATAATGTAATTAGTGATTATTATGAGAACATGTTCTTAATTACAAATAAAATTGGATTGTATAAGAATCAGTAAGTCTATGTTATTAAATAAAACACTAAATACAATGTCAAGTCATTCTGGCTGACATATTTTAAATAATCATAGTAGAATAACTTAATAACATGAATTTCAATAGTAACTCTGCTTTGCCTTATAAAAATATGAATTGGTTGAAAGGAAATCTGCACAATATGGGAATCAAGGATGTATACAATAGAATAAAATAGTAGAATTAATAAACTTAGAATAGTTTTTTAAACATGCAATGAAAATGACAACTTTCTGGAAAGTTTATTTACTAAGGAAATAAATATATTAATAAAATATGTTATAAATAGAGGTTAAACATACTACAGCATTATGGGCTATAGACTATGTATTATGTGTTCTAACAAATTGAAATTTCTGGGAAATATACGAAATTAGAAAACACACACAAATATTGATATACTATATGAGTCATATGCATAAATGAGCATTTATTATAGCATTATTTATACTAATAAATCATTTATATAACCTAATTATCTGATAATAGAGATAAACTAAATATAGTTTGGTACATATGTAAATAAGAATAATAAGACAAGAATAATGCTGTGTACTAATTGAAATCATATGCCTAAATGTTAGCAACATATTTTAATAGAAAAATTATGATGTTATTAGTAGTGCCATTTGATTAAGAGATAGACAAATACAGACATACATAGTATCTTTTAAACCTGGATAAATATGTATCACAGTAATAGTATTATAAAGCATAATGTTAGAAATGAATATTTTACATAGTTTATTTTTTGTTTTTAAAAATAATTTATAGTGTATATGCAATACATATCAATAAAATTAATTTTTCCTGTAAATAATAAAAACAAACTACAAGTGAACAGTATTTTGTGCTATTTTATCTTCAATTATGTTATTCAGTTTTCTGAATCATATACTATATGATACATTGATATGTTTATTCAGTAAATACATTTTTCAGTGTGTAAAATGAGTCGGAAACTGTGATAAGTACTGGAAACAAAAATACAAATTAAGAACAGTTCCTGTACTCAACAAGAGATAAGAACATTTAAATTATTTGAAAAAAATAAAAGCCATTATGTCTAGCTTGCCTTAAACTTCTTAAAGGAGTAGTCTTTGAAGAATGAATAAAGATTGGAAAAACAAAAAGTATTCTTAGAATTCAAAGGAAATGGCAAATGTGTAACCTAGACCTACAAAATAGAATTGATGAGTACATATGAAAGTCAGTGGCATTTGTTTAACATTGTAGATAACTGGGGCTGAGGTACTTGATGGTACAAGAAAAAGCATACACAAGACTTAATTAGAAGAAAATTAAGAAATAAGATGTTCACAGAAGGAGTGTTCAAAATACTTTCTTGGGCAATCCAGAAAGCCACATTCATGTGCAGGATTATATACATGCCCAGGATTTACATGAGTGAGTTCCAGTCTCTCAATTTGGTAATACTGAAGAAGTGAAAGGTAATGCAGAGTTGTATACTGCCTAAGAATTGAAGGCCTGTCACAATTCATACGTAGTCTTATGGAGAATAGTAGAAGATTTACTGGTTCAATGCATTTAAGAAAATTTCTAGCCATCATCAGTGAATCACTTAGCTAATGAAGCAATGACTTCAGTGGCCAAACACTACAGAGGAAATGAACTTTACAAATTTAGCCCAAGGAAGTCACTAAACAAATGTCTACAACAGAAGCTATGGCAACAACAAAACATCAATAGTAGTGAACCTTGGGAAGGAGGAATATAAGATACACAGATTTTTCCATATTATATTAAATAAAGTATCCAGTCTTTAATCAGAAATTGCAAACCATAGAAATAAATCAGAAATTATGATATCAACATAGAAAAAAGCCATCAATAGAAATTGTCTCAGAGGGAAGACAGATGTTAAATTTACTAGAAAAAGATTTTAAATTAGCTATTATAAAAGATTCAATGATTTAAGAAAATAATGTTTAAAAATTCAGTGAAAGTATGGTATCAATACATCATCACATAGAGAATTTCAAAAAAGAAATAAAGAACCAAACAGAATTTTGGAGTATAAGAATATTATCAACAAAATATAAAATTTACTAGAGTGGCTTGAGAGCAGATTTGGACTGACAGAAGGAAAAATAAGTGAAATTCAAATAGGTCAATTGAAATTATCTAGGCTGTGGAAGAGAAAGAAATTAAAAAAAAATGAAGAAAAATGAACAGAGCCTGTGTGATACCATCAAGTGCAACAACATATACCTAACAAGACTCCCAGAAAGGCAGAGAGAAGTGGGCAGAAAGAGTATTTGAAAAAAAATAATGACAGAAGACTGAAAATTTGATGAACAATATTAATCTACATTTACCTAAGAAATTCAACAAATTTCAAGTAGGATTAAATGAAAGAGATCCATACATAGTCTCATAAAGATCAAACTTTCAAAAGACAAAGACTGAGAATCTTGAGAGAAGCAAAAGAAAAATATAGCATCATATAAAAGAAACCATATTGACCAGAAGGCAGTCAGGCACCAAATTCAAAGAAATTGAGAAAAGAACTGTCAACAAATAAATCTTTATCCAGAAACTATCCTTCAAAAGTGAAGAAAACATTGACACATCAAAATAAGCAAAAAATGAGAGAATCTGTGGTTGGCTGACCTGCCCTTCAAGAAGTACTAAAGGGAGTTGCTGTGATTGAATAAAAGGATAATTCGACTCAAATTAGCACCATGAAATGAAGAACACTTACAGTTAACTGCATAGGTAAATATGAAAGACAGCATAAAGGTATTTGTGTAGTTTCTTCTCCTTCATTATTAAAATGCAACCTTAGAAAGTAATCATTTTAAAACCGTGCTGATGGACTAACTATGTGTAAAGATATTATCATAGCAAAATAGCATAAATTAGAGGTAAGAGAACAGGCTACTTTAGTGCATTGTGGTCTGTATGCTATTGAATTAAATTAATATTAATCTGATCTCCATTCTTTTAAGTTATGATGTAATCCATTTAGGTCCCACAAAGAAATTATTTCAAAAAGTTTATTAGAAGAAACAACAATTGGAATTAGAAGGGTACACTGAGAGTATCTATAACATGAAGAAAGGCAATAATAGAGGAAAAGAAGACCAAATACTAAGACAAATAGCAAATAGAAAAAAAAAAGCAGATTAACAAAAATAAGTCTTATCAAATAGTAATTACATCAAATTAAAACCATTAAACACTCTAATTAAAAGGCAGTGCTAGCTGGATAGATACAAAGACATGATTCAACTATACGCTGTGAGATCAGAAGATATATATAAAACTGTATACATTATTCAAACTATAACCAAAAGAGAGATAAATGATTGCATTAATATCAGACAAAATAGACTTTAAGACAAAAAAAATTACTGGAGATGAAGAGAAGTATCTCATAATGATAAAATAGTAAATTCATTTTGAGTATATAATAATTATAACCACATATGCTCATTACAATATCACTCCAAATTACATGAGAAAATAACTGAAATAATTTAAGGGAGAAATAGACAACTCAGCAATAATAGCTGGGAACTTCCATCTCCCAATATCAATAGTGTATAGGCAGAAGATCACCAAGCAAACAGTATCTTTGAGAAACATGATAAAACAACTAAATCTGGCAGAAATACAGAACACTAGATACATCATACACACTCTTCTCAAGCATTCATGGAGTATTACCCAGGACAGACCATGTGCTAGACCATAAAGCAAGCCTGGAAAAATTTCAAAGGATTGATAATTATATAAAATATGTTCTCAAACTAAAATAGAATTAGAAATCAATAACCAAGTGAAATATAGGAAATTCACAAAGAAGTAAATATTAAACAAGTCCATATAACAAGGAGATACCATGTGAGGAATTGTGAGATACTCTGAGATAAATGGAAAGGAGAACACAAAATACCAAGACTTCTGGGCTATAGGTAAAGCAGTGCTTAGAGGAAAATTTATACATGCAAACGCTTATAGCAAAAAAGAAGAAAGATCTAAAATAAATAGGCCTTTTCCATAATGAACTAGAAAAAAACTAAAACCAAGGCAAGCAGAAAAATGAAAGAAGTCGTAAATATTAGAGCAGAAATTAATGAAATAGAAAGTAGAAAAGCATTAGAGAAAGTCAACAGAACTAAAAGATGGTTCTCGGTAAAGAGCAACACAAATGACTAATCCTTAGCTATACTGACTAAGGGAAACAAACAAAGAAGCAAACAAATAAACCAACAAAAAAAAAATCTCAGAGATGTTAGCATTCACTAATGTCAGGATGAAAGTGGAGATATTAGTACCTACCATGAAGAAATTCGAATATAAGAGGATGCCCTAAACTATGGCATGGCAGATTAGATAACTACAATATGAAGATGAAATGGTTAAATTTCTAGAAAAACACATTCTATCAGAATTTACTCAAAAAGAAAAAGAAAACCTGAATAGACCATTAACAAATAAAAATATTAAATTAGTAATTTTAAAACTGCCCCCAAATCAACCAAACCAAATAAAACATAGTCTCAGATGTCTTCTCTATTAAATTTTACCAAAAACATAGGTAAGAACATCAATCTGTCACAAATTCTTCCAAAAAAATGGAAAAAGAACAAACACTACACAACACTATATTACATTCTAAGATGCTGGTATAAGCTTGACACTAAAACTAGACATAGCTATCACAAAAAGGGAGAAAACTACTGACTAATATACTTTATGAATATAGATTTAAAAATTCTCAAAGTATTAGCAAAAATAAACCCAGCCACTTATAAAATAATAAAAAGCCAAAGAACTCAAATTTTAAAGTGAGAAAAGAATTTAAAGAGATATTTCTCCAAAGAAAAAATACAAATGGCTACTAAACCCAAGAAAATATGTTTATATTCATTAGTCAATAATTAAATGCAAATAAAAACTGTTTTAAGATATAAGTTCAGATGCACCAAAATGGCTAAAATAAAAAGACAGACAGTAATAAGCATTGGTGAGAAGAGAAATAAATTGAAATCCTCATGCATTGCAGGTGAGAATGGGTAATGGTGTAGCCACTTTTGAAAACAATTTGGCAGTTCTTCAAAGTATTAAACACAAAATTATTATATAGCCCAGTAATTACACTGCTAAGTATATATGCAAAAGAACAGTGAACTTATATCCACACAAAAACTTGTTTAGAAAAGTTCATAGAATAATTATCCATAATAGCCCAAAAGTAGAAGCAATCTCAATGTCAAACAGCTGATGGATAGATAACTGAACTAATTGTATACCTATTAAATAGTATATTATTCAGCAATATACAGGAATGAATATTGATATATATTTCAACTTGTATGAGCCTAGAAAACAAGCTAATTGAAATATCAGTCACCAAAGAAATATATTATATGTCAGTCATGTGAAATACTCAGAATAAGCAAATCTATTAGCACAGACAGTAGATTAGTGGTTTCCAGGGCCTGGGGAAAAAGGGGAACAGGGGTAACTGTTAATGGTTATAAAATTTCTCTCGAGAGAGATGAAAAGTTTTAAATGTAGATCATGACAGTCGATACACAAAACTACGACTATACTAAAAAACATTGCATTGTACATTTTAAATGGATGAATTTTATAGTTTGTGATTATATCTCAATAAATATATTTAACAATTTATCAATAGGTTTATTAATAAAAGAATTATCTCCATTCACCTTAAGTTATAAAATAAGGATCAAAAGAAATATTAGATGGGAAAGATATAAGGTGTAAGATGCTCCTTAATTCATGCCATAACATCAAAACTACATGATCAAAAAAATAGACTATTACAGCAATCTATGTTTTTTATAAAAACTAATTTCATGCATATTCACAATCTATAAACTTACAGTCAGGACAGTATTGTTCATAGAATAAAAGAGACAAAGACATAAAGATAAATAAAATTAACTCAGAAGTCAAGAAAGTATTTCCTTTCTGTATGAGAATGTGGTATTTGTCAGAGGAAGGAAGTACAAAAAAAGAATAAAATAAATGAGAATATTTGTGACAGGAGAGAATTCCATGACTGTAAAAATGGCTACTAAATTAAAAACAATACACAGAAAGCTAAGTAAGCATTAAAATAAAAAATTATGTTAAATTAATGAATATAAAATTATATGCTAGAATGGGAAATCAGCTGTACAAGAGAGTTTACATAATGAAATATAGAGTATCATACACAGTGAATCACTTCTGAAGAATGTCTGTTTAGCCATTATGATGTCAAATCCAAATACTGAGCCCACAAAATTTACAATGCAATTTCATTGAAAAGATAGGACAGAGCTATATGCACATGTTTCAGGACTGATGTGAGAAGGAGATCCAAAACTTTATCCCCCAGCCACAAATAACTGGAAATTGTCAAAAACTGAATGATAGAGAAATAGAAATAGAATCATATTATTCAGAGACATGAAGGCCAAAACAAAATTAAACAGCTAGAATAATCAAAAGTGTTGCCTCTGGGTGGCAGAAAACACAGCTGAAAGTAAGCATCTGTCTTTAACAATTTTGCATGGATAACTTTGATAAAAATAAAAATAATAAATGAAAATATCACATTCAACATCTGTCAAATGTCATTGTAAGAAAAGTTATAATTTTGTACTCTTCTTGCTATTTTAGATACCTCATACTTTTACAAACATACTTTTATAATAACTTTTATAAAGTGAGCAAATCTCCACTCCTTTCTATATGTAATTAAAAATACATGAACAGATGGGCTTCCTGGTAAACTAGATGAGAGCTTTATTTTTTCATTTTTCCAAGTTGTCATTTCAAAGGCCATTTAGCCTTTATAATATTAAAAATTCATTCATAATCTACTAACTTCTTTTTGTTGCCTTGGAATGTATAGATAATCTTTTCAAACATACAATGTCATGTTAGAATGGTAGTTAAAACCCAAGGTTTTTCTGTTAAAAGCTACATATATATTAAACAAATAAAAGAGACAGTGGTTCTGTTTGTGTTTTGAATACATTTTTATTTTATAATGAAGTCAGTTTAATTTCTTTCACAACCCTATTAGTAGAACTGTACTCATAATATGTGTTAGTTCTTATTCATTTTCCACATAACTTCAACAACGAACTCTGAATAAAAATTATGTAATGATACGATTCTGTTCAGTAGCTTTAAAATAATTATAGGCAAGTGTCTAAATCTACATTTGTTGCATTTTGATGTTCATATCAGTTGGTGGCCAAGTTCTCAGCTTGATGCCACAAAGATTCTTTTTGTTTAGGACTTTTACATTTTTGTCAAAAGTCTGTCAAAGCAGGTTGAAAAAGTGTCCTATTGTTTGTTCTTAAATTTGATTGCTGCAATTAAGATACAATAAAGCTTTCCTAGTGTGCTTTCTGCATTCATGTGTGGGGATACATTGAAAACAGTTCATTTGTACATTACCTATTTTGCAAAGTCATTTGGAAGTATTTATCCTATTTTGCATCATTCTCTTAATAATAAAAAAGGAAAAGATGCATCATTTGTCTTCTCTCTTGAAGAAGGGAAAAATCAATCTTAAAACAAAGCAAAATGTATAGCAACCTACACTAACAATAAGCCAAGATCTTTAATCCCATATCAATATTCATTAAAGTTTTATATAGCCTACCTACAGCCTAATTTTACAAGTATGTTATATATGACCTCTCTTTCTTCCTGACGATCAGCTAATATAGTTCCTTCTCCTTGCAATGAAGACAACAGAAATTCTATAAATGAGTGCTTCTTAGATCAAAAAATAAAATAAAAAGGAAAATTGGTTTTAAAAAGCCTTAACTAAACGCCTGCTAAGTGAGGACAGAGCCCCTACCATTTCTGCTTGCCGGATGGCTCTGTTCCATTGATTATAATGTCCTTGGCGATAGAGGTCACGTTAATTTTATCACATCCAAGGATTCGTAGGTGAAATATGTGGCACATGTGCAGGCTGCATGCTCGTTTGTCACATTATTACTTGCTGTCACTTTTGAAGGTAGGTGTCTTTTTGAAGAATGTGCCACAGCTAGAGGGTCATGGTATTTGCATAAAGCTCTGAATGCTGTCTTTCCGGAGAGAATGCCTGGGATGTTGCTTCATATTTCTGTTTACAGAAAGCATATAAGGGACAGCTGTCAGGAGCTGATGCTGACTGTCTTGTACATGGATAGTACTAAAAAAAAAAATGTTTAACAACATATTAATGAATTGTAACTAAAAAAATTCCATTTACTAGTCTGCATGTTAATTTCACCATTCAGAATAATGCAGTTCTGGTCTGCTGTCAGCAGATATTTTTGCTTTATAATGTCAAAAATGCCTATGAATTGAAGTCATTTATAGAAGCTTCCATTGCTTTTGGTTGGTAACCAAATAATTTCCTTCCTTTACAGAATTAGAGGAAGAAGGATAGAGCTATATTCTTGAAGCTGTTATATAATGACTTCACTAAAAATCTTAGAAAGGTTTTCAAAATAATGCAAGGTTAAATATTATTATTGGAGTGAAAAATTATATTATTGTGCACATATGTGCAAGAACTTATTTTAAGTAAGACTGTATTTTAAGAAATTAATAATTTGATGGGTGGGTAAATACATTTTTTTCTTGAAATAATATATAAGATTAATAATTTAAATAGAGATAATAAAATTAATAATTAAAATAATTAATTTTTCTTGAAATAATATGTAGGGTTTAAATTTAAATTTAATAATATATAATACATAAGATAATTTGAAATAATTTAAAATCTGTTTTTTTAAAATGATACAACAATGAAATTATTCTAATCTACAATGACAAACAAAACAGCCCATTCTCTTCTATCTACTGAGTTTTTTTAGTATAATTACATAATGTATGCAATTTGATAAATAATTATATACATGTCCACATGCTTGCGTTCTTCTGATGATAAACAAGACAAATATATGCAATCAAAATACAGAATATAAACAATACATTATCTCAAACATGTTACTCCACTTATTGTTTATTTTGGTAGATTAAGGGTGATTATACATTAGTTTAAGTAACACACGTGGAGATGGGTCTTTCATGTCTCCCTGAATCTGGACCAGCACTGGGACTGCTGTTGCCAGGGCAGTGCAGCAGAAGTGTTGCTATCAGTTTCCATGCTGCACTTTAGGGAACTGGGGGATCTTCAACTTTCTCTCACTTCCTGCATTGCCAGGCAAGAAGTTTAACTGTTATGCTGATAGTGAGACTACACGGAGAGGCTCTGTCAATACTGGAGAGAAAGAGCAGCTCATCTGAGCCCAGCCTTCAGGTCAACCACACCCACATGCCAGACTTAGGAGCAAAGTCTTTTTGGACCCTCTAGCCCAACTCAACTAACAACAGAGTACCGTCGTCACCTTATTAAACGGCATGGAGCCTATGAAACAGAAAAATTGTCTACTCGAGCTTGGTCTAAATCACTGATCTACACATCATGAGTGACATAAAATCATTGGAATTATACTTCTCAAGTTTTGGGATGATGTATTACCAGCAATAGATAATCAAAACAAGGCTCTCTGTGTGTGCACTTATGTGTATGTGTTCGAAATTGGAGGTATGGAGAACTCTGAAGAAATTTTCAAGCACAGTCTCTCTTTGTAAGTGAGGCCTGAAATTATTACTATAATTAAATACAATATTTTTCCTAATTTCCACAATCCCCAGTGAAGACAAGTTGAGTGTTCTACAGAGATGGTTGGAAAAAAGACAAGTAATTAGCTATTTGGCTTATGAACGTTTATTATATAGCTCAATAAAATTTGTTGAATAAGAACACATGCTTATAAAAGAAGATCTAATTGGAACATGACCTCTTTCTATTGGTTTCTTACATGTGCTAAAATAACCAGATTGGTTTGAATAGCAATAGAGAAGAATGGCAGATGGAGAATACAGAGAAAACATGTCAATTGGAACTTTCAATTATATTGAATAACAGGAAAAATAATTTTTAAAGTTGCTCCTGAATCATGTACAAGTATGTTTTCTCTAAAACTACATGGGTATGGTAGATTTGGTGAAACAGATTTTTATGTCTGTTTTCTAATTAAAGAAAAAAAAACAACTTCCACTTAATGTTGCTAGTAACTCCTTTTTCTAGGGGAGGAAATGTGTCATTGCCTTAGAATAGGGCCTTTGGAAGCAGCTGACTTGCTTAACTGAATTAAACGCAGCCCTTTAAGAAAAAATACGGTTATTTTACTCTTGTGAGCAACAGTAAGATATGGATAGAATTAATTTCTACCTGATTTTTTTTTGTGCAGATTAAATGCTATAATGATATAAATTCACTAGTATGGCCTCTGGCAAAAGAATATACTAAATAAATATTAGCAATAATATGATTTAGTTTAAAAGCATTTGAATATTGTCTTTTAGTTTTATTTATTTATTTATTTTATTTTTCTTGTCAAAGACCAACCATCCCTTATTCCTTGCTAAGCAGAAGTTGAAACCTTTATGCAGAGGCCAAGAAGCCTCCTTGTGGAATGAAATTGGCACCCTAATCTTTTGAATATTCAAAGATTATAGAATTTCAGCTGGCATGAAAGGAAACCCAAGGTCCTGAGGAGGTTTTATATCAAGGGTGGTATATATACATTGGCACTCAGGTTTTACCAAGAACTGGATAATCCTAGAGAAGAACTAGTTTCAAGGAGAGGTAACCACTTTCCTTCTGATGTAGATTTCTTTTACTGATTAAAAAAAATACATATTTTGCTGCATTGGCAATTTACAGCACTATCTTCAATATGAGGCATACAAAATTCAGTTCCAAATTTCTTTTTCTCTCTCTCCACACACACACACATGGAGAAATATATGTGTACACACCCATTTTAATCTACGAAGCCACAGAATTAAGACTGCTAAAGAACATATTCTTTTGTGCTTAGAACTATTGGGTTTTGTGTGGATTCAACACTTTGTTGGTAGATGTGTTAGTCTGTACTCTGTTGTCTACACCAGTTTCTGCTCTGCTTTGAAATAGCAGATTAGTTCAATAGCAATTTAGACAGTGAAAGCGTTTGAGCAGAAGGCATGATATAATGTGATAATAATAAAATGTACTTAGTTAGAATATATGAACACTGAAGTGTCAGGTAGCAGATTTGTGGCTTCAAACTGACCACCTGGAAACCTAAAGCCTGCCTTTCAAATGCAAATGTCTATAAAAGAGTAGTTTAAAATTGACAAATATTTTGAAAGTGCAAATGGAAGGGGGATGATTAGGGGAATTGCCTGAAAGCAGTTTTTGCATTAAATTTTACTTAAGGTATAAGACATTCAATTGTTTGTATCAGAGAGTGGGAAACTAATGACAGATGTTTTTGAAGGCCCCTTGTCCCAAGTAAATAAACGCATGAAGTATTACTGATGGGGAAGAAATAAGGTAATAAGATTTATTCTTCTTTTAAATCAAACCCCCAGATCTCATCATTTATAATCATGAACCCTTCACACATTTCTGACCCTGCAGTCAGTGTGGCCTTCAACCACTTTCTTGCCACTTTCCTTCCAATGTTTTAAATAGCCTGTAGCTATTTAAGAGGAAAAAAAAGTTGCCCTTCAAAGAAAAATCCTATTAAATTAGGGCTCATGACAGATTGATAATTTTAACACATTTTCTGGCTATTTGAAAATGAGCAGGAGAAATATTTGTCTGCTCAGATGGGAAAACGAAATCCAGCAGAAATAAAGGAAAATACTCCTTGCCCACGTGATTAAAGCAAGGACCTAAAGGTACTATATGGTGAGATTGCCTTGAAATATTAGCACTTATATTTTCTTTTAAATATTTTCATAAATATGCATATAAATCTCATCATATTCAACACAATATATGTATGGAAAGAAAGATGTGTTGATTATTTATTGATATTTTTAGCTATATATACATGCAAATAAATTCTGTTACCATTTATACTACTGGAATTGGCACTTTGCGGCTATACTTCCTATTAATTGAATGATATTTTCTTTATCAAGTGTGGATAGTGGTATTTCTCTAGGCAGAAAGTTGTCTATACTCTTTAACAGAACACATAAATTCAGAGTGTTTGCATGTAAAAAGGTTGGAAATAATAAGAACGTTTCCAATGACATTATTTTTAAGATTAACCCATATAACATATTAAGCCATGTAACATAAGAGCAACTCTCTGTATGAAGCATTAAAATCAGCATAAATTAATCCTTCAGCATTTAAAAGTATTAAATTATAAATTAAAGAGTTTAAGTCCTAAATAGCTGTTGAAATTGTGGTGTCTGTATGTAAAGAAATCCCAGCTGAGGCTTATGAAATAACTTGATCTTTCCTACTTCAATTTCCAGAACAGTGCACTTAAAATTCATTGGAATGAAGTATATATCAACAAGATTTCATTCAAGAGGATAATTATGATTTTTCTGAACAATCCCTTTTGGTACCATAGCAAAATTTATAATGCTTAAAAACATATTTCAAAAAAATTTGAATATTTCTACTATAAACAATATTGGGATATAACTGTATGCTTCATAATTTATGAATCTAAATTTTTAGTGACATAATAACTAGAATAAAATCTAAAAATTTTTGGTTTTTTTAACTATTTACAAGTTAGTACAAAAAAAATCTGTTCTTTACAGGAAAAATGCCAATATTGGCTATCTATATTAATGTACATATTCTTATATTTTAAGTAATATATTTTTGAATAATTGTGCTGTCAAACTTTTCCATAATTATTTTTCAACCAGTAGCTTATGTCACATTAATATGGTACATATTTTACATATATAAAATTGTTCTGATTAAAATTAAGTACTTTCAGATAACAAAGGTAGATTTGTAGCATTACAATCTAATATTAAGTAAAATGTACTTACATAAGTGGTAAGCTTTTATATAAATAAAATATCTATAGTGAACAAAGTGCTTAAATTGTGGCTAGTTTTTTTTCCCAAAAGTTTTTAGAGTCTTGAATTTGTGCAGAAATCATGATCACATTTTAAATTTTTTCTTTTAAATTTCACTTTCTAAAAATCACAGTTAGAGGAGAGGGATAAATGGAATTACATAATTTATTGAGATATTTTTCTGATTTATGACACCAAACACACAATGAAATACATATTTAAAAAAAAACACAAGATTTGAATTGTAAATGGAATTTTTTGAGAAGTTAAACATGTATTAGGTTTTCAGAGAAGCTTCAAAAAAGCCATATATTATAGTATATGCCAGGAAATCTGATTAAACTGTAAATCAATTATTATTTGAAAGCATGTATCTTCAAACTAAAAGCATAATGTGAAAAGTCCTGTATGCTAAATAAGAAAATATAAGGAAATTACAAAATAACTAAAATGTAACAGCAATTAAAAGACATTCTGTGTAACACAGTGTCACCTCCTTAAAATCTAGTTTATTAGCGGTAAGAGAAAATTGTTTAAAGTAGGCTAAATATTAAACTTCAGAAGATTGAGAAATAGAGTAAAGCCAAATAAGTGATATGAGAGGAAGTGAAAAAAATAAGGACAGGAACCTTTGTAGAAGGGAACAGGAAAATGTGGGGTAGTTTAATAAAAGAAAAATCTGATTATTGAAAAAGGAGTAATAAAAAACTTATGCAACATGAAACAAAAATATTTTAATAGTAAGAAAACATATCAAGAAGGAAAAACACAACTGGGAATATGGTAGGTATGTTTAAAATAAAATATAATCTGATTTAATTAGACAGACATGAAAGTAAACAAGACAATCATATGCTAAAAATCTTTGGAAAACAATACAAATGATACATTTCTGGAAAAAATAGAAAGTGATAAAGCTGGAGCAAAAGGATATTAAAATTCTAAATTATTCAAGAGCAATTAAAGTAATTAAATTAAAATGAGATCCAAAACCTTCCACTGATGACCGAAAAATCTTTAGGCTTTTTTTCCTTCACATGCATATAATTTGTTACACTTGTTTTGTGCCATTTCCTTATTTATCTCAAAATTCCATCTTAAAATTGGTCAATTTTTATGTCATTGTTTATGCAGTATTAAAAGGAATTTCCATTTTTATGATTATAGCTTTATAAAATGTAGGCTATAGGTATGAAATTTTCAGCAACACTTGAATTGTCACAATGATCTGTCAACTATACTTAACCTGATTCTTAGTGTTTATTAAAGATTTATCAAGAAAATACTATAACTCTGTTAGAGGCAATAACTTTGGCTCCTTTTCTCAGATTAACTGACCTTAGAAATTTGAGTCAGTTGAGAAAATAGTTGAGAGTTACTATTTTGTTCAGACATATGATTTAGCAAAGAAAGCAAATTAGACACTAAACAGTAACATAATGAAGGGCACTTGCATTGATTCCAGCAGTGTTACTTGGCTATTGTATAGAAAAGGTAAAAACAATATATGCAAATTAGATGTAATTGGAGTTAAAGGAATTTAACAAAGATAGATTTAAAAATCCAATTTGATTTCAGCTTTTGAAAGGTAAAAATTTTTCAAGAGACATTATAACACTGGAGACTTGGCTTAAATTTCATTCATTTCTTCTCCAAGTTAATTTGGAATTGTAGAAAATGGGTTTTTTCAGAAGTTATACAAGATCTCTTACACTGATATTAATAAAATGATCAACAGAATTATAAAATAAAGGGTTTTTAAGATATGATTTTAATGGCTTTCTAGTTAACTTCAAAATCTTCTATGAAATTCTATATCAAACTTCTAATATGAATTACTGCTTATAGGTTATTATATCGCATTAAAAGAAAAAGGAATTCTTGGCTTGCTCCTTCACAATTCTGATATTTTAAAATTCTTTCTAAATGCATGATATTTATTAAATTTCTATTGCATTAAAACATACATACATACATGAATGCATGTTGTTTGTTGGTAGAGCAGTATGGAAGACACATTGAATATCCAAACAGTAACAATTATGTTGAGCCTAGTGACTGGAACTTAGTAACCCCCCAATACATGTTAGTTTTTATAATTTTCATACTAATTTTTTCAGCAAACAAAATCACCAAGGGAAAAATACTATGACGATTTTCAACAAATCTATTTCCCATAATCAACGCCCTAGAAAATTATCTTTACAAGAAAAAATGTTACCTGAAGCACATTTGGAGAAATTACTTTTCTCCTTCTCATCTGCTTCAACTTATTACCACTTCTGAACACCCGGTATATACCTACATAGATAAGCCCTATCTTCCACTGCACAGTCAGATAAAATTTTACTTGATTTTACTCAAATCAAATTAATACAGAAGCCCCCCCAACCCTCCTTCTATAAGTAACAGCACTTCAATTTATCATGTATTATAAGCTATCTAGCACTACACTTTTTGTTCACTTAGCTATCTCCTCTCCAGGAGAATAGTATCTTTACAAATGTGAAAACTTATTCTATCTTACAGCACTCACTGGCCTTGCAGTGGACTTGGAGCATAAAAGGAACTCAAAAGGTAATGAAAGGAAATATGATTTTTTAAAAAGGATGTAGAGAAAGAAAAAAGAGAAATAAGTAGGACTCTACTTCTGGGGAATATTACAAGGCTAACATAATAAAATAAAATGAGGTAAATCAGTTTTTCATTAACTTCAGACATATACCTACTCTTATCTCCTAATGTTGCCAAGTCCAAACTCATTCTGCTTGCCGCATGACAGGCCAGTAAATCGAGAGACAAGGTGTTGGGGCAAGGAATAATAACTTTATTCAGAAAGCCGGCAAACTGAGAAGATGGCAGATTGATGTCCTGGATAACCATCTTCCCCAAGTCAGAATTTAGGCTCCTATTATACAAAAAAAAAAAAAAAAAAAAAAAAAAAAAAAAAAAAAAGAGGGCATATACTTGGTTGTTGCAAACTTCTTGGTGTAGGAATTCTTCTTGGAATCCTTTGTTCTTGCAGCTGACCACATGGGTCAGGTCATGATGTGCCCATAAACTTCCAAGAAAACAAACATCATTTTCTATTCTACAATTTATTATCTTTATATGAATAGAAAAGTGTTAATACCCTTAAAGGTTAGAGCCTTGAGAATAGGCCGTCCTATATATTTCAGGCTACAGGCAACATTCTTTTACAAAAGGTGCAGAACTAGCAAGGCTAAGCCTAGGAAACTGAGCACAGAGTTAAGTTAAAGGAGCACATCTAATACAGAGTCAGATTTGTTCTTTTCTATTACACTAATGACTTCTCTAGTTATCAAAAATCGACCATTTTCATAGTTTTCAAAATCTAATTCATTTACTTTTACTTTTATTCTTTCAAATATTTTATTGTTTTTTATTGAAGTACAGTCAGTTAAAATGTATCAATTTCTGTTGTACCTCAACTTTACTATCATGTTCCTCAGGACTGAAGAATGGATCCCCAGTGCTCAACATTCTCCTAGCAATATCCTTCCCCATAACTCCTACCTCATTCCTGCCTCATTACTAAACATGCCTAAGAGATAAGTGCCAAGAAAACAGACTTCATATTAGCTGATTATCAATGTCCCTCCAAAAGTCCATCAAGATTAACTCTATCATGCCTTATATCCCTATTTATCTCAGTTCTCATAAGAAATTCAAGACTTGAACCAATCTTATCTCTATAAAATTTTATTATACTTTATTTGGCCCTGTGTTATATTCTACAGAGTTAACACCAAACCTTCCATTATCCATCTGAACTCTGTCAGCAATAAAATTTCCTACATCCCCAGTATGTTTTCTTTTGCTCTTGTCACTTTATTTCTCTACCCAAACTCTGCTGTCATTTGACATTAGTTGTCCTACACAGCCTCCATAAGTGAGCGTCCTCTGTTGCTTTTGCTTTTCTTTGTCTCCCACACTTCACGTCTGCCAGAGCTTGAAGATGGAATAAGAGTCCTCCTTACTCCTTGCTGACATTCCAATGTTTGTTTCTTCTGATTTCTGTCCTTCTCATCCACTCACTACCAAACTGTTCTACCTACTAGCCCCCACTGTTTCAGCCATCTATCACTGCTTTTACTGGGGATTTTAAAACCTGAAACACATTTCCTTCTCTACCATTTATCCTGTCATTATTATTGACATATCCACTCTCTGTTGATGATTTCATCCAATATCTTAATTTTCTTCTACTTTAAGTATCTTGTCTTTCAACCCATTCAGTGATCCACTCCCACAGTCAGATACTAAAAGACCTTAGTATTTGCAAGCTTTTCGAAAATTTCAGTTTCAAGCATCTGACATACAGAACACCACATCTGAACTTTCCAACTCACTCACTATAGAATCCCAATTTAACAATTTTGTGTTCTACCAGGACTTCAAATCCACTGTCTTACCTTTCCCCTTCTTGGCCACCCTTCATCCTCTACACTGACAGCCCCCAATTCCTCTTATTTTTTTACTTCTCTCAATAACCACTATTCTAATTACTCATCTAAATCTGTAAGCAACTATCTTATCCCTTACTCTCTGTCAAATATTTTTGGAAAAACACTAACATGGATTACAATTTGAACTCCCAACTTTTCTTTACCTGTTGCCAAGTAGTTAGAAAGCTGGTGAAACATACAACCATGCAGACTTTAAATTCATTTCACAAAACTTCAGTGGACTCTCAATGCTGATTATCAGTTATTTTACATTTTCTTAGTCATTATACTCTCCTACATTCCAATATTTCGTACATTTTACACTCTACTAAATCCTCGGTGCCCTTCCCTGGAACACATTTTCAGCTGCTTGCTTCTCAATTTACTTGTAAAATAGAAGCAATCAGAAGAGAATGCATATCTTTTAACAATTACTCCTCACCTACTGGATATTCCTTTTCATTTTCCCATCTCAAAGTGAGGACTTAGTTCTCAGATTTCTCTGTTCTATCTATACGCACTTTCCAGTTGCTATCCTCTATATTGAAGTCTTTATATAGCACCTGTACATTTCCCTAAATTCCAGGTACATATATCCAACAGCCTACTAAACATTTCCACTCATAAGTCGGGTGAAATAAGTTAATTTCCTCCCATATCTGCTCTCCCACCTGCCTTTACTCCAATTTCTCCATGTCATTTTCAATTCCATTCATCCAAATCTCAATCCCCAAATCATAAAATTAGTATTTTCTTTCTTTCTTTAACATCCATGTTTAGTGCATTAGGGAACTGTATTGCCTCTTCTTTATCCAGACTCTGGCCATTTCTCATCTCACCTTCACCAGAAGCAACTTAGTCCCAAGAATCATTATCTCTCCTCTGGATGATGTAATTTTATCTGTCCTCCTTATCACTATTCTTGCCTTTCTACTGTCTCTCTGTTTCAAACAGAAACTAGAATAAACTTTGAAGTATATATCTTCTCCAATCTTTCCAATGTTTCCATCTCAGAATAAAATCCAGTATCTTTACTGTGATTTGGAAATGGATCACTTAGTAGACCCTATTTATATTCTGACTCACCCACTCACTCACTTTGTTAAAACCACTCTGCCTTTTTTCCCCCACTTCCTGGGAAAGATCAAGGAGGCACCTACTTACATTGAGACCTTAAATCTCTGTTACTTCTTGTAGAATGCTCTCACCTCAGATATCTGCTTGATACAGGCTCTCACTCTGGTATTGGCTCAGATATACTAACTAACCTCATGAGAAATAATAGGAAATAATATCTAAAAATACTTCAAGTGTAGAGTAATAGACTGAGATTCACAATCTTTAAACAAAAAAGATATATAGTTTAAAACTGCATATAAATCTCAAAGATATTTTATCAAACATATTAGTTAATTCAGTGGTTGGTATTTTATTTTCCTAAGAACTTTTCCCCAAAGTTCTTGCAATCACTGGGAAAGAGATTAAAAGTAATCATTAAAACAAAAACACACTAACCTCATTTATTTTGGAGGGATAATTAATTATGTCTACAAAGTGGGTAAAATGCCAATGATATCACTAAAGGAAGAGAAAAAGGATATTCAGAGCCTTCTGTCAGAGCATTACTCAGAATAATACTGTTGTCAATAGTAATTGGGCAGGGCATATTTAGAGAACTATTTGGAAGAGTTTTCTTTGTCTGTCTTCAAAGGATTTAAATAGCGATGCTGCATAAGTTTCAGAAAATCCCTCTATTGTCTAATAAAGCATCTTGGCATAGAATAGTTTTCCTGTAAAATCTCTTAAATTTTCTTTGACTCTAGTTTCACTAGAGTCTTTGCTCACTAATCCAGTCAGCATGTTTTATCTCCATCAATAAACAGTCAATATTTTAATTCTGATGAAATCTTGCGTATCTACTAAAATTCCCACATCCTCTTTCTCTAATAAGTAAAACATATAATTCACTGAATTGCTATAATTGCTTGTTTGTGTTTAGAATTTCACCTTTTCTAGAAGTCATTCTCTTTTATATCAAAAACAAAAACCAAATACAAAACACACAACAACAACAATAAAAAAATAGGTTCCTTTATATATATATATTATATATAACATATATATATAATATATATATATAAAGGAATAATTACTTATTTATTTATATATATATTATATATATATAACATATGTTATATATAATATATATATAAAGGAACCTATATATATATATATAACATATATAATATATATATAAATAAGTAATACCTTCATTCATTGATGACAGCTACTAACTGGAAAGCTATTGTTTAACATATTTGAGGATTGGTAAATATTTAACTATCTCAGGGAAAAATGTAATTACTTTATTTGTTCAGAATATTTTAAGAGTGATTAGTTTAATGGCTCAAATATAACTGAAAATTTTATTTTTCTTATAAAATAAAAAGGAAATTTGGATTTACTGTTATTTTTCTGATGGTTTGATTTTAGTGTTGTGAAATAAGAGAAACATCAAATGAAAGCATTTGTGAAGGAATGTCAAGAGAAAGAAATCTATTGATGAAGAAAAACTAAATGAAACCCACTTTGAAAATGGCTATTTAACCCTGTGGCTCAGGTGGAATCATTTAGACTCAGTTTGGACTATTTATCTCAAGATACCTCAATAAAATTGTCTGGGATGATTCAATAGATACCACTGGATTTTCTAGTTCTTTTGATTGATTGAGGACACACGATATCATTAAGTAGAGCATTTGGCTATTTGGGAGGCCGAGTATGTTGATTATGATGGTGATGAAGAAGAGGATGTAGATTCAGAAGTCTTTTGAAATTGGAAGAATACCAGACCTAACTTGTCAGAATTTACAATTAAATTATAATTGTCACCAATATGTTTATGTTTCATCAAATAGGCAGTAGTGGAGTTAGGTGATTAGTGAGAGTAATTTGTTTCAACTGTTGCTATAAAAAGCAACTCTCAAATCTCAGTAGACTAACAGTATAATTTTTTTTCTCACTCACATCATAATTCAATGCTATTGAGAAACTTAATTTGACAGATATTCTCCAAGTGTTGTCCTTGGGATTCATTCTCCATTCAACTTTTGAGACTGCAATATTGAAGAGATGGTTAAAGAAACACTTCAGAACAGAACAAGGTGTTTTTACAGACCAAGTCTAGAGGTGGCATCCATCAATTACAACCACATCAATTATACTGGACAGAACTTAGTTATAAGGCCTCAATGTAAATGCAAGTGAGGCTGTGAAAAGTATTCTCTATATGTGCTTTAAAAGAAGAAATGGGATAAGTCATCTAGCCAGGATTTTCTAAAAGGCAGAGAAATGAATAATGCTACTTTATTTCCATTACTTTACACTTTTATATCTAATACTTGTAAATAGACAGTGTCAAGGTGTTTTTATTTGAAAAACAAGTCCATGTTCTTAGCATAGTCTAAGTGAAGGCATAGGAGAGTGAACCAAAGATAATCACCCAGACAAAAACATACGATTAGAGAACAAAAATTAGGGAATAACAAACGTCTTTGTGCCTGGTTCACTTGAACATTTTGGAATCAGAAGGGAATGTTGAACTCATTGAATATCATTTTAAGTGAAGAACAATACTATTGTTTCTAATATATTTATTTTTTTATTTTATGCTGATATTTTCTTCCCATTTGTTGGGCAGATGTTGAAAATATTAATTCAATTATAAAATCCTCCTAATGTAGCAGGTAGAAGATTTTAAGTGAATAGTTCCTTGGTTATAGGTAACAGAATAATGCTCATGGATACAGGACATATACCATAGTCATTAACTACTCAGTCTTCGAAGCCAGGTTGTACAGGTTAAATCTCAAGTTCCACTAGTTAACTGTATCAGACAAAGTCCCAGAAAGAAACAGAAATGATTGTAAATGCTAAAAACTGAGTAAAGGGTGTTACAAGAAACCTCCATGACTACTGTTTAATAAAAGGATGACTAAATGGCAAACATGCCTTAGACATTAATTGTTCCATGGTTATTTGTACACTTATCTTTCTCAAAACCACTTGCTCACATTTTAGGGAGAATTTCACCTCTCTTTCCAAATCATTTGTTTTTACTCCAGAGTAAAAAATTCTCTCCTAAAAGGAGGTTGGGCTAATATGCCAACTACCATATATAAACTCTGACTCTCATAATTTCAGGGTCCCTCTCCTGTGATGCCACACCACTGCATGAACAGGCAAACATATGGATTTATCATGCCATCCCATGGAAAACTATACAATGGGGATCTGAATCTAAGGTGTTGTGTGAGTAATAAATAGTCTGATTCAGAGATTTCATGTTTCCTGCTAAGATTGTTTGTGAAGATGTGGTAATTTAATAAGGGCTTAGGGCCAATAACAACAACAAGAAATTAACCCTTGGCATAAGAATCTTAAAGAAGGAGTGGTCATTGCAAAAGAGTAGTAGCTGACTATTAGGAGCTTGGGGATTTAAAAGAGTAAATTATTTCTGCTTTACTTTTTCTTCTTTACTATAATCTTTCTCATGTGGTTCTGTCTTTGACCAAATCTAAATGGAAGCTAGATGGCAAAGAAGTCCATTGATGTAGTTCCTAAAGTTTAGCTCCCTAAGGCACAGAACATGCTTGAGAGGGATGGAGAGTCAATCTGAACAAGCAAATAGAATTTTTTTTTTAAAAAAGCAAATCAAATTTTTTTAAAAAGCAAAAATAAAATTAAAGAAAAAAAGCAATTTCTACCCTAAAAGATTTCATTCTTTATGTTTAAAATACTCTTTTCTTGTACATATTAACTTCCATCTATAAAGTATGGCTGAATATTAACCATCTGAAATTCCCTGAACTTGACATCCTTCTGCTCTAAAAAGTCATTCTTATCCTGTGTACAATTGAACTGTTATATCTAAATGTTAGTTTATCTTTGTCACTACTTTGAAACCATAGTCACTTGTAACAAAGCTTCTTCATAATTATTATACAGTACACACCCTAGGGTTTTTCTCAATGGGTCCCAACTTTGAGTTAAGGTAGAAACTGTGAATTACTACTAGTGAATAGAATATGAATATTACTTCTTGATCAGGTTACATTATATAAGACTCAGGATTTGTGGACGGGAATGAGTCCTTTGCTGCCATATTGTGAAGAGGCTGGGAGATGACAATGTCATGAGGAGCCCTGGAGGACCTCTAGGAGGTGACTCCAGGCCTCTAACCAGCAGGAAGTCCCCCCATAGTTGCAAGAGGATCAGTTCTCCCGACTACTTGAATGATACCAAAAACAGATTCTTGCCAATTGAGCCTTCAGATAAGAACACAGCCCAGCCAATGTCTTGATTAAAGCCTGTGAGTCCCTGAGCAGAAGGCCCAGTTAATGGTGTGCCTAGATTCCTGACCCTAACATATTGATAGACAATAAATATGTGTTGGCTTAAGCCTATAAGGGAGTGGTCATTTGTTTCAGAGAAAAGGAAAGTGAAATTATTTTGTAATACTATTTTAAATACTCTTTTTCCAAAGATCTTAGCTTTTCTTATATGATCACAAATCTTCCATTTCCTTCATACAACGTCTCCTATCAGCCATTATCTTTTATCAGAAAATCTCAACTTTAAGCAATATTGTTCTTTCAGTTAACATATGAACTAGGACAAAGTTTATTTTAGAAAAGTACAAAATAGGGATGTAAAGTATTGAAATTACCCTGTATTTTATATAGATTCGTTTTTGAGGTGAAAAATGAATTAAAATATATGTACATATAAGCAGAAGCTTTTTCATATTGTTGATTTTCTGAAAATATTCCTATTCTGATGCAGGCACTAGGCCAAACAAGTGAGAATATGAGGAAGAGTAATAAAAAGTTACCTCCCTTCATGCTCAGAACTTATGTATTGCCAGTGCACAAAAGGAAGATTGAAGGTCACTTAAATTAGTCTTTACTTATTATAGATTTACGTAAATCATTCTACAGAGATTTTCGTCACCAGAACAAAGAAGCTTTAACCGTATCAATAAATAATACAACAATTATCAGGCTGCATTCTTTTTGTCTTTTACACTGTGAACTTAAAAGTGTGTCAAAACACAGCAATCTTCTTTCCTGGGTATTGCCAGACAATGATTGGAAGTACAGATTTACTGGTTTCCCTTTAAACGTAATTGTATCAGAACGAGCTCCCTACTATTTTTCTAGGCATGGCCAGTGTTGTGACAGGCACTGCTGGCCCTAATCTTATTGTTAATGTCAAAGACCAAGCGTGACAGCCCCAGACAAGATAGGCTCCAGTGAATGACAGAGTAATCAGTCTGGAAAAGAACTGGCTCATCCATAAAGGATCAGACGCTGGAAAGTCACTATCAGCATGTTCACATGTTTGCTTCTTTGCTCATTCTGATGGCAGCTAGATCATTTAACATCCTATCTTTATGTCAAAGATTAGTTGAAATTCATGTTATTCTAACACTCTGAACCAAAAGGGATAAAAATGTTGTATATGTCAGTATTATCAATATATGAAATTCAAAACATCTGAGTGCATTCTGTGAAAATTATTTTAAAATAGAGGATGTTACAAACTGCTCCAAGGAATGTCCCTTCAGCATCCCACATGCAGTTTTGTAAAATGCAATGTCAAACTGTTTCTGCTCAGGTTATAAAAGTGTGTAACCTTCTTTATGTCTCAATGATTTCTATTCCATTTGGTAATGACATATATTTTAAGCAATAGAGTAAATTTATACTTGATGCTCCAAAGACAGGGACACATTATTCAACATAGTGTATTGGACATGTCCAATAATTTTTAAGAACATGAAGAAAGTCCATGTAGTAATATTTTATTTCTTTGAAATCTCTTATCATATATCTTTGTAAAAGGTTAACAATATTTAAATCTCTTATTAAAGAAAATATATATGACATTAAAGTGTGAATATTGTGTTTCAAAGTTTCTTTTGTATAATACTTTTTGAGAAGTATACTGTATCTTCTTTCAACAAAATTCATTATATGCATATATAGTACAATTCTACAAGAAACACTTTGTAATATGTAGCCTGACATCAATTTATCTTGATAAGAAAAACTTGAATACTCTTCTAGTTATTGAAGAACAAATTAAAGTCTTAGGTGATAACATAAATACACTATTAATATCTCATTTTTAGAAGATATAGAGGAAGATATATTTTTTTTGATAAATTTGTAATAAATTTCCAAAATAACTGAAGAATGTATTCAGTATTTGGGGAGCATATGCCCAGTAAAAATATTAAAAATAAAACAAAACAAACAAGAAAATTACTCTCATTTTAATTGTACAATAATAGTTAAAATTGTTGTATTTTTGATAATTTACATTATGTCAAATGAGAATTTTTTTGTTTGTTTGATTGTTTATTTTTAGTAGAGGTCCTGGGAATTGAAGCTGGGACCTCATATATGCTAAGCATGTGCTCTAACACTGAGCTATGCCCCCAGCTTCCCAGAATTTTTAACAATATACATTTCCCATGACTGTATGATAAGTCAGTGAAATAATACAGTGCATTTTTTTATAAAAATGTATTTTGATTTAATATTTAAAAAATTTGCATTTATATAAATTTTGAATTTTAATATTTATATAATTATTATTCCTCAAAATAACCATCTATCCTAGCAATACTGCAATTAAGGCTTAGAGTTTAAAATGTAGATTTATCTTTGTATACTAAATCCTGGTTATTTCACTATAATTAATAATAAATCATCTAACCAATGGACCTATAGCATTCAAGTTTCTGTTGACCTTGAAATAAGCTGTTTTGCAGAAGGAGAAAGGCCTACCTGTTGAATGTTAAAATCAGTAAAAGTTAAATAAAGAAGTCAATAGTTAAAGACTATTTAGCAAACAATATTTCTGTTAACGATAGCAGAGGAAGAAAAACAAAAGCTAGAAGTAGATATAGCATCAGGGGCAACTATTGGATTTCATTCTTTTTCTTTCCTTCAAAAAGGGACATACCAGAGCATGTTAAATATTGCTGAAAATTATTTATGTGGGAGAGAGAGAAATTAATTATGCAAGAAAAATACGGCAAGAGCAGTTGGAATCAAGACACTAACAAACTGATTTTTTTATTTGAAAGGGACAGGGATATATATCCCATTCATATAAAAGAAGCTAGGAAATAAGAATACAGACATAGGGCAGTTTATACATTGGTCCTCAGAAGCTGAGTGAGTATTCACTTAATTTATTCTCTGTTTTCTCTGAACTGAAAGCTAAGGGCATCAGCTGAGAATATTGGGAAGAAGAGAATCTTAAAGGTTTTCAGAGGAAAGAAAGAAATTAAATATTAAATCAGGAAAATAGGTAGGCTAAGTTAAAATGAAAAATATATGTTAAGGTTCACATCCTGATTATGAAATGAGAAATATTAGGACTACTGTGTTATTTCCTGAAATCAACACTTAATTCCTTAGGTTCAGGCAGACAAGATGTGGATGTTTGGGGGCTTAATTTAGATTTATTATCACTAGGTAGAAAAAGAAGAGAAGTAAGTGCTGCAAATGGGGGTATTTAAAAGTGAGATCAAGTGGACAATTAGAAGAATACACCGTAAAAAATTTGAGTATACAAAGTATAAAGGCAGTGATTGACCAAGAAATAATGATAGAGGTTAGAGGTTAATGTATTGGATGAATTAACGTCTTAAGGAATTACTGAAATGGATAGAATTACAGTATGTGAACTGGTGATTTAAGTCATGCCACCTCAATGAAGGATTTCTGAAATTAACATATTGGAATTGGTACAGTTGCTTTTTTTTTTATGGTGAGCAAAGTATATCCATAGAAGACATAAAACTATTACAAGAGAAATAATAGTAACAGAAGCAGAGGTAGAAAAGAGGACAATTGCTAGATACTGAATTGATCTGTGATTGGGAAATAATATTCTGGACTTAGGGAGAATTTAGATATGAATTGATAAAGTTTGTGGTATAATTTATTGGCAAGAGTTGAAATGAAATTGGTCTTCTTAAAAATAAAAAACAGTGTAAATGATTAAAAGCTGCTGACCTCCATACTTTTTAGTGTATGTGGTATGTGCACGGTTGCAAAAGGATGACAGCGATTAATGGGCAGGTAAGGAGTGGAGCCATCATTTTTTCGTCCTCTAAGCATCTTTCCTTGACTCACCTCTGACACCAACAATAACTATGATGGACTGTTCTGTGTTTAGCAACAGACTCTAACCTCAGATATCCTTCATTCATTTTTCTGTTTTTCTTCCTTAAAGCTTCCTCTGATATGCAGGGCAATTGACACCTCCAGCAACAACCTTCAACCAGTAGGGGATGGGAGGTGGTGCATAGTGCTGGGGAAATGAATGACAAAGCCTCTGATCCTTCAGACAGTTGGCTCTAGGCTCAGAGGGCTCAGGTGAGTTGAGTACTAGTAGCCTACAGCAGTAACTGCACAAACGAAATATCCTTCTATGGCTGTTCCAGTTTCACCGTCCCAAACCCCTTGTTCCTGTTTCTGTTTTCTTAGATCATCTCCAAATAATCTTGCTCTTCCCAACTTCTTTTCACAGGCTTGCTTTCAGGCACAGATATATACATGTAAGGATTACACATTTAAGTAAATTATACAAGAAATTAACTGTGAAGAGGGCTCTTCAAAGGATAAGATGTATTATAATTCTTATCTCTAGAATACCACATTTCCCTGGCCCTCACATCTCCAAAGCAGGGACCTACTACTTATTACCACTTGATAGGGGTCAGAAATCTTTCAGGTCCTTTAAAAGTCTTCCTTTGCAAAACTGAAGTTAGCCTCCAGCCACCAAGGAAGGAAGCATTCCTAAATTTGGATGACCATTAAACAGTAAACTCATATACCTTTGTGTGCAAAGACATCAGATATTTAGACTTCATTTTTAAATTTTTTCCATTTTATTTATTTGTTAGTTTCAGACCTGAGGGGGCCAGATTTATTAATGATTCTTTTCTGTTTATAATGCATTATCAGAAAAATTGTGTAAGGATATTGAAGTTATTCTGGTGAAATCTGCTTAATCACTGAGATTCCCAACAATTAGAGTTTATCTTAGTTTGCTTGGACGGCTCTAAGGAAATATCACAGAGTGTGTGGTTTATAAACAACAGAGATTTTTTTTCTCACTGTTCTGGAGGCTGTAAGTCTGACGTCTGCGTGCCAGCACGGTTGGGTGAGGGTCCTCTTGCAGGCTGCAGACTGTCAACTTCTTGTATTAGAAGGGGTGAGGGATCTCTCTGAGGCCTCTTTTATAAGGGCACTGATCCTATTCAAAATTGAATCACCTCCAAAAGGCCCCATTTCCTGATGCCATCAACTTGAGAATTAGGTTTTTGAACACAGAATTTGGGGAAAATATATTTACCTTATAACAGTATTTTCTTCAATTATTAAGTATAGGACTCATCATTTATTAATAATTATATTTTAAAATCATACACAAATAGTGCAACAAGCTTTAAGAAATACTTTAACATTCTAAATGCATCAATGTATAGATTTTGAATCCATTTTCTTCTCTCTCTCAATATTTGAGCTTTTGTATATCATATATTGACTGACAGAGATTTCAAAGTATTCAATGAGAAAGCACTCTATACTTTGTTAAAATGATACAGCATTATTTGAGCATGCTGTGACTTAACAACCTAAATTAGTATTTCCTAATTTAATAGAAATAAAGTGCAAGAAAATAAATCAACTGGCTGAATGTAGAACAGGACTTTCAATTTAAGCTACCCTTCATATCGATCAATATTGTTGCAAACAGTATCATCCTTGCCATAGCTGATGTGTTTTATCTGCTATTTTAAGTGGCGGAGCAAAGGTTAGAGGGGTGGATTGTTGAGAAAGACAATTGTGTGTAGCCTGTCGACCCTTGGACAACTGCAGAGGTGTGTATGGACTTGCAACATTTCCTTACATGGAGGTAAGGAGCTCTCGGAGACTGTGCAGGGAGTATCACTTGCTTAGTAATATACTCCTCGATTCTAGATTTGATGTGTACTTTGTTCTACTTAAGAGTATACATCACATAACACCAGGCTAGTACCACTGCTTCATCTCTTCCTGGCAAGGAAGGAATGCGGTCCTCCACCTGCAGGACAAAGTGTCAGTTGCAATAAGGGGAAGGCCAGGTGGCCATGGAGGACCATCACCCAATATTGAAGCTGATCTTATTCTGTCTCTTCTCGATGAATAAAGCTGTGTCTTTTTCGGCCACTCCAATACCTGAAAGCCAGGCAGCGGGTTGACATCCTGGGTCTGCTGCCCCTGGTGGCAGGTATTGGTATGCTCTTTGCTGTCCTCCATGAAGTGGGACTCCTCTCAGGAGGTGGTGATGGCTGTCACTTGGTCAAAAATTTACTATTATTACTTATTTTAAGTTCTCACTTTTTTAAAGATGAGAATTAATCTACCTTTTGTTTAACTTTTATTTTACTTAAAATTTATGGTCGACATACATGCTAAAACCAATTAAGTAGTACATTGAGGCAAATAGCTTAAGAAATGAATACTTCCCATGGGTAAAATCAGATATTTAACAGCTTGACACAGTTAATAACACTTTTTTTTTTAAGTGGGTAATGACATTGTTCTGATAATCAGCTCATTTATATCCCTCTTGGGGAAGAACTTTTCTTGAACTTACAATGATTTCATATATGTCCCTATTAGGAAATAACTATCCTTTCTGATTCCTTAGCTCCCTGTAACTGTGTTGCCATCGTTTCTGGGCAAATTTTAACTTGGACCACTTTCTAGACAAAATCTGGAAAATCTTTTCTTTTCAGTTCTAATTCTGTTCCAAATAAAACTTGAAAACTCTTAAAAAATTCATTTAGGAGCTTAGGAAAAATGCTTCTCTTTAATTCTTTTTTTCCTGCTCTGACTCATGTATGAAGATTTTTCAAACCCCTTATTTCTGCTGCAGCATCAAGAGAGATCCACCTATTTAACAGAGTAGCGGGAAGCTAGCTTTGTTATTCATTATTCTGTTAATCAAATCCTTCTCTGGAGTCCTAGAATGTCAAATCTTCTTTTATCTTTTATTCATTTTAGACTTTGTCACCTTTTATTCAAATGCTCTTGGTTCTATTCTTGTTTATTACTTGTAACACAAAGTCGGCTTTTAGAAACAATTGAATTCACAATAATACATGTATTTAGTTAACACTTGCATAATTAAAACTATTGATTCTAAAGCAAGCCTTCTCAAAATCACGTCTCATAAGATAAACTAAAACAAAACAAAACAAAAAAATCAACATAAGTAAATCTAGTCTTCTTTGAGAATTATAATTTCTGTAAAAATATAATTTTTGTGCCAATATGTCAGCACTATATTAAATATGTATTTTTCTAATACTCAAACTCTGTAAAAAAGCTATATTATAGTGATCATTCTTATTTATTTACAGAAAAGAAGGTTGAATCATAAAAGCTACTTTCCAACTTGCTATAAATGTACAAATAAGAATAAATAAAATATTATTAATTGGATATTTGGAGAGAGAATGTTAGCTGATTAACAAAATGTGTGGTTTTCTTCTTCTGGACTTGTTTTTCCTCCAGGCTTGTATTCAGTTTTGGCCTTGTGACTGTATCCTAACCCATGACATTCAAGAGGAGATGCAGTGGACCACTTCCATCTCGCCTTGTGGATACCACTCACTTTCTAATCTCTCTTCTATGTTCTGTCCTTTTGATGTTTACATAACTCTTCCCAGGGCAGTTTTGGTGCATTAATGACTTCTTAAACCAAACTCTCTCAGCCCTTGAGGAGGAAAGCTTAATACTGGCTTATTCCTAGATTTAGAAATCAACTTCAGCTTGTATTAAGCCATAGCAATATAGGTGTCAATTTATTGCAGTTGGTACTATACCCTTAATTAATGCATTGTTTCCATATGATGGCATATAATAGGGAACTGAACAGTGGCATTTTATGATTCTTTTCCTTGTGAATTCACTTGGATAGGAATTACAAATGGAGACAATTAAACCATTACAAAATTTGATAATATTTTATTATTCTATGTTATTATTTTAAAAATTTGTTTTATTGAGGTAACATTGATTTAAAACATTATGTAAGTTTCATGTGTACATTATATTTCTACTCCTGTATTCACTACAATATGCTCACCACCACAAATTAAGTTTCTATCTCTTACCAACAGTTGATCCCTTTACCTACTTCCCCCACACACATCCCTCCCAGCCTGGTAACCACTACTCTGTTCTCTGAGTAGTGAGAGTATTTTTATTTATTTGTTTATTAGTTTTTTTCCCACATATAAGTGAAATCACATGATGTTTATCTTATTTAACTTAGCAGAACACCCTCAAGATCCAATCATATTGTTGAAAATGGCAAAATTTCATATTTTTATGGCTGAATAGTATTTCATGTACATATATATACCACCTCTTCTTTATCAGTTCATCCCTTCATGGGCATTTCAGTTGTTTCCAATATCTTAGCTGTTGTAAATTATGCCATGATGAATATAGGGGTGCATGTATCATTTTGGATTAGTGTTTTTGTATTCTCTAGATAAATACACAGAAATGGGATAGCTGGATCATATGGTAGATCTATTCTTAATTTTTTGAGGAAGCTTCATACTGTCTTTCATAGTGGCTGCACCAATTTACATCCCCATCAACTGTTTATGAAGGCTTCCTTTTCTCCACAGCCTCACCAACACTTGGTATTTCTTGTCTTTTGGATAATAGCCATTCTGACAAGTATGAGGTGATATCTCATTCTGGTTTTGTCTTGCTTTTTCCTAATAATTGGTGATGTTGAACATCTTTTCATGTACCTGTTGGCCATCTGTATGTCTTTGGAAACATGTCTACTCAACTACACTTGTCCATTTTTAATCAATTGTTTGGTTTTTTTTTGTTGTTTAGTTGAATGAGTTCTTCATATGTTCTGTATATTAACCCCTTATTGGATATATCAATTGTAAATATCTTCTCTCATTCATAAGATTGTGTCTGTTTTACTGATGATTTTACCTGCTGTGCAGAAGATTTTTAGTTTGTTTATTTGTACTTTTGTTTCTTCTGCCTGAGGAGACATACCTAGAAAGATATTGTTAATACCAATATCACAGAACATCCTGCCTATGTTTTCTTTTAAGAATTTTATAGTTTCAGGTATTGCTTTCAAGTTGCTAATCCATTTTGAGTTACTTTTTGTGTATGGTGTGAGATAGGGGATCTAATTTCATTTTTTTTTTTTTTGCACATGACTGTTCAGTTTCACAGCATCACTTATTGAAGAAACCACCCTTTCTCCATTGTATGTTCTTTGCTCTTTTTTCTGTTCATTAAAAATTGTCCATATGTGCATTGGTTTATTTCTGGGCTCTCAATTATGTTCTATCAGTGTATGTTATCTGTTCTTCTCCCAATACCATGCTGTTTTGATTACTATGTCTTTGTCATACAGTTTGAAATGACATTGTATGATACCTCCAACTTTCCTTTTCTTCAGGATTGCTCTGGCCATCTGGGGTCTTTTGAGGCACTATATAAATTTTAGATTTTTTTGTCTGTTTCTGTGAAAAATGTTCCTGAGATTTTGATAGAGATTGCATTAAATATATAAATTGCTTTAGGAAATATGAACATTTTGACAATTTTAGTTCTTCCAATCCATAAACAGTGATATCTTTCCATTTATTTTGCTTTCTTTGATATTTAAACAGTATTTTATAGTTTTCAATGTATAGTTCTTTCGCCTCCTTGGTCAAAGTTATACCTAGGTATTTTTATTCTTTTTGTTGCAATTGTGAATGGTACTATATTCTTAATTTCTCCTTCTGCAATCTCATTGTTAGTGTCTAGAAACACAACAGATTTTATATATTGATTTTGTATCCTGCAACTTTACTGTATTTGTTTATTATTTCTAAGAATTTTGGAATTTTTTATAATATAAGACCATGTCATCTGAAAACAGCAGCAGTTTTACTTCTGTCTTTCCAGTTGGGTGACTTTTTTTTTGTTTGTTTTTTCTTTTTTAATCTTCAGTATGGGGGAATGTCATTCTACTCCTGGCCTGTAGGATTTCTGCTGAGAAATCTGCTGATAGCCTAATGAGGATTCCTTGGTAGGTTACCATTCTGTTTCTCTTGGTTGCCTTTGAAATTCTTTGTCATTGACTTTTGACAATTTTAATATATATTTGGCTTGGGGAAGGTCTTTTTGCATTGAGGCAGTTACATGTTCTCTTAGTTTCCATCCCCAGGTTTGGGAAATTCCCAGCTTCTATTTCTTTAAATAAACTCTCTGTGCCCTTTCCCTGCTTTTCTCCTTCTGGGATATTCGTTACCCTAATGTCACCCTTCCTAATTCTACCCACGTAGAATTTCTTTATTTTTCATGTCTTATTTTTCTTTTCTCTTCTCTTTGTGTAGATTTCTATCTTTGAGCTCACTAATTTTTTCTTCCATATGGTATGCTCTATTTCCAATACTTTTTATGCCTTCTTTGTCTTGTTTATTGAGTTCTTCAGCTCCAGAATTTCTGCTTGGTTTCTTTTCAGAGTTTCAATCTCTTTGGTGAAGTAGTCTTTCTGTTTGTTAATCTTATTCCTGAGATCATTAAACTGCTTTTCTGAATTGTCTTGAGTTTATTCATGACAGCAATTTTGAACTCTTTATCAGTTAGATCATAATCTTCCATAACTTTAAGTTTGGTTTTTGGAGGATTACCATTTTCTTTTGTGGTATAGTGTTACTGTGGTTCTTCACAGTGCTTAATGAATTCCTCTGCTGGTGCATTTGAAATTAAATGACAGAAGTTAGAGTCCTGTTTTCTGGTAGGTGGTACTAAAACACAAGCTTTTGCTTTCTCTTACCTGAACTGCCTCTGGTTATATTTGAGCATTGGGACTTTTGAGCCTCTACCATTTCTGTAAGATGTAGGGTTCCTTGCTTTCCCTATGGATTTGTGTGCCTCTGGGATTGTTGCTGCCTTGTTTCTGCCAGTGCTGCTGTCCTCACTGGGATAGTGCATTCTTCTCTTGCATCCAGCATCCTCTGAGGCACAAGCTCTGCCACCATGAAGGTAGAGGGGCAGTAAGAGGAAAGTAGGAGTCACACAGGAGCCTCAACCCCATCTGCTGTTGTAAGATTTGCTCATTCTGCTGCTGCAGATGAGTAGGGTGGGGGCTGCAGTTGTGGGCACTTCAGTACCATGGGAGAGACAGGGTCCCAGTCCTCACTGCCACTGCTGCCCAGTTACCCTTGACTTCAAGCACCACTCTTTAGCTTCCTATGTGCCACATTCCCTGTTGCTACTGGGTTCTCTGAAACTGCAGACTCAGCTGCTGCAGCTAGAGACCCAGGGTTGCTAGCACCAACTCTGTTTTTCCCCAGACTCTGCTACCTCTTTGTGTTCCAGTACATCCATCTTTAGATGTCCAGATGGGTGGCATTCTGTGATGTGTTGTGGATGCTTTACTGGTGGTAGATTAAAAGATATAGAGAAAGATATTTCTTCACCTTACCATATTGCTGATATCTTACTTTATTTTAAATTGATTGTTGATATACAGTAACTTAAAAAAACACCATAGCCAATATGAGATTTTATTCTCATACAATAAATACACCCTTAAAGAACACTGGCAATACTAAAGCTTGTTTTGGTTTTATCTCCCCATTTTAGTGACATATCATTAAAGAAAATCCCCTTCCTCCAAAATAATATTTTGCATTTTTCCCATTTTTCCTTCCTTTCATTGTAACAAAATCATCTTCAGCATATGACAGATAAGACTGGAAGAGTAGAAGAAACACAATGAGGGAAAGCAGAATAAATAAGCTTGTTAGTACAAATCTGCAGCCAATTTTTAATGAAGATTCAGTGACTTCCTGTGGTGATTTATGACGTTTAAGCCCATAAATCCAGAAAGGTTTATTTTGCTACCATTTTAAGCTTAGATCCCTTCCTCTTGTCCAGAAAAATACCCAAAATTCTTATATATAAAATGTATAGAACATACCCCCCCCAAAATAAGAGAGTAGCTTACTGCAGTATGTTTTCTTTTAATTGATGTGCAGTCTACACAGGCAAACATTTGCTGAATCCCAGAGCACCTGGGTCTGCAGACTCCTGATGTGTGTGATGTGGACGAGTCCTGGAAGGCTTCTACCCTAAGATGGAACTTAGAAGTTCCCAAAACTTTTGTTTAATTTTTAAATTTCCTTTTCTTTTTCTGGGAGAAGTAATTAGGTTAAATTTAATTAATTAATTAATTAATTAATGGAGACACTGGGATTGAACCCAGGACATTGTGCATGCTAAGCAGGCATTCTACCACTGAGCTATAACCTCCTCCCAACAGAACTTTTAAATAGAAATATATGAATAACAGCAAAAATGTAATAAAATTCTGAGAAATATATTAATGTAGTCATGTTAATAAAAATATTTATTTTTTAGAGACTGATATGAGCCCATTGTATCAAAATTCCTGGACTGGATTTCTAGCTCCTTAATTTATGACCTTGACTTAGTTACTTCATTTTTCTGAACTAAGTTTCCTTACCACATAAGGAAGTGAATAAAAGCTAGCTTATAGCTTTACAGTGAAGGCTGAATGAGACAGAACTATTCCTAGCACAGAAATGGTTTAATAAGGATGGTTTGTTATTGGCATTGTGATTATTAATAATGGGCAGGTGTTGGTGGTAGTGAAGTGGAATTAGTAATTATTTTAGTTATTTTTCAGTGTTTACTAGGTCTAAGGTTATCTCATCAAAATGTTTCTGGGATAAATTGTAAAATTCTCATTTTTAATCAGATGCCTACACTGTTTTAAAAAATATCTAAGCAAAAATAGTCTTAACATTCAAGAAAATAGATTTTAGTGAACTGATTCCTATTTGTTAGTTCAAAAAAACATAAAATAGTGACATTTTATGTTTGCCACCAATGGCATCCGGGAAGCAGTTATGACTTTTTGATCTCCCAAGAGTGGTAGATTGTAACTTCAAGGACTAAGCTAAATCTGCATATTTTAAGCAGACTCAGTGAGAGAAAATCAATTACTTTGCTTTCAATTCAAGTTAATTTTGCTGTATAATTCTTTTGGATAGCAAAAAGCATTGCAATGTGTAAGTAATATTCAAAATTTTAAAATCTCTTGACTTATTTATAACACTCAAATATTTTGGTTTCATTTTCAAACTAGTTTCCTGTCCATTAATGGATGTTGATTTTTAAAGGTGTCATTACCCCATTATAGTAAATACATTGAAATTATGTTGTTAATACTGTTTTTTAAAAATATATCTGACTTAGTTGAGAGAGGCTATGCTCATATATACATATGAATAAGAGAGAAAGGACACATTCATTTATTAAAGAAATTGTGTTTTTTAAGAAAAGTGTTACTGATGAAAGGAATGATTTAATCTATATTTTTAGTAACTTTCTCTGATATTTTTAGAGAAATAGTATTCATTCATGTTTTATTTTTTTCTGACAAGAATTCACTGAATCCTTCCTTGAGTTTGGCCTCATTAGAAGTGCTATTGGGGTAGCAATTGATAAAACAAATATTGTTTGTTCTCGTGTAATTTACAACCTGGGAAGTGTAGGTGGAAAGAAGTAAGTAGTCCAATAAATGAGAAAGACAATCTCAAATGTTGATTAATACCATGAGCTGAGTAAAAAGGATAATGAAGTAGAAAGTGGGAAGGGACAGAATAGGCTATTCTGCTTTAGGTAACAAGAGAAATGGACTCTGTGGAGATGGTGTTTCATTTGGGATTTGAATGATGAAAAGGACAAAAACCATATAACCCAGAGGTAGGATATGATATGATGGGGGAAAGTAGCTAAAAAACCCTCCAGTATTTAAAAAAAATAATAACATTTAACCTACATTCTAATTTTCATATCAATGTCTAAGCATAAAATCAAGGAGTCTACAACACTTATTAAAATGGCAAGCAACTGTGTGTGTGTGTGTGTGTCGGGGGGGTGTGTTAGAGACACTGAGAGAGAGATGGAGAGAGTGAAAGAGAGATGGAAAGAGAGAGGAGAGTGAGAATGAGAGAGATAAAGTGATGGAGAGAGAGAGGAGGAAGCAAGAGAAAGCACAAGACTCTTGTGTGTATAAATTGACATTGTGATGTTTCCATAACTGCTTTTATCCACTTCTCAATGAGATCCAAGACCCAACTCAATTTAAGTACTGCTATCATAATAAAATATTTCTAATCAGCAATTTCCAAAATGAGATGAGAGACAAAAAAAAAATTGACTCTTTGGGCGAAGTTCAATTATCCTATTTTTTTATATTACTAGCTTATATGGTTTAATAGCTTAAACTGTATTTGTTAATTTGGTAAAATAGCTAAATTAATATTTTAATAGTTTACTTTGCTAATAAATGCCTTTGGCATAAACAGGATAACTTAAATTTATCATTACTGTGTACTATTCATTATGCTTTTTTTTCCAATAAGAGTTAGTGTTTGCTTTGACAGAGAACTGGGAAAGGCAAAGAGGTGATAGCGCTTGGAGAATTTAAACACCATCTGTTTGGATGAGGATGCAAATAATCACAAACATTGGGGGCTTCAACACTCCAGGCAAAGCTGAATTCACATTTGTTTTCTTTCTGAAAAGTAACTGTTTCTTTCTTTTGCCTGTATTCTTTTATAATTAGTTAACTTACCACCAATTTTTAAAGGAAATAAGTTTTTCTGTATTAGCAAAAGTGTATTGCTACAGTATACATGCAAATATATAGCACATTTTCCTTAAGATAGCTGACAATTTGTTCAGCTACATCTGAAAAAAATAAAAGTACCAAAATGATAAACTGCCAAGTTGAGAGACTTAATTAAGGAAAATTTATACCAATTTAATTGCCTCTGATCTCATATTATTTTTTTTCTTAATTAATTACCTCTGCTTTGGGCAAAATAAAGAGAACTGAAATGAGTGGAAGAAGAATTAATCAAATCCCAGTCAAGTTACTTGCTTGTTACTTTTGTAAAATAGATTTGGGAGTGGAAAATGAATCCTTTGGCTAGACTCAGTTTCGCAAATGTGTTTCAATTACTCATGCCGTTCTTTAGTCCATTTTTATTAGTGACCAAGTTTAAATCATTTTTAAAAGATGGTTCGTAAGGGGCCGAATTCTTCATTTTTATTGGTGTGTGACAGGGACTTTCAGAGAAAACTTCACAAATGTTTCATTAGAGCTCTAATCTATTTTCTACCCAAGCTGACCATTGTGGATTTAACTGTTTCTCTACTTCTCTTCTTGGTGAAGTGATGATGGAATCAGAGAGAAAACCAATGTATGTAATGCAGATTATTGATGATCATCTCCAGGTATTTATATGGCTATTTTATGTGTTTTAATAGCATCTAACAAATTATATCCAACTCATAATTTTCTAGGTGAGATGATTGAATTTATGGCATGGATTGTTTATACTTAACTGATGACATAGTTCTTATAAAATAAGAGAGCAGTCTATGAAGCCAATAATGTTAGAGGGTACCATAGTCCAACAGCAACTTAACATAGGAAGAAATGGAAGACTAAAATGAAGATATCCTTTTCTTGATAACAAATGACCTATTAACTGAATTTAGGATCTCAGAAAATTTTTCTCAAAAAAAAGTTAAATTGATTTGTTTAATCAACAAATCCCAAAGAATTACATATTGCTGTCTGTGAAGCAGATGGCTTTCCTGCTGCCTGTCCTGCTGTTTCTGCCTGCCACCTTTCCCTCTAACAGCTGTGATGACTAGAAAATAATTTCCTTTATTGCTTACATGACATGTCCAGAACTGTAATCAGACATTTAAAAAGTGACTTTGTAGATCTTATAAAAAGAAATGATAAATACATATTTAAAAAAAAATAATGGTAAGTACACCTATAAAGTTTCCAACATTGCCACAGAGAATTCAACAACTTTGGTAACAGATCAAATAATTTCTTCACTGTTTATTTAACCTTACTCCTCTCCCTTCTCTCCTGCTTTCTAGAATGTCCCTAACACAGGTAGAGGTAACAGGGTGATGTCCCAGGAATCTTGTGATCTGCCTGAAGTTACCATCCTCCACCTGGGTGGGAGACTTAGTTCCTGCAGGAAAATTCAAAAATATGTATCAGATCGCTATGTCCATTCCTTGAGGAGGAACCAGGACTCTGGTTTATCTCTGCATTATTGTTTCTCAGCTGACTGCTTTCCCTTTGCTTCTGCATTCTCTCCCTCCCTAATAAGTAACTGTCCTGATCTTCCCCTTGGGACTCAGGGAAGGTCTAGGAGATCTTTTTCCTACAAATGATAAATAGGGGACATGGAAAGACTTTTGTATCCAGGAGGGCCTTGCAGGGTCCTATTTAGTTTTGTTTCCAAATAAAAGTTTATGTGCCTGATGCACAGTGGGGTCAAACAAACCAAAACATTAGAGTTTGGAGCAGAGATAGGTTTATTGCAGGGCCAAGCAAGGAGAATGGGTGGCTCATGCTCAAAAAAACCCAAACTCTCTGATTTTTGGGGGGAAAAGCTTTTGTAAAATTTAGGGTGATGGCTGCGGTGTGTGTGATTCTTCTGACTGATTGGTAAAGAGGTAACAGGGTGGTGTTCCTGGAATCTTGTGCTCAGCCTGAGGTTACCATCCTCCACTGGGTGGGGGTCTTAGATCCTGCAGAAGAACTCAAAGATGTTATTGTGTATAGTTCTTGGGGAGGAACCAGGACCCTTCCCTAAGGCTGCATTAATTTTTCTTGACTGGTCCTGCCTTATTTCTGCACTCCGTCTCTTCTCTGATTAGCAACTGTTTGAATCTGCCCTTTGGAACTCAGGGAAAGTCAAAGAGGCTGAATGAAGCCTATGTCTTATGAACTACCAATGGAGGACACAGAAAGTGTTTGTGTCAAGGAGGGCCCCACAGAGTCCTACTCCATGTCAGTTTCAGATGCAAAATACTTGGGTACTGTTCACTCTTCTCCTTTATACCCTGTGATTTAATATTGTGATTTAAGTTAACTCTAATTAATACATCTTATATTAGATCATAAAGGAATAAGAGAGGGAAGAAAACAAAAATATTTGCTCTAATACATACATATATTCATACATAAACAAACATACAAACTCATTTAACTTAAAAAAAGACAAAAATAGTTATAATAATCAAACTTTTGATTTCTGCAACTGGTCACATGGTTGTAGCTGATATTTGTAACTACCTTCCTCCACTGCTCACTCCATATTCCCATGAACTGCTGCAAACCTCTGATGTTGTGCTTCTTTGTCTGGTAGTGTCACTCAGACCTTCATCCTAAAAGGTCTGAGCTAAAGGTTCATCCTGCTAAATCGGGTTGTAGTTTTCCACTGACTTTAATTATAGGTCAGGGTAGTACAGAGACACCCAGAGGCATCTCCTATATTCCAGACATAGTCTTCTTAACCTCTATTGTGTAGTGGCTGCTCAGCTTCCCCTTGGTAATCAAGATCATCTGCCCCAGCCAGGACAGTAATCCCCTTGTTTGCCTGTAAGTTCAGAGGGGCCACTAGCCCAAAGTAGGCAGATGGCAGTCTTAATTCAACAGAATCATCACTGCATTTTCTGCCAGAAGCATTCTTCCCTTTGGAACTAAGACCTCTAGATCAGAAGAGCATAATTCCCAGGGAGAGGATACAAAATTTTGCTGATAGATCACTAGGGATAAGAGTGAATGATGCTGCTACCATTTCCATCTATGATTCCTGTGCTAGTAAACCCTGTTGTTGGGAGAAATAGCACCATATATTGGAAGCTGATTTATAGCACAACCTCCTAGAGAACACTGTCCAGCACTACAAAGTATTGCCATCTAGTGGCAACCGTAACTGAGTCTTATAAAGGACAATCCACCATTTCCTGAAGCCAGCCATTTCAGTACAGTGGAAAACATGATAAGACCAGTGAATTCCAAAATCACAGGTCCATTGCCTCACTACATTTGCTGTGAAGTGAGTTTTCTCAATCAAAAGAAATGTTGCATGGAATACCATGATGGTTGGTAATAAATTATATAGATTCACAGATAGCAGATTTGGTGGAAGCATTCCATTAAGGGAAGGCAAATCTATATCCAGAGTCTTAAGTGTCTATTGTAGTAAGAACAGAGCACTGACCCTTTCATGATAGAAGTGATACAATGGACTCAACCTACCACCAGGTGGCTGACTGATCATTCCAAGGAATGGTTCCCTATTAGGGACTCCATGTTGATTTTAGTTGCTGATAGACTGAGCATTCAGCAGTGGTTATAGCCAGGTCAGCCTTGATGAGTGGAAGCCCATGTTGGTGACACCACACATGACCTCCATCCTTGCTACGGGGCCATTTTGTTCATGAGTGCTTTGGGCAATGACAAGAATGGCTGGAGAAAGGCTGACTCACTTGCATAGAATGAGTCATTCTGCTAACTTGATTACTAAAATCCAGAGGTCATCCTTCGAAAAGCATTCATATGGCACACAGATATCTTCATGATTCATTTTTTGAAATAGGGTCTTTGCAAATGTAATCAAGTTAGGATGACACTGCACTGGATTAGAGTGGGCCCACAGAGGAGTGTCCTTATGTGAAGAGAAGGCAGACACAGGGGGATGAAGGACATGTCACAATGGAAGAGAAAATTGGAGTTATTATTCAGCTGCAAACTAAGGAATCTCAAGTATTACTGGCAACCTCTAGAAGTTAGGAAGTGAAAAGAAGGAATCCTCTCCTGCAGCCTTCAGAGAGCATGACCCAGTTTTTGCCTTGATTTTAGACTTCTATGCTCTAGAGCCATCAAGGAATAAAGTTCCCATGTTCTAAGCCACATAGTAGGTGATAATTTGTTACTGCAGCCCTAGGACACTAATACAGCTAGAATTTTATATACAGAAATTTCATCATTTGATTCTTTAGTTACTTGAAACACAGTTTGTAATGTCAATCAAATTACTTATTCTTTAATTTTGGTTTTCAATGTAGGAACAAGGTGGTACCCTAACAACTTCCAATGTTGTGCAATTGGGTGGATAATAGAGAAGTAAGCAGCAAATGGATGATAGCTAGCTAGCTAGATATAAGGTGTGTGTATGTATAAAATATATAAAAATAAAAATTCCAATCATTCTTCTTGATAATTAAATACTCCCATCTTTGACCAAAGGCATCTCTTTCAAGATGTTTCCTATGTCCTTAGGTATGTCCCCAAGAATATTCATTAGTGTGCCTGCTCTTGGTCAAATGAAGATGACTGGGATTTCCTTATATATTTTGTTTGCTTTGTCCCTGAATTAGAGTAATCTATTTTTATAAATGCCTTTTTTCCTTTTAGTTGGAAACAGATTTTAAGTATCACAATTACCATGCTTCAGGTGTTTATTTCTATTGGATTGTTCTTGCTTTCAGGCTTTTCTGTCATGAATAGTGCTAGAAAAAAATGTGTGTATATATGCGTGTCTGTATGTGAATACACACAACACATACACACAAACATAAATTTCACTAGATATAAATAAAGATCTATGTTTCCTTTTTAATTCTAAGCTTTACTGTATTGCATTTATATTCTTTTTTGTTATGCATGTATTTCTTTCCTCTATACTGTACATTGTAATCTCTATCGACATTAATATAACTCTATCTTGAATTTATTCTACAATAAATGTCTAATAGTTTCAAATTAAAATATAATTATTCATTGTATTTACTATAGAGGAGAAGATTATTGAAATCAACTGAACATTTTTTGTAGTTCTTTTCTTAGAAAAATAAATCACTAAAGATACACATTCAAAATACTGTGTTTTAATACCCCATCAAGTGATAATTGTCCCTGTGTGATTTTGCCATCAATTTGATCTAAATTGGGTTAATTGGTTTTACTGTTTAGGGGTTACTGTGTGTGTGTTTTAATTTTACCCTGCTCCTTTTGATTATGGAAAAATATTTAAATAGTTCAAAGTCAAAAATATATAGCAAAGTTCATTCACAGAAGTCTCATTTAGATGTCCAATTCTACTATTTTCACTTCCACCCTATGTAGGGAATTACTTTTTATTTTTGAATTGTATTGGCAGTGTTTATATATATATAAGCACCTCTGTATATTTACACATCTCCCTATTGTCATAAAACTATCATACTATAAGTGCTGTTTAACATCTCATATTTTTGTCTAATAATATATTTAGGGATCACTCCTTATTGGTATTTATGCATTTTCTTATCTTTTTTAAATACTTGCATAGCACTTTATTTTGGAGCTATACCATATGTTGTTCAATGCACTTTTCCTGAGGGTTTTGTGAGCTGCTTTTAGTCATTGTTTATTTCAGTAGTGCTACCATAAACTACTTATGTTATTCAATATATTGCAGTTATTTTAATAGATTTTCAAAAGTAAGATAGCTAGATCAAAGGAAAATGCACATATCATTTCACTAAATGTTGCTAAATATTACTGCGAAAAAAAATCTTACTGTTTTGTAAGTCAACATATCTAGGATGTATGTTGCCAAAACTTTAAACTTTTGATAAATGGGAAATGCATCTTAGTGAGTTGTGAATATGTGTACTCTTATCATGAGTGATATTGGCCATTTTTTTCCATAGATGTAGTCATTTGCATTGATTCACCTGAGAACTAGCAGTTTATAAATTTCAAAGGTTCTTCAATTATATGAGTATCAGTTTTTCTTCTGAATTTTTTGTAGTTCTTTATATGTTCAGATATTAGTGCTCTGCAAATGCTAAAATTAGTGAGGTTTTTTTTTTGTATTTTTTTTTCTTTTCTTTAGTTTGCAAGTTTGTTTTTTCAGTTTTCTAATAATCAAACCAGTATATTCAATTGAGGAGCACCAGATATTTTCAAATAATAAAATATAAAATAACAGGCCAAATGGCATATAATGCTAACATACATTTTGAATCTCCAAAACAGTGGGAAGTATATACTCAGTTTAGTAAACTTATTTGATTGGACATATTTTTAATATTAATCTTAAGAAAATAGTTCTTTTTGAAATCAAATTTTATAAAAAGTGTTTTTGTTTCTTTGATTGCTTTTCTTTTATATCACATTGTCTTAACAATCAAAAAATGAGAAAATGCATGACTTTGTATGTTTTCTATTTCTGTTTTAACAAATTACTTCAAACAGAGACTCAAATCAAAATAAATGTATTACCTTACAGTTCTATGGGATTGAGATCTCAATGGGCTCAAGTCGAAGTGGAGGCTGGATCACATTCTTTTCTGGAGACTCTAGGAGAAAAGCCATGTCTTTGCCATTTCCAAGTTCTAGACCTTTCCCATGTTCCTTGGTTTGTGGTCCTCTTCCTCCATCTTCAAAACCAGCAGCATTTTACCTCTGATCAGTCTTCCATAATCACTCTTCCACTGACCACAGTTGGGAATGGTTCTCTGCTCATAAAGACTTATAATTAGTCTGGCTCACAAAAAAATCCAGAATCATTTCCTTATCTGCAATGTCCTTTTTGCCATGTAAGAAAACAAATTCACAGGTTCCAGGGATGAATGTGTAGGCATTTTGGTGGTGGAGTGGCATTATTCTGCATACTATAATATCTAATTGCAATTCCATTTCCTGTTAACCAACACAAGCCCACATAATTTGACCATCATATTTACTGCATTAATTTTATTTTTCTGAGTTATGTATATCCTTAAATATTCTTCTTGTGAAATAGAAGGGTAGATGCTAAACCTATGTTAAGTACATTGTTTACTAAATTACCATGTTCTTTAACATATATTCCTTTTGTACCTGATACCCACTGTAAGAGTAATTTTCCTTATCTCTTAGTTTTAACCTTTATTTAGATTTTAAGTATTTTAAAAATGTACATATTTGCAATATATTTACATTACAGTAAACATATTTATTTTTCATGCACAATTGTGAAATTAATTATTTATGTATTATAGTATATTTTTCTCTTCTCAGCATGACCAATTTAAATGTGACTTGATTATTTCACAGTTTTTACAAGTACTTTTTTTTTTACACTAGGAAATACAAAATAGAAATTCAGTTGAAGATAATTTATTTTCCATTTAATTTACAAGTATAAATTCTATGAGTCATAAATTATGCACTGCTGAGGCTTAATTTCATAAAATACAACACATGAGTCCAATTACAAATGAAGAGATAAAGTTATAAGTATCTTAAATTATTAAGGGATTGTCAGATGTTGGTGGAAATCTAAAATTGGAAATTAGGTTGCTCTGTTGTTATTTGACCTATTATCTCCAGCATTAGGTCATTTTCCATCTGGCTGTCATTTCTAGGCCTACATATTAAAATCAGGGGAAAAAAATGTTACACAGACAAGTTTGAAGGCAGTTTATAATACGAATATAAAATAAATACCTTCAAAAAAAAAGTCGAGATAGTAAACAGCATGGGTCTGAGTTAAAATTGAGGCAAGTTTGGCTCTGTGTAACTGACAACATCAAAAACAATGACAATAAAACCACAGCAACATATGTGAGAAACGACAAGGGGAATTTGAATCCTGTTCTGATCTCTGTAAGGTAATTAACCTCGGGGTTGGTGAGTGGGTGGGAGTTTTTTAAGCAGATGGCTTCCAGAAAATACTGTGAAAGGATTTTTGATGTAAAACATTCCATCTCTTTCCTTGTCCACATGATGGCACTCAGCGTGCCAGTCTTCACAGGCAACATTAGGGTCACAGTAGTTCCACCTATTATGAAGGACCGATAAAAATACAGGCTACTCACTGTGTTTCTCTTCAGATTTCACTCCTTTGGTATCTAGCTCTCAAAATATCCAGGGCAGATGGGTGACCACCAGGAGCAATATCTTTTTCAAACACAGCGTTTCCTAAAGAAATAAAAGTTAAACAATGGACTAAACAGTTAGCTTTGATGCAGTGGAAAAAAGATTCTGTGGTTCTGTGGTACCTGGGCTCTCTGCCAGGACTCAACTTTTCAATCTTCTGAGACTCACTTGCAAGGAATCAGTCTAGGGCCTGCCTTTCTGCCCTTCTCCAGCATCTTTCACCAGAAGAACAGCTAATGCCTCCACTAGAATACCTACTTCAAGACTGAGATAATAAAATACCTCCAAATACAAATATGCAAATAATCAACAGCATATGCTATCCAACCTGAAATTGTTGGAGCAGATATCCTAAAAATAAATATGCTAAATATATCTAAGGAAATAGCAACATAGGGTATGTATAAAGTTCCATATCTTTATTATATATGAAGTTCCAAATGAATGATAACTAAAAACTTGCTCTAGACATGTTAAAATAAAATTCAAAAACATGCAGTTCATAAAAACTTTCTATCTTCTGGAGGAAAAAAAAATGGTCATGCAGAAAAAGAAAATATCTGATTAGATTTATATTTTTTAATTGGAATAGAAAATGATATAAGAAAACAGGGGTATAATAATTTGTCTTTAAAAGAAAATTAGAAATTAGAATTTTATCTCCTGCCATATTTTAAGTGATATAAATATTTTCAGAGATACATTAATATTGTTGTACTACATAAAGTTCCACATTGAAACAAAAAAAAATGTGAAAGTACACCTCTAAAAATACTATGCCATATAAAACATATAAAATCTAATCTTTGTTAACATAAGATGGCAGGAGAATGAAAAAGAGGGCAAGAGATAGGAGTTTGCTAAAATATTGTTTCTTGTGGAAAAGATATATATGATTACAAGTAAGATTTGAAAGTCAGTTAAAATAACAAGGGTCTTAATTTAAAGATTATGTTTTATAACAAATATATTATGCATACCTTTTAAACATGCAGAAGATAACTCAATATGGCAGAGAGCAGGAAAGGTAAAAAAGAGAAATATCAAAGACAAGACGATAGTATAGAAGAATTAAAATAAAAATAATAAAACTGAAAAAATAATTCCTAACAAAATAGATGTTACATTAATACAGTTTGAGTTTACAAGTCATAATCACAAATGGTATTATATGATATGCAGAATATGTTCTTTATAAACAGTAAATTTGAAGTAATAAACCAAAAATAAACTTGATATTCAAAAGAACTTTACTGAAAATATAAAACATTTTTAAATTAAAAAAATTCTTAGGGATCAATATTAACATCTGATATATATATGTGTGTGTGTACGTGTGTGTGTTTACATGTACTTTAAGGAAGAAAAAGGGAGAAAATTGTCATGGCTTGGTAAAATAAAAATAGAGAAAGAATATCTAAACTTTATATATATATATATATGTCACTATTATATATATATATAACTAAAAATATAGCATCAAAATTTAAATGCAACAGCTAATAAAACTGAAGATATACTGAAAGGGTTCAGAATGAGCCTCCCCAAGATGTGCTACTTTGGAATGTAGTTTATTTGGAGCTGAAGACAATTTAGGCCCAAAAGTCTCAGGAACAGCTTTTTTACCTCGTCTTCAACTGCCTAAAATAATTCAGATAGGAGGTCTCACTAGGAGAGAGAACTCTTACCAGAGATAACTTTTATCTGAATGACCTATCTGTATGACAGGGCAAACATCTAATTATGAAACATCTGCTCTCTTATTTTCCTATGAATTATCCTCCTACCCTTTGAAGCCCCAGGCCCCTATCCCATTTCTCAGCTCAGGATGGCCTATAAACCTCAACTGTCTGACTTGCTCTTGGGTCTCATATTCTTATGGGACTCCAGTATGTATGTAATTAAATTTGTTTTTTCCTTCTATTAATCTGCCTTATGTCAATTTAATTAATAGACCAGACAAAAGAAACTAGAAGGTAGAGGAAAATGTTTCCTTCCTTACAATACATATATCAACACTTGTAGCAGAATATGTTAATTCATCTAACGCAGAAATTAATAGATCCACTGATGAAAAACTAAGCGGTGATATTAAAAACCTAAACAAGATCATTTTAAGCTAGATAGATAACACCATAAATTAAAAATAAATATCTAACAGGGAATATTTTCTTCTTAAGCACTGTGGGGAAATATAAGTAAAAGCCAAATCTCCTCCCAAACCAGAAATCCTTTTCACATAAGTAGGAGAGAAAGATTATTAAATAAGCATTAAACCAGAATGTAATGCATGCCACAGGAAATCCTCTCAGAGTTTGCAAAGACAGAAAGAAATCTCTCCCCTTCATATAGCCGTGCACATACAACTCATAGCAAACATGTTTCCAGATAAAGAATAACTAGTTCTCAAGTGAGAGGACTTGACAGCACACTTTCTCACACATACTTCAGCCAAAATTCACCTGGGAACTTGAGTGATCACTTGTGTTCACTAATTGGCTTTAATCTAGTGAAAAAATAAACTTATTTGTTTATGACAAGAAATAGTTTTGCAACTTGAAATTAGATGACCACGAAAGGCTCCTATCCATTAACAAAAACGGAGAGATCTGGGCGCTGTTCCTTGATATTAACATTTCAATGAGATGTTTCCTAAGTCCCTGAAAAAGCCATTCCTGGGTCTTAAAGCTGACAAAGTCTACCTAGTTTTCAAAAGGATTTATATAAATTTCAAAAAGAGGAGAAAGTACTTAGAATTACATATTTTCTAAATAAATGCTGTAATATAAAAAGAGGGAAGGGGATTTTTTTTTCCTTATTTTACACAGGGAGAATTAAACTTCTATTTTTAATTTTCATTTGTCCCTGCAGCATATGCCTTTTATACAAATAGAGTATATTGAATATGTGAATGAAAAATAATGCAAGCCATATCAGTAAACAAAGAATACTGAAGCCATCAAGTCATCAGCCACTGCTGCCACACCCTGCGGTGAAGACAAGTAGGCAGCCGCCTCTGCAGCCTGAAGGGATTCAGAATGAAAAAAGACAGGATACTGGCTCTAGGTAGCTAGGTGCTTGTCAAAGAAATGATTTCAATGAGCCCAGCCCAGACATTTGCTCCTTCCCGTACATTGAAAAGTGCTAAATTCTTTAACGTGAGATGTCTGGTTTTCCTTAACAGTATTCTTTAATGTTCTGACTACCTGGTCATTGTTGTAAAGCTCCTACATATCTTGGCTTCTCTCCTACCTCTTCAGAGCAGACCCTCAGAGCAATGTGAGAGACTGTCATCCCAGGCTGGAAGGGGTTCAAGTCCTCAGAAATAAACGTAACTCAACTTTCAGGCTGTGCACTTATTTCAGTTGACAAATATACATTAGGGTATGAAAGCACCTTCAAAAAATTGCAAATACTCTTTATTAGTTGATTAAATTTTGTTATTTACAAATAACAAATTGTAATAACAGATTAATAACAAAGGAATAACTTAAAGTATTTTATATTTTAAAAAATAAGTTATACAGGTTTAAATAATGTTTGGGCTAAAAAAAGAAGACTTGGTAAAATTGTTAAACAACAATCAGTATCAAGGATGCAAAGAACAAAGAATTTTATTGGGGGATGTCTTCTGAATTGCAACTTGGGTGACACAGATTTTATAAAACTGAAAGAATGTTCTATGGAAGAGAGTCAGTAGCTTATAAAGCAAAGGCACAAGGTTGTACAAGAATTTTGATTGACCTGATGCAAGAAGGGAAATATTTCTTATTAAGGGATAGGCTGTCAAAAATTATTTTACTGCAAGTGTTCAGGTTCAATAAGTATTTTGAGTTCCTAGACTATCAAGCACCTTTTCTGGTTGCTTATGTTAAGACAAGTGGTCAAATATCAGATTCCATCCCAACTGAAACATGCAGAAGTCATACTTCCTCAATGGTCTCCGGATGCATTTTAGAGAGCTCTTTTAGAAATACCAACTCCATTCTGATTTTCCTTTTACAAAGTTAAAAAGTAAATTAAGAAAAGTTTACAACTGATTAATAATACCCTACAAAGCTGGACAGCTGTTGAAGTGGGAGGCCCTATGGTAAGATCAGCAGGACTCCCAGGCAGGGCCACTACTTTCCCGCTGGCGCCATCTGGTTTCCTGGACTAGAGGCATTATCTCAATTTCGTGCTTCTGTAAAATGGCTTGCTTCTAGGAAAACAAAACTTATCCCTAAAATTTCATTGGTTCCCAAAAGCTCTCTCTTGATTGGTCCATCTCTAACATCTCATTTGTGTGTGGCATGAACCTAATCAAAACCTAAAACTTTATAAAAGTCCTGTATAAACCTACAAATGGGGTCCAGAGCTTGGAATGTTAAATCCTCTGGGCCCGATGGCATAACAAACCTGAGTTCTCCAACCCTCTGGGTGTAGCTTGGTCTCTCATTGGGATTCAGATTGCTGTAATACTTCTCGATGTCACACTTCTTACTGTAACAGTGTGACCCAGCTAAGGCAAAAAACATTCATTAATTTTAATATTTTTTATTAAAAAAGTTTTTGAAATATTCAAAATTTAACTAAAAAATGAATAAAGCAGTAGAGTTATTCACAGGAAAAAATAACATTAATTATAAAAGATAAAATCAATAAAAAAGAACTAAAGTAAATACACACACACACACACATATATATATATATATATATATATATATATATATATAAAATGTGAGTTATTTGAGGATAAAACAAAATAGAACTCTGGCAACACTAATGATACCATATTATACATTTTTATATATTATATAGAGATTATGTAAAAGTACAGAAATAAAAAAGATGTAATTCTACATGATAAAATGTTAAATGATAAATGTTAAAATGTTTTGAACCATTTTCACTCATATTTTTGAAAATCTAGATTAAATGGCTAAATTCCTAGAAACATGCAAAATGGTAAAAATCAAAATGAAAAGAAACAGAGAAGTTGAAAATAACTATTAAAAATTAATTAGGAGGAAGCAGCCAAGATGGCAGAGTAAAAGAACTCTCTTAGCTCACCCTCTCCCATGAATACATCAAGAGAGACATCCACAGACCCACTCATTCACTCAGAACACCTGCTGAACTTTGACAGAACATCGCCTTCTTCAAAAGACAAAATTCATAACAAATCTGGTTAAAAAAAAAGAAGAAGAAGAGGAAGGAAATTAGTGCAGGTCCTGCCCTGCAGAGATGTAGTGGCAAAGGAGGAATAGTGCTTTTACACTGGGATGCCCCCTCTCCAACAGAGAGGTCAATGGGGATACAAGGGGACCCTCCGAGGCTCTGATCTGTGCACAGCAGCCCTTGACCAAGAGAACTAAGTGAAATGGACACAAAGGGTCCCTACAATCCCTAGCTTTAGACATGAGCTGGCAGGGGTGGGCCAGGATAGGCTGCCCGAGCCTGGTGGAGAACTGAGGCCAATTGCACAGAGGCAGCCTCAGGAACCATGGTTGGGAGTATATACATAAGAGAATAGTCTGGGTCCCCCATAAAAAAAAGGAAGAAGAAGAAGAAGAAGAAGAAGAAGAAGAAGAAGAAGAAGAAGAAGAAGGAGAAGGAGAAGGAGAAGGAGAAGGGGAAGGGGAAGGGGAAGGGGAAGGGGAAGGGGAAGGGGAAGGGGAAGGGGAAGGAGAAGGAGAAGGAGAAGGAGAAAGAAAGAAGGAAAGAAAGAAAAGAAAGAAAGGAAGGAAGGAAGGAAGGAAGGAAGGAAGGAAGGAAGGAAGGAAGGAAGGAAGGAAGTAAGGAAGGAAGGAAGGAAGAAAAAGAAAGAAAGAAAGAAAGAAACATAGTTGGTGTGCATTTAATGTGATCCTTATCAAATTATCCAGGGCATTTCTCACAGAACTAAGACAAACAACTGTAAAATTTATATGGAATCACAAAAGACCCAGAATTGACAAAGCAATATTGAAAAAAATGAACAAAGCTGGAGGAATAACCCTCCCAGACTTCAGACAGTACTACAGAGCTACAGTAATCAAAACAGAATGGTATTGGCATAAAAACAGACATATGGATCAATGGAACAGAATAGAGAGCCAGAAATAAACCCACAGACCTACAGTCAATCTTTGACAAACGAATAAAAAATATACAATGGAGATAAAACTGTCTCTTAAGCAAGTGGTGTTGGGAAAACTGGTTAGAAGCATGTAAATCAATGAAGTTAGAACACTTACTCACTCCATACACAAAAATAAACTCAAAATATCTTGAATATTTAAATATTAGACAAGACATGATAAATCTTCTAAGAGAAAACATAGGCTGAACATTCTCTGACATAAATTTCAGCAATGTTCTCCTAGGGGCAATCTATCCAGGCAATGGAAATAAGAGCAAAAATAAACAAATTGGACTTAATTAAACTTATAAGTTTTACACAGCAAAAGAAACTGTAAGCAAAACAAAACAACCTATGGAATGGGAAAAAATATTTAGAAATGATGCAACTGACAAAGAGTCAATTTCCAGAATATATAAACAGTTCATACAACTTAATAACAAAAACAAAAACAAAAGCAAACAACCCAATCCAAAAGTGGGCAGAAGACTAAACAAGAAACTTTCCAATGAAGACATATAAATGGCCAATAGGCACATGAAAAAAAATGCTCAATATCACTAATTATCAGAGAAATGCAAATCACAACTATAATGCTGTATCACCTCATACCAGCAAGAATGGCCATCATTCAAAAGTCCATGAATGATAAATGCGGGAGAAAATGGAACCCTCTTATACTGCTGATGGGAATGAAGTTTGGTGCAGCCATTATGGAAAACAATATGGAGATTCCTCAAAAAACTAAAAATAGACTTACCATATGATCCAGCAATCCCACTTCTGGGTATATATCCAGAGGGAACTCTAATTTGAAAAAATACATGCACCCCAATGTTCATAGTAGCACTATTTACAATAGCCAAAACATAGAAGCAACCTAAATGTCCCTCGACAGATGGCTGGATAAAGAAGTTGTGGTACATTTATACAATGGAATACTACTTAGCCATAAAAAGAATAAAATAATGCTAGTAACACGGTTGGACCTGGAGATCGTCATTCTAAGCGAAGTAAAGCAGAAATAGAAAGAAAAAATACCATATGATATCACTCATACATGGAGTCTAAAAAAAAAAGGACACTATTAACTCATCTACAAAACAGGAAGACTAACAGACATAGTAACAATCTACAGTTACTGGGGAAATGGGTACGGAAAGGGATAAATATGGGAGTTTGGTATTTACAAATGTTAGCCACTATGTATAAAAATAGATTTAAAAAAAATGTTCTGCTGTATAGCACAGTGAACTAGTTTCAGTATTTTGTAATAACCTTTAATGAAAAAGAATAAGAAAATGAATATATGCATGTATATACATGACTGGGACATTGTGCTATACACCAGAAATTGACACATTGTAACTGATGGTACTTCAAAAAATTAATTAGTAATAAATAACTTTTAAGTAATAGTACACTGTAATAGTTTAACCAGGGAATAGTATCGAATTTTTGGGCAATGTATTATTCCTCTTATTTTAGTTGTTCCTGAATATATACAACAAAGTAAGTGGCTCTTTTGTTTTTAGAGGATACATTAATCTTTATTTACTCAATTGCATATGGCTATCAGAAACAGAAAAGAATAACCTATTAGTTGCCTGTTTAATATATAAGAGAAGATGATCAATTTCTAAATGATATACTAAAGTAATTCAACAGTGCAACTTTTAATAGAATATATTTTGAGGTGGAGATCCAGATTTTATGAAGCTTGAGGCATGTGCAATTTTGGGGTCTCTTTTTAAGAAAAATAAAATACAAAAGAGAAAAGAAATTATTTTTTAAATGAGCACAGAAATCATAAGTAATTACAAATTTAAACATTCTGAAAAAATGACACTTTCAGTTTGCATTTTTACTTTCACTAAAGCATTTACCATCATGTTTCTGTTTTAGTATAAAAAATAATTTATTTTAAAACTTCACAAATACTCAAGAAAAATAATATATATCAAATATATATTAAAATTTCCATACACTGCATCTGTCTACAGATTTCAACATATTTGTATAACCAAATTACTTTTTCATAGCATGCATTTACTTATTAATGAATGTGTGTAGGTGTTTTATCACTGAACATTTTATCTTCAGGCAGCTTTTTGTGTCAATACCAATCTCACATGACACTTAATTTGGAACTGGTGACTTTGGCGGAACAAGTTGTACCAGCTAAGCTGAATTGTTTCTGATCCACTCAGATGCATAGACATTAGATTTCAAAAACAGACATACTGTTTGTTTATATTCTCTGCCCTCTCCAAATAAAGATAATCTATTTACCATGATTCCTATTATGAAAGAAAATTTGGTGTATTTGTATTGCATGCACTGTATGATCAAACATATTTCTGAAAAAAAGGAGACCTTCCATTTCAATAGGCAACAATAAAAACTACATACTCTTCCCTGGATTTTATACATCTAATGACTGGAGAAAAAAAAATCTGTCTACAGTTTTCTGGCTCTGTATATTTCAGATCATGCAGAGCTGATGACATAGGTCACAGTCATGTCACTACCTCCCACTCATTCGTGTCGCGATGCCAGATGAGTCTGCACAGTGGGAAGGCATTTCTACAGGAGAATGACCAGTGAAACCTGAATGACACATCAAAATAACTAGAACCTCTCCATATAATAGAACTATGTCTGACTCCAGAAATAACTATAATCCACATAAATATAACTGTTAAAGCCAAACTAAAATGATACCAACAAAACTGAGTAACCCTCAATAGGAAGAACATATATAGATACTTTGTAGGGAAGCAAATTTGCCACCCCAAAATGTGTCCTTGACATGAAGACTCTTTCAAGCTGAGGACAATTAAGGCCCAAAGGCTCAGGAAGAAGCTTTGATCTTCCCCTTAACTGCCTAAAAGATTTTAGATAGAGGGCCTGTTCCCAGAATAGCACTATCACCAGAGATATTTGCAAAGAATATGGGCTACATGTAGTAGGAAGAAACTCTAGGCAGGGCCTAGAGATCAGAGTCTTTTCTGTGTCCTGTTGTCTCTGTGTGGCCCAACAAACATTTGTTTATAAAATATTTGCTTTTCCATTTCCATGTGAACCCCCTTTCTTCCCTTTGAAGAGTTAAGCCACTACCTCTGACACCCTCTTTTGTCTTTAGCTGAAGATGATATTTAAGCTGAGAGTTTTGGCCATTTTTTCAAGTTATTTAGTTTTCCCAGGTCTCTCCCATGTAATACATGTGATTAAACATTTGATTTTCTCCTGTTAATCTGTCTCATGTCAATTTAATTCTTAGACCAGCCAGAAGAACCAGAAGGGTAGAGGAAAATTTCTTCCTCCTTGACAATTTCATGTAGTTCAATACATTGGTTAGAAGCCATGGAAGAGAGATAAACACAAACACATTTACACATAACTCAAAAAAAGAATTTTAAAAGAAATTAAAATGTCCACACAAAGACATTGCAATAATTATCCATGTGAAGAAAATACATAAGAATGAAAAACAGAATTTAAAATGAACTGATATAGAAATAAATCAGTAAGAGAACAGTGACAAAAATCTTCAATGACATGGGGCCAATGATTAGAAGAATTTTCAGATTCTGAGTATCTAAAAATATATCCATTAAAAAATAAGCACTTCTATAAACAATGAAAGGTTTTTTCAAAATACAAAAAGTGCTTTCAGTATTATCTTCCCCCAATCTTTTCTTTTGTCATAGAATAAAACATTTCTTAGCTTTACTTCTGCCTACAAAATGCATTACCAGATTTTGAGTACAGTGAGCCAAAAACACTCAAAATGTAGTAATCAAGTAATTTATAATGGATTTAAGATAATTTTGAGTAGTCTATTATGCATTCCATAGCATTTAAATAGATTTCATCAGAAAACTTTTCCATTGAACTTGATATCTTTATCATAAAAACAGTACTTAATACACCACCCAGAATAATATTTAAATTTTAATTTTAAATGCTATTTTTTTCAGTTTTAGGATCTCAAAGAATTTCAGCAAATAGTCCCATAAAATAATATTTAATCTGTCTTTTTGTGATCATAAATTTTATACACATCTTGAAAATAATAATAAAATAAGCTTATACCTTGTGGTTATTAATTGTCTTTACATAATTTATGTACCAATTCATGAATGTTTTGAAATATAATCTGCCATATATGACAACATAAATATTGTGTTATGAGGTATCCTTTTTAATTAATTCTAAGGATTGTTTTTGATATTTTGGAAAATTGCAAAAATTTATGAGATGTAGAAAAGAGTTTTCATCTATGTTTTGTTAAGAACATTTAAAATTCCACTTTAAGTAGACATGGAGAAATTAATTTACAATTTATACTCTAAATAATAGATTTATACCTGAGTTTATTATAACTTAGAATTAGAAAAAGCAGGTGTATTATTTGTGAGTCTTAAATAACTTACCAAATAATTTTTAAAACCTTAATGAGGCCTGAAGCAAAATACTGCTCAACATTCAGTGGAAAATGTACTCAAATTTATCTCATCATGTCAAACTTGAAAGTGCAAATACAAATTTAAATCCATTCACATAGTAAGTTGAGATGTTTCTGTACACCTCTTTAGTTACATATGCTGCCAATTCAGTCTACCACTTAAATATAATAAATGACATTTATGCATTTTAACAAGAATTTTACTGATTTAATTGATTTTGTACAACTTTTCCATAACAAATACTATACAGGCATATTAAGTATGATCATTTCAAAAAGTGTTTTTACTGTGTAAGTGTTAAGTGACTGGTATCAATTACATGTCAATTTTAAGAGAAAAATGTCTGAAATGTACATATATTCAAACTCAAAAAGTATTTTACTGTGTAAAAATTAAACAGAGGATGACTTTTTGATAATGATTAGCTAAATATCAAAGGTAATTCAAACTATCATTATTACATTAAATAAGTTAGACTTGTTATACATAAGAAAATATCTCTTCCTTTTCCATGTTTTAAATTTGGAGATAATAAAAATAGAATTGCATATCCATTTGTATTTGGCAATTCTTAGATTTTACCTCTAAATAGATTCATAGTAGTGTTTGCGTATGTGTGTGTATGTGTATTAGTAACGAACAACTTGAAGCAAACTTAATGTTCAACATTAATACAAAATTAAATATATTTTGGAAAATGTAACCAAGGGAATACTACTCAACTATTAATATTGATGCATACAGATTGTAAGCATTAGCATGAAAATAATTTTAAAATATTTCAGTAAACATAAGGAGCACATTAAGTGGCTTGCCTAAGTTGTTCTTTCATGGATAATTACATTTGGCGATAACTCAACAATCATAGGGCTTGTTGAAACACTGAGAAGATACATTTGATATAATTAGTGGTCAAGTTCTCCTAAGGACAAAAGGGGCTGGTGAAGTAGTGCCCCATACTAAAAATTCATCCTTTGTACGTGAGCCCCATATGACCACTGTGAGAATGCACCTCTCAGTCACCCACCTACAGGAAGTACCACAGCCAAAGTCCCCAGCAGCAGCTCTGTGCAATCTGTCCATTGTTTATGCAAAGACTATGCTCCCGACAGGCTACTTCCATCTAATTATGGAATTTGGAGGCATGTTTGAGGCAGGTCTGCTTCTGAGAGACACAGGACTCCTCTCTCTGCTGACTTTTATTCAAAGACTGACTTCTTGCCAAACCTTTCTTAGGCTGCTTGGCAGTCAAGGGCATATCTATCCAAACTTCCTCTTCTTCCTTGCATTTGGGATCAGACTGACGCTGCAGTCTGACTGCTTTTCCATCCTACTTGACTGCTTTCTCTTTTCTCTCCAGCAGGCATGCTCTCTAATAAAACCCTTGCCCTCAGTCCTGTCTCAGTGCTTTTCAGATGCCCTGGATGAACACATACAGAAGGCAAATATATGATACAAAACATGTTGAACGGAAGAATGAACAAGTGTTGTATATGTGGTGATACTTCCCATTTCTTTCACATTGGTATTCTTTGATAGTTTAGTTGATTTTTTTTCATTTTATTATTATTCACTGTATATTTTCTTCAGGCTTGACTTGCATTTCCCTAGCAACACTTGGTTGTATTTTTGCTTCCTATGGAGGCTTCAAAATGGCTGTAACTCTATAAAACTGCATTTATGTTTCTTCCCTTGCTCCTATTTGCTTGGCTGCCTCTATTTTCATGTTTTTTGTTTGTTTATTTTTTTTTAAGGAAATCATGTTGCCATTAATTTCTTTGCATCGCCTTAAAATTGTTTTTTGGCAAATTACCAGTTTCCTGGGGTTATTTTTCTGATCTCCTTAAACAGCTTTTTCTCATAACAGTTTACTCATTTATAGCATCTTTACATAGTATAGAAGAGCACAGTATAACAAAGTTTAAGTTGATTCCATTACAGTTATTACACACCTTTGGAGGCAGAAAGTTATTTGTTGAGGGCACCATGGGAGCAAATGGGGGTGACAGAATTAACTTAAGAACCTTAAATTCCTCTTATGAAATCATTCATGTTTTCCTCTTTTCTAGAAACATACATCCACTCTATTTTTGTAGATCAAGTTAGACAATATCAAATCCCATGTCTCCAAAGCTTTTTGAAATGTGATCTTGTCATGGTTGTTTCCCTTTTTTTGTTTCTTTTTCACCTCTCATCTCTGTAAGACCCCTTGGACAGGAGGCTGTTTTGTTTAGTCTCTTTCATTTTTCTGTATATTAAGTACAATTATACAAAGTAAAATGCACACTTCTTAAGTGTGCAGTTTAGGAAAGGTATGTCTACACCTATGTTACCACCACCCAGATCAAAACAGAGAAAATTTCCATCCACCAAGGAGTTGTATCATGTTTCTTGACATTCAATTCTCCCACCTGCCTTCCCAAACACTCTTTTGAATTCTATTAAAATACATTTGTTTTGTTTCTTCCACAACTTCATATAAATATAAGCATGTAATATAAACATTAATCTCCTTATGTGTGGTTTCTTTGGCTCAAGTAATTGTCATTAACTTAAATCCATGTAGTTGCATTCATCACTTTATTTCTGTACAGCATTCAATAGAATTAATTTACCATTTGTTTACTTGTTCTCCTGATAATGAGCATTTGGGCCATTTCCAGTTTGGGGTTCTTACAAACAAAACTCCAGAAGATTGTGTGTCTGTGTAAACATATGCTCTCACTTCTTGCATGTATATCTTATGAGTGGAACTGCTGGGTCAGATTAGGCATATGCTCAAATTTATTGGAAACTGACAAAAATTGTCATTGTATTCTTTGCAGTTTACGTTCCCATTAAAAACACATAAGCAATTCAGTCCTTTCATATCTACTCCTTCAGTTTTGGTTTTTGTCAGTCTTTTACATTCTAGTTAGTCTGAGAGGGTGTAGTAGTAGTGTAATGGGGATTAAATTATATTTCAGTACTACAGTTAACTAATAATATTGAGCTAACTTGAGCAAAATGAATATTAAAGGCATTCACCATTTTAAAACCAGATTATCTGATTTTTTCTTATCGGTTTGTAGGAGTTCCTTAAAAATCCTAAATTCTGAGGCTTTTACCAGATAAATGTATTATATTTTCTTCCACATTTGATTTGCCTTTTAGTTTTCTTAATGACATTTTTCATAAACAGTACAGTCACCCTAGGTATCTGTGGGGGATTGGCTCCAAGACCCCCACATAGATACCAAAATCCACAGATGCATAACAAAGCAGGAGATTATGGGCCTTCCTGAAACAGACCCCCCCCAACAACGTGTTTTCCACCTGCATCTTGACTGTACAAAAGCTTTCATCTCCTAGGACTCCCTTGAGTCACAAAAGACTGGCTCAAGAATTAGTGATTGAAATAATGTGAACATGTAGTGAAAAAAAAAAAGCAGTTGAGCACAGAGAACTGGTAACAATTCGAACAATAAATCAGCTCTATAGCAGCATCTTTAGTTCCTCTCTGAAGGACATCAGCTTGGACAACAGTGTCTGAAGCACATTTTGGAGTTGTTTCACAGATACTAAAGCCACTACCAGAGGAAAGAGTGAGCTGCATGATGACCGTAAGTCTGAGGACTGATGATGTTAACCTCTGGGACACTGCCCTGTTGCCTCACCATCAACCAACCAGAGAATTGTGCATAAGCTGACCCTGCACCCTGCCACCCTCTGCCTCACCTTGCCTTTAAAACGCTTCCCTGAAATCCAGGAGGGAGTCCCAGTCTTTTGAGAATTCGATACTAGTACTATTTGCTTGGCACTCACAATAAATGCACTTTTTTTCACCACAATACCATGTCAGCAAATTGGCTTAACTGCACTCATGAGCGAACCCAAGTTTGGCTTGATAAAAGAAGGCCAAGTGTCACATATAAAATGGCATAATTTCTGCATATATTCTATGCACATCCTCCTATATACCTTGAATCATCTCTAGATTACTGGTGATCCCTAACACAATGTAAATGCTATGTAAACAGTTGATGATGCTTGGCCAATTCAAATTTTGCTTTTAGAAGCTTTCTGGAAATGTTATTTTCTAGTGTTTCTGATCCACATTTGGTTGAACCCACAGATGTGTAACTCATGGATAGGAAAGGCCAAATGGACTTTTAAAAGTCTCTAATGTCTAACTTCAGTGGCTTTTGAATTTGCCCAGGAAATTTCAACCCAAACCTGGTTCAGGGAACCTTTTTTCTTGGCTTTACTCTAAAAGTGTTACAGTTTTAAACCTAATATTTAGATTGGTGATTCATTTCAAATTAAATTTTATGTATGGTGAGAAGTAGCAGCAAAGGTTAACTTTTAGCCGGATGGATCTTCCATTGCTCAAGACTGATTAAGAACATGTTTCTTTTCTATTGAATTTCATTTCTTTCATTGTCAAATATCAAGGGATTATATATGTGTAGATTTATTTTTGAAATGGTATATTTCTAATCCTCTGATCAATTTATCTACCCTAATGCCAATGTATACATTCTAAAAGTTATGGTATTTTATACAACAACTTAGATGGGTATCAAGAGAATTATGAAGAGCGGGATAAAAAAGATATTAAAAAATTGCATACTATATAATCCCATTTATATAACAATTTGAAATAACTAAATACAGAGATGAAAAGCAGAATCATAATTTCCAGGAATTATCAGAGTAAATAATATAGTGTCCTATAAATAAAATTTGTGTTTTTAACATGTGTCCCCCCAAATAGTTCATGACATCCAATGCTGAACTGACAAAGCTCGGTGCAGGGAAAATTGGCTTTTCCCCCTTTTCATAATATAGAAGAAAGTAATTCCTACATTTCTTACCTGGTAATAGTATCAGGGCCTCAGATTTCTTCTATCATTTGCTTCTGATGAATGATCATGATGGTCTATGTTAAAAAAAAGTAAGATTAAGCATTGCTGATCTTCAGTTACGTTTCTGTGTAAAAAAACGAAGCCTGTGAAAGATGACTTCCTGTTCTCACAGAGTGTGCTCCGCTCTCCAAGCTGGTATGGAGTTTACATGTTAGTATGTGATTTCAGTTCTGTGAAATGTTTTGGAGTCATCCCAATTAAACCTCGATAGTTCACCTGTTGTCCTTCTGTGAGGACCCATTGCCGCCTGATAGCCCTTCTCTGCCTGTTCCAGTCACATGGACAGTCGGACCACCACCATCCTCTCTTGCGTGCCTGTGACCCTGCTGAAGATGTTTGCGTTTCCTTTGTATTTTGCCATTGGGGCATGGGTGGGATGTCTGCTGGCTCTGTTGTGTTTATTCACCAATTTGTACATTATTTGTTGTCCTTTACTACTGTAAACAGTAAACATAGTTTGGTATTCTATTAAAAGAAAAGAAACATAGTCTTATTACAGAGTAAGTACATATAAAGCAGTAAGATTAATATGATTAATACATTAACATGATTTTCACAATTTCTCTTTAAGCTTTGTATTAACAACTCGATGCAATAAATATTAATATTTCTAATATCCATAATGTATCACTGTACTTTTCACTAGCATATATTCTAGATTATATTTTTTTCCAGATTATATTTTTTTAAATTTGCAATTTAATGTCATATAGTAGTTTGTACTTTAAGCTAATGATGATTTATATTTAACTTTTTTCAACCATTATATATAAAAATGCCATTGTTACTTATTAGATGCTGGTAACTAATTATGCTGTAACATTAAATTATAGATTCAGGTAATACTAAACTCAATGGAAATTGTAGCTATAGTACGAAAATATTATAAGTGCTAAATTGTTGACCAAATTATGTCTGGGAAGTGAATGTGTTCCTGACTTTTGAAATTGGGTTATGTTGAAAGTGAACTTTGTTCTTACTCTGCTATTTCTATAATGACTGGCATTTTTATGTGTTAAATAATTTTTCACATAGTATTTCTTTTATAATATTTTGTTTTGCTTTTTTTATATATACCCAACATTTCCATAAATAATCATATACTAAAAGTTTGCTATTAAGTTTTCCAGTATGGATTATAGAATTTCAGTCTCTAATAAGAGACTAATATCTCTTGTGACCAAACATACATTTTAGAAAGTGTTGAGTATATGTAATCTTTGGACATAAATATATGACTAATTGCCTTAAAGTTGACCAAATATTTATTTCATTTATCATAATATCCCACTCAATTTCTCAGGTCTCCTAAGGGCTAAAGAATATCTAATAACAAATTAATTATTTTTCTAATTATAATTTTATATGAATATTATCATTATTTAATTGGAGCAATATCTACAGCCTCTGAAAAATTATCAGTTTCTGAGACTATTATCTGAGAGTGATGTTGCTTGTAAATGCTAGACATTTGTTATTTACATATGCTTGTAGAATTTAAATCTTTTATATAATTTTAAAAAGATAAAGTTTTACAAAGTGTATTTATTTATTTATTTATTTATTTATTTAGTGGGGAGAGGGGAGGTAATTAGGTTTATTTATTTATTTATCTCTTAAAGGATGTACTGGGAATTGAACCCAGGACCTCGTGCATGCTAAGTGTGTGCTATACCACTGAGCTATACCCTCCCCGCTACAAATTGTATTTAAAAGAATTTTTGGCTATACTAATATGTGGTAATAATGTTTTTCAAATTAAGAAATTATTTTATTGGGATAGCAGAAATACTAAGTTTCAATAGTGTTAAGAAGTTTTTTTTTTCATTAAGGTGTATTCATTAAGGAGTAAATAAGGTAGAAATAAATAACATAATATAGAAAAGGAATCATGTTAAAGATGTAAATATATGCTACTTTTAATGTGCCTACTGTGTAAGATATTGGGCTGAGAGTTTGTTGAGTACACTATGAAAAAACATACCTTACTATTCCCTACAGCTTCTTCTGAATTTCTGTTTTCAAATTGATTGTTGAATAATAGGATTATTACTGTCTCTTGTCCAAAGAAATTTCCTTCCTGGAGGATAACATTTACTTAAAAGTCAAGTAAATTTCTGTTTATTTGTAAGTCAGTGATCAATGGAAAATTTTCATACATGAGTATATAAAATTCCATGTTATTCAACTGAATAATAGAAAGTTTCACATACTTTTTCCTGTTTGGTTCTTCATATTATAAAGAAGAATGCTTTCTAAATACTTTTAAATCTTAAAAATTTAACCAAGCTGACAAAAGAACTTTCAAATGTTGCTGTCTAATGAACAAATTATGTCGTTCACTTCAATCACTGTTAAATCGTCTACCTAGCTCTGCAGTATTACTTCTTACCTTGGGAGAAATATTTTAAAGTACAGTTAATTTATTTTGGAAGAAAATATGTAAAATAAAACTTAAATTCTTTTAAAGGCAAAGGAATAAAAATCATACTATTCAGATATATTTTCCATGCACAAAAGCTATTTTTGCCTACAATTTCCTAAGTAAAACTAACAATTCTACATCACCTTGGAGAGGGAAGGAAAGGTTAAATAGCAAAGCAGTGATCTTTATCTAAGGCTCATGCATGTTATTGACTATGGCAGTTTCCTCTACTTGCTGTCATAACAAAAGAAAATTGTAAATTGGAACACTATTCTGGGAAACTTGCTACTGAAACAAAGTAATTTTTCTAAACTCTTTCTAAATTGAGTACATTTTAATTTTAAAATAAAACTCTGTTAGTTTCTACAATTTCTTTATCCCCCTAGGAGAACCCTTAATGAGTTTCTGTCATAGCTTATTTTTGCTTTCATGTTAGTATAAATTAACACTTCATTAAAAAGTATTCATTTATTTAAAACAATGTTTCCCTTGATGGAAATGGAGGAGTAAGCATTAACAACTATAATTAAGAGCAAATAATGGAAAGGGCTGGTGAAGCTTTAGAATATGTTACTTGGTGCTCCAGTTTGTTTATTTTTTATCCGAGATAATGGCAATAGAGCTGATACTGCAATCAATAACCTCCACACATGCACTAAAAGAATAAGATCATTTTACATTTCATATACATTTTTAATTTAAAAAAAACTTGAAGTGTAGTTAGTTTACAATGTGTTAGTTTCTGGTGTACAGCATAATGCTCCAGCCATACATATACATACATATGTTTGTTTTCATATTTTTTCATTAAAGATCTTTACAAGATATTGAATATAGTTCCCTGTGCTATATGGGAGAAATTTTTTAATCTATTTTTATATATAGTGGTTAATATCTACTATAAATTTCAAATTTCAAATTTATCCCTTCCCGCCCACTTTCCCATGGTAACCATAAGATTGTTTACTATGTCTGTGTGTTCTGTTTCTGTTTTGTAGATGAGTTGATTAGTGTCTTTTTTTGCTTTTTTTAGATTCCACACATGATAACATATGGTATTTTCCTTTCTCTTTCTTGCTTACTTCACTTAGAATGTCAATCATTTTTAATGCCCACAAAACTGCATTCTGGCAAAAAGAAAGAAATTTCATTTTACCACATGATTATGACTACGGAGTTTATGATAATGATATCCACAATAACTTTGGAAACAGATTGCTTATATTCATATTTTATGGAATAGTTTTCTTTTTGACAGTTTTAAAATGTTTTAGTCATAATGAATGAGTTGATCATCTAGTATATACATTTCTATGTTCTTATCTAGTTGTTATCTATTAAATAGTATGTTCATGTATATATTTCTATTAATAAAACCAATGTACATATGTCAAATATTTAGAACTTTGTTGGATAGAATGAATTTCTTAAAAGTGCTTTGAGCTGGGTTGCTAAGGAAACAGACAATGAGATAGAAATTAGCCTCCAGGAGATTTATTAGATGTATTTATCTCTGAAAGAGAGCATAAAGAAGCAGGACTGAGTCGAGCTGTGGTGCATGCTCAGTGCTAATGTGACTAGCCCAATGGGGAGTTTTCTTCAGACTTATTCCAGCTTGATGAGGGGACCAGGTCTTTATACCCTACGTCGATTAGTTATTGAAGGCAGGCCGCCCAATAAAAGAGATATGATGTAGTTCTGATCATGCCAAGAAATCCAAGAGTGACTTGACAGCTGACAGCAATTTTCTAGCCATACTCTCAGTACCTGGATTAGGAGGACATCACAGCTTCCTCCACTTTCCACCTTTCATACTACTCAGATCTCTTCTTCACATGGTGTCCTAGAGCAGCTCCTTCAGCATTCTGATGGCCCATTTCTGGAGTGGAACTCAAGGAAGCATATTAGATGCTGAACTTGACACTGGCATTGCAGCTGATCTCAGCACTGAGTTAATACTCATAGTTTCCTTTCTGCACAGTTTCATTTAGATTCCCCTTATGCTCATCCAGAACTTTTGATAGTCTTGCTGGCATACCTGATGGCATCACCTAGACCCTCCTTTCTGGGAGAGCTGAGCCTTAAGTCACATGATCTTAGCTCAGTGTTGCAAGATTTATCCATTAAGCACCAAAATTAGTCAAGAAACTGCCAAGAAGCACCAAAATGGCCTGCCTAGCTCTCAAATGCCTTCTAACCCACCTGTCTACCTCATCTTGACAATCAGGTTGAATTTTACTGGACAGAATGATGAGTGACCTTTTTGACTGCTGGAGTGTCAGCACAAAATCCACAAATTGTCTAGATAACAGCAGTATTTATGGTTAAGTGAGACTCTTGCTCTATGTTTTGTATGAAGTGTTTCTAGAATGTAAACCTCCAAATATAAAAAAAAAAACAAAAACAAACAAGAATTGAAGGGACATGAAGGACACATTTTCCGAATTAGTTGCTCAATTCCCTAACTCAGAATCAAGCTTTTCTCTTGGTAGCCCATGATTCTCGCTACCCCAGGGGGAGAAATTCTGAAAGGATCTTTCCATTGGTTAATAGCCAAAGCTATTGTTAAATGTGTAACACAACTTAATTTTTTTCCTTATGCCAAATCCTGCTTCCTTACTGCCACTCTCACCTATACTGCCCCCAAGGTCACTTCCCAGGATGATGGTAAGTGGGATGACTCTTGCTTCTAGCCCCTGGATTTTATTTTCTTCCTATTGGAACACATCACCATATATGGGTCTTTGATAGGTTGGATGCTGAAAGTGGCATCCTACCCTTCTCAAAAATAGCCGTTGAGCCAGGGCTTTAGCTGTGCATGCGACTGGTTGCTCCATTTCTCTATCAGTCCTGTAGATTCTGGATAATGTTGTTTTGAAAGAACCAATAGAAACGTGGTTTTGGACTCTTTCCTGCAACTTCATTGCATGAAGTGTACCCATTGGTCTGAGATGTTATGTGAAATCTTGTGCAGGTGACTCAAACATTCTGTGTCTTTAGAGAGTTGTGCTTCCTTTTGCTGAAGGTAGGGAAGTAATCCATATTTTGGATTATGTGTCCATCCCTATAAAAACAAACTGCTACCCTTATCTAGGGTAGAAGAGATTCAAGATAGTCAATTTTTTTTTACCAAGTCTCCAAATGCTCCCCTCAAAGGTTGGAGGCTCATTGTTTGTTCTGGTCATTTGCAAGCTGAACATCCTTGGTAACAGCTTTACCAAGCTTGATAAATGTGAGTTCATGTTGTTATGCATGTACATATGCATGTCATTGCATAGCTGCCATTCGTCCCCCCAAAATTACTTTACTTTTGTGCTTGCTGTGCTAACTGTAGGATATTCAGTAGCAGAAGTTGGCTACCATAAACTGAACAATGTATTTTGTCTGGTTCTTTAGTTCTCTTTCACAGTGGATGCCCTCTTTGGGGTATTAAGATGTAACAGGAGAATATTTAAGCCTTGTGGCCATCCCCTATGTCTACAGAAAAAAATGGAAGTATAGTTTTTCTTCATTTGTAAAATGGAAACATAACATTTACATCCAACTTTTAATGAATGTAAGTTTTCATATATAAAGTAGACTGTATTTTGGACACTTTTATCACATCTTATGGAACCTCATTAATAATAAATTGGAGTACTTTGATTACAATTATATAGAAATGATAAAGATGTGTATATTAAGAAATTGTATATATACTTCAAAAATTCACAAAATAAATAACTAAGACATACTTATTATAAATGTCTTGAAGGTGGCATCACTTCAGAAAAATATAAGGAGCAAATTTTAAGAAAGACCACAGTTAAATGACTGTAAAGGGTTATTGCAGTCATCAAAAAGGAGACAGAGACATCAGCAAACAATCTGCATATTACTCTTAGGCAGGTATATAGGAATGGGCACTGGACAAGGGGTATACAAAGGGGAGAGAACAACCTGGCAGATAAAAGGTAAGCCTGCCCTCAGAATAAGGAGCTACAAAGAGCTTTACTTTCTGTAAATCAGTGCCAACCAAGAAACCAGTTAGAACCAGACAGCTGTAACTGCACAGTAGAGAGAAGGACCCGACTTGACATGACCCAATGCTCTTTATAATATAATTAACACTGAAGTTTAGCCACCACCCCCGCTCCCTGGGCTTTTCTGTATGCACTGTGGGAAAGGACATGAACAATAAAAAAAAAGGATCTTTAAGTTACACATGCCACTTAAATGATGCCAAATTAGCTTAAGACAGCCCCTAGGCAATCACACAAAAGAAACAGGGACTGTGAGAATTGCTGCTTTTCCTCTCTTGGATCATTCCGCCTTCAACTCTCAAAGGTATGCTTTTGCTTTACTAATAACATCTTAAATGACACAACACTTTCTTCACCTGTCTGAATTCTTCTCTTTCGGGCAAGACAAGAACCAAGGTTTTTTTTTTTCCCTCCTTGCAGTAACATTGCTACCATAAATTATATGTCTCAAAGTCTTATTAATCATCCCTTCAAGAGCAGTTCATATATGTGCTGCTCAAAGTTAAAGACTAGTTAGTACCTTGCTCCAAAAGGATCTGATTAGTGCATTGTCTGAAATAAAATCATACAAGCTACATAAACTATTTAAAATCAAGACACAATGAATCCTCTTATGGTGGAAAAAATATCTGCTTCAAAATATCAATTTCTAGAAACCACGGAAGAAAACTGTTTAATCAGTTGATTTAGCAAAACTCTAAAGTCTAAGCAACCACATCAGGCAATATATCAAAACAAAATGATCTAACAGTTTGATACATGTGTTTATATCTGTGTATATGCATGTATCTGTATGTAAACAGATACTTATACATATGCATATATATAAAGGTGCAAACACACATTCATGTGTATATATACATATATCTATGCATATTCATAGATATATTTGATAACCTGAGATGTCTGGGTGATTTAAAGCATAATGATTTCTTTATGTTTTTGTTTTTTGACTTAGTTTTGTCTTGGTATCAAAAAGAGAAAGAAAATGTATTTCAATGTGGTGCTTTGGTTTTATAAAATATAATCCATGTCTCTATTTTATAAAATGAATTTTACTCCATTAATATGCTCCTTTATTTCCTACAATTTTGAGTAGCTTTAACAATTACTATTTGTGATTTAAAACCACTTTTTGTAAAACAGTCTATTTCAACAATGAGTTGCATGTTTCAAATTGTTTTCTACTGCACTCATAGATAACTGTAACCACTTGGCTTTCCTCTGTTGACAAATTCACTTAGTGATTGTCACAAGAACTATCTGAAAAAAGTCTCTTGTCCCTCTTGCTCTATATCTGGTAAAAATCTAAGAGAATTCTTACACCACTCTTCTATGCTCTAAGTCAAAAAAAAAAGATTTCAGTTCATGTAAATAATATACTATTTATACAAACAGACATTTCAAGCATCAAAAACCACTTCTCAAATTACTGTGAATTATATCACAAAAATCAATATTACCTCAATTCCTGAAGTTTTAATTTTAATTTTTAACATTTTCCTTAAGATTAGAAAAATTCTAAACAGATTTTCTAAAACAAAACCAAAACTTTTAACTATGTAGGAGAATGTGAATGTTTACATTGTTTTATAAAGAAAAAAATGTATACCTTTGCTTTGGTAACTTAAAAGTAATATTTTAGGTGTTTCTTGTAGAAAGAACTGAATCTTTTGCATAGAGGGAAATATATCACTTTGTCTCCAGGAGTTGACACCTGGACCATTTTCTTTAGGAAGAATAAAACTTCTCTATTTGTCTGTAAGGGAGAATTATTTTTCCTTAATGATATGATTTCAGTTAAACTGAGCAATCCACTATTTTGGGACTGACTACATTTGCCATCACAGACTACTAGGAACAAATTAAGTGAAAATGATTTATGTATCAGGATATGAATAAGTGTGACTATAGAATATGTGGAATATAGTGAAACTGAAAGATGAAAGAATGATCTAAGAGAAAGTCTTCTTTAAAAGATATGTTAAGCAATCTGGCCAAAAGAGAACCCATTTCAAAAGTCATGAGTCAGAGCACAGGAGTTGTGGTGACTCAAGAACCCTACTCTTGGAGTGAAAAAAAAAATCATCTCTTCTCAAGGCTTGTATTAGTAAATTTTCTTGTCTCCATATACAAATAGTCATCACTGACTCATATATTATATAATTCACAGTTCATCACTATCTGCTTATAATATGAAAACCCACATCTAAATCATCTCTCGAGGACAACATAGAAACCAAAGGGGAACTTGCCATTCCCCACAGTGGTGAAAACATTTTGTACATGTAGCTAGGCTGAGCTAAGTACAGAGGTAAAGCAAGAAGAGAGAAAAACTTTAAAAGAGTTGTTGAGAAACACAAGTACCTATAAACACTTTAAATCAAGCCATACGTAGAATAAGCATTGCATGTCGATCTCTACACAAGGATTTTAAAGTTTTGTGGGTAATCTCTACAGCATTTTTTATCTACTTTATTTTCTCCCTGTATCTAATGATCTTTAGTTCTCAATTGTTACCAATATTTACTAATTTAAATCGATGAAGTTTAAATCAATAAATATTAGGTATCACTTCTCTAATTTATTTTCTCTATATACATATTTCTAAATTCGCAACAATAAGGTTTCAATTTATTTTCCAAAACGGAGTATTTAAGTTGTATTTGGGGTTAAATAGACTTTTGTGTGTTTGCCTGCAGTCTAACCAATAGTTGTGATGTTTACAGTTTGTCTTCTAACTACGTCCGTCAGTTCTGAGGAGTAGTGACTTTGACTGTTGAAGTGAACCCTTGACAAGATGGACAGCATCCTCATGCTTTGGGTTTTTATAAAAGCTGGTAGTCCTTCAACTTACTCAGTAAAAATAGGTCAGAACAGTACACTATATATGACACGTTTTGTTTCCAAATTCAAAATATCCCAACAATATTGTTCTTCTCTTTTAGTGGAAGAGGATGAATGGAGCTACAACCTGTGTTTCACGTTGGAAGGACTATGCTGACATCACTCCCCTACACATGCAATGACTCCTGGAAACTTCACTCAGGAGGCAGACTCCTGAATTTTCATGAGACTCATCATTAAGCTTCCAGGAAACATGAATCTTCAAGTCAGTCAAGTCTCCAGCTTCTTTCTTCCCACCAGGTCTTGGTGTTATAAATGTCATGGACCCATATGCTATGTTATGGGGTAGTGAAGTGATCAGGGTCCCTGTGGGTTATTAGAACTTTTAACAGGAGAGTTGATGTAATAGAGATGGTAGGAAAATGACTGCATACTGCTGTTTCCTGATAGATTGAATCAAATTGCATCTGGTGTTTTCTCTTAGAGAATGAGAAAAAGCCTTTAGCAGATGGATAGTTTCATACCAGGGGATGCATTAATTTTCTCTGCTATCATTTTTCAAGACACATCTGTCTCCTGTGCAGACCAATAAGATGGGTTAAATGTGCATATGCTATCTACACCTTTTAAGTGTTGAATAAAAACACTTATTTATGCAGTTCACTCAGTAATGCAGTAGGTTTGGTTCTAGAAGTTAACACTTGTACCATCCTGCAATATTTACTCTTACTTTTAAGGTCAAGGAACCACGGTGGTATTTCTGTTAACTGCTGAGTATGTCTATTTGCATATACTCAGGATCTGGGTAGGTACTCATTGGCTGGATTGATGAACCTAGAAAATCTGTGAGAAGACTGATTCAGTTTAAAATCCACTTTGACTGGGAGATCACTTCTGGATCACAATGGATTACTAGTAGCTCAGAAACAGTCTCTAGTAACCAGTAAGATAACTGGAAATGTTCATCCTCTGAATGAATATTTATAGAGGGAAATGGCCGAGATTTTTTTTTTTTTTTGGATAGAGGGATAAGATAAAGGCTTACAACACATAATTAGGATGTTAACACATGATCTTTGCTTCAAGCTTAAATCCCTGCTTGCTCTTCCTCTTTCAAGCAAGTGACACTGCCTTTTTGAACTTAACCAGGTCTGGGAATTGGATGAAAGTTCATTAACTCTCCATCGTGATGATTCATGTCTTTTCTACTTTCAATTTGACATAGATTCATATTTTGATTATGCAAAAAAGTGTGGTCTTGGATGGTCTTTTCTTTCTGTCCTTGGAACAGCATTTAGTCACCACCAATATTCCAGTGTGAAAACCATCCCAGTTATACCCTTGCCTATTATGGTAAGCATGTCCACATTTCCTTTAGATGTTACTGGATGTTTCTTTGCTGATGAAATTCTAGGATTCAATAACACCAACTGACTAACTTTAAGCATCTCCCATATTTCTTCCAGTTCTTCAGAGAACAATCAGAGCAGTGTTTAAAATGATATTGTTCATATATATATGTATATATATATATATATGATATATTCCTCAATATATAATCATGCCCACTACTGCATAATTATTCCACATTTATTGCATAATTGTGGAATAGTAGCATAAGTCACACAATGAATTTTTGTAATATTTATATCTTCTTAAGTTTTGGAATTCCTTCTATTTTTATCATAATAAGGAACTGCACAATGTCAGCAAAGACTACATTTGATTCTCATTTCAACCTACTAACCAAGTAAAGTTGAAACCATTCTCAGATACACAAACCAGGATATATAATCCATAATCTCTGATCATTTTTCTCAACTCTCATTTCTATAAGGATGCTCAATCTAATATTGTACTTCTTTTCAGAGAGTTTCATGTCATTATTATATGCTTAGAATCTTGTGCTATTTACTATGTAATTTTTTTTCCTTATGATAGTAATTTGCTTACCAAGTTGCAGTTTGAAGTTTGGAGGCAATAAGAAATGATGGAATTGGGAGATAAGGAGAACTGGTTTCCCTTGGATAGGAAGCTTTGACCTTAAGTGAGGTTATTATGAGATAAGAAAGAACAGCCTTTAAAAACAGGGACAGAGAGGCATCTTACTTTGACAAAGCAGATCCAGAGGCTTTGAGAGGATTGTGATATTCAGTGTTATTTAATTCTTTCCAAATGTACTGTTGCACATCACAGGGTCCAACGCTTTACTGGCTAACTTTCAGATGAGTGACCCGGTGAAGCTGGGCAATGAAAAAAAGTTAACAACCTGAAGGATAAGTTTCATTTTCACTATAAGGCTTTATCACAGCAGCTGTTATATCTGCCAAAGCCCTTGCCTTCAACAAGAACTTCATTTTCACTGCTAAGCATAATGACTAAATTGTTTTTTCACTGAGGCATAGGAATAGCCAATATCCTATAGTCAAAGTGAATTTGTGCTTCAGTCTCTTCCACTCTAGCTGTTTAAAATATGAAACCCAGATTTCCACGATGCAGAGTGTTGTTAAAAAAAAATCCCTGGCATGGTTTTCTATCTGTCAGAATAAAGGTGTGGACAAAACCCACTTCAGCTAGCATCAGAATGGGAGATTTATCATATAGTGTTAAAATAGTTCAGTGGCTCTTTCCAGTGTTTGAAGAAACTTACTCTAGACTAAGCTTCCGACTTCTAAAGCCTCAGTACTGAAATGGGTTTTCTTTAGAAATTCCTCCCTGTCACTTTTAGAAACTAAAATTAAGAATCAGCCTACAAAATTAGGAGATTCCACCATCGAGATCAGTTCCAGACCTGTGGCCTTTCTGCTAAAATCAGAAATTTTTCTGCTGATTTGGAAAAGCTCCAAGAAACGTTACCACCTCTAGCACAATCTACAAACCCTAGTACTATCTCTTCCTCCTCATTTGTCACAGTTCCAAATTTAAGTTGACTATGAGTGCATCTTATTGAAGAATTCTTACAAGATTCTCTAACAGAATCAGGAATACACAGATTTTAGTGTTTCATAGTTTTCATATTAGGAGATGCTACTGAATGTTTGCTTAATGGAAGTATCATCAATATTGGCCATATTTTAAAAATCTCTCACTTAATGATAACATCTCTTGAATTCTCATTATTATACATTCACACTTCTTCTTTCTTTTAAATTATTGACCATAATTTTCCTGGATTTTCTGTGTGGAAGTGAGAGTAAAGCATGTGCTCAATTCCTTGTACACTTGCAAGACCATTCCCAAATGGAAAGGCTTTCCCAAAATTCGTGACCTTAAATTTCTGAAAGATTTTTCTGAGCACATTTTATTTGTAATATGTGCCTTAGTTCTTACACTGAATGCCCTAGAACTTGTGCTGCCCTATAAGCACTTTGGGGAAAGAATTATGCCAAATTTCAATATGTCAAGCTGTGATTAATCAACTTTGTTCCCCAAAAGATTAAATTACTACTGCAAAAGGTCAATAAATGCTAATGATTGTTATCTGGCCTTAGAGCTATGAACAGACTTCTTAAAAAATGACTTTATATAAAAAAGGAAAGTTATATTGGAGTAAGTGATTGGAAAAGTCAACTGAATTTGTTACTTTTGTTGTCAAAAATTCTATTTATGACTCAACAGACAATTAGTGTCTGCTCTCCATAGGATATTGTACTGAAAAGGGAATAAATATTGGTCTCCATTCTCATGGAAACAGAATGGAAAGGAAATATAGCTGCATTCTTTTGTCCAACAATACTTACTAAATACCTAGCATGTGGCTGGTATTTGTAAAGATACTGCGGGATATGTGTAAAGGAGACTGGAGATGTGTATGGAATTTAAATACAATGGACTTTACATACATTTTGCTTTTATTCTTCATCTACGTTATGTTATTTAAATCAACGGAAAGTCTTTATCACTTTAAAAAAGAAGAGACAAAAACTCAAAAAAATTACTACAGTTCCAAAGTCACACAGAAACCATGTGTTATCCCAAAATCCAAGTATTTTACAAAGCACTACATTGCTTGCAATCTACAAGGACAGACAGAAATGTGAACAGCTGGTTTTCCTACATTGGACAGAATGATTAGCACTGCAGTGAAAATGTCTTCTCAGTAGACATGCAAATATTTTGAATGGCTAGAGAAGAGAGTGATTTAATTTGAATGGAAAGATAAAAGAATTCATGAAAGCAAGTGGTGATTATAAAATTATTGGATCATGTTCAACAAGTCGAGATTTACAGAAAACCAGGTGCAGAATTCAGTCCATAACAGTAGGTGAAGCACGTGACATGACATCACTGGAAAGATTTATTGGGAGAAAGCTTGAAGCAGAAAATCTGGCTAAAAGCTTATTAATAGTCATGTGAAGGGTGATTAGGGGAAGTAGGGCAGCAATAAACCTGCACTAAAATAAAAATTTCAGGAGAAACTAAAGTTCAACCCAGCCAAATTTGGAGTCTAATTGAATATTATGTGTAAACAAAAAATAACACAAAAGCTATTTCTGCTATTTTTAATTCAGAAGACAAGATATTCTGATGTTACTCGAGAGATGAGAATGTAAGATCTGGAGAAGGATTAGAGAAAAAAGACAATTTGGGACATTATAATTTCCTTACAGAGTTGGAGATATTAGAGAAACAGGCTAAAATTGATTAAAGTTCAGGAGGTCAGAAATAAACTGTACACTGAGATGCCAGTCAGATAGGGAAATAATTATAGAGGTGAGAACAAAAACAATCATATTATATAGAGCATTTTAAAAAGGTGCTAAGAACAGAATTTTACAAAAATTCCTATGTTTAAGTGTCAAGTATGCAGAAGACTGATTTAGGAAAATATGATTATTAAACAAGGAAGGGCAGAAGTATAGTACTCAGGAGCAAAATGTAAGGATTTTAAGAAGAAGAGCAATTATTTTTCTCAAAAGGATAAATAGTATGAAAACAAGTGAATTTGAATTTCTTAAGTTAGAAATTACAGTACATGCATTGGGGTATTAAAGTAGTCTTTTCAAAGTGTATTCATTAGATTATAAGACCCATAAGATGTTATACACACATTAAAAAGAAAAATGTATATCTATATTCAAATTGGTTTAAGGAAAGTTATAACCTACATAATTTGCCTGGTGATTCTGAACATGCATCAACACATAAAAGGCTTTTTTAGAAGCCCTGAGATGCAGAAACCTTAAGAAATTTGCCTTTAAATACAATGTCTCAAAATTCATATGGTAACAAACTCCTTTTCTCTTTTATGTATAACCTGTTAATCATTCACAAACTGTTCCATTGGTGAGTAAATAAAAAGTGAGAAAGAACAAAATTCTAAGCATAATGCCTTTTTTAATCATATGTGTCAGTGAAAAGCAGAGAACAAGGGAATGTTAGTATCTGAGACAGGAAAGTTTACTAGAAGGAGAAAGTATGTAATGTGAACTTCATAAGGAGTATTTTTCCATAAGCCTCATAAACGGGTAATCTTGATTAAAAGACATTTATAGAGGATTCCATATTTTCTGGTTCCACTAAGAGGTGTGCTTGACTGGCTTTCTACATATGTCCAATTTACTCAATGTCTAATTTAAGGTTTAAAAGAAATACTACTTTTATTAGTGGAAGAGTTGAAATATAGAATTTAATATGAAGAAAATTATATAGATAGAGATTACTTTTATTTTTTTCAGAACACTAGTATATATTATTTTCATTATATAGAATAATGGAGACGTGAGTTTCAAGTGATCAAAAGCATAACTAAAAAGAAGTAGATTTACTGTGGGTCCAAATGACTTAAAATCTTTGTTATATCTTAAAATCACAGGAGACCCTAGCCCTAGACCTATGTAGTGTTGACTCGAGTTTATGAAAAGAAAAGTTGAAAAAGTGAATTTTAATTTTAGTATTTGCCCATTATGTATGATGTCATTTCTACCCTTCCAATTGCTTAGGTCAAAAACATTGGCGTCAGCCTTGACTTTTCAATTCTTTTTCCACAAACAGGATCCAAACTATTAAGAAATCATATTGGTTCCTCCAATCTTCACCACTCCACAGCTTACAACTTGTGGGGCATGGCTCTCATCCCTTACCTGGACCACTGTTCCAGCCTCCAAATTGCTATCTCCACATTTCGCTTGCTGCCCTATAATCTATTTTCAAGGCTATAGCCAAGATGATCTTTTGAAATGTAAGCCTTGAGCTAAAAATTACTGGCATTAATTTCCCATTTTACTATGAATAAAAGAATGAGTCCTTATAGTATTTTATTTTTTACAATGGTCCACAATGCTCTACCTCTGTGGATTCACAAGCGAAGGTCATTTTTCCCCCAGGTGACGTTTACCCATGTCTGGAGACAAGTTTGATTATCACTCCACTAGTAGAGGGCTCTGCTAACACCTAGTGGGTAGAGTCCAAGAAAGTGCTAAATATCTTACAATGCACAGGACATATGCTCTGCAACAAAGAGTTATCCAGACCAATAGTATGGAAGTGGAAAAATCCTACCCAAATTATATGAATCCCACTGTGTTTCAGATTTCATCTCCCACTAATCTTTCTTTTTCACCATATTATTAAATTTATTTTTCCCAGATTTATTGAGATATAATTGACATATAACTTTGTGTAAGTTTAAGGTGTACAACACAGGGATTTGATATATCTATAAACTGCAAAATAATTACTGCTATAAGCTTAACTAATACCTTCATAACATCACATGATTACTATTTCTTTTTTGTGGTGAGAACACTTAAATTCAATTCAGGACTATTCAGAACTTTAAACCAGTTTTTGTCTGCCTGGAACCTTTACCACTCAGACACACATGTGTCCAGCTCCATCATCTTCCAAATGTTTGGTCAAATGCCAGTGAAGTATTGCCAATACGCCTTTCCTGTTCTACTTGTTGATCTTTTTCATAGCCCTTAACATCTTCTAGCTTACCATATACTTAACATATAGTCATCGTGCTTCTTGTTAAATTGTCTTCTACCAAAATATGAGCTCCCTGAAGAGAATTATCTATGTTTGTTTTGCACACTCGTTTATCCCAAATATATGTCACAGACTAGGTACTCAATACTTTCTTGTTAACTTAGGCAATTTAGTCTTCAAGGCATTTACTTTATTTCCAAGGAAATTTATACTACATTTTGAATAAGTTTATATTTAAAAGGTGGTAATTTTATCTTTCATCAGGGTTGGCACGATCTGTGACTAACATATTCTTGTGTTTGCTTTTATTTCAGTTGATCTTAAATAAATAGAATGCTGATTATTCCTTCAGCAAAAATAGGTTTACATCAGGATCAGCAAAGAATTTCAATTTGGGGTCTGCAACCCTGGTGTGCCAGGAACAAGTCCTCACAAAGCAAGGGAAGGAGAACTCTTGTATAGAAGGGAAAGGAAGTTGGGAGGACTACAGTAAACAAAGTTCATTGGACAAATTGAGAGTTTGAAGTATGGTGGCTTTGGCTGAGTTGTGACAGTCTCTCATTAGCTGAGCTCTTGCTAGGCAAGAAGAGGAAGTCTTTCTTCTTCCTGTTGGGCTCTGCTATCATTGTAGGACATGAGAGCTCCTTCTGGACTCCAGACTATTTTAATTGAGGTTTTTGTTTATTAACTTTTATGCTTCTCCCTGCAGACAGATACATTTCCTAGAGAAGACATTATAGGCTTACTTTTTTGTTTTTTGTTTATTGTTTTTTGTTTTCTATTATTGAGGTGGGGGAGGGAAATACAGGAGGTTAGAAAGGGGAAAAGTTAATTTTTCAAGGGCAAACAAAAAAGATCAGAACCCCTTCTCAGCCGTTATTTAGTGATTTTATACCTTTTCAAAAACTTAGTGTCCTAAAACAATTGCCCAAAATGTTTCAATTTACATATTTATATCTCAGTAAAACATTGTGATGTAGGTCATTACTAATATAGCAGGAGACAAGGCATTGGGATATTGGAGACTGATCAGTTGCTAGGCTGTTCTTGTTAACATGCAGACTCCGGAGTGAAGATTACATTTGCATATTTCTTTTCTTGTCCAGGATGACACACATTTCTCTTTGCCTGCCTAATACTATTATCATGTTTGAACATTCTTGTCCTGGGAATTAATTTTCCATAGGTTTTTCTGTTTGCTCCATTTCTTCACTCTATCTTTGATTCTTTTAAAATGTGTGTTTTTACAATTCTGTCATTAACTAGTAAATTGTACAAAACAGCATTTTCTTTGATGTTTGTTTTACTTTTTTACTTTCGTTTTGACTCCTCAGAGAGGATGCGGTGAGGATTTGACACGGGATGCTGTGCTTTTTTTAATATTTATGATTTGCCCCGTTCCTGAGCTCCATTTCATAAGCATGTTTATTGCCCTAAACATTTAAAGCTTGGATTTTGTTTCTCAAACACTCTCTACTCTCATTTCTACTGTAAGCAAATAGAACTATATACATCACCAAACATATCCTCAAACATAATAGTATGAATCCCAACAATTACATGTATAGGGATATATTACATAAATATACAGGAAATGCATCAGAATGAGAAATATGAATATAAATGTAAGTTTAAAACGTGCCATTGAAGGTTTGTACTTGAATGAGAGACTTTTAAAGGAAAGAAAAATGGGAAAGAAAAAGTGAGAAATACAAAAATAAGAAATATGTGTTTAAAGGGAATAAACTGACAAACACAGGGTTAGAAGATGATTTAATGGACCTCTGGCTAACAGGGCAAAACAAGATCACTCTGCGGTGCATCCTCTCTGCTCCCAACACAATGATAATTAAAAAAAAAAAACAGTAAAAAGAAGTCATAGATTATCTGAAAAACAAGGTAATTACCTCCTTTGACCAGAAAATTAAAAAGAAGCTCAAAATAACACTTAGAGCACAGTGACCAGGCTGTTATGCTTTGGATTTTGAAGCTAGCAGTGATGGTCAGGATTTGGTTCTAATAAGTTCAGAAACAGTAAAAATCTTTCACTTCGACAGACTAGTCCACAGCACAGAAGTGGACAGAATAAAAAGCCTTTCTGTTTATAGATTTTAGACTAGATTGAAAGATCCCAACCTAAGTTAATAGTTTTGCAAGAAAAGATAAGAAACCATGATGGAATTGAAGAAGTCAGCATTTAGATTTTCCAAAGACTCCTCAGGAAAAAAAGCACAGGCCAAATACCAAGAACAATGCATTTAAAAATACATTTATGCTGGGGTGGGTATGGCTCAGAGGTAAAGTTCATGCTTAGCGTGTATGAGGTCCTGGGTTCAATTCAAGAACCTCCATTAAAAAAGTAAAATAAACAAAAATTAAGTATTAAAAATAAAAAATAATTTATGACAAACATACCATAATAATTATGAAACATCAAAGAGAAAGAGAAAATCTTAGAGACTACCAGAAGAGAGAAAACAATTACCTGCAAAAAAAAACTTCTGATAGAGAGCAGTCTTCTTAATACTAGTGGCACATTTTAGAAATTGTATAGTTGTTTCATCTATTTGTTGGAGAAAAATACCTATTCTGGTTCCCTCAGTCCCCAGGAATCCCTTCCTCTTTTAACTTCTTTAGCACTTAGGATATAGATTTTGTGAAAGGAAAATCAGAATGGAGTCAGCATTGCTAAAGGGGCTCTCTAAAATGGAGCTGAGAGTCCATTAAGGAAGTGTTTCAGCCTGGATGGAATCTGATCTTTTGATCTCATGAAGTCATTCAGCACATCTACTAGAAACTTGTGACACTTTATCTACTTATCGGACCCCTACTCTAAAACACCCTATAGTTCCTTAAGGACAAGTATTTCCTACCTTGTGTTAGAGTCAGTCATAATTCTCATTAGGCAACATTTTAACAACCTCTTGGTTTTCTGTCTTTATACGTCCCTGACTCTTTCCCTTCCCTGGAACATTCTCGGGTTTACGTAAATTTTTCATCTATGGAATTGCAGATTCCTGTATTTTTTGGTTGACAATTTATTTGTTTACTTAGTGAGTACTTTACACAAAATCCATTTCAACTATATGAAGACAACCATGATGTTGAATTTATAGTTTCATGAGGCATAACTTTTACTAATGAAAAGAGACTGGTATTTAGAAGTGAAACTTTAAGATATCAAGTAACATCTACCTGGCAATATGGGCTAACAGATCTGCTTTACTTTTGCTCATACTCTAATGATAGATGACAATTTGCATGGGTATTTTTCTCCTAAATCTGTGAAATGCCAAGGTCATACTATACTTTCTACATGTCATGGTACATACAAATGAACAGTATACTATATCTGAATTAAGCTGTAATTTAGCTATTTATGTAAAAATGATATTTGAGATGAAAAAAGTAAACATGGCATATTCTTGTTCTTTTGTTGTCTTCATAATTTGCTGGGCTCTCTCAGAAGTTAGTGCATTCCTTGGCTTTACAAGTCCAATTTACTGGGGATACAATGGGAGAAATTCATGAATCAGGTACTCTCGAAGTCTATAAGTTACTTATACTTGAAATATTTGCAGATTCAAAGTCTGATTTTTTGGGGGGCCAAAGAGAATATGAAATTGGTAGTAGAAGAAAGTCATCATAAATGTCAGCTATGGCCATGCTAGTTCCCGAATCAAGGACTTCATGGTTATAAGTAATTTATTCCTTATTTTGATATACATATATTTGTAAACATATTTTGCAAGTTTTTCTCCACTGTCTCAATCCCATGTCATCTAACGTGATGTATCTTAACAATAGTTAATTGCTTATTTCAATAAATACGTCACTGCAACTATTAAAGGGGTAATGAAAATCAGCAAGAAGAATTAACTTCTACAAAGATAAAGGAATGGTATATCTTCTTTTGAGAGTACACCTGTTTGGTTAGTATGTTTTCAATTGTGCAGAAAGTAGGAGCATGATCTTTTTATTGACTTACTTTGAATTTAAGCCTGGTTAAGTGGTATATATTAACGCCAAGTTGACAATAGATAAAACTTAGTGGATTGTGATACATCAATTTAGCTAAGGTAAGACTACCTTTCCCAAATGGGCAAAGAGCTGCAGGTTAGTTTCAGCCACAGGAAATATTTTGCATACAATTTTCTTGAAAGCAGTTAAGCAACTAAGAAGGAGCAGCCATATCCTTTTTATGCTTAAAACTGGGCATAGAGCACCAGATGTTACAGAGCATCCGTGCAGTGATGTCACTGATCTACTGCCTCACCAATTCTCAGCAACTCTACCTCCAGGTTTCTGATTTCTGGGCCAGCATTTTTAACCTGAAGGGCAGCTGTTGGTCCATAGTCCTATCAGTGTCTCCAGCTCCTCAGCTAAGTGAAAAAAGGGCGCTGGCTTCTCCTACACACTGTTACTTTGAAGGCGCATATAGAGTCAGAGAACAATACAAGTTCTAGTTTTCCCTCATGGTGGGTTCCTGCTTGTTTATACCCCTCCATACTTTCCACTTCACATGAAAGTGCTCTTCCTCCCCCTCTGTCAATTCCCTTCCTGATACTACAGAACCAGCACAGAACAGTATAATATGACCTGTTTAACTAGCTCTCATAATTGAGATCTAAATCCTTACAACAGATCTCCTAGTTTAAAATACTCTTAATAATTGTGCTTCTTTAATAAATGTATGAATACAGTTCTAGACATTCAAATGATGAAGTAGTTGCATTATACAATTAATAGAGTGTGTGTGTTAGTCAGTCTTACTCTTTGGTTGTTTTGCTGGATACATTCAGAAGCTGGTATGTTCTATGTTATTGGAATGATTCAAATGCTGATATATTGGAAATCCTATGAAAGAAATTGATCATTCATATGTCCTCAGAATGTGATCTGCAGATCACATGCACCTAGATCGTCTTTAATCTCTGATGTTTGATAGACAGCAGAATTTAGATCTGTTCCCCAGAGACTTGGATCACTAAATGTTTAAAATTTTGTTGTGTATTTTTGAAAAGCATTTCCTTATATTAGGGTAACCTCCACATGGATTAAATGCTTAGATTTTTTTAAAGTTATAAATGTACTAGAGGATATCACAAGTGACTTTATACTTGGAAAGGAAAATATTTCAACCTAAAAATCTAAGAAGTCTTTAAAAAGACAGATGAATTAATTTGATTATATAAAAATAATTTTTAAAAAACTAGCATAAAAGACAAAAAGTAAAACTAAATTATAAATTATATGGGAAGAAAATATATGTAGCTTATATTAAAAAGTATATGAGATCCTTTAGAATTCATAAGAAAGATCAACAATAATAGACAAATTGCAAAGCATATCAGTATTTAGTACTTATGAAAGGAAATAAAAATGTCCCTTGAATATATAAAAGTATATTCAACTCCACTCAGAAATGTAAATTAACATACAAGTGGTAAAAATTTTTAAATCTAACACTTTCCAAACACCCAAAATTTGAAAACTCACACCTTTGGTGAGTCTCCGAGGAAACAGACAGTACTATGAATTGATTGTGTAGGTGCAAATCCCTACCACTTAAGAGTGATCTGGTGATGTAAATCAAATTCCTGTTGCCACCAAGCTAGAAGCCCAAGCTACACAGGGTGACCATCTGAATGAGAACTGAAGGGCAACAATTAACAGCCCCATGTGAGCTTCCAAGCACAGCCAGGATCAACTGACGGTCCTGGCCATCGTCATCATTGAAGTGCCAGCTGATCTGGGTCCCCAGATGCTGCAGCCCCATCCAACGTCAAAAGGAAGGACCACCCAACTAATACCAGACAACTTACAGAATCCTGAGAGAGAATGAAATGGCTTGTGTTTTAAGTAAAAAAAAAACAATTCCTATTGACTGTGCAATCTGACCATTGAGAATTTTTCTTATGCATATATTTTTAACTTATAAAAATGACATTTGCATAAATGGGGATGTTTGCATATCAGAACTGGGGTCAGAGCAAAGAATTGGAAACAAAGTGCTCATTAGTAGAGCCCTAAATAAATAAGCTACAGTGTGATCATAAACTATAATGCTATGCCTCTGTAAAAATGATGAGGAAGCAGTCTGTCAACTATAATAGAAATGTATCTCATAGAGTAACTGTGTGGTTTCCTTTACTTACAGAACTACATGCTAGATCTCTGAGAAAGAACTACAAGACAGAGCTGTTAAATAAACTATGAAAAACCTGACAAACTTTTTTTTTTAAAAAAAACATAACCAGGATTTATTAAGAAAAAATAGCAGAATGTACAAAATTGTGTATATAAAATGCTGTATTTTGTGTAAGAAAGTGGGAGTAAGAGTTTATAATTATACTTTATTGAATTTGGATATAGATAATCAGTAAATATAAACAAGAAACGAAAAACAGTGATTAATTGCTGAGGGGGAGAATTCATGGAGGTTGGGGGTAGCTGGACATTTTATTGTACACTTTGAAATATTATTTTGATTTTTGTACCAAGTGAATATAACTTCTATGCAAAAATAAAACTGAAAAAAGAAAAAATAAATAATGAACGAATCATATGGTTCTGATGAACACTAAGATTTGAGAACCACTGACTTAATTCAATACATGTGTTTCTTGATTAAAAACATATACTCATTCACACACACATTATATATTCTCACTGCTTTATAATAGAAAAAGCACTTCTGTGGGAGCCCATGATTGGGTTAACAAATTATAACAGACCCCAGCCACTTGTCTCCTTAAAGAAAAACAAATGTGCTTAGTAACTGCCTTGCTTGCATACTTGAGGTTTTAGATAGCACTCTGCTCCTTGCAAAGCAACGACTCAGGCACTCGGCTATAAACGCTGGGTGTGCCTGCTGTTAGATCCTCAAAACAAGGAACTGGCTGGTCTGGTGGTCTGCTTTAACTATCTATAAGAATGTGTCTTGTTCCCCTCTTCCAATGACTTCTCTAAAGATAAACTGTAGGCCCCCAAAGAAATGAGTCTTGGGCTGGAATGGTAAACAAGTTATAAAAAGCTGCAGACTCAGAGGTGAGAAGGCTGGTTAGCCAGTGGCAGGTAAGATCCCCAGAGAGGGGCAACCTAAGACACGCACAGCCGCATGAGTCCAAGAAGAATATTGTTAAGCAGCTGTTTCTCATACATTCCGCCCTGATAAGCTGTAAGGCTCACAGATGCCAACAAGAACATGATTTACCAAAACATAAAGGGTCTTCTGACCTTGAGCCAGACTCTGCAAACTCGATCACCCTGTCTTTCCCTGAATTCCTGCATTCCATCACACAACTGTCAGTGATTTCTCCTTGGATTGTACACAACAAATGTGGGAGCATTTAAGAGGTTCGTAGAGTTGGCTCCCAACTCCCTCTCACTCTCTTGACTTTTTCCACAGTCTCGAGTATTTGTTAGCTCATTTAATCTACCCAGGCTTTATCACCAATAGCACACTGCCTTCTCTTTTACTCCTCATATAAATATGAATACTTAATTCTTACTCAAAAAGGAAGAGAAATGCTCTTCATGTCATCCATGACATTAGGTATTATTTTTCATTTATATAATACTTTGAGCTTTACAAAATTATGTAACATAATTGTTCTAATTTGATTAGTACTGCAACTTTATTTGCCCTTATTTCTTTTGGACATAGAAGATAATTAGTATTAGAGAATAAATCCACTCTGTCTAATACATTCTTCACCCAGATTTTTTTCTACCAACTTTTAGTTGTTTTTCTCCTAATGCAATTTAGAAACACACACCTGATACAATATCTGAAATAAAATACTTTATCAATGCCTATTTTTCTCCTTTATTTTCCTTTATAGATTTCATAACTACCTGATATCTTATTTTATTCTATTCTTTCTATTCTAGTCTTATTTTCATTATTATCAGTCTTCCTACCTAGAACATAAGCTCCATCAAAGCAAAGCCTTTATATGTTTAGTCAACTGCCTTACCATCATTTTTAGAAGCATGCCCGATGTGAGAATGAAACTCACTAAATATGCCTTATGAATACATGAATATCTCCACACTCAGTTTAAACATCATTCAAAATAAAGAAATATTAAACATATTTTCAGACCCTTACTGAAAGACCTATAAAAGCACTTACATCAAAGAAAATAAAAATGAGTCCAAGAGAATTCTGGGAGTTATAATAGACAATAAGGAGCAAATACATTGATAGACATAAAATAAATTTAATAAACTACTTAAAAATTTTGGTAGAAAGCTAACTTTATATTAAGTAAGGATAAGACTATGTAAAATTTAATTGATGTGGGATAAAAATTGGCAAACTTTAAAAATTTTAGAGAAATTGAAAATTCCATGTGCCTATTTAATAAGTATGGATAACTACTAAAAAAGGAAAGTATAGTCTACATTTTCCATGAAAGAATTGGAAAAATGGAAATACAGAAACCATATAAATTTAAGGGAATGAAGCAAAGAAAGAAAAACAAACAAAACATGTTATCTGAAAAGCACAGATTAAAATGGAAGAAATACTATAAAAATATTGAATCACTATGCTATACACTTGAAACTAACATAATATTATAAATTAGCCATACTTTGACAAAGAAATTAAGCAATTTTAAAAGAAACGAAGAAATACATGCAAATATATCTCACCTCAGTAAGGAAAAACAAATGTAGATGGTTTCTATTTCACCCATTAAAAGTAATAATTAGATATAATTTAAAATGGACAGTTATAGATTTTAAACAACCTAAATACATCTATAATATGAGTTGAAAATAAAATAGAGAAAATATATTTTAGAAAGTAATAAGCAACACACCCACCTAAATCAAACTAGAAGTAATTTTAAAATCAAAAAAGATGATTATGAAGCATGGAGATAATAAAGGGTTATTTCAAAATAAATATCAACATTAAAGCATAAATTGAAATAAAAATGGATGGTATAAAATAAAATAACCCACCAAGAAATATAAAAATAATAAAACTGAATATAACTAATAACTAACCTCCAATCATACAAAGCAAAACTAGTGGAATAACCAGAAACAAATGACAAACCACAGTAATAAACGTGTGAATTAAACGTAATTCTATCAAAAACTGGTAATTCACACACTCACCCACACACACACACACACACAATTAGTAAGTGTAGAGAAGCTTAAAATAATAATATTCCAATCTGGATCTTGTAAATATATTTAAATATTAACTAAAGAAAAAGATAGAGAATATAGAATTTTTCCAAGAACATATGAGCTATCTAACAATATAACTGCTTCTTTGATCATAAGGATATTTCAAAATATTTCTGTAAATACTAGTATCAGTTGTTACTGAAATTAACTTTCAAATAAATCATAAAATTAAAAAAATTCTCATACACTTTAAAACTTGAATTTATCTTAAACATTTCCTTTGTGAAAAGATACATTCTCAATGTAATTTATAAAAATGAACAATAACAACAAACAAAAACTTGTGTTTTGAAGACAAAGTGGGATTTGACATAAACTTAAAGCCTTAAAACATTTATTTAAGAAAAGAAAGACCGAAAGAAAATGAGTTAAATTTTTAGTTTGCAGTATAGGAAAAAAAAAAAGAATGGAGATAAAATAAACAACCTTGCTAAGTCAATTTAGGAAGAACCCCACCCTTAATATTTGATCACCCTGGATAAATGATCAAATGCTTCATCTTACACCATCTCCCAGGATGTCTAATCACTCTGACCTGTCTTCACCAAGAATCCTCTTATATTGGTTTACAGAATCCTCTGTATCCCTAATGTTATCTCTTAGCAATTTTCCATCCTTGTTTCCTACCCTGCGTCTTGGCTATAAATTCTTACTTGCCCATGCTGTGTCGGAATTTGAACTCAGTTCAATACTGAGGTCTCTTTTTCCTTATTGTAATAGTCCTGAATAAAATCTGCTTTTACCTCTTTAGCTATTGTTTAGCTTTGGTTTTTCCTTGACAGTTATTAAAACAAATAAACAAACAACAAAACAACAACAAAAAAAACCACACCTTTTCACTTTGGAGAATCTTTAGCTATCAAAGACCATGGCTTCTTCAGGACACACTTTCTTTTTCTGTCTGTCTTGCATCTCTCACAACAAGGGGATCCATTTCATGAGAAGCTCCATGGAGAGGCTCAGAGAGAGGGAAAGAACTGAAACCTCTCACCAACAGCCAAGTGAGTGAGCTTAGAAGAGGATACTGGGCTCCCATGGGAATTCTCTAGGAACTAAGGGAATTGGAAAATACTGAGAACCAAGACACAGAACAGGTACAGCAGCAGACAGTAATTTGTAATATTAAGATAAAAGTGCTGTATAGATTATGAATAAAATATGTGTGTATTTATTCTAATAGAATCTTTTTTCACCATTTCACATACAAGTGTGTCTAATCATCTGGCTATTTGACCTTCACTTCTTTCTAAGCTTTGTCACATTTCTGTATTTCCTCATACATCTGGCTTTCCCTCATGAATCCCAACAGATATCCTTGCCTAAGAGGCCAAAGACAAACAGAAATAAAAAAAGCCATTCAGGAAGTAAAGCACTCACCTTTGGAAGTAATTCCTATGAAAAACATTCCTCTCCTTGTCAAAGATGAATACATCCTACGTGTTCCATATCTCACACACTCACTCTCCTCAAGGACTTCATCAATTACCCATTACCCACTGGGTCACATTAATCTTTCCCCTCTCTTTGGGTTCTTATCTACATCTAAGCACCTGAAAAATTAACTTTTGACCCAAGATACCATTTAGTTACACGTTTCTCTTTTTCCATTCAAATGTGCTTGTTGAACATTTTGCCCAAGCTCACATTCTTCATTTTCTCACTGTTTTTCCTTCTTCTTCTTCTTTCTCCCAAATCAGAGTGATTTAATAAGCACATCAGCTACTGCATGGAAACTACTTTAGGAAAAACTTTACAAGCGACTACACTTTATGTTTTATGATCACAATGAATATACTATTACAGTTTTTGATACTGTGGCTCAATCTCTTGCTTCACAAATTTCTGTTGTCTCAAACAAAATATTCTGCAGGCACTCCTTCTGTGTTTGTAAATTCTTCTCATATTTTCCTCTGTGCTCTGCCTCAGCCAAAGTATTTCCAACACTGAATGCTCTTCAAAGAATCTCTTTCCATTCTGTGACTGCAACTCTTCTATGCAACAGATGCCTAAAGCTACATTTCTGAATGGTGAGTTTCAAAAGCATGTTGTAATAGGGAAGAACAAATCTGACTCCATATTAGATCTGTTCCTTTAGCTCTAACCCTGTGCTCTGTTTCCGGTGCTTAGCCATGCTGGTTCTGCATCTTTGGTAAAACAGTGTTTCCTATAGCCTGAAATATACAGGATGGCCCATCCTCGAGGCTCTGACCTTTTATGGTCTAACACTTTTCCATTCGTATAGAGATAAAAAGTTGCAGAATAGAGAATAACATTTGTCTTGCTGGAAGTCTATAGGAACATCAATGACCTGACCTACCTGGACAGCTGCAAAAACAAAAGACTCTAAGATTCTAACACTAAAGTTTGCAACAACCAACCACACCCCTTCCTTTTTTTTAGCATAAAATAAACCTGAAATCTGACTTGGGTAACACGATTCTCTAGGACAGTAGTTCCCCATCATCTTGGTTTGCTGGATTTCCAAGTAAAGTCATTACTCTTTACCCCAACATCTCAACTCCCAATTTATTGGCCTGTCATGTGGCCAGCAGAATGTATTTGGACTTGGTAACAATGTATCAAATTGATTTCAACACATAACCTACATACATGTCACAGAGATATTGCTCAAAACAATACGATAAAAATGGAACTTGTTACTAAATCTCTGCAAATCTTCCATCCTGATATTTATCGCATTGTTTTGCCGATCACTGGATATATTTCCGTGTTCTACGTGCCTTGAAAAGAGAGACTGCCTTCTTTACATATGTTGAATTAATTCAATATGTTTTTGAATATATAGGTATGTTTGTGTGTGTATGTATGTATGTATGTATGTGTGTGTGTATATATACAGTGTGTGTGTGTATGTGTGTGTGTGTGTGTGTGTGTATATATAAAGCACCTACAGAGTGGCAGCTATTGGTACCTATAAAGTCCCAAACCTTGTTCAGGAGCTGGAATCCTAGCAGTGTTTCATTCAGACTCATTGCTAGTTTTCTTATCGGTCTTTTGCATGAGACTTTATACTCTTTGAAAGCAGGATAAGGCTTATCAATTCTGTAATTATTACCACTTAACAGATATCTACTGAAAGGATGAACAAGTGAGACAATTTTTGCAGTTGTACATCCAACTTGTAAAGAGTTGCTGCTTTTCGTATGTCATGCTTCAGATTACCTTCAAAGTTTCCTTTTCTTATAAGAGGAGAGATCTGTTACCAACCCTACAGAATTAGAGAATTTTAGAATTTTTCTGATACCTTGAATCCATGTATCTGAGGTGCCCTCAATTCTATTCGTTCCTTCTATAGCTTTTAAATTTACAAAAGAAGATTTAGAATTATCTAAGAGTAAAAGAGTGTAGGTTAAAGATGACTGTTAAATATGGAGGCTGAGGGTGTGAAAAACGTTAGGCTACAAGTTTCCCAGGATTCTAAAATGAATCATTTATACCAATTAGTTTACACTGGTAAGACAGTTTGCTATAACATCAATAAGATAGTGGTGCATACTTTAAATATAGTGAATGGAATATAATCTGCTAGCTCTATTTCCTACGTTTTTCAGGTTTCTTAGAATTCTATGGATTTCAGACAGATGGAGCACAGGCAAAGCCAGAATTTGTATCATTTTATTACAGAAATGGCATAAGAAATAGAAGACATAAGTGGGATACCAAATTAGTGAAAAGAATAAGTGTACGTAGATAAATTTCCTTTCTTTACTTCCTCACATAGTTTAAATATGTCATTGCGATGTACTTCTTGAATACATAATGCTAGGCTATAAAATCTGAATTTCAAACTTTGACTAATTTTAAGGAATTTTAAGTAAGTTTGACATCTATGCTTAAAAAAAATTCTTGTTTAATAATTTGCTTTAACATCACTTTACTCAACATTTCAACATTTCTCTGATGCACAAAGATAGAAGAGTGAAGGCATCATTATTCATGGACTAAATAATGTGTGTTTAATTATAAATTTTAGTTACTGCCCTCAAAACAATTATGGTACTCAGTTGAATGTAATTTTCTTTCTAATTACCTGAATAAATTACTGTGTTCACTCTACACTGCTTTTTGATTTCACTTTGCCTATTGTTTGCTCTCAAACCTGACTGTCAACATTCTGAAGTTGCCTTTCATTGGAGGCATTTCATTTTCTCTGATGGAAATGAATAGTTTGAAGTGATTTTATTCTGTTCTCTGACAAGTGATACAATAGAAAATGACCATCATATTCCGGAAACCATTCTTTACTCCTTTTTTTTTTTAAAGAAACATCCAGTAAAAAATGCTAATCAGAACAAATTTTTAAAAATCCAGGCAAAAAAATAAAGTTTAATTTCTTTTAGAAAATTCTAAGGGGTTTGAGCATATACATTTGTTATTCCATTAAAATAGTTTAAAATATAATAAGCAACTGAGAAATAACTTAGAGTATTTTTTTCTAATAATGTTTCTTTATAGGAATATTCCTTGGAGATGTTACTGTTATCTACATCAAGATCTCTGACTTACTAGATTAAAAATATTATTTTAGAGCAATGCAAATCTTTTTTCTTAGTGGTCTGATAATTATTACTTAACTGGAGAGAGGAGGAAATAAAAACAGGTTTCAGTCTTTGTATATTTTTTATAAAAAATTTTTGTCATGATTTGATTATATAGTAAAAGAAGTGAAATTAATGGCAAATGTGTTGAAGTTTAGATAGTTAATGTACAATGTATAGTGAAGTCAAAATGATTTTATTGGTCACAATAGCTTGCCCATAAATTTTGTATCTAGTATACATAATTTTTAACCTGAAGTATTACTAAACATTTTCACCCTACATAGGCTGAAGCATTTATGTAAATATTTCCCCTACATTTTCTAAAGGGAATTGTGGCAAAAAATGAGACAAATATTGTCAAACTCTCAAGAGCAATGAATAAATGAGCCATAGGTCTGCTTCTGATGGACAAAATATACCAATAGGGAAGTCTAGGTCTTGATCACAGAATAAAACATATTTCAGTAGGTGATGACATCCTGAGGCTCAACTTGTTCCTCATGTGTGAATATTCAAATTGAGTCAGTGTCACCAATGTGTGTCTACTAACAAGCACATGGTGGAAAATTCTGGACTGAGAGAGGATCCAATCCTGAAGGACAGGAGAAATGTGGGAGAAAAGAAGAGTAAGTAAAGCTGATTTTACCCTCTTGTCAATAAATCTACTCTTTATTAAGTTTCTGATGTTTAAGACTGCTTAATTTATGTGAATCACATGGGTAAAGTAGAAAAAAAATCTAATTGGGGCTATTTTTAACTTAAGCTGTCTTAAGCTCCAGTTGTATAAATCTTAAAAATTATAATTCAGTACCCTAAATATGTAAAATTTTAAAAATCCATTATAATATGTAAATCAAAAACCCAATTCAGACTTATTAATTTAAAAAGAAGACAGAAATTAAAATCAAAACCAAAATACCAAAGGATGTCAGAATAATTTATGTATAACAACGTTTACCATAGGATTATTCATTTAAAAAAAGGAAAATTAGAGAAGCAATCAGAATGATCAACAATATAAAGCAGCAAATAGATAACATATGATAAAGCCATATTTGGAAATAAATGCAGATCTGAAAAATGCTATATTTAATTATATTTAGATATTACTAGAATATGATGTTAAGTAAAAATGAAAAATATTAGATACAAAGTAAAATACAACTGTAAGAAAGCACAGTATTTGAAAACTTTTAAAATCAATTTTTAAATTTTAAAATAGATTTATTTCTACGGAAAAGTTTTGAAGATAGTACAAAAAGTTCCTGTATACTCCACACTCGTTTACCCCAATTATTAACTTCTCTCATTAATGCTGTGTATTTTTCAAAGTTAATAAAACAATATTGATGCCATATGACTAAATAAAGTCTATATTTTATTTATATTTCCTTACTTTATACTTTATTTTTTAAATTTTCTGCTGTAGGATTTCATCTGAGACACCAATGTTGCATTTAATTCTCATAGTTCTTTGGGCTCCTCTAAGCTGTGATTGTGTCTTAGACTTTCCTTGCTTTTTATAAATGACAGTTTTGAGGAGTGTTACTCAGGATTTTTGTAGACTATGCCTTAATTGAAATTCATCTGATGTTTATGTTGTGATTAAATTGGGGTTATGGGTATTTTGGGAAGTAAACCGCAGAGGTAAAGGGTCAATTCTCATCCCATATCAAGGTCATGGTAATGACATCACTGTTGATGTTGACCTTGATTGCCTGGCTCAGACAGCAGTTGTCAGGTCTCTCCACCGTACAGTCACTCTCTTTTTCCTCCCTTTTCATACTGTACACTTTGGGAGGAAGACATTCTGCACAGCCTCCACTTTGGAAGGAGATGGATTTGTGCTCCTTTTCCTTGAAAGCTGTATGGAAGACTTGTGTATTCTCCACCATTTAATTTTTTCAATCATTTATTTATATTATACCATCATTTAAGAAATGTTTATCACCTGGTTATAGGATTAAGAGTGATTTTTTTGTTAGTTTAAATTTTTCCAAGTCTTTTTAAAGAGCCTATAAAATTTAATATTTATGAAGTTTTAATTTGCCTGTTATGCCTATACATAAATATTAAGGAGCAGAGAGAAAAAGGAACTTACCATAACCTAAGGGTTAACTTGTTCCTGGAAGCTGATGAAGGTATCTTTTACCCAGATCTCCAGTTGGTACATGCCCCTTCTTACACTTCTCTCTTATGGGTTCATGGTGAATTCATCTTTAAAATGTTTTGTTCGTTCACATCCCAGATTAGCAATGTGGATGTAGAGTCACTAATATTTGTATATTTTTGTTGCTTCTATCCATCTTACTCTACCAGTACTAACCTCATCTTTGCCATGGTGAGTACAAATTTATAAAAATATTTTTCCTGCTTATAGGCTATGGTATTATTCCTGTTTATAATTTTGGGTGCTTAATATTGCATTGCTCTTCTAAAATTACTACATGCATGCTATTTTTAAAGAGAAAAATGCCAAGAATGTATTAACTCAATATACTCCTAATCCTCCATGAAAATATGACAGCTGGTCTTTAAAAATCACCACATAATGCATGCTTTTCTTCTGATCAAATTTCTAGCCTTATTCATATTGTAAAATTTTCTTTGGTTATGTATGTTTGTGGAGTGTGCTAAACTGGGTTGGGGAAAATACAAGTATAATTCACTCTTTGTCTCCACTGCTTTAAAGAAAACTTTGTAAGACTTTGGCTACTCCCCTCCTGTCCTCCTGCCAATAATTCTGTTACATTCTAAAGTCACACCTAAATACAGATTCACTGCACCCTGCAACCTGATGTAAAACTTCCACACGCCAGTAGTGGAAAGGATCTTTTTTTTCACCACCATTTCTTCACCTAGTTTTTCTTCTCCTCTTCCTCTGCCTCTTCCTTTTTCCCTCCCCCTTTTCCTTTCCTCTCCCTCCTACCTCTCTTTTCCCTCTCACTTCTCTTCTCTCCTCCTCCTCCAATCCTATTGCCATGTTTTATAATGTAGCAGTTCAGATATACTAATATTGTTTCCTAGAGTTAGACATAATGTGGCTTACATGATTATTGGCATTATATTGTTGATCATTAATACTCAGCAGCCAAAGCAAGATATGTCTCACTATATAATTAAAGTTTAAAGTTGTTCACCAAAGCAATGGAGTATGTAACCTACTACATAAGATACAATACATAATCTGGAACTCAAAGAAAGAGAGTTTAGGTGGAAAGAGAGAGAATGCAGGGACACAAAAGTGTTACCGAGTCCAAACTCATTCTGCTCCCTGCATGACAGGCCAGTAAATTGAGAGACAAGGTCTTGGGGCAAGAAATAAGGATGACTTTATTCAGAAAGCCAACAGACTGAGAAGATGGCAGGCTAATGTCCAAGAGAACCATCTTACTTGAGTTGGAATTCAGGTTCCTTTATACTAAAAAGGAGAGGAGTGTGATTGGCTGTTATAAACTTCTTGGTGTCCAAATCCTTTGTTCTTGCAGCTGTCCAGGTAGATCAGGTCATGATGTTCCCATAAACTTTCAACAAGGCAAATGTTATTCTCTAGCCTGCAACTTTTTACCTCTATATGAATGGAAAAATGTTATACTGTTAAAAGTCAGAGCCTTGAGAATGGGGTGTCCTGTATATTTCAAGCAATAGGCAACATTCTTTTATAAAAGGTGCAGAACCAGCATGACTAAGCATGGGAAATAGAGTTAGAGCTAAATGAACAGATCTAATATGGAATCAGATTTGTTCTTCCTTATTACACAAGTATAGAGAAAATCTATTCCTAGGTAGTAGAAAATAAAAGTGCAAATTTAGCTCTGTAAGAAAGTGACTATTTTTAAATACAATTGATAGACACTAATATTTAAAAGCTGAACTTTGAAAACTTACCAACCTAAAGATCAAGAATTTTTTTAAATTGTTTTACTTTAAGATATACAATGTTACTTTGATACATTTATACATTGTAATAAGATGGCCATTGTAGCAATGTTTATCACACTATATAATTATAGTGCAATATTATTGTCTATATTAAAGACTAAGAATTCTTCATAAATAATGGAATCACTATTTGAAGTCCAAATTTAGCTAAAAATTATTTTCAGTTTGGCATCCTAATCACAGTACAGTAAAATACATTGACTAATACCACTCTATCCTATCATTAAGTATATACTACTTTTAAATTTCATAAATACTATCACTGTTTTTTCCTTCTTAAATTTAAAGCATACATTTCAAAATAACTCTTGTGATATATTAATTACCTAACATAAATTATTCTCTGATTTTTATTTGACATACTATTTTTTTCTCCCAAGCTGGAATTTGCATCAAATTTAAATTATGTAATCAAAAATTAAGTTTTACAATTCATCACAGAAGGCCAAGAAAAATGAATGTATGCTTTTTTTATTTTCTGTATTTTCCTTTTTTTTTTTTTCACTTTAGGATACTCTCTATTTACACCACTTATTGTAGTGATTGACAACCCACCTTTATATCCCTGTAGTTAAGTTCAAACAAAACACAGTAATTGTGGGTCTAATTCTGTTTATTCACTTCACCAAGTAAGTATTTATTGTGCACTTAAGATGTAATATCAGTTGTTCTAAATCCTGAAAATACAGAGTTACATAAGACATTGTTTCTAGCACAAAGGGAGTTACAGCCTAGAGGGCAATGAAATGGGCTTTGCTTCTTTCTGACATTTCTATTCATCCTTTTTCTTCATTATAGGAGTCCCTGATAGCTCCCCAAAGTGTATTAGTTCTTAGAAGAAATCCAGAGGTGAATTAGAAAATAATTAAACAGCTAAAGACTAATATTCTGTTGTTGTTTGTGATATTACTCTTGCTGCCAGTCAGAATAGAATCTGGCAGTCCAGTTCTAGTCTTTGTAGAAAGCCTATGTTTCTTATATTTTTGTAGCCCCAGAATTTAGCATACATCCTAGCAAAAAGCACATGTTCTATATTTTTTACATTATTGAGTAAATATATTCATTAAACTTGGCAAGTATTGCTTTCCTGATATTTCTTGAACCTATTTGGAAACTGTGTCACTTTATCTGTTGATCTCATTGCTTACATTGTATGTCCAGACATCAGTTGCATATTTATAGCATTTAGACAGCATACAAGCCTGAAAGACATTTTCCCCCATACTTTAACTTATTTCAGTCTTCCCCAGTGTGTCCTATCCCAGTAATATGTGGAACTTTAGCTCTTTGCACCTTCCAACTCTCCTGCTCTCACTATAAACAACTGAATATCCCCCATTAATATTCCAGCATGGCCAGGGAATTGAACACATGATGATGATGCTAATGATGACAGTATGAAGTGCAGTTTAAGCAGAGAAGAATGTACAAAATTATGCCTCTAGGGGTCAGAGTGATGCAGGAAAACAAATGTGGAGCATGAGGAGGGCTGTGTCCCAGGTCACAGTTGAGTCCCTGGGATGTACCCTGCCAAGTGTTGGTCCTTGGCTTCGCACAGGAAAGAATCCAAGTGTGAGCCACAGTTGAGTGAAGGTAGATTTATTCAGAGAGATACATTGAAAGGCAAGAGAAAGGCCATGAGCTGTGGGGGTTGGGTGCTCAGATTAAAAGTAGGTGCACACTCCATAGACAGAACGTGGGCCGTCTCTGAAGAGGGAAAGAGAGGGATGGCCACAAGGCACTGTGTTGCTGGTTTTTATGAGCTTGGTGACTTCATAGACTAATAAGTGGTAGGACCAGTCTAAGTAGCCTGGGGAAGGGGCTGGGATTCCCAGGAAGTTGGCCATTTCCCACCCTTTGACCTTTTGTGGTTAACCTTGGGACTGCCATGGTGCCTGTGGGCATGTTATTCACCATGTTCATATATTACAATGGGCGTATAATGAAGCTCAAGATCTGCTGGAAGTTAAATCTCTCATCATCTTGAGCCTCAAGGCCTCCTGGGGGTTGAATCTTCCACCATTTTGATGTTCATTGCTGTAACATTCCTTGAATGGCTGTCCCCTTCCCCGTTCCTGTCTCAAGAGGAGATTTCATAAAAGAGGTGGTCTTTGAGGGCTGGAAAGGGAATTCACTTGCAGGATACTAGTTAACTAGCTAGAGTACTGGTTAACTTTGCTGTATGGAAAACTCTCAGCGATGACAGTGATATGAGAAAGAAGAGTATGATCAGGTAACAATGATTAGTTTTGTATGGTTATGTTACCAAAAAAGAGGGAATGGAAGTGCTTCCATTCTTGTCTTACCCAAAAGAGAAGAATTCAGATAGGAGACAGAAGCATTGTGCAATTAAGGAATTATTAGCAAATAAAAAGTACCCCATTGAGGTCTGAAGGCAGGCTGATCCAAGAGAGGAAAAGCAGTGACTCCCCCAGTCCCTGTTTCTTTTGTGTGGTTGCATAGGGGCTATCTTAAGCTAACTTGATAGTTGACATCATTAGAGTGGCATGTGTAGGTTACATAACCTTTTCCTTATTGTGCATGTCCTTCCCTACAACGCATACAGAAGAGCCTATGGAGAGCCTACACTGCAACCTTAATTACATTATAATGAGCACCAGGTCATGTCAGGTCAGGTCCTTCCCTCTACTGTGCAGTCACAGCATATAATTCTAACCTGCTTCTTTGTTGGCACCATTTAGAGAAATAAAATACTTTGAAGACCCTTATTCTGAGTCCAGGTGCACCCTTATCTTCTGGATTATTTCCTCCCTCTTGCCCAGTACCCCTACCTGTCTAACTGCTTAACAGTTACACTGTGGAAAGAAAGAGAGTGTGATGAGCTGGAACTGTGTGTTAGACTAAGGCTGTGAAAGACCTGATGTAAGATGATAACAGATTTAAACTTTAAACTCTGGCAAATACTTTCATTATATGAGATTAAAAGGATCAGGTATGTGTTTTAGAAAGATGACACTGGTATAACTCTGATCTGGATATAAGGAAAAAGAGTAAGGAGTCAATGACAGCACTGGGAGAAGGGACTGCCTCAGAATAAGCCATGATTGCCATAAGCCTGCAGTAGGTCATGTTAGAAAATGATATAATAAATAATATTTAGTTTTCTATGTGGGAAATACATGAAAAAGAGTCATCTTTTCTTTCACTAATTTATTCAATACTGCATTTCATGCACCAAGCAAAGTTCACCGTAGGCTAAAGCAGCAGAAAAACCTGAAAAAAATCTTTGACAACATGGTGCTTAATTTCTATTTGGAGAGACAGTCATGAAGCAAATATGCAAAATAAATGTAGTATGAAAATGATGAGAAAGATGAAGGAAATTGGGCAGAAAGGATATGGTGCAAAACAGCAGTAAGAATTTTACATGGAAAGCCATGGTGAGACCTGAATTTGAGGGAGGAAGTCATGAAGACCCCGTGGGGAACAACATTCCAGACAGCAGGAAAGGCAAATGCAGAGGTTATAATTTGGATGGAGTAGAGTGAATGAGCAGAAGAGGAACAAAAATGAGTCAGAGTAGAGAGATGTTTAAAAGATATTTCTATGAGCTCGGTGTTATTTTTAATGGAGCTGCAGGACTGGAAATACAGGCGTATTTTGAGTTGGATTTTTTTATGGGTTTGAATTTCCCAAAGAGCATCCAGGAGGGACATTTCTAAGTGAATGAAGGCTTGACTTGGCAATTCAGAAGGCAGACTGGGGACACAGAGTAAGTACAACAAATTTGAAAAGATCAATTCTGAAATTAAAAGAAAAGAAAGGCTGAGTCAAAAGCAAATAAAGTTTAAAAAAAAAAACCCTAGATTGTGAACATTGGAAATGCTCTAAAGAAGTCATGTAGGGAAAAAACTGAGAGTTGACCATTGTACTGGGCAACTGAGAGATTGTTAGTGACCTAAACAAAGGAGTTTTTATTGGATTAGTGGAGGGAAAAGCAGATCACACTGGTCTGTGAAATGTGTGGAGGTAAGTGTAATGAAGAAAGATTAAGGGCTGAGCACTTTTGTTTGTGAATGAATGGAGAAAGCTGTCTCCCCCCCCACCACCACTTGGATCATTTTAAAAAATACATTTAACTATATGAAGAGTTTTGTGTAATTTTAAAATTCTTACCTCCCATGGTGCTGTTCATATCAAATTTAATTTAAGGAATTTTGAGGAACCACAACTTGCTTTTTTGTACTGGAATTAACAGAGCAATTTGGCTTTTGTATAGAATCTAGGAATCTGGCAAGGGAGAAATAAGTTGTTATCTCAAGTTAAAAAATCTGGATTTCAAACATGATTCTGTTAAACAGTTTTGAACATGTTGTTTAACTTCTTTGAATTTTGATTTCCTTATTCATAAAGTAGGGATACTAATAATAAAGTCTATTATAAACATTAAGTCAAAACAGCATTTAAACTTACAAGTTTTGGTTCTTGCTGCGATAAACAGTAGATTTTAGAGAGGTTGAACTGTAGACTCAGGAGTCAATGAATGGCAACTTATATCCCTATGATTTTAGGCAAGTCAGACTTTCTGAGTCTCAAACATATGTCTATAAGGAGGTATAAAAAATATAAATATTAACCTAAAAAGTATACTTCCTTTGTCTCATCTTCAACTGATTTTTATTGTTTTTTAAATTATTTACAAGTGGCTCTATTGTGAAATGCCTGGTGTTTAGGTAATTTTCTTTGAAAACTGTGAAACATTATATGACCTTCACTGTTAATGATATTTTACGTAATTAAATTTTACCTGTAACTGATATTCCATATATATCTTCTTCTGATTCTAAAAAATATTTTAAGAGTTCTAAAATATTCTCTGTTGCAAATAGAGCATTTTTGATTTTCTTCATAAAATCATTTTCCATAACCTTGGGATTGAACATCTTACATCTCTTTCATGTAGCTCTTTGAAACTCTGTTTCTTATCTCTTTAACATCAAATAGAGAAAGAAGTACACTAAAGCATCATCACAGGACAGCCCTTGGGAAAGTCCAGGATAAGGTCTCATGGTACAATACCTTAACCTATCACTTATTTGGGTGCTGAGAATTGTCCTCTGCTTAAAAATACTACGTCAAATTCACATTTCTGATATTCCTAAGAGTGTAGATCTCTGGTACTCCCCTTTAAGACCAAAAATAGAGTTAGAAGGCACCCACCTTTTTAATTAAAACATCACTTATATTGCCTATGTACTTGGTGCTGAGAAGACATAAATCTATTTTAGCCAGTATCAACAAACTATTGAGTACATTTTTGCCAAAGATTTTAACTAATTATGTACTAAGCTGCTCCTACTGAAAGCTTAGTTGGGAATGTGAATATTCAAAAAGAAGATGTATAGTAATTAAACCTAGAAACTATCTAAAGTAATAACTATATAATCAACTCTGTTAGATACTAGTTTCAGATTCTCAGATGCTGAGACTTGAATGCTGCATTTTTAGTTAATAGGTTCCTTTCTTTGCTTCATTATTATTTGATTTTTTACCTTTATTCTTTTGGATGAACTATATGACAAAATGATGAGAACATGGGATTTCACACTCTGGAACTATGCATTTGAAATCAAATGGCCTTTGAAACTTTGAAATTTCCTAACCAAGTATGACTCTTCTTTTCCTGTAAAATGAAAGAATATGGACAGTATTTCTTTTTGTTTCTTTGTCTTGGTAATTAAATAAATTAGTATGTATACATTGCCTGAAGAAAAATGGAACCTCAGTAAATATCAACTGTCTTTTTAGAAAATATCTTTGGTTGTGTTATATCCTTTTTCATGTAGATTGAAATTATTTTATGGGAGCAGGTACACATTAATAAATCAACAATACATAGTTGATACCAAAATCTACTCAAGCAGTAGGTGAAAGATAGGATATGGAGGAAATTGGCCATCATAGCAAAGATACTGGCCCACAAGTAAACTACTAAAGAGACATTACTATTTAATTCATTTTTGTTTTTTCATTAAAATTTATATTTACAAATTTTAATTCTGTTTTAATTATTTTTGGGTGAATTTCTAAAGACAAGAATGTGACAATAATAAATTGTAAGATGTTTGAAATAGTATCAATGATTAATGTGAACTACTTGAGAATACATAGTTATGTTACTATTTATGAACATATTCATATATTTACAAACATTTTGTTCACTGAGATTGATGCCCAATTAAACAAAGTTTTACTGGAATGTGTCTATTAATCAAATGTTATCTGCCCTTACAAACCTCAATTCAGTGTGTTTAACACTGCATATATCTAATCCTGATAATGTGTTTCTCAAAATGAGTTTGGAAGTTCATATTATCACAAAATTTAGGAGATAGACAGAAATGAAAGGATACTACACTCTAAAATTCAGATGCAAAATGTTCAACCTTCCCTCAAATCCACAGACATTGTAGGAAACACCAAATTTCTGTCAAATAAAGTAATTGTTCTCAAATTCAAAGGATAAAAACATTAAATTAGTGAATAAAATATGTACTGTGATGTTCATCAAAATCAATAAACTGTGGTGTCAGATTTTTATTATGCATAGATGAGAACCATCTAATAATAAAGTCTTCAAATGTATTTGATGGTTGATGACAGAATTGTTTGATACTGCATCCAGTGAATATGGGTGCTGTTCAATATGTGTCAGATACTATTGAAGTTCCCATAGATTTAAACCATTAACTGAGATCCTAATAAACACTGAAAGAAATGGAAGATTGGAAAATGTGTATTTTCAGAAGACATTTTCCTGACATAAATGCAACTACTTTTTCAAGTGTGATTCTTCATCTTTGGTGACTTTATAATTTTACTAATGGTATTAATCAGTAATCAAAATATTTACACTTTTTGCACTGGCCAAATGTCCTTTTATGTTGATGATTTTTATTTCAGCAATGCTTAATCACACTTACTACAAACTGCTATGAGAAAGCTTTTTGAATGTTCAATGTTCACATGCTTTACACTATGAGAGCAAATCTTGGCAGTTCTATGATACCTGTAACCCAGAAATGTAAACTCAGTCTCACAGTTAACAACGAATTTTACATATGATCTTAGATATGAAATATTAAGTAACAATTTCCTGTTGTATTAAAAAAATTTGTTAGACATACATACACAGACAATATGTAAACTAAACCATATACAGAGGACTGTAAATAACACATTGTATGCCCTTATTCCTCAAATGTAACATACACTGGAGCTCTATTTGAGAAACTTCATTACAACTGGCTGCCGTCCAGATAGATAGATAGATAGATATACACACACACACAAAAACGTACATATATATACTATATACCATTATATATATATATATACACACACACATATATATATATACACACATATATATATATATATATATATATATATATATATTCTTGTTTTATTCATATATTTATAAGCCAATTTGGAGCTTTTCCTAAATTGCATAGCTACAGGGAAATATATGTATTTCTCATATTTCTTTATCTTTCTTATATTTTAGGCTTTCTTCTAGTTCTAAACTTGTCACTGACTCCTAAGTTTATAGCACGGTTTTCTTTATAGAAAAAATATTCTGGTGTTGCAGTCTTTCTGCCATAATTAATTTATGATTTGGTAAACAGGTTAGTATGATATAGGAAAGATTTTTGAAGAGCAGGGAAGAACAAGTGCTGAACAGATATAAAGCTCCCTCTTAGACCAGAACCTACGGAAATGGCCCTAGAAGGTCACTACATTGCTATATAAATTTCCAGATTGGGCCACCATGTCTCTCTCTCTCTGTTGTAAAATAAAGCTTCAGTTTATTAGCAAATATATGTGTGTATATGTTTATATACACTCAAACAATTGAAATTGTTATATTTAATTCAGAAACAGAAATTATCTTCAATCACCTATTTTTCAAATACGTTTCCCAGCAATTCTCTTATTTTGGCAATTTTAAAGTCATTGGTATATTTAGGAGGAAAATGGATTATAGATTTATTTTAACAGAACTTTATGTACAGTGTATTTTTCAGTTATCTGATGATGTTAATTTCTTCCCATATGTGTTTTATGTGTAACTAACTTGTAGCAATTATTTTGCTTTGATCTAACAAAGTTTTTATACAGACATTCATTGAGATTATGCCATTTGGTATTGATATCACTGACTTACCCTTGGTATCCTAACAGACTCTCACAATTTGGCTTAGTTTTCTATTTGGAATGTAATCTCTTACAGCCTTGCATTGACATCTTCTAGGGAATTTCGTGATGGCACAAAGCACCATTGAGGGGAATAATAAAGATACATACTTTCTTCTTAATACATATACTTTCTCTTAGCTTACTTAAAAACATTATTTAACATATTTCTGAGGTGCTAATAATATATAATTTTCCTTAGGTAAGATTAACAATGAGCTTTTATTGACCTCTGTTGAGTAAGAAACAACTTTTGTGGATAAATTACACTTTGGAATGCCATCATTAAAATAATTTTTCAAAAGAAAATTGAAATTCCTGTATCATGAGTTAACCCTAAAACTAAGTCTTCCAAATAATTTTAGCAGTACTATTCTATATGTTTATTGCTTTTGTTTTTAAAAGTATTTATGGGTTAAAGTGGGTTTCTTTACTACTTTTGAATTTGTCATGCATGAAACACAACAATGAAAAGGGAAAATTTTTCTGTAGAATATAATTCCCTAAGGACATCTTACTATCTCTACATGTTTTTTGAGAACTATCTATTGAAGATATAACTGGAAGACCAATTAATACATTTAGTGATATGACATTGACTTCCTATTAGCTGATACATACCTTAAGTTCTCTGTGTGACAAAGGACACAAGGTTGTATTTTGTGACTTAACAAAATATGGTTAAACTAATTGGGCATATTTAAATAAAAACTTTAATCTTGATCTTACTATAAATATATTCTACCTAAACTAGCTATTTTTATGAAAGTATGAAAGACAATATCTTCTTGAAAGAATTATATGTATTTCTGTAAAGTGATTTTAAAATTTTCTTTAAATTACTGAGTATGGTAAAACAAAAATGAAATCATTTAAGTGTTCAATTCTAAACAACAGAAAGTATATAATAATGTGTAAAGACTTTTTGAAAATTGAGCTTAATTAATTACATGAATTACTTATATTATCTTAATCTATCATAAAAATATGATGTTATGAGATATTGTCACAAACAGAAATATACCATTTTTTCAGGAAAACATAAGGTCTTTTTTTGTGACAAGTCCTTTTTTTAAAAAAATACACTATTGTACTTCTCATGGTCAAAGTGTGAATTAGTTGTTTTTTCAATATGTTCTGCCAATAGGAGGTTCTGTGATAGCTTATTGGTTATAGTCCACTGTATTATTTCACCTGTCCTAGGTGTTATGTGAGGAATGTTTCACTCTGAACCAGCCACTTGTTTGCTTTAAAATAAAATTGGAACTTGCCTCCAGAATAACTTTAGAAACATGAGTGGACCCTTGAAAAACATCAGTCATTGTAAAATCAACATGGTATATCATAATCATGTTAACTACATTGTAAATGTTATATGTAGCTATATACTCAGTAAAATAATATTAGATTTTATGTAGCAATGTATATTTTTCTAAAGGTAAACAAAAAGTAATAACTGCTTTATTACAGGATAAGTAAAATTTCATCTGTCTCATAAAATTGAGTGTTAACAACTAAGTATACCTTTTTCATACATCACTGTACTCTTTCCCTTGGTAGTTATTTAGTTTATAAAATAAAATCATCTGCATCCTTTGATTACCAAAAACATAATATATACTTGATATTGATAAACAAATGGGATTAAACAAAAAACATGAAAACAAACCAACAATGAAATCAGCATATGGTGGGACAAATGAGTGGCTACATTGCTTTGAAAAACTAGATTGATACTACTTGAAAAAAAAAAACAAGTTGTGGGAAGATAGATTTCTTTTTCTGTAAGTCTTTGAAATGCATTCAGAGAGAACAATGAGAGAAAAATAGATTATTATGTGACAAGAACTATATGTTCTTTATCCTATGGCTGTTAAAAGAGTGAAATTTTATTTCTGGTAGAACAGAGGTAATACTAAAAATATAGCTTATGCTAAATCATTGATTAGTCTTTCAGTGCTAAGTTATTTTACTTTTTTTTTCTCTTTTTCCAAAAAAAAGTAGAATCTCTGGGGATAGTTTTCCTTTATTCTATTGTTCGTTTAGTTTTTTTGCTTATTATCTTATTATTATTTTTACTAATACTCTCCTATGGTTACTTCAAAACCAGGTTGGAACTTTGTATATGGATCTATTTTCCAGGGGGAAAAAAAGCTGTCAAAAATGAAAAGGAGGAAACAAACATGGCGGAAGACTGGATCTTAAAAAAATGTCAACAGATAGATGACAGATAGACATGTATACATATATATGTTTATGTTAGTGACTAACATTTTACGTTTATGAGTAGTTATGTTGGAGTATTTAAATTTTACTAATATTTTTAGTGTATTATTAAATAAGATAGTACAATCTGGTTTAGAAATTTTAATGTTCATTTGAAGATAGTATAGATTTATATCATTTTGGAGCAACAAAAATATAGGAGATACAGTAAAGATAGGGAAAAAATGTTATTCTTCATTTTGGAATTAATTTGAGGAAGGGAATCCACTGAAGACAGGCAAAAATGGGTAGCAAAAGAAGGAATCATAACTACAGTGTTGAAAACGTAGTAATACCTTCAAGTATAACTTCAGTAGGTTTTTTTTTTACTGCCTCCCATGATCCTGTAACTTGGGTTATCTAATTCTGTAATGTGATGCTAATTCATCCATATAAAGGAGCTACAGACACTACTTGCTCTTTTTGTGCAAACTTACTGTTATCCCCTTAGCTTTAATGTCTTTCCAAAGTCTGGTCCATGCCAGAGGTCCCTTCAGATTCAGTGGTCTTTCTGTCTCACTACCATCGATACGAACATTACTATTACTCACCAGTGATGTCTAGGTATTCCCATCCTCTTCAATATTTTCTCCTAGAGAGTCCATTTCTAATAGAGCCTTAAAACTTTCTATTATTTCTTTTAGAGTACGATAAAATGTGATCATAATGAATGCTTTAGGAAGAAAGATTTACATTTTATACATTTCTATTCTTAGTATGTATTACCCTGAGGAGAAAGCTTCCTATTCATTTGTTTTTGAAGATCTACTTGGCTTTATTTAACAATTCATGAATTGAACAGTGTCACATCTAGCTGATACAAAGGTTTTCCCTATATTCTTTAACCCATTTGATTATTGCAATAAATAAACAAATGTTTCCATTTGATGGATAAGTATACTAAATTTCAAAAAGTTGAAATAACTGTATTTATATTTTATGTGATCTAATTCCCTGAAGGTTTTAAATATTATTTTAAATATTGCTTAAATACTATTTAAAATAAAATATATTATTTTAATATTTAATAATATTTAAATAAAATAATAGAATTGTGTTATTTTAAATGAAATAAATAGTAATATTTAAATTAAAATATTATTTTAAATAAACTAGAACACATTAAAATATTAGTAAAGTCTTATAATGATAATTTTAATTACTAAGAACTTTACAATGGCAAGTTTTTAACAGACTTTAGAAAGATATTTTGCATTCTCTTTTTCAAAATTTCCCAAAGAATGTAAGTTACTTATTTATCACACAGATGTCAATAGAATCATATCAATTTTCCACCTGATTTGTATACCTTGAGATTAACTGCTTATAAAATTAAACAAACACATTTTTACTATTAAGGTATTCTAAAATATTAAATCTATTGATTTAAAAAATTATTTAGGAAGGCTGAAAAGAAATGCATTAATTGCTGTCAAATAATACATTAGGGTGAAGAAATTACAGATAATATATTTATTTCTTATTGCTTATATTTCCCTAATTTCCTGTAATGAACATTCCCTGTATTTAGTAATCAAAAATCAGGCTGACTTTAAAAGATTTAAGCTCATTGTCATGTGAGAAATAACAAATAATTCTATTTTATGGGACTAAAATTAAATGAGATGAAGGATTTAAGCCTAAGGTGGATTGGAATTGGAAGAAAAAGGATTTTAACACATGGTTCTAGAAATATGTGTTAATTATGCACAGTAAGAAAATAAAACCAGACCTTTTGTGATAAAAATTGTTAAATGAAAATAAATAAAGTTTATTTCTATTGATAGGCAATCAAATGTACTACAAGAAGTAAGTAGTCTTTGGGCAGATATAAAGAAGAAAGTCATTTTAGATAAGAGAACAGAATATAGGTGCATATGCAAAACAAGAATTAAAGTGAAACTTATTAGAAAAAGGAAAACGACAAGTTGTAGTATATTTTGGCTAGTCATTTTACTTTTTAAATAAATCTCATTTAAATTCTCCTTTTGTATATATTTTTATATTTTGTTCCTCCTATTTGAAATGCCTTCTTTCTTTATTTTTTCCCAAAGACAACGAATTTTTCTGTGCCATGCCCATGTTCTTCCTCTTCTGAGATGAGTTCTTTAATATGACCTCTATTGATTTTACTCCTTTCAGACAAAATCATCTCAGTTTCAAAGCCTATACTCAAATGTTACTTTCCAAATTATGTTTTGCTTTGCTTAGGAATCTGGTAATCTCTACAGTGGTTTTTAAAGCAAAGAAACAGAATAGAAAATGCACGTTGACAGATGTTAGGGGAAAGGAGCATGCACTGGCATGTTTGGTAGGAGAATAAACTGACACACCTAATAGCCAAGCCAAGTGGCAGAAAAGAAACTGGGACTCTAACACAAATAGTCTATATATTTAAATATTCACATAATTTACCAAAAAAAATCATCTTTATTCTTTTGTAGTCATTTATTCATCCTGGTTCACAGGTTGGGGGAAAATCTGTCTATTTGGATCATAGGGAAATACAATGAAACACTACAGAATGGATATTATAATATCCATATTATATTAGGTGTTATACAGCAGTGCTGTGGTGCCTCCCCCAGTTTGGGAAGATAAATGAACGTTTTCTTCAAGAGTTATGAACCAAATATTGATAGAATGTTTGGGTATTTATGTCAGCTGCAGAGACAGCCAGGTGTCCATAAAATGAAGTTTTATCTGGCCAAGTGGTTTGGTCTTTTAAAATTTTATAATAATCTTTGCGATAGTTCTCTCTGGGAACACTCTGAATATTGAACTGGGTTCGGAAATACAGTAGATTCATGAAGGCGAATGAAATGGCTCTGGCTGAAATCCAGAGTAGAAATGAAAAGGTTCTTAACAAAAAACTGGGGGAGGGGTGATAAGAAAAAAGAAGCCATTTTTAAATAATTATTTTTTAATTGAAGTATAGTCAGTTTCAATGTATCAATTTCTTGTGTGCAGCATACTGTCCCAGTCATATATATATACGTATATTCATGTTCATATTCTTTTTCATTAAAGGTTATTACAAGATACTACAATATATTAAAAGACATTGAATATTTCTTCTGTGCTATAGAGAAGAAATTTGTTTTTTTTTTTCTATTTTATATAGAGTAGTTAATATTTGCAAATCTCGAACTCCAGAAGCAGTTTTTTTTTTTTTTAAGTATAGTTGATTTACAGTGCTGTGCTAGTTTCTGGTGTACAGCATAGTGATTCAGTTATACTTTTTTTTTCATATCTTTATCATTGCAAAGGGGATGGGCATGACTAAGCTCTCCAGAGGCAAAAGCCCTCAAGCAACCAAGAGATCACCTCTAAGCAAGGGTATAAGAGAAGGGACAAAGACTTCTCTTGAATCAGCCTGCCTCCCACTCTTAGAGGTGTACTTCTGCTAGTAAAATCTTTAAAATCTTTTACTACACTATGCTTTCATCTCCCGTCTGAATTCTTCTCTTTCAGGCAAGACAAGAACAGAGACTTTTTCCCTTCCCCTTTTAGTGTAACATCGGCACTTAGCAAAGCCACAAGTGTGCTTAAAATACCACAGAATATTCATGAATAGAATGACAGTAGTCAGTGAAAGAAACCAGGAGGCACTAAAGTTTAAGGAGCCAGACTGAGATGAGGATCCAAGAAAGAACACTGACAAAAAGCATTAGAGAAGATCGAGGAAAGACCCATAGATTTACCACAGATGCAGGATGTATGATGAGTGTGCAACAATATCAATTTGAGTCACAGGAATTATGTAGTCAAAAGCAACAGCAACAATGCTGAAATTGGAAACCAAAATGCCTCTGGTAACCATGGGGAGGACAATGTGTAAGTGGAAAGGTAGGCAAAGGATCAAAGAATAAATAAGAATTTGGACATAAACACTATAGGTGGCTCTTCTAAGAAGCTATACTATTTAAAGAATGGAAATATTTCATTAGCTACACAAAATAAATGATAAGATGGCAGTTTTTATGATTAGCTTTAAGGTTTTTTTTTTCTTTTTTTAGTTGGGGGAGGAAATTAAGTTTATTTATTATTTTTTTTTTAAATTAATGGAGGTGCTAGGGATTGAACCCAGTACCTGCTAAGCACACACTCTACCACCGAGCTATACCCTCCCCTATAATTAGCTTTTTTACTTGTTTTTTTTTAAATTTAATTTAAAATAGAGAGTATGGACAAGGCAGAAAGAAGAATAAAACAGGTTTAAAAAAAAATAGAAACAAAACTGAAGATCAAATAATGAAATAAGGCCCAATTGGGCAGGAAGGTATAAATTCCACATCAAAAAATCGGAAAGTTACCCTCCTCCAGGATAACAAAAAAGCTTTACTTCAGATGGGAGGTTAAGAGGAAGGTAGCATTACAATTTGAACAATTTTCTAGATTTAAGGCGCAAAATACTGCTAGGGTAAGCATCTCATTAAATCTGTTATTTTGTGAATTTGAGGCAAGGCTGTCATACGAAAAGGGAGCTGAAAAGTAAGGGATTTGAGAACCAAGAAACATTATGACCAAAGGGTCTGGGAGGACAGCTGTATGAAACTGAGAATCCTTAAGAGTTTAGAAATCATGGCCATGTGATTTTATTTAATTACCATTAGAAGTAAGATTGAGAAAGGCAGAAACTTTATTTAACAATATTCAGGTTTAGGGAATTGAAGTGGCAGTAAAATGGTTAATATTTGGAAAAAAGGATAATGCAAATAATAAATACAAAGAAAGTGTTGTCAGAAAGAGATTCGTTTAGAATAAATATAAGGAAAACATATTCTGAATACTATAAATTCCTGGTAAATATCCAGAATGACTTATTGAAAGATAAACTAATGCTTAGTAGAGTGTGGACTATGTTAGTTTCTGTAGTAGTTTATACTGATGCTGTTCTCACTTCAAAGAGCCAAGTTACATATGGATCCTTGTTAGCCTAATCCCAAACTCATTTAAATTCCAATTTAAAATAATTTTCCCTGAATCATATTCAATATCTAATTTCATGTTCTTGTGAAATACACACCATTTATCTAGAAAAGGTGTATAAAATAAGTAAACACCTAGTTGCTCAGACAATCCTGTGATAACACAAAGAAACTCATTGTCAAATCAGACACACAATCAGAGACTGAGCTTTAAGAAAAATTCCAAGCATAAAAATAATTATGATGCATGAGCAAAGCAGAAAGAAGTCTAGGATCGCCACTGCAGCTGTTATGTCTTTTTTTGGTGTGTAAGAGTATATTCTGGTCCAGAGTAGCATATGAAGTCCCTAAATAATATTTGCAGCTACATCATTATACCAAAAATAAAAGGGAGCTGTTTCAGTCATGAGACATCTCCATTTTATACTCTGATATTTGTGCAGCATACAGGACTTTTACCAGGGAGCCATGCTTGTTCGTAAATCCATACATTCTAAGTGTGTTTATGTTAAGCAGTTCAAATAGGTGCATGCTGCTAAGCACATTCCACAGATAAGGGCTCTTCTATTAGCAAATACCTCAGCATGTTTGCATAAGGTTTCTTATAGATTGTTTACCAGGAGATTTAACCCGACTATGTTCCTTGTTTTTGGTTGGTTTGTTTGTTTTGTTTTTTCTTTAGACATTTCTCTAGTAAAGTGGGAGAATCATCTGTAGGTCTGATGCTAATTATTTTATTCCAGAACCATACTTTCATGCTGGACAATTTTTGAGCTTCCAACATTCATTTAAATTTCCAGCTTCTATCATGGGAATTACAAGGGAAAATAATGATATTTTAGCTGTGCTTTTTTAGCTAAACAATGATATCTAGTAGTTTCCAGTTGCTTTCTTCATATTTGCAACTCCAGCATCAATATAGTTAGGCTCCCTAGGTAAAAAGTCTTAAATAATGTCATAAACTACCTTGCTGTTAGTTGAGTCACTTTTACTTCTGGGACTCTCTGAAAATGGCTTTAGAGAAGGATACTTTGTTTTATAATTCTTAGCTTACTGATTTATTTTATATGTTTTTATGTAAGTGTGTGTATACGCTGTGTAAACTTATGCCCCCTGTAAGTAACAGAATTGGGAGCTAGAGTTGTGTAAATGATTATACCAGTAATGAACAGAACAATTGGGCAACATCACACTGTATTTAGGGAACAAACATGCTTCTCTAATTTTTCAACCTCAGATGTTAAACACCGCCCAAGGCATCCTATTAATGTCACAAAACTACTAAGCAAACACTCATTTTTAAGAAGTGAAATTGTACAGGATATAAACAGAAAATCCCCTTTCAGTCTTGTCGGATCCTACAGTAGAATCACATGACCTTACTAAGGAGACATTTAAATAGATCATTGAGAGATAACACTTTGAATTGGTTTTACTTTTATTTAAGAAAATCCTACCAGAATCTATAAACCAGCCAATAAAACGTCATGATTAACTGCATCAAATGCTGCCAACATGGCCAACAAAATCATGAACGTCAACATCCGTTGCTGCAATCAAAAGGTCATTATTTACTTTCGATACAGCAGTCTCAGCAGTATGATGAGGATGGAATCCTGATTGAAATTGCTCAAATGAGTCAAACTGCATCATGTGTTAATGTAATTGATTACAACCTCCAACACTTTGCGCACAGCCTAAATTAAAAAATGAATGATGGCGTTGCACTTTATCCACCAGTAATGAAGCTTTCTTCAGCACTTCTGGCTCAGTATAAATTCATGGTCATTTGAAGAGCTGACCCAGAGCCAAAAAAAGAAAAAGAAAAAAAAAGTTCTTAAAATGCTCATCAATGACATTTTGAGTATCAATATCCTGGTACAAGACAGAGGACCGGCTCCCACTGAGAATCCATCCCTCACTCTAAGGGACCCAGCAGACCTTACTAACCCTGAAAAGGAATGATTGAAGAGGGAAATGGAGACTATAAATTCAAAACCATTGCTTCGTTTCTACTTTGGTATCTGTGAATACTCACCAGCTAAACAGAATTATAAAGTTCACACTCCACTAAAGGCTTTACTATTTAAAGAACTATAAATGGTATATCATTTGATCTTTGTGGTCCTCATTCCCACTGGTACCTCTCACAGATTATGAGACAGAATCTGTGTCATTGACCTCAAGAGGGTTGCCCCACATGCGTTCCAAGAGCATCCCCAGGTAGACTAGATGTAGGAAGAGACAAAAATCAGGAAAAAAAAAATGCTTCAAGAATCAGATCTAAGCCTGGTTTAATATTTATCCGTGCACTCCAGTGAGGAAAAATAAGTTAAAAAATAAAAGTGTCACTGTGTAGTAATAATAATAACAAAGATAAACAAAGATAGCACACATGGAGTGATTACTTTTTGCCAACAATTATTGTAAGCAATTTAGCTACATGTGAAAATTAATGTTTGTGTTTGGTCCTAAAAAAATCCCCTAATCTTCAAAGAAACCCCTATTTTGCAGATTAGGAAACTAAGGCACAGAGAGAGAATTCAACCAATTCACTCTGATTCAAGTACAAAAGTTTGGAATTGAATTCAGATATTCTAGTTCAAGATCCTCATTATTGTATTCTAGAATCACTGTGCCATCTTTTATCCATATGTGGTTAAGTGACATGGAAGAATATACTTCAACTCTTATGCTACATTGTCCTTTATTTTGTAACACTTGCATGCACTTTAGTACTATACTGAAAACATGCATCCATTCAACCATCCATACATAAAACACAACAGAGTCTTAAAGGATAAATCCATAAGGGCTGTTGTAGATAAACATATGTAATGTGGACACACATATGAAATGACTTCACTTATAACTAAATAAATGTTCAAAACTTTCACAAGAAAAAATTATGAAAGAGTGTATAATGTCTTTGCATTAAATTTTCTATCACCAACCATTTAGTATAAAAGGATTTATCCACAGCATTTAGTAGCAGTACAAAAAATAAATTATAAAATGATAAACTATCTTAGCAGAATGACATAATGAGAGTCAAAATATACTCTATACATTCTCACTTTCATACAAACATATTGACTTTTATATCCTGAATATATAAGGCATGACAAGAAAAAAAACTATAAAAGATGTCGAACTGAAGCAACAACATAAAGATAATTTCACACAAAATCGTCACTGAATTTTATTAAGTGTATCACCTGTCTCATCAACTGACTTTTGAAGTGGCAGAATGACCTAGCACATCACATCTAATGACAAAGAAAGTGAATGTAATTAAAATCCAACCTAGGGCAAAAGCTAATAACTGACAAATGAAGAGAAAGCACTAACGTTGTGTTAAAAGGTGAATTAATAACCTTGAACAGAATAATGCCAAATACTAATGACTGAATTTCACCGATACTTGCCAAATTCTGAAGTCAATCATTTGTCCTTTCAAGTGAAGTGTCCAAATATTCCAGGATTGATTAGGAAATGCTAACTTCCATGTTTTCCAAGTAATTTCAAGTTCTTTCAGTGGCAGTTATTTTACTTTTACTTTCTTTCACATATTTATGGCAGATTCTGCTCCTTTCAATCTTCTTCATGTTTCGTGCCCCTGACTTTTCATTTAGTCACATCATAGGTCGTAAAACTGTGCTTAATTCAAAAGACCAGTGAACTTAGCAGAGTATTTAATGGATGTTGAATCAGAAGAACTGTGGTTGAATTTCCATTTTACCACTTAGACGAGTAGTGGGGAAATTAACCTCTTGAATTTCTGCTTTCTCACTGTACAGGGAATTTAAAAATAACTACATCTGCAGATTACTTGTAAGGAACAAATATGTTAATTTGAAAGAGTCCTTCAGTTGTAGACATGTAAAATACTATTTTCAATGGTAACTGACGGTTCAACAATGCCCAAGAGTACAATTAGGAGAATGAAAAATAGCAGTATATGCCATGGTTTTTAAAAGGTAATGTAGTTCATTATATTAAGTTCATCTTTTTTGTGTTACACAAAGAAGAACTCATTATCACAGAGAGAAATGTATTCAAGGTCCCGCAAATATCAGTCTTAGAGATTTGGGGGAAAAATATCTTGCATCATGGCTATATTTTCATCTCCAAAAATCACCCAGGATGTACTCAGCAAGTAAGCTGTGGATAAGTACCTGCAGGAAGAAAAGGGATTCAATCCTGTTTCCAAATTGGCACAAGGCTAGTTTAGAAAATCATGCCAAATATAAAACTTTAAATAAAGAGACGAGAGTAGTATTTCAATTTTGTCTTAGTATTTGTGACTGTGCAGAAGGCACAGGCTCGCTGTGTTCTATTTTCTTTATCTGTGAAATGAATAGGGCAAGATGGTCTATCATGTCCTTCAGCTCAGTGACGCAGTTTCCTATCACTCCCCATCGCCTGGAGGATGTGAGCCTTAAGAATCTGGCCTTCTATTAAAGATCAAGTAGTTTAATCCTGGCTCAGCCAGGTATTCTCTTGACCTTGGTTGGATTACTTGGTCTAAACTTTCCATTCTCTAAAACAGAGACACAAATAGGACCTATTTCATACAGATGCCCTGAGGATTTGTGGTTATGATTAATAAAAGGCACTTTGCACACACAAGATGCTCTCAGTCAATATGAGCTGGTAATACCTGTTAGGATCATGAACATGCGCCTACCAGCAGATCCTCAACCTGAGCATGTGCTCAGTGTGTGAGTAATAATAATAATAATGATAATAATAAATAATAATAATAATAATGATAAGAAGCAGTACAATTTGTAGCAACATCTGATTGAGGAATTATCATGTGTTACTTCCTCTGTAAGTGAGAGGATGTGGTTTTGAGACCATCACATGAGTAGTATTTCAACAGTATACGATTATTTACCAACATCTAGATCTGAAAGGCAACGGAAATCATGTCTGGATGGAAATACTAAGTAATTTCCTTGCATCACTATTTACAATAGCCAAGATATGGAAACAATGTTAATGTCCTCTGACAGATGAATGGGTGCATTTCAAGTTCCTGTAAGGCCTTCCAAGCTGTAGGATCTTTCAAGAAGAGGAGCAGGAAGGTGTGGAAATGCTCAATGTGTTTAGGAAACAATCAGGGATATAAGAGAGTAGGGAACCAAGTCTCTCCTTGAGTGCCATACAAAAGACTGTGCTTAAAATAAGTACTTTCTGTAATCATGAAAGCAATACATGCTCAGTGTGGAAAATTTAGCGAAAAAAACAAAGAAGTATTATAAAGAATAAAATTTGTAAAATACTGTAATCTTTAAAAAAGGAATGTGTGATATATATACATATATAATACACAATTGAATTATTATTCAGCCTTAAAATATAAGGGAAATCCTGCTATTTGTAACAACATGGCCAGACCTAGAGGGTATTATGATCAGTGAAATAAGCCAAACACAGAAAGACAAATATTGCATAATCTCACTTATACATGGAATCTACAATAGTCGAACTCTTACAAGTACAGAGTAGAAGGATTATTTCCAGGGCCTAGGGGAAAAAATAAGGGGTGGTGATGGTTAAAGGGTACAAAATTTTACTTGTGCAAGATAAATAATTTCTGGAGATCTAATACATAGCATCGCACCCATAGTTAAGAATACTGTATTGCATATTTGAAATCTTCTAAGAGGTTGGATCTTAAGAGTTCTTGCCACACACACAAATAGTAAAGGGAGTGGGTGAAAGCTTCTGGAGGTGATGAATGTGCCCATGACCTTGATGGCTGGAGTGGGTTCACAGGTGTATACTTACCTCCAAACTCACTGCACATTAAGTATGGGCAGCTTTTTACACGTCACTCCTACCTCACGAAAATGGTTAAAAAATACTAAGCAATTTCCAAGTACAGAGCCAAGGTTCTGAATCTATGATTCCCTGATTTTTGTTTTAATCTCTGATTCATGTGGGCCTGGATATGACATTCTAACACATAGAGCACATCAAAAAATGTTTCTAAGTAATTGTTTTAAAACTCGAGTATGAAAACCTCATTAGAAGTTGGGTGAAAATTTTTCTAAGTCCTTGCGCCTTATCCTGTAAGTATTATGGTAGGCACAGTCCAAAACGGAAAAAAAAATGTTGAAAATTAAGTCTTAGGGGAAAAAATGAATAAACCTAACAAGCAGCAGTCACACTAAATGGGTAACATGATAGTCACAAATTCATTTTACAGAACATAACATAACAACATAAAGTAAAGTCAGTCCTGCTTTGCGTCATTGTTCTTTTACCAAAATTTTTCACCAATTAGGTGTTTCTTATATGCCATGATTTCTTGAAAGAGTGAAATTGTCTAAGTTTCATTCAGAATAGAAGTAAAATTTTTTTTAGATCCTGATATAGCAGGGATTTTAATGGAGAAGGAAATGAGAGTAGATTAAAGAATTTATCAGTGCTGACTCAGAGAAAGCCATACGTTAAAGAGAGGATTCAAGTAAAAAGCAGTAAGACTGCATTAGTAACAAGGTCACTGAATTTATTTATTTAGGCTAACATCAGGCTAGTATCAGTAGAGAAATTTTGTATCTGGGTTTGTATCCACTTCTTTGATATGTTTGTGGTTTCGATGATAGAGCCTACCCTACAGTTGATACAAGGGATTATTTCCTTTCCTCACTTGGTATTTGAACTCTGATGAATCTACGGCTTCAAATATAATAGCCGTACTCTTTTCTGTGTATGTGTATGTGTTGTACACACACATGCATGTATAGTGTGTATGTGTGTACCTTTCTATATGTATTTTCCTCTATTTAACAAATGATATTAGCCTATTGTTGAGACATTGGAATATTTATAAATAAAATTGTTAAAATCATCTAAATTCACCCCACCAATATGTTAACTGTTAGATGGAATTTTATGTCTTTTTATTCTGTGTGCAGAAAGGAGGGACATTCTAAGAGATAGTCCTTTGTCCTTTGGATCCTGAGTGTCATCTGGGTGCAAGACACCAAACCCGGAGCTCAGTTAGGGGCCAGCCCATGAGGATGCATAATTACCAGTTGTGAAATGATAGCTGAAAAAGTACCACAAACATCCTTCTCTATCATCAAGTGTTTTTCAAAATCTTGATTTTGAATTGCTTCATAATAACATGTAATATGGATATACACACAGTAGCAAAAATTTTACCTAATCAAACGTTTATAATTCTCATGCAAGTCGGCTTGAAATAATTGCTAAAGTTAGAGTTAGCATTAAATATCAAAATAACACAACTTATTGGAAAACAGTTTAAAATGTCTATGCTACTTGAACAGAACAAGATGCTATGTTTAACTTCATTTTTCCCCCTTCTCGGGGAAACTTTAGGATCTGGAAGTCTGGGGTTATCTGACCATTGTCAGTATCGCTGAGGCACAGTTGTTTTCACCCTTCCCATTCTTTCTTGTATCAGATATTTGTTCCAAGCAATTTAATGTTGCCCTTTATTGGGTTAATCAACTATGCTGGAAACATGTCTAGGACAATGATACCCACTTTGTAGTTTAGGGGAGATTTACATCTAATTCAGCTTTTGAAGGTTTTCACTTATACTCAGTTATAGCAGTTTGAGCATACACTTATATCTTACAAAAAGTAAACCACAAATGCAACCATAGAACTTCTAGGAAGGTAATCAAGCCATAAAACATACTGTCAACCCAATTTTAAATAGTTTTCATAGGAACACAAATGTAAATTTTGTCAGTTTTTTTAGCAACCTAGCAAGAAGAAAAATGACATGATTTAACCATTTTGGCATAGAAAAAATGCTCCTACTTTTTGTGAAAATCAAGTATTTCCAAAAAATAGAATTTTACAATAAGCACATGAATTTACATGTTTTCTTCAGAAAAATCAAACACGAGGCACTTAGGAAGGACTCCTTCACTGTACTCGGGTATAAAAAAGGCATCATGAAGGCAACCGTGTGAACTTGTTTCTGAATTTCCTACCTAGCACTGTAAACTATCCCTCAAGAACAAAACTTGAAAACATGAAGGAAGGTAAGCTTTATTAAGTATGAATCAGTGACAACAGCTCTGAACACTAAGTAACATTGCCCTTAGTTCTCTGTGGGGCTGCATTTTTCTTGGACAGGTTAAGTCCCTTGCTCAAGGTCACCTCACTAGTTGAAGACAAGCAAGAGCGTGGGTCAAGCCAGGTTTTACATTAAAGCCCCTTGCTCTGTCCAAGGTATCATGTTGTCTCCGTATAAATAGAGAGAAAACGAAAGACAACACTGATAAATGCATGAATGAACTAGGCTGTACAACTTAGGGGAAAAAAAAACAGATTTTGCTTTGTTATGAATAAAATGTTTTCACATCTTTAGGGTGACTTTTCATATTTCATTTACATTTTGTCTGCTTTATTTTGAAATTTGGTTTGTGCTTTTCCCTTCAGTCTTAATCTTTCACACCACACATTTGTCTGTTGCTGTTTTGTTTTCTCCCTCAGGCTCTGTTTGTATGTAATGTTACACATTTGCTGGAATTCTCATTTCTTAGTGAGGTTTAGTTAACTATGAATCAGTTATCTGGTTACTAAAGTTCTGTGTGGTTAGCATACTCACATTGCTTTTTCCTTGATCTAGAATTGAATTTTGTTGCAAATGTTTAACTTCACAGTTAGCTAAATTATACAGTGAATTTAAATCATTGCAATTAACTATCTAACTTACCTGACATGTTTGTACTCCCTTGCAAACTGAAACTACAAAACAATTGGTGTATAAGGATGAGATTTTCTCTTAATTTTAAATATGATTCTCTATAACAAAATTATTTGCTTTAATAATGTATTGTATAATTAATGTAACAAAATAATTATACAATAGTGCATTCACGTACTAACTGCATAACAGAACTATTACTTGATAGAGCTAAGAAAATATTCCAGGTTAATTACTGAAATATATTTTAACTCCAAATAGCTGGCAAAATATTAAATTGACAAATATAAAAATTGTATTATAACGTTGCCATGTGAACAAGTGCTCACTATATAAATGCATGCAGTTTTATGTGTTTATACTTGTAAATACAAATAATATATTTAAATGTGTGTGTGTATACAAAAAGAAATACCAGGTTTGCATAATACAGTACAAGAGTGCCACCTTCTGGTTTTAATACATTTAGTGACAATTCTTCATTATGTCCCTGGCATCCAAAAATTATTTATGGTTAATGATACTTCTTGTTAGTTTTCCCTGCATATTATTCATATTTAAATATTTTTAATATTTCTAGTCTTTTAATATGCCTGGAATTAATTTTGTGTACAAAAAGCTTTTCTAGATAATACAGCAGATTTCAGAATTTACTCCAAATTTAGCAATTTATATATTAGTGATACTAACAAAGCCAAACCAGGAGAAAACAATGAAATCAAAACATATATTTGAAAGTTCATTCATTCATTTCCTAACTACAATAATTGATTTGTCAGCAATAAATACAAATTTCCAATATCTTGTACAAAATATAATGTCAAATACATTTTTTAAACAGATTTCACTGGTCTGAATTCAGAATTTATATACACCTTGGTGTCTTACAAAAGTAGTAAAATTAATAAGAAAACTCAAAATGAATATATTAATATTACATTGTCAAGAATGATCAGACATTATATGAACTGAGCAAAATATGTCTTGGACTTACAGCTGCAGAATATACTTCTTTCCTCCTTTGGTATCAGGTTCCCTGGCCCATTAAAAAACTGAATCATGATGTCGTTCTTCACCCAAGACCTCACCTACCATAATCAGAACCTGCTCTCAGCCTAATGGTCAGTCATTTACAGCAGTGTACTAACTCACTTGGAAGAGTGAAGAATTGTAATTGTTAATTTTAGTTACATAATAAAAGTTGTTGGTGTTTCTTCCAAGGCTTTGGGAGGAAATCTGGCTAATGGCGGTATTGCCTAATTTCTTCTCCTTTAACCCATTGTGTCCTTTATTTCCTTCTCTTGCCTAGATTTTTTGGTGTGTGGGGCACACGGAGATTTTCATAAGCCTATAAAAATCAGACTCTATTTGAAACCTTCTATTTTGCACACGGATAAGTCTAATCCTGCATATAAATATATCAAGTATGTGTAAGAATCTTAAATATGTCAGAAGAGATACACAAGTTTTTGTGATAGGCAATATTTTATAATATAATGTAAATGCTCTTAGCCACTTTAATATGAATGCTAATTTTATGTAATCAATTTTCTAAAGGTCTTCTAATTCTCTCATCTTTGGAGGAGGATTGGGAGTTCAAGAATCGTGACACTTCTCCAGTATATATGTAAAATTGTGAGAATACATTATTTTAAACATAGGATAATATCCTTGTCCAGATTTCTTACCCTTCAAATATTATTCATTCCTTCTTGAATCCCCAAATGCTAACTTCTCGAGTATATTCAACTAATGGGAATATGAAGTATATTGAAACAAAATGAAAGTGAATAATGAAGCAATTCATTATAATAGAAGAGGATTTTAAATGCTTATGACTTAGCGCTCCACATAAAATTCAAAGAATCAGAGTATTTTGGAGGACAATTCTCCTGTCCTATTAATATATCAGCAAGGGCATTTTTGAGGCTTCTGCATTAATTTCTCTCATGTAGCTCCCAATGACGTTAGCATCTGTCCAAAATATAAAATGAGTACATTTTGTACATAAGAGATTTGCAGCTTTGTAAAAACCAGTACTTTATTTTCTATATATAGGAGCTTAGAAATTCTTGAACCTAACAGCAAGCAACTTCAAAAATATGTGGTAAACTCTCTGCAGATGTTCACATAACCACCAGGAAAATGAATGGATATTAAACATACTACCAAAAGGACAACAAATTCCTTTGAATCCTTTCAAGGTTACTTTCTGCAGTTTTCAAAACAAGTTTCTTTTAACCGAAATTTCTCCTACAACTACATATATTTCAAAATAGGGGGTTGGGTACAGCTCAGTGGTACAGTGCGTGCTTGGCATGCACAAGGTCCTAGGTTCAAGCCCCAGTACCTCCATCAAAACAAATAAATAAACCTAATAATCCCCTCGCCCCTCCCCCCCAAAATTAAACAAAACAAAATCAAAATAGATATACTGTTTAAGAAACTAGCTTAAATAAGGTATTTCTGTTTTGAGTAGGATGAGATACAACACAGTGTAAATTAGCACATAAAATTTGCAGTTTCAGAATCGAATTGAGGGTGCAGTAGGGTTTCCAGAGACAGAGACTCAAATTGGTATATCTTGTAAATGAGCTATATCCAGACTTACCTAGAGAATTCTGTAGTGAATCCACTAAGGACTCGAGTGTGTGAGAGATTTAGAAATCTCTTGACAGGTTTTTATTTTTTATTTTTTTTCTGATGAAAGTTGGGCATGTACTTGGTGCAAGGATCAGTCAACAATGGAAGAGAAAGGATACTGGTAGCCTTACGCACATTAGGCATTACTCTTATGCTAGATCTTTCCGATTCCCATCAGGATTTCAAGAGCATGATGCTATCCTGAAAGCATACATGTCTATATAAATGAAAATAATCAGTGATGTTTCATCAAACAACTGAAAACCAAAACTGGGCGGCTTGGTAAATTTGCTCCACAATTTTGGAAGAAACATATTTGTCCCAGTTAAGTGTGATAGCTCTTTATTGGTTAAAATACATGGCACCCACTTTGCCTTTGGAATGGTGGAGGAAATCTCCATAGCAACCGGGACTCAATGGCTCCATAAAACAATGCCTGCCAGGAGCAGTAGAGGAGAAAATGACAGATGCTGACTAATAATCCGAGTGACTGATCATCAGCACGTGTGAGTGAAACCTTGGGGAATTTGAACTGACTACCGTGTCCAAAATGCTGTGAGTGGTGCTGAACCAAGGAAATGTGGTTTTGCTTATCTTTATTGTGAGTCTTGAATGACTAGGAAAACATCAGGAAAAATAAAACCGTGAGGCAATTTGTAAAGGGTATGCTATTCTTTAAAAATAATCAAATCTCCAGAAAGTAATGACATTTTTTGAAAAATTAGAGTAATACTAGGACAAGATTGCTAACTAATGATCTCTTCATGCTGTGCTTTTTGTCACTGGAGAAAAGAAGAAAATTTCCCTTGAAAGGACTAAGGCCAGAGCTAAAACCACAACTGAGACTATAAAAGGTAAGAACAAATCTGGCTCCACATTAGATCTGTTCCTTCTGCTTAACCTTTGCACTCTATTGCCTTTGCTACAAGTTAAGAAAGTTACAGCTCCAATGACTGTCAGATCACCACTTGATTCCTTGAGGGATATTGGGAAAGTATTCCAGGCAAAACAAAACAAAATAACAACAAAAGCAAGGATCAAAAATAGGAATTTTCTTCAAAAATTTCTACTTATGTTTACCATGTAGAAAAGAAAGAAACCAAATTTGAGCCTCAATTTTGAATGCCTCAACAAGATATAGGAGTGACCTGATTTTGTGAATTTTAATGGCTTATACCATTAACACACTAACTGTAATCAGAAAAATCACTTCTTTTTTCAAATGACCAACAAAAAAATTGACCTGAGTGGTAAATACACGTTATAAACTTTCTGAGCCTCATTTGGCTTTACAAATATGTGAGTTGAGACAACTCCTAGCTGAGAGATATCCAAACAACAAAAGGAGAAAGGGATTGAAAAGCCAAAAAAAAACAGTTGTTGAGTGTCAGTGGGTATGAATAGCTTCTACTACTGCAAAGAAAAGCTGCAAGCTTCCATTCTAGAATCTTCATGAGTTCTTTCATATCGAAATTTCTCCTCAGTATGTGGAACTTAACTGTAAATTCCCCTCCAGGCAGGGATTTTCCTATAGAAAAGAGAGGTACTCTGGAAAGGATTTGGAAGCATCTATGTAAAGCTTGATTTTTAAAAAATAATTATATTTATTATACTTTATGTTAGGAATTTTTAAATTAAAGCAAGGTTAATTAAATTAAATTAGTTAAATCAGGTTAGATACTTTTGATTCAGTCTTTTTCAAAAATTGTGATAAGCTTCCATAAGTATAACTTTATACCAAATTCTGTAATTAAAGGGCTGTAGTTTTCCTGATCAGAACTTTTTAATGATGATCTTTTCAAATTCTTCATAGTCATCATACTCAAGAAAGTTTTGCATATAAAATGATAAAATATTTCACCCTAAACTGACTGTCTTTGAGGAGAGGAAGAGATAAGCCTGAACTATAACAAGGGACCATTCCTAAGTGATCTCAGTGTTTTGACTAATGGGGTTAGAATATAGAAATTTTAATTTACCAGAACCTTCTGATATGCAATTGCTTTTTAGTACCCATTCACTCTGAACTGGGAGGAGAGAAAGGAAAGAGCCTTCCTAATGCATGCTGAAATTTAAGCTTTATTATAAAATGCATGTTATCAACGTCTAGAAATATAAGCTATCAGATACACATTTCTCTATGGAGAAGGAGTAGGGGACCATACATAGACAGCTTATCCTCAAGACCATCATTTCGACTCTTCCTCCAGTTCCTTATGGTGTTGGCCAAACCTGTTGTCAGTTAGGGGCATTACTCCACTTTGAGGGAGAGATTAGCAGAGGATCAGAGAATTTCTGCAAGCACTGTGGTGAGGCCACTTCACTGCTCTGCCGTGGATTTTATTGAGTATTTGAAACCAATGAGATAAGCAGTACATCATATTGATCAGGGTCCTCTCTAAACACCTCTTTAACATTGCCTCCAGAAAAGCAGTGATTTAGAGTGCAAAATTAATTATCTTGAGGATACCACTTATTAATTTGGTAAATAATGTATTCTGTATGCCATTTTTCATATCAGATCATAGTCAGCTATACCGCCCAGCATAGATGATCAGATAGCCTTAAAATAGAGAATTGCAAGTTGGCAAACTCATAGAGAGTAGAATCCATCATCCTTGATTTGATGGGTGTAATTTGGTGAATTAATTGAACAAAATTTTGACTTAGAAATCAAGATAATATATATGATTTTGAATATTTTATCTTAGACATAAGAAAAATCATCAATGATAGTGTGTCTAATTAAAATCGTTTATTATTCACCTCTTTCATTATACACTTCTTTTCAGTATCCTATTCATTAAAAAAAGGGAGAGATGTTAAAAATAACAGAAATATCAGTCTGAAAGTAAAAATTCTCCTATATATTTTACTCTCCCTCCACCCTTGAATCTTTTAAAGTTCTTTGTCAAAATCAATTTGAGAGCAATTTCTTTTTAATAGTTTGCCTCTAAGGAGTCTCTCTAAAGTATTCGACTTAGTGCACATAGGACAAAATAAATCTATTTTCCTTGCACTCATGCATCATCATTTTGCATATAATTTAATTAAATTCCATAAATAAAATAACACATGCAGAAATTAGCATAAATATTCACAGGACTAATGCAGTTCATTCTTGGTAAGCACAAAATACACACAAAAAAATAGCCCAGCTGCCATGACTATTAAAAAGAATAGAAAGTGTTGATTAATCTGTCATATCTATTATGTGTAAGTGAATTATGAAAGCTTCTACTATCATGTCTTGTCAGCAATTAAATAATGTTCAAAAGTAAATACCGACTTCCACCTCCAAGTAAATCTCTTATTTCTATAAAGGGATTAATGTCACCTAAATGAAATGTTTTCTCCTTTTTGAACAAATTTATTTCCAAAAATATATTCTTCACTGTCATTTCTTTATTCAACATGGCCCTGCCCATAATGCCACCCTCGTGTGCCTAAGAAGACCTTAGATTATTTTCCCCAGTTGCAGTGGCTCGAGTCATCCTCTCTAGCAGTCAGGATCATTTCTTCATTTAGCACTTGCAAAGTTTGCTAGACTAACTTCCGTCAGTCCTGTGTCCCTACTTTTCTGATGTTCCATTTGGTCAATAAGACACACAAGGGCATGTTTGCACTAGTACGATTCCTAGGATATTTAGAAAATACAATCAATTCTCTAGAAACAAATGCAAACTGCTATATCCTTTTATGATCTAGAGACAAATTTCCTTCGAAAATAGTATTTCTGATGCAAAATTGAAAAGTGTCAAAACAATATATAGGAAAATATAGTTTGAAGGTAAAAAGTTAGAAGTTGGCATAGAAATCGCTTTTGTAACTATTTAAATACACACGTGCATACACCTTATCCCAACGTAATTTGGTCCATATGGGAGGAATGTTATTAACTGAATGTTTGTGTTACCCCTAAAATTCATATGTTGAAATCTTAAGCCCTCCACCGTGGTGGAGCTAGAAGGTAAGACCTTTGGGAGGTAATCAGGTCACAAGGGTGGAGTCTTCATGAATAGGGTTAGTGCCTTTATAAAGGGGACCCCAGAGAGCGTTCTCACCTTCTTTCCAAATAGAAGACTGCAATCTGCAACCTGCAAAAGGGTCCTCACCATAATGTAACCAGGCTGGCACCTTGATCTCAGACTTCCTGCCTCAAAAACTGAAAAATAAATTTTGGTCGTTTATAAGCCACCCAGTTGATGGCATTTTGTTACAGCAGCCCTTGCAGACTAAGTCACATATGTCTGGTTGAGGGTTAACACTTGAACTCGGTAAGTTTGTGCTTTTTTAAAGCTCTACAGTGATTCTTAGATTTGCATCTCCATCTGAGAAATGAATGCTTACACTTGTCAGTCACAGACCACAAAAGAAATTTAATGGTTCAAGAGAAGGGAGTAGAGAAACATATAGACAAATTAATAGAAGCATCCTTGGGTGCATAATCACTGAAATGTTGCTTCTTTGTGGAAGAATTTAGAATCCAAAATATGTGAGTAAAAATTTCAACTTATAGAACTCTTCCATCAAATGACTAAATGGGGTACTGTCTTTCCATTGCCTGGGGAAGATGTGGTTTCCTTTAGCTTGTGATATCTGAAAGACTTTTATTGATGAGAGATTGTCTGGGCATTTCTTCCTTTTTATTTACTTTTGATTCCTATGCTTCTGGTACTTCAATGCTGAACTGAATGAGAATGCTCAGTGTTAGGAGAGAGACTTCACCACTCTCCTGCATCCCCCAAATGTTTCTTCATTTCTTGGAATTAAAAAATGTCCTCCAAGAGATTGTTGAACTAAAATTGATAGAATTGGTGGAGCTTTGTTTTTGTTGTTGTTTTTGTTGTTGTTGTTGTTGTTTTTGATGTTTCTTTAGCCTGTCCTCCAACGTTTATTCTTTCCCAAATCTCTCTGGTTCTCACCTACTTTTTCAAGCTGTGAATAGCTTTTACCTCTTCTATTGTGATAAAAGTCTCACCTTTCTTTCTGCACAGTAGGATAACTTTACTGAAATTCTCGTTGTATTTCATTTTGTTTTCTATGATGCTTCTTAATCTGTCACAAGTAACATTTTGACATATTAATTTATTCCCTCTGTAACATATAAAGGACTAATACTACTTACTGAATTTAAACATTTCTTCCTTTAAGAAAAAAATTGATTTTTCTGAGAGACAAAAGACTCTTTAGTCTGATCACAGTCTTCCTTGGATTTCTTATGTTTCCTGTTGAAATTCCCAAACTTTGTTGCAAACATACACTGTGAGGTCCTTTCAGTTCTCACTGTTGTTTTCCTCTAGTCTGAGCGAACGTGATTCCCAGAGTCAGGGTATTGTTTACACTTTCTGCTTAGCCCCTGTTTGTCACACTTCCATTGATTTTTTTTTCCTCCTCTCCAATTCAGGAAGATTACTCCTACACTGTAAAGACCCCATTTCTCTTCATTCATTGATGTAGTCAACTATAGCACTGGGTTTGAACCTACACTCAGCAGCTCTGAAATATATAGCCGTGATCAATGGTTATTTAATCAACAAACCAAATTCAAATCGAGCCCCTGAGAGAATTTACCAGCAGCCCATAGGATTTCACGAAAGTTCATCCTTTAATGGTTCCTTTTGTGACCCTGGATGTTATTCTAAACAGACTACGGAGGGAGAAGATTTATGATAGTCAATATAATACCAACTAAAGCATCGGGAATTAAGGATCCGATGGATGACCTAAGTAAATCACACTGGCAAGCTGTGCTTTATGGAGTGAGCGCACCCTTACCCATACAAATCCCATTGCTTCTGCAATGTGAAATCCAAAACAAAACTCTGGAAGTCCCCCAAGTGAAGTCCAATGCATTCGTATGTCAGAATCTCCCTGCCTGGAAAGTCATCTACCAGACTTGGAGCAAAATTTGCAAGCTGAATTCTAAATACAAAGGGAATCTCATTCATTTATTCATTCATTTTATCAATCATTCATTTACTCATGTATGCATGTCTTCTACAAACATTTACGAAAAGAAAGACAATGTCTGAAGTATTCTTTTAATCATAAGTAGATGATTAATATGAAAAATATTAATAATATATGCTCTACTCTCTAGGATCTACCAGTGTACCAAAGATAATATTTAACAAATAGTTACACAGATAATCTTCTGAAAATATGTTATGCACTGAAGGAAAAACATAGACTGCAGGCTTGAGACTCACCCAATGAGAGTTCCAAGTTCATAACTTTCCCATATACTAAAAATATACCAGATACTGACAATGAGGTTTTAAATCATTTTTTAAAGTAAGTCTCCACTCTACAGGTGTTAATAGTGAAAACAAGATATCCTATAGAGGACAAATTATGCAGAAATCAATTTGCCAAATTTCCAAGGCACTCTGAAAAGTCAGTGGGAAATTTGGAATGAATACTTTGGAGAGTGATATTTAACATAATTCTGAGTCATTATATAAACACCTAGAGATCTGAATTAAAATATTTAAATAATAAATTAATTTTTTTAATTTAGCAAACCTAATGATTTATAAGAGATGGCTTAGTCAAATCATTTCATGTAATATTCGAATCTGTGGTCAGTAGGACATACATAACAAAATGTGTAAACACAATGAAGGGAGGGAATTTTTGCAATTCCATTTATAAAAGTGATTTTCCAAAACTCCAGTTTGGCAACTTCATATAACATTAATGTACCAAATATCTTTTTTCCCCAAGTATTTTTTTGAATGTGATATATCACACATGAATATTCAAAATGAAAATGATAGCACAGGTATACCCTTCAGCTAATACTAACATTCTGTCCAGATGTCAGGTTGGATTTAAACTTTTAAAGCCTTATTTAGAATTTGACACTAATTTCCCTAAATGCCAAACTAAATTAGCCTTAAGAAGTGCAAAATGACTAAAAATAATCAAGCATTGTATTCTTCTCTTCTATTACATACAAATCTTTTCTTTTAGGGCTACAATCTCCTCTTCAGTGTTGCTTTTTTGGGTGCATATATGAAATAAAACATCTTCCCACATACAATGTTTCCTGCTTAAACCTGCTAATTTCACAGATAAAGTAGCTGTCATAGGGAGGCGAAATGATACAATCTCAGAGTGGCAGATTTAAGGACGAAGACCTAGATTGTCATATTTTAGGACAAAACTTCTGTCCCTTAACAGAAGTTTGCAAATTAGTAGTTAACAGGCAAAATATGTTTTCTAACCTATATTCTGCATATGTACTGAACTAAAAGTAAACCCAATGTAACTAAATCACTTTAGTGTTTCTGGTTTGTCACAGTTCTTATGAATTCTGATGTTTGCGTATCAGGTCTAAAATATGATTTGTACTTGAGCATAGCACACCTTGTATTCTCTATTTAGCTAACTCCTTTTTCTGTCAGCAAGAGTTCTATAAATAGATTTATGAAACTGGTGTGCTGTAAGAGATATCTCTATTTAATCAATCTATCAAATTTGGGGACTAGCACTCAACTTTTACGGAATGAGTATATTCGATTTGCATTTAAATTCTAGTCAACAGTCCTCAGTGTGCCTATGTATCTTAGAGTCAGGAAAGCTAAAATCTGTATTTCCTAGGTTTTATTGTAGTTAAATTGTGAGTTCAGTTTAGAGAATCAAATATATTTATTTAAGATTTGGAATGTTTAGTGAAGTGGAGATGATGTCAGTATCAATTTTGTTATTTCTCATATTTTTAGTATTAAACCCAATTACAGAGGCTTTGTTCTCTCAGTAACTTTATCAGTGAGTCCTGTCTCCAAACACAATTTTTAGGATTTCAGGAGGCTGGGTGCAAGGGTTCAGACTGTCCACGAAGATCATGGTGGCACCGCATGGTTTTGGAATCAGCAGGGGCCTTGGGATTATGGAGATTTTCTGATAATGGCAGTTGCAAAGTGGTTCTGGAACTGTTTGTCAGTATGGTTTGAAGTCATTCCTAAGTGTCCAACATAAAGTCTAATTGCTTTAGCTATCCACATTTCTGTAGACAACTTAATGCTCTAAGAAATAAACTGTCCCTTGCTTAAACTCGTGACTAACACGGCATTGACTTTTCCCTCAAGTTGACCAAACTTTAGACAAGCTTCTTCTTGACCCCAGGCTTCAGACATTTCTTTCCTTAGGGCATTTATTCAGGAAACTTATAACTAAATTCTTTCTCTGCTGCTTTGAGATGTAAATCTAGAAATCTCAGTGGTTTACTTTACTGTATGAATATGTTTCTAAGCAAAAAAATTCTAACATCAGAAATAAATATTTATAATTTCTATACCTCCAATTTCTTTCTAAACGTGTTATATCATACATCTACAACAATGTTAAGTAATAGTGATAGTATGTTCTTGTCCTGGTTGTGATTTGAAGGCAATATTTTTTCAGATATGTCTCCTGAGGCAAAAGATACAAAGACAAAAATAAACAAATGGGAGGTAATTAAACTTAGTTTTGCACTGCAAAGGAAACCATGGGCAAAACGAAGACAACATTTTCACTTCCTTGATGTCGGCTTTTTAACATTCTTTCTCTAGGATTTCGAGATACATGTTAAGATGGTTGATATTCAATCTCTCTTATTTCTTAATATATTACCTATTTTACTGCTCTTCAAGCATGCAACACCGTAAATACTTTAGCTCCGTTTTTCTCTTCTTTATTTTTTAAAATAACTTTGCCATATTTTTAACTCTACAGAAATAATAAACTTCAAAAGACATTGTCATTATGATCATTAATAATAATAGTGTATTGATGGTATTACGTCAACATTTGTTTAAATTATGTAGATCATTTCTTGGACCTGACCATGGCTCATTTTGTCTAGGATTTCTCTACCTCCATCTGCAAATATTTTCCTTGTACTTGAAGAATTTTTTAAATAATAGTTTTAGTGCACATGGAATAATTAGTATACTTCTACCCTTCTAAAATGTTTTAAAGAATTTCTGAGTATAGATTACTAACTTGTTAGTTATTTAATAACAGCACTTTACCATGACATTTCATTGTTTCATGACTTCCACTCTTTCTGCTGAAAACTCATGACTCCATCATACTGGGCTCCCTCAAAAGTATGGTGACTTTTGGATAAAGGTAAGAGTGACCAAATTAGAGGTCACTACAGCAATAATCTATCATAGAAGAAGTCTTGCTTCTATGGAATTTTAATTATTCTACTCTTTTTTGTGTCACACCTTTCCAAAATGTTTAGAAACAGGAATTTTGTGTTTTTATTACCCTAGTTTTTGTGGCAAGAACAAAAGCAACAGCATTGTATCTAAAAGGAAACATTTAAGTTTATTTTTTGTAAGTTTTATTCTCATTGCAATCAGGATAGCCATACTTACTCACACTTAGCAAATAAGTGGTAAAAAGCATATTCTCAAGATTTTAGGAACATGACAATTAAGACAAAGGTGGCTACTCATTAAATATAATAATAATTTGTATTAATTTCACTTATATTGCTGCCAGATGCTCATTCTTTAGTAAGGGTTAAAACTTTTAAATAAAAACTTACTAAATAGACTTTTTAAATAATTTTGAGTTTATTTTTGTGCTTGGTGTGAGAGAGTAGCCTAGTTTAATTCTTTTTCATGTAGCTATCTAGTTTTTTTGACACCAGTTTTTGAAGAGACTGTTTTTCCTCTATTGTATATTTTTGCCTCTTTGTCATAGATTAATTGACCATATAAATGTGTGAGAATCCGAATAGATATTTTTACAAAGAAGACATGCAGATGACGAACAGGTACATGAAAAGATGCTCAACATCACTAATCAACAAGGAAATGCAAACCAAAAGATATCACCTCACACCTTCAGAATGGCTATTATCAAAAAGTCAACAAATAACAAATGTTGGTGAGGATGTGGAGAGAAAGAAACCCTTATGCACTATTGGTAGAAAGGTACATTTGTGCAGCCACTATGGGAAACAGTATGATGTTTCCTCAAAAATTTAAAAATAGAAGTACAATATGATTCAGCACTTCCCATACTGGATATTATCTGGGGGAAAATGAAAACACTAATTAGAAAATATATGCACCCCTATGTTCACTGAAGCATTATTTATAATAATAAAGATATGGAAACAACTGAAGTGCCCTTTAATAGATGAATGGATAAAGAAAATGTCATGGGTATATATGATAAATATATATATATATATATACACACACACACACACACACACACACACATGCACAATGGAATATTACTCAGCCATAAGAAGGAATAAAATCTTGCCATTTGCAATAACATGGTGAACCTAGATGGTATTATGCTAAGTGAAATAAGTCAGACAGAGAAAGAAAAATACTGTCTGATTTCACTTATATGTAGAATCTACAAAAGAAAACAAATGAATAAACAACAAAACAGAAACAAAGTTATAGATACTGGGAACAAACAGATGGTTGTCAGAGGGGAGGGTGTGAGGGGTAAGAAAGAAATAGGTGAAGGAGAATAAGAGGTACAAACTTCCAGTTGCAAAATGAATACCTCTTATTCTCCTTCACCTATTTCTTTCTTACCCCTCACACCCTCCTCTCTGACAACAGTTCCTTCCAGTTGCAAAATAAATGAATTATGGGTGTGAAAAAAAATTACTAACATGGACATTTTGAACACTAGACTGGACTACAAAAAGTTCAGTTTTAAGTGGAATAATTTTCCATATAAAGTTAACATCAATTATTCTCTAACAGTTGTAAGAAATAACTACACTCTAATACTTATGTTGAGCATGCCCTAAAACCACAATTACTGTCACATGTGCTATCTGTCAGATTAGTATTCTATTCCCATTAGTTTTTAAACTGTTAATGTTAAATGCCTTTTATATAGATGCTATCAGTAAAAGACAAAGCTAAAAATGTTAGTGCCAATTTTACATATGTACATATGTATGGATGGGAACCATGTTCACTGTGAAATATACACATATGTATTTGACAAATCAACCAATAAATAATACAAAATGAAACTAAATGAGACAATCTCATTGGAGGAAAATATCCTATACCATAATTGTCAATATGTATTTATAGTTCTCAATTACACAGACATTATCTGCCTATAACACAGCTGGAATTATTAATATCAATTCTGCCATTTCAGTTCCGCTCAATTTGTTTGGTGCTTTCTTAACACTAATCTGCATATTTTTCAGACAGAAATGAAATATTTTCTAGCTCATCTTCCATAATATTTTCCAGTAACTAACAAACTGCACCATCTGAATCTTATCATCTAATCCCCAGTAGCTGAGGTAAAGATTGAAATATGCCTTTATGTTCGAAAATGAAAAATGTCTTAGAAGCTATGCCTACTTAACTCTTATATACATGTTCCTTGATGTGGGATTTTTTTTTTTTACCTTCCATGCTGATTAGAATTATATATATTTTAATTTGTGGGTTAAACACGAAGTATTCAGAAATGAATTTCATTTTATAGTAGTAAGATTGTAATTTTTAAGTAGCTTTTAGAATATAAGTGAACTATTGTCTTTTGTAATTCATTCTTATCTTTTCCTCAATTCTTATCTTTTTCTATTTTAAGGCAATTTATTTTTATTCCTTTAATCATTTGGTTACTAAAGTTTTATTTTTTTAATGGCTATATTAAGTCTGTGATAGATAAAAGGAAAATAAAATTGTCACCCTCAATAAGAATTCTGATAGTATAATGAAAGACATTAAACCTTGATTTTAATTTTCCAAACATTCAAGAATATCTGTTATTGAACCATCTAGTTTTTGTGTTGTGCTAGGAAAAGTAAAATTAAATGTATGACTTTTTTATCACTATTGCACATTACAATTCATTTTCATCACAGTTGAAATCAGAACAAACTATGTAGAAAACAAAACTTTCAAGTTATAATTGGCCTAATCACAAATCCATTTGTCTTCAAATATTCAAAAAACAACTTTCTTCAATATATAAAAGTATTACTGATGAATTAAAACTATGAATTTGAGAACTGGGGAAGCTTGATTGGAGATTATAAACCATCATCTTAATCAGCATTATTTCTTTAACTAAATGAAAGGCAATTTGAAATTAATTTCATTTCTTTAATTAACTCTAGTCAGGAATATGTTTGATTAATGTAATTGTTTCTGAACTGGAAATTTTGTACTCAGGAAAAATGGGATGTTGATTTTTTTAATATTGTGTCAACTTTAAAAAATATTATAAAAAGACTTGCTTGGACTATTTAGATATGACATGGTCCAGCAACAAATCATCCAGTTTCTTTGTTTATTTGAAGTGATTTTATGAATAGATCCAACAATTTTAAGTGTATATATATACACACACGCACACATATATGACATATTACTTAATTCCTCAGGTGCTGATATGAAAGAAAATAATAATACCTAACTCATGAAATTGTAGAGAAAAAATGATGCATGTTATTAAAATTTTTTGCAAATTCCAATATCTAGACACACAGAAGGCATAATTATAATATAGATCAAAAATGATAAAATATGTATGACATAAAACATGTATCATCTGTGTCAAGCAGCCATAATGTCTCTGTCACAACTGCTCCACTCAGTTTCAGTGCTAAAGCAATCATAGACAATATGTAAATGAAGGGGCATGGCTGGATGTCAAGAGGATTTTATTTAAAGAAACAAGTGTCAGGGTCATAATTTACTGATCACTGGTATAAACGGTAATAATCGTGAAGCTTTAAAAAAGTATAAATACAAACAATTGTCAATATAAGGAAAGCATTTCATTAAAACTATTTTGCAGAGCTCAATGACTCCTGCTCAAGTTGGAGGGAACTTGCCAAGTCAAGCTTTCATGTATACCTACCAACAACCAACAAAAGACGGCAGACATTTTACAGGACAGTGTAATGGAAATGAAAGAGACAGAGTGGAGGACATCTGCCCAGAATATAAAAAGAAACACCATTTGTTCTGTAAAAGACAATGGGTATATTGCAGAGACTTATTTAAAGAGTGTAATTTAAATATCTGAATTACACATTAGTGTAAGAGTGAGCAAAAAATGGTAACAGAGTTCGTGAATATAACTTTCTTTCTCTCTAGTTTGAATGATTTCAGAAAGAGTTCGTATGCTTTTTACAATTCATGCAAAATGACCTGATAGAAAAAAAGTCACAATTTTAAAAATGTTGGCATGACACTTGAGTCAAAGGTCATGGTCAGGCTAATGACTAAAAAGAGAAAAAGCTAAAGAGCCATTGGCAGTGCCAGGGAAAACACTTTTTGTTTAGTTATATCTAGATGTCTATTTTATCAATTCTGTAATTAAGAGTAATCCATTCTCTGCTTTCTATTTCTATTCTGCTCCTTTATGCTGTCAGACCTTTCTGATTGTCACACAGTTCTCATCACATGACACAATTTTGGTGTCTCCATATATCAGGCAGAGGGATCCTTTAAAATGATGAATCACATCATATTCTTCCTATGAACAGAACTATGAAATCATTTTCATACTCTTAGAATTAATTTCAGACTTCTTGCCTTAGCCCACGAACCCTTCAATAAGGCTCCTGCCATCTTAAATGTGTCACGTACTCACTGACCTTGTCCTCAGTTACTAAGCTCCAACCCACTGTTTTTTCTGGCCATTGAAATGACAAGTTCATTTATGTCTGGGGGCCTTCATATCACCAGCTCTGTTTATCTGGTATAATCTTCTTCCAGATCTTCTCATGGCTGGCAGTTTATATAATTCCCTCCTCTGAACACTCAGTCTAAAATGTTCCCATTCGTGTCACACTGTTTTGCTTTTAGAATGTATTACAGCTTGACATGTCTCACTAATTTTTACTTTTATTGTCTGTTACTATCCCTCCTTATCTAGCATTCTGAATGCATGGTCTTTGTACATTGAGTTTATTGCTATATCTTATAATGTTTCCTAATATGCTAGATATTAAATTTATTGATATAAGAACAAAGGAAGAAAGGAAGGGAAGAAAAAAACATTCTTGTAATACAGGAAAGGATGTTGGAATAAGTGTGATCACTGAAATCCTGTAATACTGAGGCCAGGAAAAAAGTTGACTTTAGGGGATGCTAAAATTATTGGAAGATACAGAGTCAAGAACATAGTGGAAAGCCAAGTTATCAAGCCAAATCTTAATTGATAATAAGGAATTTAAAGAAGAGGAACCAAAAATCTAAATTTAGAAGATGAAGGCCACAGAGTTAACAATCCTGAAAAAAAGTATTGTATGTACCAGCCAAGTCATTAATGTGAATGAAAAGATGGAATTCCAATAGCCAGACAACATCCAAGAATTGTGTGTCATTATTCTTATCTTCTACTAAACTCCTAGACCAGGTTCTTATCAAACCATCCTAGTTATGACATCGTCATTATTGTATTGCTTATGATTACAAATTAAACTTTATATCTAATTTTCCAAAATTCCTCTTTTATTTTGACCTTTGTAAAAATATTTGTTATTGAGTTTTAGTCATTTTACAATGGTGTGTCAAATTCCAGTGTAAAGCACAATTTTTCAGTTATACATGAACATACATATATTCATTGTCACATTTTTTTGCTGTGAGCTACCACAAGGTCTTGCATATATTTCCCTGTGCTATACAGTATAATTTTATTTATCTATTCTACATAACCTGTCAATATCACAAATTTTGAACTCCCAATCTGTCCATTCCCACTCCCCTCCCCCTTGGCAACCACAAGTTTGTATTCGATGTCTATGAGTCTGTTTCTGTTTTGAATTTATGTTCTTTTTTTTTTTTATAGATTCCACATATGAGCGATCTCATGTGGTATATTTCTTACTCTTTCTGGCTTACTTCACTTAGAATGACATTCTCCAGGGACATCCATGTTGCTGCAAATGGTGTTAATCAATATTGTTAAAATGGTCACACTGCCCAAGGCAATCTACAGATTTAAAGCAATCCCTATCAAATTACCCAGGACTATTTCATAGAACTAGAACAAATCATAATAAAATTTATGTGGAACCACAAAAGACCTAGAATTGCCAAAGCATTACTGAAGAAAAAGAAAGAGGCTGGAGGAATATATCTCCCAGACTTCAGACAATACTATAGAGCTACAGAAATCAAAACAGCTAGGTATTGGTACAAAAACAGACATATAGACCAATGGAACAGAATAGAGAGCCCAGCAATGAACCCACAAACTTTTGGTCAGCTCATCTTCGACAAAGGAGGCAAGAATACACAATGGAATAAAGACAGTCTCTTCAGCAAATGGTGTTGGGAAAACTGGATGGCAGCATGTAAAGCAGTGAAGCTAGAACACTCCCTTACACCATATACAAAAATCAACTCAAAATGGATTAAAGACTTAAACACAAGACAAGATACAATCAACCTCCTAGAAGAAAATATAGGCAAAACATTATCTGACATTCATCTCAAAAATGTTCTCCTAGGACAATCTACCCAAGCAATAGAAACAAAAGCAAGAATAAACAAATGGTATCTAATTAAACTTACAAGCTTCTGCACAGCAAAGTAAACCATAAGTAAAACAAAAAGAAAACCTATGGAATGGGAGAAAATTTTTGCAAATGATGAAACCAACAAAGGCTTGATCTCTGGAATATATAAGCAGCTCATATGACTTAATAAGAAAAAAGCAACCAACCCAATCCAAAAATAGGCAGACCTAAACAACCAATTTTCCAAGGAAGAAATACAAATGATCAATAGGCACATGAAAAAATGCTCAGTATCACTAATTATCAGAGAAATGCAAGTCAAAACTATGATGATGTATCACCTTACACCAGTCAGAATGGCTATCATTCAAAAGATCCAGAAATGACAAATGCTGGAGAGGGTGTGGAGAAAAGGGAACCCTCCTACACTGCTGGTGGGAATGCAGTTTGGTGCAGCCACTGTGGAAAACAGTATAGAAATTCCTCAAAAGACTAGGAATAGATTTACCATATGACCCAGTAATCCTGCTCCTGGGCATATATCCAGAAGGAACCCTACTTCAAAAAGACACCTGCACCCCAATGTTCATAGCAGCACTATTTACAATAGCCAAGACATGGAAACAGCCTAAATGTCCATCAACAGATGACTGGATAAAGAAGATGTGGTACATTTATACAACTGACCTTCTAATTACAGCCAGAAACACATTTCTCCCTCCAACTCTGTTGCACTATGCTACACACTTGCATGCCAACACACAAACACACACACACACATATACACATACAAAACTTCAAATGACACTTTCCATAGGACCTTTTACTTTACAACAATCTCCCAAGATTTGACCAATAAACTTCTATTGTTTACCCACTAAGTACCATGTACTTTTCTGGCTGCTGGGACTTTATAAAGGAGACAATGATATTCCATTTCCACATTCAGAAGTAATATTTTAGTTGGATGAGTAAGTATATAAATTTTTGCAATGTTGTTATAAGGAATATAATTATATACATATATGGAAGAAGTATAGGGAGGATAAGAAATAAGAAATAGATTAGAAACATACTAATTACATGTTGTTATAAGATTCTCAGATAATACCTCTCCTTGGGGGTGATATTTTAGCTAATATCAAAAATAAGGGTAGGAATCAGAAATTTGAAATAATAATAAAAGACCATCTAGGAAAGTGTAGGTGAAAAGTCTGTGAGTTACAGAAGGACTTGGCATAATGCAAGAGCTACCAGGAGGCCAGTGTATCTGAGATAAAGTGATTAGATGCATGGCTCATGAAAGCATATTGAGTAACTGGACAGGAAAAGTGGAACTTTGTAGGCCATAGTAAAGAGAATGAATTATATTATTATTTTAGAGATTTAATTAGAATTTAGAACTGTATAAGATTATTCTGGCTGTTATATGTAGAATAATTTGAAATTGGGTAACTGTGGTAATGGACCTATGGATTAGGATGCTAATGGAATATAGTTCATAGATAAATAATTGTTGATAACTTGGATCGAGATGGTGGCAGTAGAGAGGTAGAGGAGTAAACAAATTCAATAATTATTCTAAGAGTAGAACTGACCATGATGATGGATTGAAAGAAAAAAATGAGAGTTATTACGAGTTGCAATGTCTGGCTTAAACAATTTGGTGTTTTTACTAGAACTGAAGGGGAAACCGGTTTGGGGTTGGCTAATAGAGATTGCATTTCCATATACTGATGTAAAAACTTGATACTATGAAGTATTAAATCAGAGATATCAAGTGGGCAGTAGAATATGTAAATGGAAATTTCACAGGAGAGGACTTCATGGAAGAGTTAAGCTTATAAATTGTCAGAATATGTATGTTATTTACAGGTACAGGGGATGATGAAATTACCTAAGAAAAGAAGTTTTCTTTTCCATTTTCATAGCCTGAGGGGATGCATAATGGAAAGTTTGAAACAAAAATGTTTGATAAGAAATACTGAAGGCAGCATATTAACAGATGAATGAAATTTCATAGAAACTGAGAGATGATCATTTTAGGAAGGAGAGAGAGAGATACTCTGTGGAAAGCATGTAGGCCCAATCTTTATTGTTTAGTTTACCCAAGAGATGATCAGGACACTATTTATAGGGACAAGTTTTATGTATTTGAGTAGCATGATAGCAGTGCTTTCTTTGAAGGAGAAAAAGATGGTGCTCCTTACTAACGATTTCTCCAAAGTCATCCTCTTCACAGAAGCCCATCTTACTCTGCACTCTGACTCTTTGTAAACACCTTCAAAGTGGGTAAGAGTGCAAAAAATTCATAAGGCATATTTTCAATAATTTATTTTCTAAAGCCTGTCTGTATTAATTTATCTCAGAAGCACTTTGACATTTGATATGTCTTGTTGGAGTCTCAGTTGACAGAGCTTCACTCTAAATATTGTTTGAATAAGGATTAGTCATGTGGAGAGAAACTTTGCAAAGAATGGTGACAGGAGTAGCAATGGAGAGAAAATCTGAAAGATATGTAGTAACCATGTGATCTCATCATGGATGCAATGATAACGTCTTACAACATGAGCTTCAAAGGAATGAGTTTTTTGTTTTTTGTTTTCCCTTTCTTCCTCTTCTTATTGTTGTTTTGTTTTGTTTATTAACTCTTTGGAAGAATATGGGGAAATATTTTAGAGATATAAATGAAGGAAAAAAGAGAAAATCTATGCATACATTTGACCTTGAATATGTGGGGAAGAGCTGTGTAAAATAAAAAGAAATGGGGAGATACAAAAAGTAATGAGTAGAAAAGAAAAAAAAAGTTCTTATTTTAACAAATGCAAGATAAATTGTGGTCTAAGAATACAGCTGGCTTACCATTAAATCAAAGAGAAGAGAAAAGTGCTTAAAAATTAGTTTGTATGTTGTGAATACCCCTGATTTCAGATCAAGGTTTTCAGAGAAACTGGGAAGTTTTGGCCTAGAGAAGATCTGGAGTTGGGTTTGATAGAAGATAATCCAGGCAGTGTATGGCCATTCAGAGATCACTGGATGACTTTGGTCACTGTAGTAAAGGGAATGTAAGTCACATTAGAACTAACTCAGCACCATAGAAGTGGTGACTCAATTTAACAGTTTATTCATAATAAGCTGAAAGAGAGAACTGCTGGGAACAGCCATTTGCTACAGCAACCACAGGCAGCATCCGCAGTGTGGTTAGGTTTGGGATGCCGTCTCTGTCAGAAATGGTGATTTGGTGGTTATTGCCTCTGGAAAGACAAGTGGAAAATTCCAAGTGAATGGATATGGGAGGACATTACAGACTGAAGGAAAAAAATGCAAAGAAAGTAAAAAATTGTAAAATAGTATATAATCTAGTTGCACCACACCTTGTTAACTCATGGGAAGTAGGAGATTATTAGAGACAGACAGACAGACAGACATGAAGAGGGAGAGAGAACAATGTAGAAAACTTAAATATTAGACTCCCTTAAGTGATCACCGATGTCATTTGCTTTTTATAATGTGAGTTAAAGATTTCAAACTGAGGGTTTTTTCTTCATGGCTAATTTTTTTCTTAAAAGTTTTAAACCCCTTCAAATATGGAGTCAGTAGCATTAATTATATCTACCAGAAATACATAAAATGAAATGCCAGATGATTCTTTTTATTCACAGGAATCACAGTCTGTGTCAGAAGAATTTTACTTGTAGTGAATACTTGGAGAAGAAATGCCTTGTCTTAAATTCTTAAAGACTTGGGTTATTGAGCCAGAGGGCTAGAATCCCCCAAAGTTAATTACAGTGTTGGACAGGATGGAGTATTTTCCACAAGGTCATTGTCTTGCTACCCATTAAGTAATTAGAAGTCCTTTCTAGTCTAAGGCAAGGCTTTTTAGAGGATCTGAGGAAAAGCATCTAGCTCTTGTATGTTATCAGGGCTCCTGTGATAGAGCCACATGCCCCAGCAGAGTGTGGGGGGGGCTGACATGATAGAAAGCCCAGATCATCTAAGGAGGGGACCAGAAGCACAGGACTTCCTGTGTCCCAAATCACTCCTAGGAATCTGAGGGAAGACTGTCTTAATGCATCCAGCAGCAGTATGGGGCAGAGACAGTGGGAGACAGAGCAAGGGCGAGCAAGAGATTATGAGGGTCTGCCAAGCAGAGAAGTCTTGAGATGTCTGTCCCTCTCCTCTATCCCCCAAACTCTTAAGCTCTAGTATGGCATGAAGACTATTTGAAATGCACCCTTCAGAGAAGTAAGAATTATAGGTGACAGTCACTGAATCTTAGGGCAGGATGTCTAATGGAAGATACTCCAGGATGCAAACCCAAAGCTGGGAAAAACCAAATGGACCTCAGAGGATCTGCAGAGTCAGGAAGAGCTGAAGTGGAAAAACAGTAGAGGGGTTGCTTATCTCCTCAAAAGCAATCACTAGGCATTGCCTTTTTCATGAGAACTTGAATGGGCTGAATCATTAGGGATAATGAGAAGACAGAACATGAAACCCAAAGAATCAGTTAAATGAGACATCCCAGCAGAGGCTAATAAAAGCCAAGAAAGAGTGACACAGACAGGACAGCCCTCCTCTGATATGAAAATATTTTTAAGTGTCTGCTTGTGCCTATATATAGAGAGAAAATCATTGCCATCCCTATGTACCTATACAAACACATAGGAACAGTCCTATAATATCGTTAAATTGAATGAGATTAAATTTTGAATTAGGCTGAAAGTTTACCCTAAAAAAACTTTTATTTTAAACTAAAAAATATATATAACCTCACATAAAAAAATTAAGAGCTTTGCACAACACTGGAAATAAGAATGCCAGAGGTTATTTTGGTTTGTTTGTTTTTTAGATTTTCTTAATCATAATCAACATTTATTATATCCCAGAAGCTGTTACACACACTCTACCTTTGATAATTCATTTACTCTTCACAATATCTGTGAGGTAGCCTCTATTATCATCCTCTTTTCAACAGTGAAGAAACTGAGACACAGAGAGGTTAGATAACACGGACAATATTGTAAAGATACTATGCTGTATCTTGAATTTTAGAAACAGAAAATTCTATGTCTGCACAGTGTGTAAAATATTCAGCCTTGCTCAATAAGCTTCTTATAGAATTGTGTCTGATTATATCACTTTAAATATACAAGACTTTTTTTTTTTGCACAAAATAATCTCTAATGCAACGAGACTATTTCATCTACCCTTCTAACAATCCTATAATCATCTATTTCTATACTGGATTAAAAAAACAGTTTTTGGACTTTTTGGTAGGCATGACTGCATGATATTTTAAGGAATTTTGAGATATACTTTTGTCTATATGCAATGTTAGCTATTTATATGGACTTTAGAACTAGAACAGAACCTCCAAGTAATGTATGATTTTGCTGTAGCCTCTGTGAAAATGTAATTTGTTCCATATAAAGAGAAATAGGAGAGTGACTTAAAATAAGACCACACCAGAAGGCAGGGACCTGTTGCTTTGAGAAACATGTATGTACTAATAGTTTGAGAAGTTATAGACATTTAAGTTATAAAGTACTTTACCTAGATTTTCCTATAGGGAGATATCTCCCTAGCAAAAAAGGAATGGGGATGTATAGTGTATATCTAAGAGGGGACAGAAATGGGTGCTAGGAAACTGAGTATAACCAAGAATAAAGTAGTAAAGAGAGGAAAGACAGCAATACAGCCTGAGAAAGCTGGTCAGAGAAGTAAGAAAAGAAACGAGAAAATCACGGGGAATTAGAAATAGAGAAAAGGGAGAAGAAAGAGAAGAAAGATAAGAACAGAGGATAGAGACATATGAATTACAGTTTAGAAGTGGTAATGTGAATCTAAAGGCAGAAAATATTAAGGTGACACATAGACAGAGGAGGAAAATTCAAGGGCAATGAGATCATGGAGAAGACACAGGTCAGTTGAGGTCAGTATTGCAAAGCATCCTATAGGTTTATAATTTACAAAGATAAGTGTGAGATTGGCCACACATACTCACACAGGCATACACACAGAAAAATTATGGAAAATGGTAAAGAAAACACCTTATTTTTTGAAATCTGTGAGTTATTCAACGCTTCTAAGAAGTTAATTCTAGAATTACGCTTAATATTTTTATGCTTGTTTTGCTTAACTTTTAGTAACATAAATGTAATTTTTATTTATCATGGGGGTTTAATCTTAATGAATTGCTTGGTGGTCTTTACTGTGCTATAAAAAAGACCAGAGACTCAGAATTTAGAGGAAGACTTCTTCTGTTAATAAGGAACTTATTGCAAGAGGGAGGAAAATTCTCTCAAGCTAGGGACTGAGAAACACCATACTTAAGTTCTTTAAAATATCAAAATCAGAGGCATCACTTTTTTCTTAAATCTATATACAAGATCCTCATCCAAACTTAACTTGTCATCTGAAGGAGAGGAGGAGAAAACATGGAAACTGTAGCCCTAAATTGCAAAGGAAGAGCTTTTAACACACATTTGAAACAAGTCACAGCATTTGCCCGGTAAAACATTCAAGATGTATGAAGAATTAACTTTCACTTTCACATCTTTCTCTCTCTGTTTTTGATCCAGGAAAATGTAACATTGACTAATCCTTTATTAGTCAAGTTTTTTTTTTTTTTTTGACTACATGCCATGAAATTCTGGAGTATGGAGTAGAGGACATTCTCATCATAAAGTTCAGTGGCAAAGAGTCCCTAAGGAATGGTTGAACTGGCAAAGAACAGTTGGGAAATGATTGTGCTCTGGGAAGATCAGTCTGATTTTGGACCCCATTTATAACGGCAGGAGCTAAATCAACTTAATAAGTTTAAGTGTGATTTTTTTGTCGCAACATTTTTTTTGTGGCTAGGTGCATGTAAAAAGCATAGTGACCATACAGAGAATTGAACACTGGCAGGAAGTAGAGTGGGGCAGCTGTGTTGGATGGTGGGCAGCAGTGGCATCCTTGACTGAGATGATAGAGAAAGTGTCTATGGCAAATGTGTGGTTTTGCCTATTACGGAATTAAGTACTTGTTTATACACCAGGATTAAAATATGTATTTTTAGATTCAGGGATCATGGACTTGAATGGAAAAATGTGGTCAGTCATTGAAAATGCGATGGGGTGTGAGATGGAGACTGTGAAATGAACCTAATTTATGGTTCATCTTTGTATTTAATTCTTCCCTAACAATCTGGAAGGAATTTCTCTGTAAAAGAACATATATGTCACCTATAATTTTTTATATCATATCTTTTAGGAGTGTCTATTGACATATTGGATGAAGTAGGGTAGAAAAAAGTTATTTACCTTGGTTCATTCACTGATATAAGACACATCGCAACGAAGCTAGCAAGTAATATTCTTAGAAACCTCTTTATTGCAAGTGTTCTCAAGCACTGCCCTACAGCACACATGAGTGACTTATCCCAGGATGCTAACGTTGGCATTTTCTCTCTTTTGATGAAGTACAGAAACCTTACATTCATTTACATCCTTTTACTGTTCTCATGTTTTAAAGGTGATTATTTCCTCTACATTTAATGAGCATGTCAGAAAGTGTTATAATTTGTGCTTCAACTATCTTGTATGATTTTAAAAACTTCTATAAAAAAATAATCTATTATATCTACCCTATGTTTACCCATTCCTCTCAGCTCTGAATTTTGTAGCCTTCCACTGTTATTTTCTTTCAGTTTGGAGAGTGTCCTTTAGTCATTCTTTAAGGGTAACAAATTCTGTTAGTTTTCTTTCATTGGAAAATCTTCATTTCTTCTTAATTCTTGAAGTATAATTTCCCCAGGTGAAATATTTCCAGGAAATTTTCTTTTCTTTCAGCTTTTGACAAAAGCACTTCTTCCTCGGGCCTTCGTGATTTCAAAGAAGAAAGCTTCTGTCATTCACGTTGCTGTGTTTTTATCTGTAATGCATTAATTTCCTCCTGCTATTTTAAAGATTTTTCATTGTCCTTAGTTTTCATAAATTTAACTATGATGGTGGTGTCATGGTGTGGATTTTTTTAGGTTTATCTTATATATACTTTTCTCAGCTTCTTGGATATGTGTCTATGTATTTCATCAAATTTGGGATAATTTCAGCCATTATATCTTCAAATACTCTCAATCTCACCCTATTTCTGAGACTGATGATATGAATGTTTAAACTTCTGTTATTCTCTCACAAATCCATGAAGCTCTTTACGTTTTATTTTCTATTGTTTTAGATAAAGTAAACTTTATTGTTCTGTGTTCAAGTTCACGGACTATATACTCTGTCATTTCCACTCTACTATTGAGCCCGTCCAAAATTTCAGTTATTATATTTTTCAGTTATATAATTTCCATTTAGCTCTTTTCTGTAACTTCTATTTTTGCTGATTTTAATTTGTCTTAAGCGATGATATTTTTATTGACGTGAACTTCTGGTGGGTGCTTTAAAAAGACCCAACGGCTGATTCATGTTGACCTTAGCTTCAGTTGATTGTCTCTTCCCCCATTTCTTCTTTCTCTCCTTCTTCTCCTCCTCCTTCTTCTTCCTCTTCCTCTTCCTCTCCCTCTCCTTCTCCCTCTCCTCTTCTTTTTGATTTTTGGTATGACAAATGATTTTTTTTATTCTGGGCATTCTGGATATTATGTTAGGAGGCTCCTGATCCTATTTCAATTTTTCATTCTCATAGGCAGTCACCCTGCTTGGGAGAGTGTGTAGGTCCTAGCCTTTTGCCAGCAGATTGGCTCACAGATGCTACCAGGTGAGAGGTGGGGAAATGGACATGCATCCAAGCTTTAATGACGCTGTTACATCCTTAAATCAGGATATAACTCTTCCAGTTCTAGGAAGAGAAACCACTGACTCTAATGCTGCTGTGAATTGGACCACTGATACCCCATGTTTGATGTGGACTGTGATGATGTTGACCAAGCTGTGGCTCACTCCCAAGCTACTGCAGGAGCAAGACACACTCTTCTGCCCACCACTGACCAGGGTCTGGGTTGGCATCCCATTAAGATCCCTAGCCAGCCCACCTTCTTCTTTCTAACTTTCAAAGTCCTTTTATGATTATGTGTTGAATTATTTCATTGAGTTTAATTACATTTAAAAGGGAGAAGCAGGGAAAATGTGTTGATACCATCTTTCTCTGAGCCTGAAAACTTAAGTTTTTAAAAGCCCATAATAGGACCTAACCACGAAATTACTGAGGTTATTTTATGGCTGAATGTGTTCACATGTGATAATACACATAGCACTCTTAGGTCATGGCTTAGACTTGGTAACTAAGTACATATGGTGGAAACTGCTCTTGTTCTCATGATAAGTAGCCATGTATGTCACTGCTCAGCTAATGATTCTTAGCCACTCAGCACTTTGCTCCTCTCACTTCCCAATTTGGTATTTTTCTGATCCTTTCATTATTTCTTTTGCGCATGTACTTGCACACAGGGTGTTTGATCATTTTAAATGTTTTTATCTCACTTTAATACATGAAGTCCTAGAATGCAAAGATTCTCTCCTGTGTCACATAAACGAATGACATTTTAGTATGAAACATAAGTAGAGATATCAAATAATTGCTAAATTAAAACTTTCATAGCTAGCATTAGCATAATCATCCATGTTAAAGTCCCCAGATTCCTTTGTAGAAGGGAAACTGATTCAAGAATTGTAGCCTGTTGGAGCGAGAATTTAACTGCTGCCAGAAAATATTCTCCTTGGATGAGTTGGCACATTCTAACTCATGTATATATAGATAAGAACACATATTCCCTGTGGTTATTCTTTGGATAACTGAGATCAAACAATAAAATAAATAAGTAAACAATTTTTATAAAGAGTATTACCACTTATAAAAAAAGGCTAAGCATTCACATATATTTTGTTACAGTTACTGAATTTTATAAGAAGTTACTGAAGTGAACATAGAATGAATAAACAAAGTTGCAATGAAAAATAAAAGAGATGCATCTCTTCTTAGGACCTCAATGGAAGTATGTTGCTTAGTGGAGAATGTATTTTCAAGACTATTCTAGTGTTATAGGTGATTCAGTTCAGAGCATAAAAATATAATGTCCAATAGGAAAGAAAACTTTTTTTTTTTCAAGTAGCTAAGGAAACTAAGGAAGCAAAATAATTATAGATGAGCATTTGGAACATGAGTAAAATTTTAAGAGAAGGGAAAAGAAAAAGCCTTTCAACAGCTGGCATTTCTTGGTCAATGTTTTATCATCAGTAAGCTTTTAATATGTAAATGTGTATATATGTATATTATATATAAAAAGATATATATATCTTTCTTCTGAATCACTTTTGCATCAGGCAGGAACCAGATGCCAGTGAAATGAGGTACCTCTTCCTGAGGTAGCTGCAAGGTAAAAATAATAGCTAATTAAAAACAACAACAACTACAAAAACAGTACTTATAGCCAAGTATAACACTGTGAATTTAATAATTGTGCATATTCAAGACACAGGAATCTGCTCTATGGGAAATTGTACTACTCTACTTAGACATTTTCCTAGAGTTCTTATTTATTTTTATTTTTAAGTAAAAACAAAAATTATATTTGTGCTAAAGAAGGGCATGGGTCAAAATACAAATGTTAATCTGTAACTAATTCATTATTCAGTTACTTTGTTTTCTTACTTACTCCCAAGTGGTATCAAGAGCCATTCATATACAAATAAAAAGCAAGTAAGACTTCATAATATTTATGCAAATAAGTTAGTTTTCTTTTTTCATAATGTCTTTGAAACTCAAAAGAATATTTTCAAGTTTAAGGAAAAATGTTATGAATGTACCATATAGAAACCAGTCAGGATAATTTTTATTAGAACAATTTCTCCACTGAGAGCTACTGTTGAGCTTTTATAATCCACTATTTTGATAGATTTTTATTTTTAAATTAGTACATTTCTGTTCTGCTTAATTTGATGACCTTACATAAAATATCTTCACATTTACTTGATATAAAAATAGTTCTGACATTAGTTCAAAAATACCCAGTAATTTATGTTATCACACATTCACATATACCATCTTATAAATAAATACAGCAGTTGTAGCAAACCAATAAAAAAGTACCTAGTATTTCTTCATTGTTTTTGTAAATTGTGTACTATACTAAATCATACTTGTAAAATATATGTGATACAGTAAATACATATGTAGAATATATTAAGTATATAAGATCTATTTATGTAAATAGTAATAGATACATACTTGTTTTTATCTTAGCTGTGATTAAAAGAAATGCAATTGAATTAAATATTTTGTTATATGCACTTGTTGTCAAAAAATCTTAGTTTAAAAGATAGTTCCAACTAAGATTTAATAAAATAACTTAAAAGAGAATTCTCACTTAAAAGAGTATTTTGTTTTGTATTTTTATTTCCTTTTAGAGGCACATTTTATACATTTATTCTTCTAAACACTATTATTCAAATAATGAGTAAATTTATAGATGACAACCTAGTTGATGAGAGTTCTTTCATGTATTTTGTAAAGTATTGAAAAACTCCATTTCTATGAAAAAATAACATTAACATAGAAGCTTTCACACTGAACTAAAAAAAACTTTAAGTACAAATAAGCACATAATTGGACTAAAATATTTCATACATACTATGCAAACTTCAGATCATATAAACAAGACAAATATTTTTGTCCCAATGTTGTCAATGACATGAGTTGCAAATATTTTTGTCATTATGGAGTGTGATGCTTGATGTTACTGTTTGTAATTTTTCCTTTGAGAAGTTTTTACTTAAAATAATAAATGTTATTAATTTATAAAATTCAAGATATTATTTTCCATGTCTATATTCTTATTTACTTTGGGTTTACATAATTTTTAAGCAGAGATTAATTTCTAAAAGAATGATAATATTTTTGACAACTATGTTTATGTTTCTCATTATAGTTAAAATTGTATTTTGATTCACTTTCATTTAATTCCTTGACGTACACTTTGTGTTCATGTTTGATTGCTGCTTCCTTGTTTATATTTGTTGGTTTTAATTGACTGTATCTTTACTCTCTTCCTTGGTTTTTTTATTTTAGACATTTTCTTATGGAGTCATATTTAGCATTTGCTTTTATTTCACTTTTTTCCTAATTTTTCTTAAATTTTCTGAATTACGCATTTTTAATATTTTCATACGCCATTGATTTAGAGTATATGCTTTTGTTTTTATGTTGTTAATGCTTATTTTCTTCTTCATTTTATGGAAAGGAACACTTATTTTTATAATTAAAAATGGAAGAATATCTGCTTACAACTTTATCCAGAGTAGAAAGTAATAATAATTGTTAATATTTGAGTATTCAGTGTGGATCATAGCCTATTATAGTATTAGTATTATAGTATTAATTCAACTGACCATGATAGAAACCATATGAAAGTGTTACTATATATCCTCATGTTATGTATGTTTGAACTGAAACAGAGCAAGCAAGCATTTTAATGAGAAATGTATATCCTTCCTCGACGGGTGAATTGGTGTGCATGGGATAAAATACAAAGCACTGACGAAGCCCTTTTTGACTTCACATCACTTGTTCTCTGTTCCTGCCACAGGTGTCATTTTTGTTTTTGCTCTTTCTAGAAAATATTTCACTCATTTTTGCCTTAGATACTTTTCATGTTTATTATCTCAGCTTAGAAAGCTTGTACCAGATTTTTTACTTCATAGATGGTTCCAGAGAATTCATCCTGCTTGTCCAAGAAAATGTAAGCCTCTTTCATCTACCATAGGCCCTGTGATGATGTGATTATATGTTTGGTGGTAGATGGCCAGATTTGAATCCTAATTCTGCAATTTAGTAATTGTAAAATCTTAACATGGTAATCTACCTTTCTATTTCTCCTTTTACCTATAAACTATGGCTAACTATTGAATCTAACTGATTAGAATGTTTTAAAGATTAAGTATAGTGAAGCACTTATAAAATGGCTTGGCACAAAGGAAGCAATCAGAAATTTTATCAAGGTGTTTATTTTATTAATGATACATATTCTTTATTGTGAAATGTCTTCTCATTTTTCTCTATATCTAGAAAAAAATATTGAGATTAAAAGAATCCTAGAAAAGTGAGGACTGTTTTCAATTTTATTGAAAAATAGACTTTCCTCCATAAGATGGAACATAAAGATTTCTAATGCCCTTTTTCTAATCCAATAGGTTATTATAAAACTAAAAATTACACTAGCTGTTAATCTCCTATTTTTTACAATACAGGAGAAATAGAAGCATTGAATAATTAGATATCATATTTTCTTTAGCCTTAAATATATTTAATTTAGCACTAATTATTTTATGGCTATCTTATTTTGCATGTTTTACAGTTTAGGAACTAATAAAATAACAACAAAACAGACTGAAAATACTTCGATGACTCTTTAGCTCTTTGGCATTTAATATGCAGGCTACAGAACAGCTACTGATATAATTAATTGTCCCTTCAAAAACTTGTTCTAAAGTAGGTTATAATAATTGATGGATAATGGGTACAGAGAGGATATGTACATCTCCATCTGCAACTTCAGTCACCCCTTCAATTAATTCACTATTACACAAATTGCTCTAATGTGCACCTTCACAGAAAGGGAAATCTTCACCAAGGATTTTAATATATTGCTGCTCTTGCTCCACTGTTTCCTTAGGGATTTCTAGGTTGTAATTGTTTTTTTTTTTAATTTTTTAGTAAAATTCAACTATACTATACAGTTGTTTGTAACTAAATTATTCAAAAAATTCTGTAAATGTTTTAGCTATACAAAAACTTTCTTGATGCAAAACTGTACTTTGCCTTAATTAAATTGTTATTCCTTTAAATATAAAGTGACTAGGCTTTTTAAATGACATATTTAGCAGTCTAATAAATATATCAAATAGTTTAGATGGTGATTATAACAAGTAATTGTGTGATGAAGAATTGTTAATTAATTACAGTCTAACTTTAAAGATTAAGTACATAATAATTTACCAAACAGAACTTCACTATTTATGAATTTATTGTTTAAGGAATCATCATTTCTTTATTTTTAGTCATTACAAAGATAAAAAACAATGAGAAATTATCTGAAGTATTGAAAACAATCAAATGTTTAGCTGTTCATTTCTGTAAAATGTATTTTGTAAACTAGAAATACTTCTAAATTATTGATGAGGGCATACATGTCATTTCACAGTGGCTATAGAGTTTTTATTGGCTATAAATATGACAAGAAGCTAGTAAAGATAAGACATATAATGTAACAAAGAAATGGATACATAAAGCGTTGAGTTACAGACATGTACTTATATTTGAATTGAGTTTGCTTATCCACAAGCACTGTAAAAATAAACATTATAGCAGACAGATTGAATCTCAAAATTACTTAAGGACTATATATGGCAATAAAAATATTCCTATTGGCCAATATAGCCAACCATGTTTTATGAAAGCATATGCCATTTGAGACCTTGGTTCACATATTTAACTCAGATTAGCATATATTTACCAAAAACATAGTGTATACAAATATGCTAGCTGCTGCAGTTGAAAGGGAAAAAAACCCACAATTTAAAGTTTAGAATTTAAAAACCTTCTAGAATGATGAGACAAACCTGTAGATAAGCAGAAATTATACCAGAATATAGTATCTTAATTATAAAAATTCAAGCTAAGTAAAATACACCATGACTTCAACACATCAATGTAAAATAGGAAAAATCTTCCCGAAGAATAAGCCAAGCTCGTGGGGAAGTAGTTGTTTAGATAGGCCCTTAGTATGAAGATAATTTATACAGGTACACACTTGGGAAGAAATGCCTTTTAGAAAATGAGTCTGGAATGTGTTGCATAAGCACACAGTGTGTTAAACAACAAATAAGTCATATAATTGTTTGGTGTGCCATGTGTAAGCAGTAAAAAATGAGAGTAAAATGGGACCGTCTTGTAGAAAATCATTTTCTGAGGTTAGAAATGTTGACTAAAATAACTGGTGTTGGTGACCCTTTATACCTATTGAAGATCCAAGGAGCATGCTTAGAACTGTTTCAAGGTAATGAATTTCATAATGTGATGGATGGAGATAGAGAGGGTGAAAGAGGCAAGAGCAGTTAGCAGGTCCAATAACAAGATGATACAGTGAGAATGGAGAGGGGTGGATAGATTTGAAATGCAATATAGCTTAGATATTTTAAGGCTATGCAGCTGATTAAAAATAAACAATAAGTGAGAGTAGAGATCATTTTTTAAAATACAGTTGCTTAATGCAATTATAGTGCAATCACAGAATCTGAAAATTCTGGAGGAATTTGTATTGGTTAAAAATATTCAATTTAGTTTAAAATATACTTAGCTTCAATTTCTGACAGAAGACTGTGGAGGCAATGATTAAGGTCATGGTTAAATGAAGTTAGAGGAAGCAGTGTGGAAGAAAACCTGAGAAATGTGGTTGACAACACTCCTCTAACTCTTACTAGAGCCACCTCAGTGTGTTATGACAGTGACGAGGGTCAAGGAGAACAGTTGAGGTAGCAGGCTGCTACATCCACTGCAATTTTAATTCAGGATATGCTTTGTTTTATTTTTCCAGTCTGAGAACCCATCCAAGAAGCTGGGATGACAGGTAGAGTGGGCGAGTCAACTGATTATTTACACTGACAACAACCATGACAGCGGTATAAATGACAGGCATGCAGGCTCTGCAAGGATTTATCAAGGACAAAGCTTTCAGAGGTTCACGCTGGGGAAAGAAATGTATTCTTGGTCCTTATATCGCACTTAACTCTCTCTCTTTTAGTAATAGTATCCACTTCCTTTGTGTCAGTCATTTTCTCTATAAAGATGACGCCCAAATCTCTATTTCTAATCCATTCTATTCCTCAATTCTAAACCTGCATTTTCGACTTATGCTTGGATTGGAGGCATTGCTATTATATCATCAGAGATTCATATTATTAGTAGGTCTGTGAAGAGCTAAGAAGCTGTAAACTGGCTTATGGGTTAACTAGCATTTTTTAAATGTACAGTTTTTGATTACTTTATCTCTAAGTAATGGAAAGCAACAAAGTGAATGAAATGGTAAGTTTGCCTTAAGATTATCATAGATATAAGTACAGTAAAGCAAAATGAAATCTAAGAAACACAGGCTTATGTCAAGAACAGGGGAAAAAACAGTGACAGTTGGAGAAAAGAGACTCTTGAGCTAAGTTATAGAAACTACAAGCTCATGGAAAGTGAACTTATGTTTCTACATAGTATTGAATCTCAAGGCATTATTTGAATTATACACACTTAAGAAAAATAGTAACATTAGAGCTATCAATAAGAAGAAACCTTGCAGGCAACAAAGTTTGCCTAAGATGACATTCCATGTTCTGTATCATAATGGAATAACAGAAGAAATCTAAAAGTTTTGTTTATTATAGTCCAGGGATTAGATACAACTTGCAGTTGTCCAAAATATTAGCTATGATTTATGAAGGAGCAAAGAGCAAAAACAAAGTTAGGTGGTGATTCTCCCAGTAATATTTCCTCTCTCACTAATTTCCATCAACACTAATATTTTTGGTACTTGAGCAAGCCCAGCTCCACTCCCTCCTAAGTGCCTTTGCACTTGCTATTTCCATCAGTCTGATAGATTCATTTGCCCTGATTCTTTGTGACCAGCATTTTCATCAATTAAGTCACAGCTTATATTTTATCTATTAAGAGAGACTTTCCCTGACTACAGTATTTAAAATAGCACCTAAAGTGTTCCATTTTCTTTTTTCCCAGTTTATTTGTTTTGAATATATATATGTATATATATATACACACATATATACATGTGTGTGTGTGTATATATATACATATATATATATGTAAGTATAGTCAGTTTACAGTGTTGTGTCAATTTCTGGTGTACAGCACAATGCTTCAGTCATGTAAGAACATACGTATATTCATTTTCATATTCTTTTCAACCATAAGTTACTACAAGATATTGAGTACAGTGCCCTGTGCTATACAGTATAAACTTGTTGTTTATATACTTTATATGTAGTAGTAATTTTCTTAACAAAACTTAACACTTCTTACAAAAAATTCTGGTTTTTTTAACTATCGATTTTTTTCTCCCTACCTCACCTCTCCTCTATCTCACTAACTAAAACACAAGCCCTATAACAGCAGGAAACGCGTACGACTTATTTATTATTATGTCTCTACTAAGTGTCAGAAGAGCAGGGATTTTATTAGCTTTCTTCAATGTTGGATTCAGTTCATGGGTAAGTGTTTGGCATTAAGAGACACCTAAGAAATAGTATCTGAATGAATGAATGAACTAGGCTAGAAATAGGCAAAAGTAAGCACATACATATTTATTAACTGAGTGAACCTCCATGAATATCTAAACACAGAGGACAGGAGGGAAAAACCACAGAGAAGGAGCTATCAGAGGGATAGGGGGAAAAGAGGAGAGGGCAGCTTTTGGAAAAAAAATCTTTAGAAAAGTGATGGTTGCCAGCGCTGTAGAAGACAAAGAAGATAAGGGCTCAAAATAATCTATCAGACTTGCCAATTAAGAGTCCATTTTGAGCCAACTATGTGGTTAAAATGCCAAGTGATAGAAGTTTAATAGTAAAACTGCAGACACAAACACCAAAACACCCACTTTATTTCCTGTGCTCTTGATCTATCTTCTTCCATGTTCATCAGGATGGATCCCTACTCCCCACCCTAAATCAAACACTAAACCTGAGTTAAAAAAAAAAAAAGTCAAGAGTACTGCTGCTTTCAATCTTTTATAAGCTTGCTTTTTGCAATAGAATTTTTTTTGATGCAAAGATTTTTTTAATCACTAAGGATAAAAAGATGAATGACACATTTAGAATTGCTCCTTGCAGGGGTGGATATTATAGTATGGAGTATGAATTAAATAATTACATAAATAGGTAGCACATGTGAGAAGGGCTAAACAAGAGAATCCATGCTACTGTGAGGGTATCTTAGAGGTTAGTCCTGAGTAGGACTGCAGTAGAAGACTTCCCTGAGAAAGTGATTTTTCAGCTAAGCTTTGAATGCAAAGGTGGGGGGTGGATTATATAATTCTGAGACAACAATTCATGCAAAACTCTGAATTGCAAAGGTGTACAGTCATTTGAAAAAATGAAAGAAATGCCCAGAGGTTGCAACACAGTGAGCAGGATGGAGAGAAGCACTGGATGCATTTGAAGATGTAGACAAGAGCCAGGTTATGCAAAGCCTTAGAGACCATGTTAGGAATTGTGCTATTATCCTAAGAGCAATGAAAAAAAAATGCTATGAATGAGTTGAGTTTGCATTTTAAAAGTTAACACTTACTGCCGGGGAGAGAATGGTTGGGAGTAGGAACAAGTGTTGGTAAGGTGAGACCTTTTAAGAGGGATAACTCTTAATTCTTAGTATGTCAGCAACAGCACAGTCATTGTTTATTTTCAGTTATATCCATGTAATTATTCCTGTCAGTCTTTTCAAGTTCAAAAGTGTCCCAATGTGTACAACTAAGTATAACAGTCAATATAAGAAGACATTTGTGCTTGCCAGGAATTGGTGATCAAAGATGACATCACTTGGGTGAATATGAGATGTACGTAGATGTTGAATGTCAGGATTTGACAAGAATATGTGAGTGAGAGAAAAGAGTGACTCAGGGATAATGTGTAGGATTCCAGCTGATAGAGGGTGTTCCACCCACAAGGACATGGCAGAGGATGGAGTTTTAGTGCTAAGAGAGTCAGGAGTCGGGAACAAGAGGGAATAAATTCAGTTTTTGATGTGTTGAGTGTTAATTGTCTGTTTAATTGTCATATTAGAAATATCAAGCAAATAGATAAATGGGCCTGGTAATTCAATTATGGTTCTCAACTGTATTTCTAAATGTTAATTGACAATAAAGTATGGATGAAGTCTTTTGGGGAGAGGTAATTGGCTAAGAAATGGGCCAAGAACTGACACTAAAATATATAGCGGTGGAAAGAAGAAGGCAAAGCTGTCAAAGGATACCAAAAGAAAATGAAGAAAAAGAAGAAAAGCAAAAAATGTGATACTCCACAATCCCATGGAAAAGACCATTTCAAGAGTAAATGCTGAAAATTAAGTCTAATTTTTCTAAGGCATTATACATGATGAGGCCTAGTGGATTTAACTACCTGAGTAAAGTCAAAGGAAGCCTTTGACTTCTTCATACACAAATGAAAATCCGTGTCATGTAAGAAGAAAAATGAATCCCACAAAGCAATCATACTTTTAATCTTCATTAAATATTCCCTTTTGGTATGATCAGTCATTACATACTGTCTATTTCTTTGCCAATTTTGTTGTCATCTTTCATCTGTTAGTTCAGGATGTATTATACCAAATAACATTTTCAGCCATTTCAATAATAAATCATAATCCTTATCTGGTTTCCTTTGTGATGCCATTACTCTGTTGTCAGTCTTCCATGGTAAACAGGCACACTGAATACTTTCTCTGAATTACTGAATGTTAAGTGAGAAGGTCACAAAATCACACTAGTACAATAGTTCATTTACCAAATATTTAATGTGGCCGACATTTGTTACGTACCAGGCATTATGCTGCACAACAGGGGCACTGGAAGATGAGCAGCTGAGCAGATGGAACTCTCTTCTAAGGGTGAGTGAAGTCGGTCTATTATTCTTGAGCCAGCTAGATACTTTCTGTAGACTTTCTGTACTGACACGTGCAACTTCTAATCCTACTAAAAATGCCCCTGCTGCAGGAGAACAAATACTTGCTTCATTTATAAATATATGTGATTCACATAAGGAAATTTGGAAAAATTACTTGTATTTTCAGATTATTCACTGATATTGGGGGCAATCAGATTATTCAATGACTCAAATGATCAGAAATTAGCAACAACCTGCAAGACGTCATGAAATAATTTAGATGAGTAGTTAAATGATATCTTATTAAAATGTTAATAAAATTAAAAAGTGAATTACGAATTATTATAGGTAAATAATAAAATAATAAATAGCATAACAATCATGGCAAAAAAAGAACCACACAAGTAGAACTGGGGGTAAATATAGCAGAATACACACTTTCTTTGACCCAATACCTAATAAACTAAACCAAATAAAACATAAAATTACCAAATAAGTAAAAGAGGTCAAAGTCTCCAGCTATAATCATTCAGAAATGGTGGTTGAAGGAGTGACAAAGATGACAGAGTAGGAGGACCCTGAGCTCACCTCCTCCCACAGGTACACAAAAATTACACTCTTTACACAGCATCTATTAATGAGAATGACCATAAAACTAGCAGAAAAGATCTTTTGCAACTAAAGCTATAAAAAAGAAACCACAATAAGATGGCTGGAGATCCATGTCACCAAGGGGCAAAACACAAGCAAGAGAATGACAACTGCCGAGGGCCAGAACCAGCCCTAAAAACCAATGGGCCCTGGCATCACCCAAGAGAAGCCCAACACCAGCCCAGAAACCCTCAGCCCCACTCACCAGCAGACTGACACCAGCTCCAAGACAAATTAGACCCCTCAGCCAGCCACCTGGATCCAGCTGCACTGACCAGTGGACTGAAACCAGATTCGGGGCACCCTGGACCCACAGCTATTCATGTCAGGAATCAGCCCCACCCACCAACTGGCTGACATTAGGTCCAGGACCCACAGACCTACAAAGACCCACCTCAGAAGCCAGCTTAACCCATCACTGGGCCAGTATTAGTCCTGGGAAACTCCAGGGCTTTGCAGCCAACCATCTTATGATCTAGCCCCACCCAAGAGTGGCCACCAACCTCTGTACAAGACAAAGCCTAACAACCAACTGAAAATAGGTGTAGGCCACACCTCCATGGTCATGCACAGAAGTCAGCCCAACAAAACAAAGGACCCCATGTTGCCCAAATAATGGGCACCCATAAGCATATAGCTTGGTGAACAGAGGGGAGTGTGCTGCCAGGACAAATACATCTTTCTACAAATGGTCACTGCTCTAAGCTTGGTAAACGTAACCAACCTACCAAATACATGGAAATAAAAACAGTAAATTCAGCAAAATGAGGTGACAGAGGTATAGGTCCTAAGCTAATAAATAATATAACACCCCAGAAGATGAGCTAAGTGAAGTGGAGACAGGCAATCCACTCAAGGAAGAGCCCAAAGTAATGATCACATAGGTGCTCAGAGACTTGGGATAACACTGGCTGGACAAAGCAAAAAGTTAAAAGTTTTAAACAAATAGCTAGAAAATATAAAGAATACAACAACTGAAGTAAAAAATACACTAGAAGGAATCAACAGTAGATTAGATGACACAGAGGAACAGATCAGTGACTTAAAAGACAGAGTAGTGAAAAGTCACTAAAGCTGAACAACAACAACAAAAAAGAATTTAAAGAAATGAAGACATTTTAAGAGAATGCTGAGACAACATCAAGGGTACTGATATTCACGTTATAGGGGTCCATGAAGGAGAAGGGAGAAAGAAATGGACAGAGAACACATTTGAAGTCATAGTACCTGAAAACTTCCCTAACCTGGGAAAAGAAACAGACATCTAGGTCTAGGCAGTAGAGAGAGTTCCAAACAGGATTAACCCAAGGAGGACCACACCAAGACACACTGTAAGTGAAATGACAAAATTAAAAATAAAGAGAGAATATTAAAATCAGCAAAGAAAAGGCAATGAGTTACATACAAGGGACCTGCTGTAAGGCTATCAGTTGACTTTTCAGTGAAAACTCTGCAAGCCAGAAGGCAGTGGTATGACATACCTAAAGTGATGAAAGAAGAAACGTACAACCCCAAATGCTCTACCTGGCAAGGCTTTCATTCAGATTTGATGGAAAGATCAAAAATTTTACAGACAAGTAAAAGCTGAAAGATTTTAGCACCACCAAACCAGCTTTACAAGAAAAGCTTAAGGGAGCTGTCTAAACTAAAAAGAGAAGGCCACAACTAGCAACGTGAAAATTATGAAAGAAAAAAAATCTCATTGGTAAAGAGAAATATACAGTAAAGGCAGTCAGTCAACCATGTACACAGCTAATAGAAAGGTTGAAAGGAAAAAGTAGTAAATTATCAATCTTCACAGTACAGAGTGCTTAAGGCATACACAAAACAAATACGTATATAATATGATGTCAAAGTACCTCATGGTAGCCACACACCAAAAAGCTATAATAGACACTCACACAGTAAAGAGAAAAGAATCCAAACACAATACTAATCACAGCCATCAAATCACAGGAGAAGAGGACAAAAGAAGAAAAAAGAAAAGAGACAAAAAAAAAAACTGTCCAACAACCCAAGAACAGTGAGCAAAATGGCAATAAGGACAAACCTATCAACAATTACTTTAATATAAATAGAGTAAACTGCCCAAGGAATCTGTCTTACTTTTCTCACATCTGAGTATTTATAAACATGTGATATATACATTTTTCCTTAAGAAGGTTATTTTTAGTGATGATTCTGTGAATGTTTTGTAACGGTATGTATTAATGCTTGTGATTCTTCCAGTACGAAAGCTGGTAGAGCCTTAAATAAAACATGTTTTATGGCTGGCTGTCTATTCCCTAAAGCAATATAAATGGATGCAAAGAACATACAATGATGGGCCTTTTATGATTATTCTGCCTATTATACAGTGAATGCTCAAAGATTTCTCCAAAGCAAATACTTGCAGTTATATTCCTGATGAGTTAAATATCCCTCATTATGATGAGCACTTATGTACTCTCCTGTATGCATGGCTTCAAGGGAACAGAATACTGAATTATATTTGTAAGGGAAAAAAAGTTGAAGAAAGGAAACATTGTGCGTAAAAGATAAATAATACATTTCACACAGCTGCTGTTTCACAATTTTGGGAAAGTTACCTCATGCCAAGGTCACTGCATCTGAAATTATTGTCATCATTACTAAAACCGAGCATTCCTAGCACACACACACACACAAAAGCAGTAAATCCAAGAGAGTGATTGGGAAGCTAAAGCAGACACACAACATCTGTCAAGTAGTTTATGCATCTGGTCCACCAAAGAGGTTTCTTAGTTTCAAAAATGGTAGCTTTATCAGACTGTATGTGGGAAGAAGGATAGACCCTTATAACAAATCTTTAAACAGATGGCAAAGAAATGGAAATTAAAGTTGTATACACACACACACACACACATACACACACATATAAACACACATATACATATATGTGTATGTAAATATATGTACATACATGACATCATACTAAAATATGTTTAAGGAGAAAGATCCATCACTAAACTGAACACAACTGTGCTCACAAAGTGTTGATTAATGGGCCAGTGTAACCTAAGAAGTGACTCTGTATCTGAGACTTGACACTGTAAGTCATTCTGACTTGTGTTCATGAGAATATTTAAAAGACATGTTTATCAAATATGTATATGACATAATATCCCCCAAAACATATAATAAGATAGAAGATTAAAGTCATAGATATCATAAAAACCTAACATAAAATATTAGGGGAAAATAAGCCATCCTTATGCAAGGACATTGGGAAAAGATTATAGTAAGTGTTATATTCAGTTTTAAAAATAAATCTAATCAGTACAGAGTGGGGGAAGGGAGCTTTACAAGTCAAAGAAAATAAATTATGACCAAGAAGTCTCAACTGGCTATGAGCTTAGTATGTGGCACCAACTTGATATTTTAAATATGTCTTTCATTAAAATATATTCAATAACAAGAGAGGAAGTAAATCCATAGTGCAGTGGTCGTAATATGTTGTACTTAATACTTATTGTCACTCCGTAAGGGAAACGTTGACCAACCACTGGGTATCTAACAAACCATTAAAGTGTCCAAATCTTTAAAATACAGAGAAGTATTAAGGCTAGCATATCTTTTTAACACAGAAAAGACAGAAAATAAAATAGCAGTTTCCATATTCAATATGTGACAGGCTTCTAACCACACATTCTAAAAGATGACACAGAAAACCTCATCTATTTTTCTGATTATATAGGAATACATCTAGTTTTGCATGATAGCTGACAATTTATAGAAGCAAGGGCAGAATCAAAAGAGGGAAGTTTTTGACACATGAGAAAATGGTTTAAAAATGACAGGATAATCCATAGTGATAAATGTTGCTGAGACTGTAGGAAGCTCCCCAAAATTAAAATTCTTCAAAAAAAGAAATCACTGGGCCTTTTGAACAAAAGCAAGTGCAAGTCAGACTCTGAGGGTACCAGTGACATATATTGTTTTAAGACAAAGTGAATGGTTATTGAGGATAGCCTATATTTTTGGAATTTAACCCCAGAAAAAAAGCAAGATTGTAAGTATAATTTATAAGGATTACCATAAATAATGACTTTTATTTTTTAATATAAAATACAGCTTTTTAAAAAAGTCATGTTTTGTCCCTCTAAAAGTGGAGGAATCCCAGTTTAACCTGGTTTACTTGCTGAAAACAACTAAAAGCCATTGGACAAAATGCAAAAGTATACCTGAGGATTCTGAAAATATTCAAAAAAGAGTGGATTTTGAAGATTAAAAACTTGAAGTCTCAGTGTGTGGGGGGGTGCGTTACTCTTTTTTTCCTTGCCTTTTTCTTATGACTTTCACACAACGTGACCTCCAATTGCAGAACTGTGAGCATCTGTGTAGTAATCACTAACATACCAAGGTAAAGCCTATTTATTTTCTGGCTAGAGTAACCTGGAAAAAGGGTCCCCATCAGCAGGAGAGAATAGAAAAGAAGAGAACTGGAGAAGGGAATTCCACAATTCTGTCTGTGAAACTGTAAAAGTTACTGTCTCACTCCTGAGCTGCACATTCACAGGCCAGTTCAAAACAGTATCACAAAAGCTTTGAGGAATAAATTATAATATAACATAACCCTCAGACTAATACCTGCAGGACACATTCATAGAACAAATTCAGAGAATCACTGCAAAGTCTTGAAAAGTAAAACTGACATTTGAAGCTGTAGAGAAAATGAGATAAGACATGTGATCAAAACGTACAAAACAAAACAAATAAGAGCAACATTCTCCAAAGATTTTAACAAGCACAAATTATATACAGTATGCATTTGGGAGTCAGGAAAACATGATCAGTTTTCAAAGGAAGAGACAACAGATCCCAACCAAGAGAACTCAGAGACAAGAACAGACAAAGACTTTAAAGTATGTACTAAATTTTTTTTCATAAGGTAAAAACATACACCTGAAATTAATGGAAGACAGAAATTATAGAAAAATTCAGAGTCAATTAAAGAAATGAAAGTAGAGTCTCTTTCAAAAATTTACTAAAAGGACACAAGAGCAGGATAGAAATTTAGAGAGGAAAAAGTCAGTAAACTGGAAGATAGATAATTAGAAATGATTTAATCAGAAGAATGAAGAAAATGTAAATCCATCATTAGAAACATAGACTAAGGGCCTGTTGAAGTAATGTCAAAAAGATAACACTAAGGTCATTGGAGTTTCAGAGAGTATGAAGAAAAAAATGGGATAGAAAAAAATCTACAGTGTAGGTATACACACACACACACACACACACATATATACATATATATATATGCATGCATATAATGTGTACATACTTGCGTATATGTATATAATGTATACACATAATATATGTGTATATATGTGTATGTGTATATATACATCTTGAAGAAAGCTACAAAAATGACATATTACCCATTGGTATAAAAAATTAGAAAGGTTGTGGATTTCTCATCAGAAACTATGGAAGCCAGAAGACTGAGGGTCAACTTTAAAGTTCTAAAAGAAAACAATTGTCAACTCTGAATTCTATATACAGAATTCGGTATCAGAAAGGAAGGTAAAATTCTTGATGAGGAAAAACCAAGAAAAATACTGACAGCAGAACTTCACTAATAAAGTGCTTTAAAACATTCTACAGGCTGAAGAGACATAATACCAAAGTGACATTTGAAACTACAGAATGAAAGAATAGGAAAGCAAAAAGAAGTAAATATTTGGGTAACACAAAAGACTATTTTTGTCCTCTCAAGTTATTTAAAATATATATTACCATTTAAAGCAAAATTACAAAAATATTTTTGAAGTAAAGGGACCTATAGGTATGAAAGGCTTCCACATTTTATTTAAGTTGTAAACATTAATATGTACTAGATTGTAAAAATTTAGATATGTATATTGATATCTTTAAAGGAGCCACTAAAAAAAGAAAGAAAGAAACAAACAAACAAAGAGGGAGAAAAGCAGGAATGAAGGAACAAAGGGAGGAAGAAAGGAAGGAAGGAAAATGTTAGATGAATACATATAAAATATAGATATGGACAAAAATTCAACAATTAAGAATATAGAATAGTGCAAGAAAGAGAAGAAAGTGGAATAAAGGAAAAAACAAAGGAAATACACAGGAAGATAATAAAATCGAATACATGAATCCAACCATATCAATATTAGATTAAATATAAATAGCATGAACATATCAATTAAAAACAGAGATTGTCAAATTGGATAAAAAATAAAGACCCAAGAATTTGTTGTCTATTAGAATCCACCTTAAAAATAAAGAAAATGACTTAAGAGTATACTACAAAGCTCAAAGCTACAATCATCAAAACAGTATGCACAAAAACAGACATATAGGTCACTGGAAAAGAATGGTAAGCCCAGAAATAAATCTGTGCACTTATGGTCAGTTAAATCACAACAAAGGAGGCAAGAATATACAAAGGAGAAAGACAATCTCTTCAATAAGTGATGCTAGAAAAATTGGACAGCTACATGTAAAATAATACAATTAGAACATTCTCTAACACTATATAGAAAAATAGACACAAAATGGATTAAAAATTAAATGTAAGACTGGATCCTATAAAAATCCCAGAGGAAAATATAGGCAGAACACTCTTTGACATAATCACAGCAATATTTTTTTTGATCTATTTCCTAGTAATGGAAATAATAACAAAAATAAACAAATGCGACTTAATTTAACTTAAAGGTTTTGTACAGCAAGGAAAACTATAAACAAAATGAAAAGACTACTTACAGAATGGGAGAAAATATTTGCAGATAATGTTACTGACTAGGGATTAATTTCCAAAATATACAAACAGCTCATACAGCTCAATATAAAAAAAAAAAACCAGACAATCCAATCAAAAATGGGCAGAAGATCTAAATAGAGATTTCTTCAAAGATATATAGATGACCAAGAGGCATGTGAAAAGATGCTGAGCATCACTAATTATTAGAGAAAAGCAAATCAAAACTACAGTGAGGTATCACCTCACACAAGTCAGAATGCATCATCAAAAAGTCTACAACTAATAAATGCTGGAGTGGGTGTGGAGAAAAAGGAACCCTCCTACACTGAGGGTACATATTGGTACAGCCATTGTGGAGAATAGTATGGAGTTTCTTAAAAAACTGAAAATAGACTTATCATATGATCCAGCAATCCCACTTCTGGGCATATATCCAAAGAAAACTAAAATTTGAAAAGACACATGCACCCCAATGTTTATAGCAGCACTATTTATAATAGCTAAGACATGGAAACAACCTAAATCCTCATTGGCAGAAGAATGAATAAAGAAGATGTGAGATATATATGAATTATCATATATATATATAATGTATATATTATGTTCATATACATATATGAATATATTATGATATTATATATATATAATGGAATATTAGTCAGCCATAAAAAGGAATGACATGATGCCATTTGCAGCAACATGGATGACCTAAGGATTATTATACTAAGTGAAGTAGGACAGTAAAAGACAAATATCATTTCTATGTGGAATCTAAAAAACATGCAAATGAACTTATTTACAAACAGAAATAGTCTCACAAACATAGAAAACAAACTTATGGTTACAAAGGGGAGAGGGGGAAGGATAAATTAGAAATTTGAGATTAACACATACAAAATAGATAAACAACAATGCCCTACTGTATAGCACAGGGAACTATATTCAATATGTTATAATAACCTATATTGGAAAAGAATCTGAAAAAGAATATATTTATATACTTATTCATAACTGAATCACTTTGCTGTACAACTGAAACATTGTAAACCAACTATACTTCAATTAAAAAATGGAAAAAAAACAAGAAACAAAACAAAACAAAGAAAATGATAGGTAAAATGAAATAGGTAAAAATGAAAAGATGAAAAATATATTTCATGAAAAATTTTATCAAAACAATGATGTATCAGCAATAATAACACAAAATATACTTCTTAATACTAAAAGGAACATCTTTAGGAATAAAGGTAGAAAATAAAGAAAAGTAGATCAATTCAACAAGACACAACAGTACTAAATGCACATGCACCTTATACAGAGCAAAAACTAACAGAAATGGAAGGAGAAAGAGACAAATCAACAGTTGTACTCAGCCTCGAATGCTCCGGTGTGAGTAACATAGAAAAGCAGACAGGAGATCAGCCAGAGTACACTTGTACAACAGCATCAACATGTGGACATCTGAGTAACATCTCTAATGCTACATCTGAATAGGGTGAGATTATATTATGAACGTTTCTTTTAATTATTTCTCATAACTGAAAGGGGTATATAATAAAATAAGATTGAGAAAACAAGATCAGTATTAGTAGAAATAAAAGGACTAAGTGGGGCTGATTGCCATGGTAAGGTCAAATTTCTCCCAAATATATTTATGCTTTTCATAATATTACCACAACTTTAATTAAGAAGCACTTTATGTTCCATAATACTGTTATAAAAATGTATCCAAAAATACACTAATCTAGGTGACCCAAATAACAAATAACATGTTTATTTAAATGTATCATTCTTTATATGTTGATTACAAGGAAATAAAGAAAAGCATTGACTTTACTGTGGATATTTCAAACTGCCAAAATGTAAATATCGTAAGTTAAAAATCACAAAAAAGGTTTCTTGAATATGTTTCTCCTTTTACAAAGCATGAGCGATTCACTAACAGTTCCAATTCATAGATTCACACCTGTTCACATTTTATGGAGAGATGATCAATGATTAATCAAATTTTAACAGCTGTCACGCTACTGAAGAATGGTATGGAGAAGTAAAGCAATGCATACGAAATACCAAAGAAAATATTTGCTATACAAAGTATTGGTAAAAATGTCAAATATTACAGAAAAACTCTTCTATTATGACCTCACCATTTGACTTTAATATGTAATAAAGTCATATTCACCCATTAGATGTTAACCTTCTCTATAAAGCCACTATTCTTGCCTCATGATTAAAATAATAATTGATTATCATAGGAAAATTTGAAAGTAAAGTGAAATAAAAAGATGAAGAAATGAGAAGCAGGTACAATTCCAACAAGTACAAACAGCCTTCTACTATTCTATGTATTTTTAAATATAGGTAAGAAATCACTTTTCATCCAGTTTTGCCTTCTATCTTAATTAAATGTCTCCTTTTTTGTTAAAAATCCTATAATATGAATGTTGAATTTAGTATTTAATTGAATTGCTTCATGGCAATTTTAATATTTGCTATTATTTTTGTTTGAATTATGAAAAATAGTGCTTCCTTGTTTTGTTTGTATATTTTTTCATTGCTAATTAGAGTGAATATTGCATTAGAGATTTGTGGTCTGATTATAATTCTCTTGTGAACTGGCTGTGTATATATAGCATTTGCACATATTTCTTCTTATTGACTCAAGAATTGTTACATATAATAAATCAGCCAGTTAATTTCTTTTAATATATCACTTATTTTTATTTTGCTTGTCAAGTTGTCACATTAATGTGCTTCATCTTCTATTTATGTTTTTGTTATACATTTTTATTTTGTTATTAAATGTTTTACAGCAAAATATATTAATTTTTAATTTTTTAAAATTTATTTGACTTTTATGCTTTAATATAAATAATATCCTACATTATAAAATTATATGTCAATATTTAGAATACTAATTCTATGAACCAATATTTTCTAATGATCAGTTCTTGATGTGACAAAATCTTGCAGAGATAAACAATCTGTTCAGTGTAAAAGATAGAGCAAGGACTTAAAAATTTGATTATGAAAATTCCATGAATGCACTCAGATTCTACATCTTAAATATCTTGTAAGAAACTATCACTTGTCAACTTCTGTTGTTTGTCAAAGAAGAATATGCATAGTTGTCTGAAAACACTATTAAAATACTTTTCTCTTTCTCAACTACCTATGCGTGGATGATTTTCATCTGCTTCAGTCAACATAACATATAAGAGGTTGAATGAAGTAGCAGATATGAGATTCCAGATGTTGCCTATGAAACCAGGCATTTCCAAAATGTAAAATGATGCAAGTCTTCTCAATAATTGTTTTTGTTTTCACACACAGTCTTCTTTTTAATAAAAATGTAGCATACATATTAGCATATAACAGATTTATTAATTTGTTTCATTTTAAAAGTATTTTATTTTTCAGTTGTAATTTATGACAAATATTAATAAGTATTAATAATTATAGCCACATGAATTAAAGCTTTGGGAGATAATTTGAGAGAATATAAAGTATTTTTTAGAACAAAATGAGATTCTTCGCTTTATGTTTGCCTTCTGTTAATGAGTTCTTTTAATTCTGATTGTTCTAAAATTATTTTTAATTTACTTTTGTTTCTGCTAGGATATTTTTATTTTTATTGGATTTGGAATTTCAATGAGAACATATTTTACTTTCCACTAAGCTGGTATTACCCTTTTTTCTAATTTTATGTGTTTCTGTTGAAAACTCAGGTATCAAATTAACTACCGTTCATTGATGAATTTTTTTCTTTTTATGGATAATTTAATTTTTTTCCAGAAGATACACTGTATTTTGCCTATGTGAATTTATTTTTATTTATATTGCCTCAAGTTCACAGTGTTTAGCATGATCTAGTATAACACTTTTAACAATTCTGACAATTTTTCATCTAGGACATTTTCAAATATATGATATATGTGTGTAAGTAACGTTTATAAACAAATGCAAAATAAGTTAATACATAATGTAGTGTGCGTTTATGTGTATATGGGTATTTTATCTGCCTTTTTATTTTGAAATTTTGAATTTCTCTACATTCAGTTTTTCTTTCCTTCTTAATGTTTTTCTTTTCTTTCTTTCAGTTTATTGAGATATAACTGACATAGAGTGCTATATAAGTTAAAGGTGTATAGCATTACGATTTGACGTATATACATCATGAAATCATTACCACAAAAATTTTAGTGAACATCTATCATCTCATATAGATACACAATAAAGGACAAAGACAATAATAATTTTTCCTTGTGCTGAGAATGTTTAGGATTTACTCTCCTGACATTATATACAACAAGAAATGCTAATTACATTTATAATGCTGTACATTACATCCCTAGTACTTACTTCTCTTATAACTGGAATTTTGTACATTTTGACCACCTTCATCCAATTCTCACTCCCCCTCACCCCCCACCTCTGGTAATCACAAATCTAATCTCTTTTTCTTTAAATTTGTTTGCTTGTTAAAATGCAATTTACCTAGAACACTATGTTAGTTCCTGGTACATATTCCGTAGTGATTTGATATTTCCATACTTTACAAAATGATCACCACAATAAGTCTACTTACCATCTGCCATCATACAAGGACATTATATTATTATTGGGTGTATTTCTCAACCTGTACATTTATTTTGTAGCTGGAAATTTGTACCTCTTACAGTCTCTCAACGATTTTGCTCGTCCCCGTATCTCTCTTCCTCTGGTACCACCTGAATGTTCTATGTATGATTCTGTTTCTGCTTAGCTGTGTTTGTTCATTTGTTTTGTTTTTTAGATTCCCTTATTAAAAATATTTCATCTATTCCTTTCTTTTCTGAACGTTATACATTCTTAATCTTCTTTTTAAATGATTAATATAGGCATTATGACATATAATTTATCATTATTGCTATATCATGTCATGACCTAAAATTAATTGATATCTTTATCTACAGTCCAAAAAATTCTAGAATATTAGAACTTCACTTGTTCCTTGTATGTGCTACTTTTTTCAAGGCAAAATTCTTCTTAGGTCTTAGGCCCTCTATACCAGAATTTTTTGCTCTGTCTGAAGCTTAACCCTTAAAATTACTTCATTGAAATTGTGCTGATGAAAAGACTTTCTATCGCAGTTTGCCTTAAAATGTCTTGTGAATCTTATATGCTTTAGAACTTTAAGTTGCCCATTAAATTCTCTCAACATACTGTTTACTGTGCTCCTCTTATTTTTGTTGCTTACCTTGGTGATTCAATGAGATCATGCAAACGACATGATACTATTTTAATTTTATTTGCCTTTTTCACCTTGTGCTTAAGATTTTTTCTTGTTATTGATATCTGCATTTATCCATTGTTATATCTGAACTTTATCCTGTACTGCATTTTTTTATTTATCCAGCTTGACATTCCTTGAACATTTTCAATATGTGGATTGCTGATTATTTGTTAAATCTGTTGGAAATTTATAATGTTCTATTTTTTGTCAGACATTTCCTGTTTTGTCACTTGTTTTTACAAATATAGTAGAATAAGCACATTTTTTTATAATCAATGTCTAGTAATTCTGATCTTTGCTAGTCTGTTTCAGGTATCCACTTTATATGTACTTCTTGTTCATGGTAGATTTCTTCTATCTGTGTTTGAATATTTTGTTTCATTTTTCAGCTATGAGTTTTGATCACTTTCCTTTGACAGTTATTTGTGGAAATAATTTATAACCCAATATTAAGGTCCTTTCCTCCAGATTGTTCTAGTATTCTGCTCAGCACTTTGCTGTACTATCAATCCCACACTTCAAGCTATGTTCACAACCTAAGACATTAAACTTGGTTTAACCACACAAGTAATTTCAGAGGGAATTCTACTTGATAAGATATAGATTTATTTTCATTATTTACCTAATAGTTTTAGCTGTTTTGAGTGAAAACTTTTTATCAGAATGATACAGTTTCCATTGATATAATTTTGTATACAGCCTTTTCAATCCTGAAACTATTCTTGGTAAATAGAAGATTTTAACACCTGGAGGTTATCATCTTCATATTTATTCCAAGGCCTGCCATCATCTTGAGAGATGGTACCTCTCATATAAATTAACAGGTCAGCAGGCTGTCCTTTCAGGGCCATGACTTTTCTCATTTCCGTCTTATTCAACCATAAATGTACCTTTGATCTTAACATTGCTTAGAATTTCTCTTCTGTCTATTGCTGCATCTCCATTTACAAATGCAAATGTTGTTGATTTTAGTTTAAATAAGTAAGAAAAAGCTTGTTTTAGAAATGAATACAAGTCTTAAAGGTTATATGTCTTAATAGAATGAGTGTTCTCTTTGATATGTAACTTTGTAGGAAATATAACTACATACTTTTTCCTCTGTATACACCAGGTTAAGAAAAGTAGGTAGATAAAATATGAGTCTGAAATATCTTATTATATTAGCATAGAATAAGTGAATAATGCTCCTTTCAGGAATAATATTTTGGCATCATGATTTTTTCTTAAAAGTAAGACAATACTGTAATTTGAGAGTAACTACTGAAAATATAAAGTGAAAATGCAAATATTTTCCTGGTAAAAGAATACTTTTAATTTTTGACAGAAGTAAAAATGATAAGGAAAGTAAGAAAAAATATTTTATACCTTGAAATTAGCAATATTTTATCCTTGTCTTAAATCAACTTAAAAAACACTAAAATTAAAATATGTTGAGTTTTGAGAACAGTTACTTTTATTTACTTAGGTATCATTCCTTAAATATATGATGTATAAAGTATGGAAAAACTTTTGATGAAAAGGTAAAATTTAGTTTTAAACATGGAGAAATGTATTTAAATTCATCAAAAAGATAGAATTTCTGGCTCTGCAACTCAAAAATGCTATACTTATTTTCATCCAGATATAGTGTTTTTAAAAACAATTGTGCAGTATATACATAGCTTTCAGTCACTGGTTGCTTACAGTCTCACCTGAAAACATCCTCTACCTTTGTGTCTCAGTCTTAATAGCTTGTAACACAACAAGCTATTTCTAGCCTCCATGCCTTTGTATTGTATATTCTGATAAATATCTCTTCCCTGGACTCTTCTCATAAATTGCTGTTTTACATTTAAAAATTTTTATTTCCAGTATGGCTTCCTTTGTTAGAGTTTCACTGACCTCCTAATCTAATTTACCTTCTCCCTATCATGCCATCATGGCATCTTAGCTACCATCATAATGTTTTCGTGTTTGTATGCATGTATTTATGTAAATAGATCAGTCCAATTTGCTGTCATGTGTTTCTACACTATATAAAATGTTTTAGTTCTTAGATAGAACATATGCATTGTTAGCTGCATAAAAATTAAAAACTACCTTCAGTTCATTACATGGAATACTCTACAGGGTAGATCATATGTTAGGTCACCAAACAAATCTTAACAAATCTTAAGATCGAAATCATATCCAATATTTTTTTAGACTATAATGGTATGATTAAAAATCAATGACAGGAGGACAACTGAAAAATTCACAAATATATGCAATTAAACAACACACTACTGGACAACCAATGGATCAAACAAGAAGTCAAAAGTGAAATTAAAAAATAACTTGAAAATAACAAAAATGGGAACTCAACACCCAAAACTTACTGGATGCTGCAAAAGCAGCCCTAAGAGGGAAGTTTACAGTGATAAATACCTATATTAAGAAAAAAAAACTCAAATAAACAACCTCATTTTACACCTCAAGGGACCAGAAATAAAAGAATACCCTAAGCCTAAAGTTATCAGAAAGAAGGAAATAACAAAGGTCAGAGCAGAAATAAAATAGAATACAGACTAAAAAGACAATAGAATAATTTAACAAAAATAAGAACGAGGGTGTTTTTAAGCAAAACTGGCAAAACTTTAGCTAGACTAACTCAGGAAAATAGAAGACTGAAATAAATAAATCAGAAATGAAGGGGAGACCTTACAACTGATAACATAGAAATACAAAGGATCACAAGGCTACTATGAACAATCACTTTTCCCTAAGCTATAAAGAGTATAGTAAGAAGAAAGTGTAGTAAGAGTTACATATACTTGAATTCATTATTTTTCAATGGTCTATAAAGATTTTGTAGATCTACACGTTAAAAATAAAACATAATTAAGCAGTAGGAACTGTAAATGTTGCCACCTGGGATTATTTGGTGATAGTATGCTGTAAATGAGAACATTTGTAGTTTCAAGAAGAATCTGTTTCTAACACTTGCAAACACCTTTTCACATGTCTAAGTAGTCCGGTTAAAACTGATGCATTGAGAAACTGCAGGCACCAAGAGATGGTAAAATATGTATGACCAATTTTCTTATTTCAAAGATGAAACTTAGAGCACATTATGTTATTCCCAAATAAATGGTCCTTTATTTCTGTACTTAAGTCTCATAGTTAATATGTAATGTCCCCTCTTGCCCACAAAATCCAACTAAGAACAAATGAAATTACATATATATATTATTATATATACATCTAATTTCATTTTTCAGGCTGAATTTACTGATGCCTTTCCCCTGAGATTGAATAGGTATCAGGGATATACTCTATACCATAACTCCTTAAGGATAGTAATTCATATATGCATTTTGGGGAAAATATACTAAAATGACTATAATTTTCAATGTATATTTTACCAAGAATTTCACATGTTTATTTAGTGTTGAAACTATTTTGATAAAGACTCCCTTAGTCTAACAGGTTGAGCTTTCTCACTTTTTCCTTAGTGAGGAAAAGTAGACTTACAAACCAGTACATATCATTTTTGGTCATTTTGAAGAATTTCTTATAATCCTAAATATATTTTATGCATCCATTTATTTTCATAAATTTTATCCTTTGTTATTCATAATTTTTTGAGTTAAATAACTTCTCCACAGACAACTCTATATAAATGCCTCGACAATAAGGCTGGTGCCTATTAGATTCAGATGTTTCAGACACCCAATAAGTAAAGAAAGGTAACCAGCAGTCTTTACAGATCTCTTTTTTTTAACAAAGCAAAATTGTTATTGGATTTATGATTCACAGTTTTTGTCTTTTATAGCCCCAGTGACACTTACAACAGCAATAAGTTAAAACATGGTTGTTACTAAGTTAAACATGGTAGATGAGATTCTTTTCTACAAGTCATAATCCAATATCAATAGAACATGCATGGATCTTATTAGTTCAAGTTCTGTTAGTGTTCTTCAGAAGGTCAAGCATAAATCTTCTAAATTAAAGAAGAGCAAAGTGCTTAAGTTTCTTGTGTCAGATTAAAAGAAAATTGATATCAATCCAGATCTAACTCTAGCCACTGCTCTGGCAAAGTGCAAACACTCTTGAGAATTTGATTATTTTATATTTGAAAGCATTGAAGGCTGGGATCAAAAAACTAATGAACTGAGAGAGTATTTCAAGCAGGATAAATATCAAAAAGTTAACGAATCATATGGTAAGTCTATTTTAAGTTTATGAAGAATCTCCATACTGTTTTCCATAATAGCTCCACCAAACTACATTCCCACCAACAGTGTAGGAGGGTTCCCTTTTCTCCACACCCTCTCCAGCATTTATTGTTCATGAACTTTTGAAAAATGGCCATTCTGACTGGTGTGATGTGATACCTCATTTGCATTTCTCTGATAATTAGAGATATTGAGCTTTTTTTTTATGTGCCTATTGGCTATTTGTATGTCTTCATTGGAGAATTTCTTGTTTAGGTCTTCTGCCCATTTTTAGATTTTGCTCTTGTTTTTGTTGTTAAATTAAATGAGCTGTTTCAGTATTCTGGAAATTAAGCCCTTGTCAACCACATCATTAACAAATGTTTTCTCCCATTTCGTAGGCTGTCTTTGTTTTATTTATGGTTTCCTTTGCTGTGCAAATGCTTACAAGTTGAATTAGGCCCAATTTGTTTATTTTTGCTTTTATTTCTATTGCTTCGGTAGACTGCACTAGGAGAACATTGCTAAGAATTATGTCAGAAAACTTTTTGCCTATGTTTTCTTCTAGGAAGTTTATAGCATCCCACCCTTGAACATATATCCAGAGGGAACTCTAATTTAAAAATATACATGCACCGCAATGTTCATAGCAGTACTATTTACAATAGCCAAGCCATGGAAATAGCCTAAATGTCTGTCAACAGATGACTAGATAAAGAAGTTGTGGTATATTTAAACAATGCAATATTACTCATCCATAAAAAAATAATAAAATAATGACATTTGCAGCAATATGGATGGACCTGGAGATTGCCATTCTAAGTGAAGTGAGCCAGAAAGAGAAAGAAAAATACCATATGATATCATTTATATGTAGAATCTGAAAAAAGAAGACAACAAGGAACTTATTTACAAAACAGAAACAGACTTATAGACATAGAAAACAAACTTATGGTTACCATTGGGGAAAGGAGTCAGGAAGGGAAAAATTGGGAGTTTGAGATTTGCAGATACTAGCTACTATCTATAAAATAAATAAACAACAATTTCTACTGTATAGCACAGGAACCTACATTTAATATCTTGTAATAACCTATAATGAAAAACAATATGAAAAGGAATATATGTATATGTATGGCTAAAACATTATGCTGTACAAAAGAAATGAACACATTGTAAACTGGCTGTACTTCAATAAAAATAAACAAATGAGTAAATAAGCAAACCAAAAAAAAATTTAATAGAGACCAAAAAGCTACTGAAAAATTAATGGCTCTGAAAAATTGTAGCCAGGGGTTGCTTTATCTCAAAATACCAAATACAAGTGAAAGTAGATTGTCTCATGCGGAAGTCTGAGTTCTGGAGAGAAGAGCAGTAACAAATATTCATGTCTTGAGTGCATTTCACCGAGCAGAATTCAACAGTTTAAATGATTGAAGAACTGTTTGACATATTGATAGGACAATTTCATTACAGAGAGGAAAAAAATGTAGTCCCAGAAAATGTCTGGGATTCTGAGAAAATTCTTCACAGTTTTTGCTGGTGTTGCAGCTGGTTTTTTTGTTTGTTTGTTTTATTCTATTTTTAAATCAAAAATTGGATAAAGCAAGGATTTTTATCAATAGATACTTCTTTGTGACTATTTTATAGAACTTCAGACTACCATATTTATTTACTGTTACATATAGTGTGAAATTTAGTGAACACTTTAATTATATATATAGGATAAATATATATATGTGCACAAGTCAAGCATATATATGTAAGGCCTATACATATATGTATATATGGTCATAAGACCCCTGTATGTAAGGACTCTGATCATTTTATTATTTCACTGATTTTGTTTCTCCCAAACCCTAGAGGCATCTTCACATTTAATAGGTTGTTGAACTACAGGATGCTGAATAGCAGCTTACCCTTCTTGTGTAAAATCTTAGAGGCATTTTAGCAGCAAAAAAATCACTTAACAGCAACTTTTAAACTTTGATTTATTCACTGCCAAAATCATTTAGTCAAGACTTCATTCATCTTATTTGGCTAGTCCAATCTCTTTGGATAAAAATGAAACTAGTTCTCTGAAATTTTCTTTGAAAACTATAAATATGCAGCAAGGTCATTTCTCTTTGCAGATTTTGTTGTGAATATAAGCTTAGGTGCTGGCAGACTGTTTTTCCAAGACACTTCAGTGACCAATACCACTTTCATTGTTGGCTACCACCTTGATACATTAGGACATTCATTTAGAAGAGCAGATAAGAAGTCCTTCACTATAATATCTCAAAGGCAGTAGGAAAGAAGAATTTACAAATTTATGTATGGTTTATGTGGAGCACTGAAACACAACTTAATGATTTGTTTTAATTGATAATACTCAAACTCAAGCTATTATCAAAGGTGTCCTGCTAGTTGTTTTATGAAGCTTGGAGTGAAATATTAGATTCATAATTTTATTTCCATTTACTAATAGCCCCTGGTCTATACCTTCATAACAGAAGCAAAAACATTTATGGATTTTAAGGTATTTCAACAAGAAGTCTCTTGATTAGGAATTATATTTGGTGACCATATCTCTTTTGTTGACCATTCTTCTCTGATAGCTAACAGAGCTTCTGGCATATTGAAGAAATAAAATGCAAAAATTTTTGATTAAATTAATTACAAAATAAAAGTATTCCTATGTTTTGAAGTAAAAAAAGAAGAAATTTCATATTTTATGCTACTACTAAAGTTCCATTTCTTCAAATTGCCTATTTACTGATAGAAAAAAATAAGCTTATTTTTTTACCATGTGTATTTAATAAAATAAAGCAATAATTCACAAAAATTGCAGCACTTGACACTATTGGTTTTCTGTTTTCATTTGGGGCAGACTTTCCCTAAATGAGCAATATAAGAAATGGTGCTTTTGTTACTAGCAGTTACTTTGAAATTATTGTAATGTTTTAACATGGAAATAGTATAATGCTTAGAAAAATAAAAGTTGTAAGATGTCAAGTGAAAAGAATAGCCTTGTTCTACTCTAAAAGAATTTAGTGTCCTCAGTGTTCTAGAAATATAAGCTTCACATTAGTGACTTCTTTTTCCCTAAATTAGAGAAATTTTCAGTAAGTATCATTTATGTAAAATAATTTTCTGGATACTATATAATTCTGATAGTGTTTTCCTTACTCCAATTTGTCATTTGGTCTGCATAGTTTATGCATATACTCTAGTAAATCAGATGTTGGGAAAATAATGAGTGTCATGAAACCAGAAATAGATTGCATGTTTTCAATTTTCAGTGATTATCTCTCCACAATGTTAATCTAGATATAGAACAGTAAAGGTTGCTGGTGTAGTGCAGGCACTTGATGAATTTATATTGACTTTATATATATATATATATATATAGAATGATACATGTAGAATTTAAAATCACTAATATCAGGCACATTTATTTTTCTTAGACAGTGTGAAGAAAATAAATCACCACAGACAAAAACATTAATACAGGGATAACCATATGACCTTATATTTATACTAGTTTAATTCACAAATGAATGATGTGAACTCTTTTGAATATTTTATTCCCTTGATTTTCAATCCTTTCAAGATAATAACTGTTAAAATAAAGTTCCTTAATGATCGTTCCCACTTTCATTTCTCCTTTCAACCACTGTCAAAATATATACACTAACCTTTTTTAGCTTTAGAAAATTACTAGAAATTTGTGTGGTAACATGTACCAGACTCAAAGTATTTTCAAGGGAAGCTCTTGCATTAGAAAGTGTAGAGATAAATAAAATGTAACCATGGTTTTGAAGACTGGAGAAAAACATTTACCAAAATTCGTGAAAAAAACTAGCAAATGTGAACAAGTTCATGGCAATATTGTACCAACTATATCCAGTAAACAGAGTACTTGTACTCTTTGGAGAATATGTCAGTTTTGATCAAATGATTTCCTTCAAAGTCAAAATTAAACATCACTGAGCATAAAATCTTCTAAAAGAATTTTAACTCTGATACATTTTATTCTTCTTTGTGTGTGAGTGGAAAGCCTATACCAATATTGACAATTTATATATTAAGAAATCAACTGTTTTGCATTAATTGAATGGTGAACTCTAGACCTTCTGAGTATTATTTGACTATTTTTCCCAATATCAAATGACAGCATTTTGATACAACTTGGATCTATTCTATAATATACCACCCTCTATATAACTTTTTATATCAGGTTTTTGTAAGCTTCTTTTTCTTGCTGCTGTCAGTTTTCCTATTGTACTACCTTCCTAATTTTTGCTCTTATTTTAATTTTCTTTGAATTTAACAAGTAGATTTAAAGGCTTTGCAATATTTTTTGGAGGCTGAGAGTGTGGGGTTAGTTGATCTTCAGTTTTAAAAATAACATTTTTTTTTCACTTGTGTGAGCAGAAATGTAATGATAGAAATTGTTGTTCTAGAACAACCACAACCATGAGGGTGTTTGTAGGATACGCAGACAAGAAGTATCCATCCACAAAAGGGGCATTATAGGGGAAAACCAACATAAAATGCAAAACATTCAAAAAATAAAGAGAGCTAAAGGGACATGAAAAGGGAAAAAATCCCCAGTGATTCAGGGGAGCACACGACTAACATTTTCACAGGTGATATTAGTGGAAGCAGATCTCAGTAGAAATCTATTGATGGTGACAACATATGAAGTGAAGTCTGAGCCAGCTTACAAGCAGGGAATAAACTTAAGTGTTCTAATTTAATGTAAATAATCCCAGCACAGATGGCAAGGTTGGAAAACACCACAGGGCAGGCAAAAGAAGTCGGCTACATTTGGACTAATCAAATGCGAAATTTCATTGTGCAATCTTGCACTGGAACAGACCCGAGTCTAGTCTCAAATTCTCAATAACTGAAAAATACCATTTGTTTCTCAGCATGAGGAGGAACTGGTGATTCTGAATGCCTTCTTCCTTTATACCTATGAATGCATTTCAAACTTGTTTATAGAGATATGCTTACATTAGCACTCGTTTCAAAGGAGATTTATTCAATCTCAGCAAAAACTTATCTTTTTCTTTGAATAAAAACACCATTTAAAAATTCATTTGGATTCAGGTTTTGGTAACTACACAGCATTTAAGATAAAAATTGTAGGACCTAATAAAAACAAAACCATAAAAGCATTTCTTTAAAATATTTTAATTTAATGAGTACTGTTCCTAAATAGCTTACATGTTGCTTTTTCATCCATTTTGAAAAAAAATTAAAAGTTACTAGGTGTTTAAGTAACCAATTAATTAATATCCAATATCAATAATTAAATTTATGTGACATTAAAGTAAATTAATCTGTTTCTTTATCAATAATACAAAGACCCAAACCACAGAAGTCACAGATAACTTTTGACACATATATTTTTGTCTTTCTTTCTGTATATTTTTACAATATAATATAAACAGAGTCTATACACATAAGTTATAAACACACATATATGTTTATATATACATATATATTAAATGCAAAATCTGCAAATACATTTATAGTTATTTACCCACATACAGACATGTGTGCATGTACATGAGATGTTTATATATTCTTAACCTTGTTATTTTCCCTAAAAAAATGAACGACAAAGTACAACAAAAAGCAAAGTTATTACTATTAAGTAACTGGAAAATCAATCCACCAACAAATCTTTACAAACAGCCTTCTCTTAGAATTTGACTGAGGAGGGAGCCAGGGTCTACAATGTGGAAGAAAGTTGGGCTGCTTGATCTAATGTTAAAAGGAAGGTACTTGCAATGAGTCTTAGTCAAAAGAAGAAATGAGTTTTGAAAAACTAAAGTTCAGATGTCCGTATTGTGAGGATAGTATCAGTAGTAAATAATATAACTTCAGCAGTGATGACCATTACGTAATGTAAGAAAGATGCACAGTAAAACAGAGAATTTGTTAGACGCACATCTAGCTCCACTCCATCATTCTTTCTCAAGTAATATAGATCTTTTTTACAATGAATATTAACATCAATATTAAAGTCTCTTTCTTCTCTCTCTCTTTCTTTTTTTTTTTTACATTTCCAGGATATTAAACATAATATTCGAGTGTTTTAACTCCCTTTCTTGAACAAAGGAGAAACTTCTTATATTACTTCATTTTCTGACAAAGATAAAGTTTGTTATCAGATGTAACATCTGCATTTATAGAGGCATTAGAATAAAAGGAGTATGTAAAATACCTTAAGGCATATTAAAGTGAGACACATAACAATTCCCTTATGTGACAACAAAAAACATACATAATTTTTATTTCTCTGAAGTAGCATAAGGTGCAAAAGACTATGAGGTGATCAGATGCGTGTCTGTAAAAGTCATGAGATAATCTGGTGTTATCTTTGACAGACTAAAAGCCTGCTCCACTGATAAACATTTGTCATTGGTGATACTAAACTGAAACTAATAGCATCAGAAAATAAGTTTAAATATTCCTAGCATAAGTCCCAAAATCTTGATTTATTCATAATATGAACTATATAACAGGGTAAGGTACTTATGAAAACATTTCTATAGATTCATTTTTAATAACCTAAATATGTTAACAATCAAAATAGACCCATTGATTGCTCCAGCTCAAAAATGATAGATAGCTAATTCCCTTGAGGCAGTATTATATAGTGATTAAATTCCATGTACTTTCCCCAAATATAACACAAATCAACAGTCACTTATTTGTTTGCATGACTGAACTAATACACATTTCTAATCATACATGCTAATGAAAATTTTACTAATTTTTTTCATGTTTAACATATTATTGCATGTCAGCTATAACTCAAATAGAATCTTGATGATTCTACAAGTGCTATTAGAAATAGTTCACTGTGAAGCAATAAGGAAGGTAGTTACTAACATATGTAACTTCTGAATAGAAACATGTAAAAAGAATCCTGTAACAAAGCAAAAAATACTGATAGTTTTTCCCCCTTATTTTCACACATAGTTAAGGGATTCACAAGCCATTCCAAGTCCTAATTTTGTTCAATATGGTGAGAATCAAATAGCTTTCCAGAAATTTTGAACTGTTAGAATGTAGCAGTTAATCGATTCTTAATTTTCTTTGATAGATCCATTCTCGCCATGAGGTTGGAAAGCTAACTCAAGACTCAGAAAGAAAGTAAGCCATAAGGTGCAATTATACCTGGCTGTAAGGAGCAAGCTGATTGATGTATTTGAAGGAGGAAAGAAACCAACATCTTGACCAACTCTGCAGTTATCCTGGAGAATAAGGATATCATATAATTCCTTGTTAGAGGAAAGAGTTGCATAAAAAAACTATCGATTTTCCCTCTGTTGTGCACAAATGATAATGTAAATAGCAAGTTATTAAAAGTTTTTTAATGTATTTACCTTCATAATAAATAACTTTGTGAGTTGTCTATGATCAATAAACCTTTCTTTTTGTCATATGAATTCTGTTGTAACATCAGGAAACAGATACTTTGTAAAACTTGTTAAATAAAAGCAAGTCAGCTCTTAGTGTTCTGAGATGTTCTCTGTAATATATTTCACAAATATCGAAGTATAAACATTTTTAAAGTAGACTTTAATTTTTAGAACATTTTTTTGTTCTCAGCAAAATTGAGTGGAAGGTACAGAGATTTCTCATGATCCCTTGCGCCTACACATATTCATATCCGTTGTCAATATTCCCCACCAGAGTGGTACATTTGTTGTGATTAATGAACTTATGTTGACACAGCATTATCACCCAAAGTTTATAGTTTACATTAGGGCTTGTTCTTAGTGTTGTACATTCTATGAGCTTTGACAAATGTATAATGATGTATGTCTATCATTATAGTATCAAACAGAGTATTTTAACTGCTCTAAATATCCTCTGTGCTCCACCTATTCATCCCTCTATCCCTCTTAAACTATGGCAACCACTGATCCTTTAACTGTCTCCATAGTTTTGCCTATTCCAGAATGTCATATAGTTGAAATCATACACTATGTAGACACTCCAATTGCCTTCTTTCACTTAGGAATATGCCTTTTAATAGCTTGATATTTTATTTCTTTTTAGTGCTGAATAATATTCTGTCATCTAGATGTACCATAGTTTATCTATTAACCTACTCAAGGACATCTTGGTTGCTTCCAAGTTTCAGCAGTGGTGAGTAAATCTGCCTTGAACATTCATGTGCAAGTTTTCATGTGGTCTTAAGTTTTTAACTCCTTTGAGTGAATACCATGGAGCATAATTTGGATTACATGATAAGAGTATTTGTGAGAAATCTCCTGATTGTCTTTCAAAGCAATGAATGAGCATTCCTGTTGCTTCACATCCTCAACAGCATTTGGTTTTGTCAGTGTTCCAGATTTTGGCCATTGTGTAGTGGTATCTCATTACTATTTTAATTTGCATTTCCCTGATGATATATGATGTGGAACATCTTTCTATGAACTTATTTGCCATCTATATATCTTCTTTGGAGAGGTGTCTGTTAAGGTCTTTGGTCTCTTTTTTAATCAAGTTTGTTCTCTTAATGTTGAATTTTAAAGGTATAAACTTTTTGAGAGCTATTTTTTGTTTTCTTTTTAGGGACTTCCTCTGTCAACTCTCTTGACTTCTGCTTTGCTCTATTGGCTATTCTCATAATCTAGTATTTGACACAAGAACTAGAGACTAAAATAAAAAGGAGAAAAGGATATAAGTGAAATTAAAAAAATAGTTCTTAAAGGTTTTGGGGAGGATTTCTACAAAGAACAAGTTTGAGTATTCAGTTTACAGGAAGGAATATTTAATAATTTTACAAAAGCAATGATGCTACCAAAAATTCTCAGATACATGTGACTTTTAACTCAATAGTTAATTATACTCAACTCAAAAGCACATTCAGTAGTATATAAATTTTCCATTATTGGTAAACATAGCAATATTTGAATTGATGAGATATGTAAAGTAAAACCAAGTCAATTAGACATACTTAGATGATCAACATTTTTGCCAGTTGAAAAGAAAACACACTCTGACACTTCAGGGGCAATTATGAGTGAATAAGAGACTGAATATATTCCCATGGCCAAGCAGCTTCTCCTGCAGTGAGTGCCTTTTACCACTCAATAGGGTCATGCTATTTGGGTATAATCCATCATAGTCCTCTGTCACGCCAAAATACATCAGTTTCTAGGAGCTCTTTGGCATGAGACAGCAACTGATAGTCTGCCAGACTTACTATTGAATAAAGTAGAAAGTAATGTATTCTAACATTAATGTAAATAATTTTTACTCTAATGACTAATTGGTTATTTGGGAGGAAAAGGTTACTGGTTGTTTTACTGTTCACTTAATCTTTCCCAAAGGCATATTCAATCATGTCTGTTGTTACTCATAAATTTCCAGATTTTTTCCCCAAATCAGCATCTATTTTGTAGCACAATATTTCAGTCTTAACAAACATCCTTCCCCATAATTACTTTCTGTTCCAGAGAATGTTTCAGGGGAGGTTTCTTATTTACAATATCTCATAGTACCTACATGTATAACAAGTATTGCAACTTTGTCTCTAGAAAGGAAATCTGAACTCCAAAAAGTGTAGTCATTCCAAGTTATATCACTGGAAGTATTCACATCAGGTTTAGTTCAAAAAAAAAAAAAACACATATTGGCCTTCTATTATTTATTTTATATCCCAGCATTTTCTGCCTACACACTGTTAATCTTGAAACACATTCCCACTTCCTCTCACTCCCCACCCCTCATTCTCCTCTCTTTCTCTCCATTTCTTCTGCCTGTTCACATCCTACGTGTCTTTAACATATAATTTATTTCCATACAGTCTCTTTTAATTCTTATCTAGGAATAAACTTCCAATACTTTCACTGGTGCAACCTCTCTTTATATAATGGCACTAGTCCCAGTCTAGTGTTAACAATATATATTTGTGCATTTATCACCATTACTAAGTTAATGTTTCTGGGGACCATCACTGTTCTACCTATCTTTTTAAGAATGTAGGAATTCAGTAAATGTTATTCAAGTCTATTAAATTGGGAATTTTCTGGTTAACAAATAACATGGAGAGTTTATGGTCCCAAATAAAACTTACCTGCAGTTAACAGAGAAGAAATGCAGTTTTCCTTATCTTTAAGCTTTTAACCAAAAAAACAAAAGATTAACCAAGAAATAATTAGAGCAAAAATGAATTCACAGAAAATAGATGATAGAAGATACATGAAAAGATCTTGCCTTCACAACTTTGTGTATTCCTTTATATCACATCCAATAAAGTGCAATTCCTCTGAGCCAGCATGAAGTCTTTCTATTTTGAGCTAGACATTTTCCCTAACCAAGAGCTCAAGTGCTCAAGTGCTCAGCCATTTACTCTTTGTCTCCTGAACTCTTAGCCTCAGGCATTGTATTGAGTTCTTCCGCCCAGCATATCAATATGCTCAGTTGTCCACAATCTCTTTCTTATCTTGAATTGACAAATAGCACTCTAGCTACACAACTACAATTGTTCTTCTAAAGCTGTCCTAGCTTTCAGCCTTGCTCAAGCTTCTCATTCACACTCTAAGCCAAGGAAGTTTGAATTCTTGACCCATCATGATGTTAATACCTTCTTTACAACAACCAATAATTTAAGTGTCTAATACCATAAATGTGGACATGTCTGGATTATTTAAAATATACAACATCTACTTTTCATGAAATTTTACCTTCTTTTCCATTTTGACACCAATTTTCTTGGTTTTCTATTATATCCCTTGTTTTTATTGAAACTTATTCATGGATTTCTTTTCAGTCTTTTACCATAAATGTCTCATAGGGGCCAATATCAATACACTCATTGTCTACCATTGGACAGGAAAACTTTAATCTGTATCACCTATGATCTTGGCTTTATTTTACCCTAATACACTAGTAAAACATTAATCTAAGTTGCTTATACAAACTGTGTCTTATGCATGCATGTGTGTGTGTATTTAATAATTTCTACTGAGGTATATGCTACATAAAAGAAAATGAACACATTGCATATTCAGTGAGTTTTGACAAATGTACGCACCTATATAATCAACATCTGAATTAATATATAAAACATATCCACCAAACAGAAATATTCCCTTATATCTACATGCAGTCAAGCCTTCCCCACTCCCACTGCCCAGTTTAAAATGATCTGATTTCTTTCATGAGACAATGCTTTTGCCTGTTCCAGAGCTTCATATAAATGAAACAATAAAACTGGTTCTGGCTTTATTCATCCAGCGTTACATTTTTAAGATTCATCATTTTGCTGTGTCAATATCATTAATTTGTTCCTGTTTTATTGCTAGTTAGAAATACATTGTGTAAATTTGCCAGGATTTGTTTATACAAAATCTGTTGATGGGCATTTGGCTTACTTCCAATGTTTTTGTGGACATATGTTTTCTTTTCTCTTGGGTAAATACCTAAGAATATAATTTTGTTGGATCAAATGGCTTATGTCGAATTAATTGAGTATTTTTGCCTCTATTAGCTTATTGGCTGTACCTCATTATTTTTGTTTTCTAATATTTCTAGGATTTACCGTATACTTATGGAGAGAGACTTTGTGCCAATTTTTTTTCTTTACATTTAATGCTGTACTGTAGCTTTTAAACCAATTTCAATAATATAAAATGCAGAATAGGGCCAAGAAAAAGAGCTAACACAAATATACCTTAGTATTTGCTAGGTACATAAGCAAGTGCTTTTCACTTAATAAAACATTTAATCCTAATAATATATGATAGATTGTACTATCATTGCCATTTACTGAAAACTTGAGAGATTTGCTTAAGGTCTTACAGCAAATTAGAGGTGGAAATAGGATTTAAAGGTAATCTAACTCTAAAACTTTACTCTTTACTAGTCTCTATGTGGCCTCCCCTGCCTTACACTAAAATATGATGTATCACTATTTATTGAAAAATAAAAGCATATGAAAGGAAAGACAGTTATTGTCAGAGAATGAACAAGGAAATGATTTTTTTTGTCCGTATTCAATTTCAGAATAAAATCTTTTTCTCCCCCAGCATATCAGTGTTTTAAAATACAATAAAATATTTTATTTTTTGAAATATGTTTTTAAATCAGTATTAGTAAGGTATAATTTTCATTTAAAATAGAAATATTTAATTTATAGTTTTATGGCATCATATACATTGTATATACATGTATTATACATACACACAAATTTATATGTATATGTGTATATGTAATAACCACCGCCTTAGTCATTTCGATAACCCCAGAAATTTTCCTTGTGTACTTTAGCATTTTGTCTTCTCAGCTCTCTCCTGGACAACAACCAATTTACTTTCACTATCTACCACTATTGGTTAGATTTTTTTCTAGAAATTCATGTTAATGGAACAATACCGTTCACACTACTTTTTCCTATTTTCATTCTCCCAGTATAATGTTTTGAGATTAAGCCATCTCACTGCACTTCGTTGGTCTCCTTTATTGCTGAGTAGTGTTCTCTTACAAGAATATATTTGTTTGTATACTTTCGCATGTTGACAGCTATTAAAATGAAGCACTAATGAATATTCACATACTAGTGTTTTTATAGAGTTGTAGTTTAAAAGTTTTGTGTTAATATCTAGGAGAGTATTTTCTGCATCACACAGCCAGTAAATTCTTAACTATAAAAGAATGTGTCAAACTGTTACCCATTGTGGTGATAATGAACACTACCTAAACTCTGCGCTCCAAGAAAACAATGATAAGAAGTTATCCCACACTTTTGTTTTCCAAACTCTCCCTATGGCCATCCTTTTATGTTCCAGAGAAATGGCTTTCCACAAAGGACCACTTTGTCCTTACATAATCTAAGATGAGTATTTTCTTCCTTTTTCTTCATGATTCGCATAAGATTCTCAAATGATTTCCTTGTTTACCTGCCTTTGACAAAGCCCAGGGCCATGTTCCTTTCTTTCAAGATAGTCCTCATTAATGAACATTCTAATAAGCAATTAATGTTCATCCAGTTAACAAGGTGTGTAGGTCCTCCTTGTGCTCCATTCCTGACTGCACACGGTGACAATACTGTGGATCTCCTGTTACACACTGTTATCTAAGAGTAACACCGATGTACACTCGCACTGACTGACTTTGATATTGTGAGTACTCAGAGAGACAGAATAGATATGACAAGAATTTATTTTTGTTTCTGGTGCCAGCTTATTTTGGTTTTATAGTCTAATCATTTACTGATCTCTTTCAATAATTGTTTTATGGAAATCTTATCTCTGTTGGGTGAAAGGCAACAGAGAATCTGGTTTGTTTTTCAATTTGTCTATTTTGAGCTCAAATCATTTAAGAATTTACACTCAATGGAAGAGGAACAGCTCTTTGGATTCAGACAAAATCAGAATGGTCTTAAATAATGCTCTATTTCTGAGACATACTTGATAATATACCAAAATAGAAATAAAGGAAAGGAGAAGATAAATCACATACAAATCATGGAAGTGAGATTATTATGTCAGTTACCGTGTGTGAATTTCTTAAGTTTCCTTATGCAAAGTTAGTGCAAATGTTTTCAAACACAAAAATTAAATTTAAAATATATATTTAAATAAACTGTAGCTTTTTGTACCGTTTTCTTCTCTTGCTTCTTTTCTTCCTAACATCATAACTAGAGGACCTTTTATTATCAGCATTGCTGCCCCTGCATCCTCCTCCTCTAAGTGTTGGATTTCCTCATGTTATCAAACTCGGTCCTCTTTTCTTCTCAACACTCTCTCCTGAGGTGAGCTTTTAATTTTACTTTATTTGCATATTATATTTATGCTGTGATTCACAAATTTATATCTCCAGGTCACACCTCTCCTCTGACATGTATTTTTCAACTTTCCACCTACCACCTCCGTTTGGATATCTTGGAGATATTTCAGACTTGGTATAATTAAAACTTTTAATTTTTTCTTTCTCACAAAATCTATCCCTCTCCAAACTCCAGTACTTCATTTCTTTCTAAATAAGATTAGCATCCTTCCTCTTGTTCACACAATACATATAGAAAAGCCATCACCCTCCCCTCTTATTTGCTAATCAGCTTCCTATTCATTATACAGTCTACCGATTCATCCTACTAAATAAATCAGATCCATTTCTGCTGTAGTCCTACCCACAGCCAGATTGAACCTAACTTTACAAGCCTAATAAATGTCATCTCCATAAGACTGCTTTCTGTTTCACAGAGAATAAAATCCTAACTTTACCACATCCTAGACGGCATTATATTACCTCTGTCTCCTACCTTTCTTACCCTCATTTCTACCTGCTACTTGACATTTAGATTTACCTTCTCAAGTATGTCAAGAACTTTCACATCACAGGACATTGGCAACTTTTAATGTTCTACCTCTCTTCCTTCTGTGTGTCTGGATATTTTTTTCTTTATCATGTATTTACGAGCTTGAATAGCATCTTTACACAAAAGCCTTTCCATGTAAATCCAAGTTCCCCTCTCCATTCTGATTTAGCACTTTGTGTTTTGCATGTATTTTGTTCAAAATCACAATTATTTTGTCTCCTTTAAACCTTCTCCACAGTAGTGTAAGATTCATGAAGCTAGATAATGTGTATGTGATTACTTTAAAATCTAAGTGGGGAGGTATAGCTCAGTGGTAGAGTGTGTGCCTAGCATGCATGAGGTCCTGGGTTCAATCTCCAGTACCTCTCTTGAAAAAAAATGCATAAATAAGCCTAATTACCTCTCCCCACAAAAAAAACAAAACAAAACATAAAACCTATGCTATACACCAAAATATCATCTCTATGGAAGGACTGTAACTGTTGCTATTTTCTGTTTGTTTTGTAGTATTCTAAATTTTCTACTTGAATGTATGTCACTTTGAGATAAAATAATGTCAACATTTTAAAGATAGCTTGAAAATATATGGTGATCCAAATGTCATTATTATTAAATTGACCACTCACATACACTGAGTTGGTAGCATACTAACCACAAGATTTTCAATAGGTATATGAGAATTATAGAGCTATAATATTATAGTCCAGGGTCCCCTGGGGCATTTTCTTTCCTGACCACTAAATTATTTTGTATCAAAGAAAAAGCAACAAAGGGCTGAGAAAAAGGATGCTTTGAATGAACTAAGCACATGTATCACTGAATATGTGATTTTATTGGTTTACTTAGAACTGAAACCAAACAAACTCTTCATTTAATTGATCATTTGACTGCAATTCACAGTCATAAATGTAACCAGAAACCAATTTGAGTATTTTTACAAACATAAAAAAACTAATCATTTTAAGTATTAGCATTTAACCTTACATTTCATGTTGCAGAGACATTGTTTTCTTTGCACAAAACCTATAAATAATCATAATTGATAATCTTTCTCCTAATCACAGGAACCACCTGTTCTAAGTACGCTGACATGCAGCCACTTAACTGGTTTCACACTATACTCTGAAATAGCATATACCATTTTAATCATCAGACTATACACGCTGAAAAGAACTTAATATTCAATAGTATAAAAGAAACAAGAAGAAAAAAAGCACATCTGTGAAGTTAAGGATTGAATGTCATTTTGGGGAAGAACATAAAAGAGAGCACTCTTACTATACCAAGCTGTTGTTACCAATTTTATCTGCAAATCATACTTGAAAACGATACATGTGTTCTATTATGTTGCACAATACATGTAGATTGCATATTCATTATCAAGGAGATTTACTGTATCTTTTCTGAATTTACTGAAATGAATAATTAAACCAAAAGTGTCCTTACCATTTCCCTAGCATATGAATTGGCAAAGGCAGCATATATATAGTATTAATATATAAATAAAACAAAGCAATGATTTTCTAATATGTTTCAGCTATGGTCTTATAATAATATTTAGTGTCATTAATTTTCTAAACAGTATTGGTTTAGTGTGTCATAAATTTTACAATAAAATATACATATAGACATATTAAAATGACTTTAAATGTTATCTAGCAACCCCTTATGAATGCCTTAACTTTTACTGCTTTTAATACCAGGGGAATATGTGTAATTTTGCCCCAGATTCTCCATTTGAAAGTTACATTGGCAAGTTCAACCAGCCAACATGCTAAATGGAGATGGTAGTTAAGATGTTCTTGTCTAATATTTTGGGGAGAAAGTACATAATAGACATATTTTGAAAGATGAATATGACAAGACACAGGACACTTAAGAAACACTACCTAGAGCCTTTCTTTGAGTTTACATTATAATAACAATTTCAATTATGTATCCACAATCATTTCTCCCCTATCTATCCAGACATCTGGATTTGTAGTTTTGGCTGTGACTATTGTGCTGAAAGGGCTTTTCAAAATTCATAATTAATTTAATATTTATTCAAATGCCCACTAATTACAAAATAGTCTGTGGAATTCCTGACATAAAATGCCATGACATGGTCACTCTCATCAAGGAGCACACAAGTGAGTCTGGAACTCTGAGAGTGTTTGAATAACTATCAGATTCTTACAGATAAAAATAGCCAAGCTGATGGACTGACCTCTCCGCACGTCGTCCATCACTTTGGTATCATGCCAGGTAGAAATTAATGGATTGGATAATTTTATAACAGAATTTAGAAAACTAAAGGCTACCAAATGTGTAGCCATCAACAACACGCATGTTTCAGTCAATACTCTTAAAGTAAGTGCAATAATTATATGCCTATCCAAGGGTTTTGGGTGAATGAGCAACTAGAAGATGGGTATTGGTTTTAGAGTGTTCTTCCGTTAATTAAACCTATTGATTTTCAGAAATACATTTCATCTTACTCAGTTTTTTTTTCTTTGAAGGAGTTCCTAAGAAGACAAAATTAAGATTTATATTTAATAGAAAATCTTAACTTTGAAACACATAAGTACTTTTATTCTAAACTAGTGTTTAGTCCTCTGGAGTTTCCTTTTTTAAATGTTAATGTCTAAAATCAATTTCTTTACATCTTATTTGTTTAGCCATTTAAATCACGTCTTCATCTTACTTTGTTTCTATTTTAACTGTTTTTCTTTATTTGTACTTGACACTTTAAAGTTCAACTTCTTTAAACATTTTAACATTTGAGTTAAGTTGTTTTAACTATTTCTTTACACAATGATTCCTTTTAACTTTCCAGTGAAGAGTGTTCTAAATGTGTTTTAGAAAAACTTAATTCAAATTGTATGTAATTCAAATGATGTGTTTGAGGAAAGAATGTCTCATTGTTTCTTTATTTTAGGACTTCTTAGAACCTTGCATAAATATAGTGTGAATCTCAAAGGAGTGAATGCATTATACAGTATTTCTGACACTTAGTTGACTGACTCATTAGATTCACTAGAATATCCAATAGGAGTGTAACACACTTTGGGAAATGCACATGATGAGGGCTGAAGTGTCATGATTTATGTTATTATTTAAATTAAGAAATTACAGAATTGTGTTTGTAAAGGGGAAATTGTAAACAATTTTTTTCCTGAAATTCCACTTGCAGCTACTCTTTCAAATGCACTTTGTAAAGTGTATTTTCCTTTGTTCTTTTTTTCCAAGAAAAATATCCCCTTGTAAAATATGGCCTCATTAAATCAGGATTTTATATAAGAATAATAATGTTACTTATATAACAATAAAAATATTTGAATCTATAAAAATCTGGTTTTCCTTACATTGTCTGTCATCCAGTCTGAATGAGGGAAATAAAAACAGAAGGAATAATAGTATCTAACTTTCTTGAAGGTTTCTGAGATACCAAAACTGTACAAACAATTGTATTACTATTATATTCTTCAATCATTGTACCACTCTGGGATGTTGAGGCTTAAAGATGAGAAAAATAAGCTTAATGACATCTATGATCATAGTGCTATTGCTAAAGCTGAAATTTACCACCAATTTTGTTCATTGCTAGCATTAAACCTCTAAGTAAAATGTCCCCATGATTATAACTGATGTGATTTAAAATATATCAACCTCATGTAAACAATTGATATTTATGGGTTTCCATAAATTTATTGTTTCTAGACAGTTGGGTAAAGCAAGTATAAAATTTCCTTGAGAGATTAGAAAATCAAAATTATTTTTAATTTATTTTTGTGGTTAAAAATCTCAGCATAAAAATGACCAGCTTAACTACTTTTATATATACAATTCAGTAATGTTAACTGTATGTACACTGTTGTGCAACTGGTCTCTAGAAGTTTCTTATCTTGCAAAAAAGAAACTCTATACCCAATGGATAACTCCTTTTTTTCCCTCTACTTGGCAACCACCATTCTACTTTCTATTTTTGATTCTGGTTATTTTAGATATCTCATATAAGTGAATTAATACAGTCTTTGTCTTTTTTGTGACAGGTTTATTTCATTTAGCATAATATCCTAAATGTCCATCCATGTTGTAGCACACAACAGAATTTCTTCATGTTTTAAGGCTGGATAGTACTCCATGCGTGTATATGTATGTCACATTTTCTTCATCCATTTGTTGATAGACATTCAGTTTGCTTCCACATCTTACTTATTGTGACTAATGCTTCAATAAATATGATGTGCCCTTATATCTTTGAGATCTTGTTTTCAACTATTTTGGATATATACTCAAAAGTGAGATTGCTGAATTACATGACAGTTGTATTTTTAATTTTTTGAGGACTCTCCATACTGTTTTCTATAGTGGCTGCATCATTTTACATTTCCACTAACAATTCAGAAGAGTTTAAATTTCTTCACATCCTTCTCAATACTTGCTTTTTTCTTTTCTCTTTCTATTTGTTTTCCTTTTACTTTCTTTCTTTCTTTTTTTTAAATAATTGCCATCCTAATGGGTGTAAGATGATACTTCATTGTGGTTTTGATTTGCATTTTACTGATGGTTAGTGATGTTGACCGTTTTTTTATACATTGGTAGGCCATTTGAACATTGTCTTTGGAGAAATGTCTATTCAAGTTCTCTCCCATTTTTAATTTGATTTTGGTTGTTGTTATTTAATTGTAGGAATTCTTTATATATTCTCTTATCAGATACATGGATATTTTCTCTTATTCCATAGTTGGCTTTTTCACTCTGTTGTTTGTTTAATTTGCTGCACATGAGTTTTTGAGTTTGATTTGGTTCCATTTGTCTGTTTTTGCTTTTGTTTTACTTTTCTTTTGTTGTCATATCCAACAAATTATTACCAAATTCAATGTTATGAAGCTTTTCCCTATGTTTATTTCTAGGAGTTCCATGGATACAAGTCTTATGTTTTGGTCCATATTTTGTTTCGGTTAATTTGTATACACAGTGTTAAGATTCAACTTCATTATTTTTCAGGTAATATCCAGTTTTTCCAACATAACTTTGAAGTGATTGTTTATTCCCATTGTGGAAATGTGTTCTCAGCATATTTGTTGAAGACAATTTGGCCATATATGTGAGAGTTTATTTCTGGACTCCTTATTCTGTGCCACTGATTTATGTCTGTCTTTATGGCAGTACCACATTGTTTTCAGTACTGAGGGTCTGCGGTATGTTTAGAAATAAGGAAATATGAGGACTCCAGCTATGTTTTTCTTTCTCCAGATGGTTTTGGCCATTGTAATTCTGTATGAATTATATGGTGAATTTTGTCTATTTCTGCAAAAAAAAAAATGCCACTGGAACTTTAACAGGTATTGCATTTAATCTCTAGATAACTTCGGGTGGTATGGACATTTTAACGATATTAAGTCGTTCTATCCTTGAAAAAAGAAAGCCTTTCTAATTATTTGTGTCTTTTTTAATTTCTTTCAGCAATGTTTTAGATTTTTCAGTGCACAAGTCTTCTGCTTCCTTGATTAAGTTTATTTCCAAATATATTTAAATGCTATTGAAATGAGATAATTATCTTGTTTCCTTATTGGATTGATCATTGCTAGTATATAGGAAAACAACTTGTTTTTGTATGTTGACTTTGTTTCCTGAAACGTTGCTGAATTTATTTGTTCTAACACTTTTTTCATGGAAATGTTGAGATTTTATACATACAGACCATGCCATCTATAAAGAGATAATTTTTCTACTTTCTTTCCTATTTGAATGCCTTTTATTTCTCTTTCTCATCTAGTTGCTCTAACTAGGAGTTATATATTAACTCCTATAGTGTTGAATAGAAGTAGCAAGATAAGAAATTCTTACTTTGTTCCTGATCTTGGAGGGGAAGTTTCAACGTTTTTCGTCATTGATTATGATATTGGCCAGGGGTTTGCCACATATGACCTTTGTTATGTTGAGGTAATTTCCTTCTATTCCCACTTTGTTCAGTATTTTTATCATTAAAAATGTGTTAATTTTGTTCAATTCTTTTCTGAATCAACAGAAATGATCGTTTGGTTTCTGTCCTTTATTCTGTTAATGTGTCCTAACAGAGTTAATGTGACATTTGATGATTTTGTTAATCTTTCCAAAGAACCAGATTTTGGCTTTGACTCTCTTCTACTGTTTCTCCATTTCACTTATTTTTGCTCTAATCTTTATGATTTTCTTCATTCTGAGAAATTTATTTTTAGTGTGTTACATTTTCTGGTTCCTGGGGGTGTAAATGTAAGTTGTTGATTGGATTTTCCTTCTTTTTTCAATGTGGAAATTTCACCTTAATTATTAATACCACTTTTGTTGCCTCCTGTAAGTTTTGATATGTTGTGATTCCAGTTTTATTTGTCTCAGTGTGGAAACAAATAAAGTGGGAATGGGTAACAGATGTCCTCTATGAGTATTCCTTCAAATATTTTAATACTTATTGGTCATTAGAAGTTTACCATGCCTTGAGTTCCCATATTGCATGTTCTTTTTCTGTAAATTAACTGACTTCATTCAAGTTTTGCAATGCATTGACATAGTTACTCATAATTTTATTCCATTTTAGCCATTTTTATGTTGTGGTTCCAAAAGTGGCCAAAGATTCTTTGACCCTGATTCCTTTAGTATTGTCTGTATTTAGTGACTTACATCAAACAAATAGAATATAGTGGAACTGAGGGTGTGCTATGTGGGAGACTAGATCATGTGAATTCCTTCTTTTTTGCTCCATCTTGAGTTGCTCATTTTAGAGATATTAACCACCATTTTGTGAGGATTCAAGCGACCTATGATAAGCCTCCCATGGTGAAGACTTGGGGTTTTCTGCAAAAGACATGTGAGTGAGCCATTCTGGAAGTGGATCCTCTTGCCCCTGTAAAGCCATAAGAGAAATTTCACCCCTGGCAACAACTTAACTGTAACTACTAGTTAGATCCTGACCCAGATCCACCCAGCAAAACTATGCCAATACTTCTGACCCATAGAAACCATGGGATCATGAATGTTTATGTTTAAAGAGCCTAACATTGGAACAATTAGTTGTGTAGAAATAGATAACTAATGTTAATATATATATATATCTATAATCACTAGTCTTTCATTTTAAAGTTTGTTTTTCTCTCTCTCATTCTCTCATTTTGGGAAATTAGCTATGATATAAGTTGATTATTTTGTTATGCTGTCACTCCTTTTATCCAGATACTTGCACTGTAGTTCCATTATCTACATCACTTACTTTCCTTTGTACTTCAAATGATGTATCATTGTTTTTTTGTCCCATTTTTTTTTCATTGAAAAAGTGGCTGACAAACTTATTGTTGCTTTTTGAAGTTAATGTCTTAAAAATTCCACTTCTTGAATGTTTTTAATATGTCCTCTTTCTTTGATTTTAGTAACTGTATTCTAATAGTCTACATGTTTTAAGTCTATTTTTATTTAATTTGGTTTCAGAGTACTGCTTCTATCTATGGCTTGATGCATGTCATATATTTGATAGAATTCTGAGCTATCACCTCTTCTTTTAAGTTCATTCTTATTTCTTTCTCGTCGAGATCTCACATTTTACGTATTATTGATTTTTTCTTATCTCTCCTAAATTATTTCCTGTATATTATAGCTTTTTGTCTTTTGATGCTTATTTTGGATTTTCCTCTCTAAGACAGGCAATTGTTTTTATTCGAGATAGTTATGTCTTATATAGAGTTTGCTGTGGGCACCAAACTAGTGAACACTGAATCATTGCTCCCAGGGAAAATACAGGGATATATTCCTGAAAACATTTCATCAACTAATTAATAAACAACCTTGTTTTATGCATGTTTCTGCCTAGAGATAATTTATTTAATCTACATTGTTGATTCATCAACACTAAACTCATGGCTAATAGGCTCTATTGGTCATGCCTGAACAAAGCCTATGTAACATATATCTTCTCCACATGGTGTATCACAGCCTTCTTAAACTTAGGAATACTACACAACACTTAAGAACAATGTTTTGGGACTATCCTAATAAATATGGCACAAAAGGACACTTGTTTGCAGTATTACAGCTGATACAAGAAAGCAGAGTGCTGTCTTATGTGATCTCAGTTGGGAATGTGTGCATGAGTGATTCAAAATCCCTATTATCCTGCACATGTGCATGTCTACAAATGATCACAAACGCACCACAAATATTGATATTGGAGTTATAAATAAATTTTTCCAAGTAGATGAAATTGCAAATATGAAATCTAGGAATAATGTGGATTGATTGTATATACCATGTAAATAATGTAATAATATATATTCAGTGCTGTCTAATCCATTGATAAACCCATACAATAGGTACTTTATTTTAGTTTTCTTGTATGTTTTTATAGTTACTAGTTTTCTGCCAAAAGTGTCAACATTACCTCTCAATTTCTTAGATATCAAATCTAATTTTTTTATTGTTAATGGCATTGATATTACCTGAATTCTCTCTGTATCTTTCCCTAGTATCAATTGTTTCTCTAGTTTTTCACTATACAATCTTATCCTATTAAAGTTTTAATAAATTTTTACATGAACACTAGATACTGTGAAAATGTTAGAGATATTTTGAGCCTCCAAACCAAAACTATTTCAAGTTATGTTCAGCATTTTTCCTTTTCAGCTGTGCTTTCATGAATAGATATGTCTTTAAATGCTTCACCTCTGTAGCCTCCTCTTTTCACAGATTTCCATCTGAAATTTCTTCCTAAATTTTACCTCCTTGATTTTTTCAACATACTGTAATACATTATGTGCAGTTTTTATAGTTACTTCCAATAGGAATTTGGGGCTAAAATATATTGACTGCCATTACTGGAAGTGGTGCTTGGCTATTTTCCTCTTTCTTTGGTAGGTAGTTACTCTGTGAGGTCAAATTTCTATTTTTTTCATTTTCACTAAAGACGTGTACCAAGCAATATTACTAAAAAACATTCTCTGTTATTTTACAGTGAGGTTATCAAGCTATGCTCATAAGTTATCCTGACACACTTGTTATCCTGATATACTGATTATCCTGGTATATATATAAGTATCCAGCTCACGCATTAACCTTCAAAATAAAATGAAAATACACCCTTGATTTTACTTGAGTTGAAATTTTAATCTGACCTTTCAATATAGAAGCTCTGTCATTTTTGTTATGATATTAAGCTCACTATGAACATGAATAACTTTAAAATATTAATATTAAAGTATATTGCTTATCCCATAATCAGTTCCCAAAAAAGAGATTGTGGCTAAATAAATATTAGTTAGAAACTGGAACATCTCATATAAATGTATCATCAAAGATACCAAGTTTTCAGTGTAATTATTTTCCTTTTTTTAAGAATATATAGATTTTACATGTTTTAAGTAAACTACTTTTTAATCTTTTGAGCTTTTACATAATGGATTTATGATAGGAAAAATCTATTAATAAAAACAATTCAGTGTCCATGGATGTTCAAATTCAACTGCTTAAAATTATAACACACTTCAGTAGAATATGTAACATTTCCACGTGGTAATAAAGTGTATCTGTTTGGAATCTGAATACTGTGTGACAACTAATACCATCACTTAATCTGGGTAAGAAAGCATCGACAAATCTAGACCTTATTATCTTTAAAATGTATCCCTTTTTAAGAAAAAAATAATCAAAGGGGAAAAGAAATAAGTTTAAGTCAACTGGTAATTGTGACCTGGAATAAAACCTGTAGCATGTACTACATGTGTCAGGTCCATCCCAAGTCTGAGATGAAAGGCAGGCAGTGTGATCACTTTGCTAGCAAAATTCCTTAAAGCTTTGTCACAAGGAGGAAAACACACAAAACTCACATTTCCCATTAGTTGCAATATTTGGGAGTTACTCCATTTTTAACAAAAAAGCAAGTGATTATTTTCAGAAAATAATTTTTCCTCTTTGTTTGCAGATAAATTGCATAAAATATTAATTCCAAGAGAAAGTCCATAATAAATCATGTAGAATTTGAGTCTGAGGAGGAGCAAAATTTTGATGTATCACGTGAACAACTTTTGTAATATTCACAAAATATCTAGATGGTTCACTAAAGTTTTAATTGTCATTGCTAAAGATTATGCATATGACAAAAGCACAATTTAAACATGTCAGTGAGAGAGAAAAGCAAGAACACAAATACTATATATCGTTAAGATTCACTTCAAATGTATCATAACATCTTTTTTTTTTTTTTGCTGTAGGCTTGAAATAAATGAAAACAATAAAAAGCTGAGCTAAGCTAAGGTAATATTTTACATTTTCTAGTATCCCAAACAGAATCAAAACAATGAAGTTGATTGAAGACTAAAGTTTGAATATACACAAACTGCTGAATTTACAATCACCAAATATTTCACTTTTTTTTTTTATGATTTACAGCTGTGTTTAAGTAAATCTCTCCAATTATACTGAAGCCTGCCATGTAATCATGGTCTAATCCCATTTGAATGCTTAGAAAAATAATAACAATGAGCTCCACTGGGCGATAAAGATTTAGATAAACAAATTGAGTAGTTTCTACACTAATCCTAGATTTTTTTTTGTTGTGATTTTTATTTGGCTCCCTGCTTCCAACAGATCATGTTTTTGACCTTAAACCAAAAGTAAGAAAGACAGATAGTCAATGCTTGACACTTCCCCACAAAGACTGGACCATCTGGACGTTTTATATTTGTAACAGGTGCTTCTGGGATTTAGAGCCTAATTCTGGCCCAGATTCTGTTCTGTATGGGTGACTCTGTTGCTATGTGCAATTGTGCATTGCATTAATTGAAGAGAATAGAAAAGGCCAAGTGCAGCAATTAGTCAGCTGGTCATGCAGAAAAGAGTCTGGTGGCTTCGAGCCATGAAACGTTGAACGCACAGATGCACAGTAACATCAGTTTTGCTCTCTGTGGTATGCTCCTCGTCTGTGACAGGTGAAATGCTTTTGTGACTTGATCCCAGTTTTCTGTCCCCTTCAGAAACAAACCACATTTCGTAACCACAGGAGAGAGAAAATGCTATATTGACACAATGTGTCTTGAATATCTAGTAAAATAATACACAGGAGGCAGAAAACTAAAGATGTCTAAATAAGCTTAACATGTATTTTAGTCATAAAATATTTAGATTTGTTGTTTATTTAATAAAGGTATTATAGTACTTTTCAAAATTAAAGAAGATTTTAGACTCATTTTATGTCTACAAGTTTAATTTTGGTTAAACTTTTTAAAACATACACAATTATTTAGTTACCTAAAACTCCAGTTTCCTCATATGTAAATTAGGAGTATTATCAAAAATCAGACGATAAAATGAGTAAAATGAATGACCCTCATTTAATTATTCTGCTTGGGATCCAACAAATAAACAAAGAGCCAACCAATAAAACAACTCTTAACCCTAAACCACTGAGAATATTTTAACATCTATACTTTCCCCTACTCATTTTAGAAATTGAATTATGATTTTTTTACACTTTATGGTATTACTGTTGTGATGGGTAATTTAATGTGTCAACTTGGCTGGGCTAACAGGATGACCAAATAGCTGGTAAAACATTTCCGGGTGTATCTTTGAGGGTGTGTCTAGAAGAGATTAGCATTTGAATCAGTAGACTGAGTGAAGATCACCTTCACCAGTGCAGGTGGTCATCATCCAATCCATTTATTGAGAGCATGTATAGAACAAAAAGGCAGAGAAAAGGGCAATATGATCTCTCCCTTTGAGCTGGGATATATATCTTCTCCTGCCCTTAGCCATCGGCTATTCCGGTTCTCAGGGCTTTGATCTCAGACTTAATTACAGCAACAGCTTTCCTGGTTTTCCAGCTTACAAAGATGGCAAACTGTGGGACTTCACTTCTAAAAGTACATGAGCAAATTCTTATAAGTGTTCTCAAATATAGTCTTGCTTTCTGAGAAACCTTGACTGATACAATCACTCTACTTTATAGTGTTTCCATTTTATTAAAATTTTTAACTCAATTTATAATAACTTTATAACTTTATAATACCTTTATAATATAACCTTATCACTTCTCAATTCAGTTTATAATAACTTGAGCAATAAAAGTAGTATATTTAAAATTAACTACAAAATGAAGAACAGACCTGAAAATTGTAAGTGAACCAAACCATTAAAGCCACATAAGCAAAACTAAATCTAACTTATTTCATGAACAAAAGTGAAACTAAACTTAGATTATTTCCTGTAATTGCTTCTGATAGTTATAAAAGAAACAAGTCATTTTCCTAAAAATGGTATAAGAGAATCACTTTTAACCAATGTCTTGCCATCTGAAGCCCCCCATTGTAATCACCAATCATTGTAACGATTAAACAATTTCCTCACTTTCATTTTATAAACCATCCTGTAATGTCATGACCCTGAACTACTTATCAGTTTTAAATTTGGAAGCTCCCAGTTCATGAACTATTCTTATATGCAACATAAACTCTTACTAAATACCATTATACTGAGCAGGTGGTTTTAATTTTGCTATTTCTAGATTTTTGACAATAGCTACTACTAGTGTAATAAAATAAACAAATATTGTAAGTTTGCTCTATAAATCAGGAATCAAGAACTCTTCTAGGTATTGAAACATCCCTAACCCACAGAGCTTGCGGTGTGTGAGTGACACACAGCATATTCTTAATATTTACTTTTATATTTTCTTATAATAATAGTAATATACTAATTGTTGGTGTCATGTAAACAAAGAAAGTAAGGTAAGAAGTTGGAAACAATAAAGATGCTATCTTAGTTAGTGAGGCCAGAAAAGAACTCTTTGAAGAGGTGATATTTACACAGAAACTTGAGTGAAATGAGAAAATAAACCTTGAAAACCAAGGGGTAAATAGCATTATAGACCAAGGGCTGAGCAGAGGAACAGGAGAGCAAGGGGGTACAAGATGGAACCGGCTTGTTGAGAATCCAGAGCCCCTTCTTTGACCCAGGCACTTCACTGGATTCTTGACCTGTTTTATCTCTGGTATGCAGATAGATTCCATGGTAGTCTGGTTAAACACTAAGTCCCTGGAGACAGAGAGCATTATATTCAAATCCAGGTTCTGACATTTATTAAATGTTTTCCCCTTTGTGAGACAGAGATTAGAAGAATAGGGATAGCATGACATATTAGAACAAAAGCAAGCAAATGTACTTCTGCCAGTACCTGACACACAATGTGCATTGTATAAACATCATTATCATCACCATCATTATCATCGCCTTCTGTGAACTATAAACTCTTAGTTCCATTCTGTAAATGGGAAAATTAAAACTCAGATTTGTTTAATACTGACTTTTATTTTTGTTATGATACCTTCAAATAGCTTTTTTAAAATTAATTTTATACAAGCTTTACAGTCGCTCTTTGTAGAAGTATTAATTGGCTACAAGTTACTCCTTTATAACCAGAAGAAATCCCCCTTAGAAAAGTTTCTAATGTTTAAAAAGAACACATTTTCCATATAAGATTTGAAATGTATTTGAACTAAAATAATCTCTAATATTTGTACTTATACTGCATACAACACATGGAAACATTACATCATTTCTATCAGTGTATTGGAGTTTGGAAAATCTTTTTTTGGACTATGTGATCCTTCAAGAACTCAACCTTCAAAGTCTCTGGCTCACTTTTTTTAACATTTGGAATATTTGAGACTATAAAATATCAAGTTTCTTAAGAAAAAGAGTCTTTCGCTTTTCGGTGAATAGGTTTTATTACCTGTGAATAGAATTAAAAATAATAAAAACAACTACTCTAAAATAATAATAATAAAGAACTAGAGTGTTGTAAGAATTAAAAGAAAACAATGTGGGCTATCTCTCCCCTCCACTACACACACACTCCATTTCACTCCTTTTGTATTTTGTATGGAGATAAACACAAATGATGGAAGGAATAGTGACCATTAAACCATAATGGAGAGAATCACATTTTCATTATAAGCCTCTCCTTTGACACAGCCCCTACCCCAACACTGACAAGATACCTGACCAATCCAGGATGTCAATTGCTTTTTGGGTTTCAGGTGGAATGTTGGTGTGTTCCCCAGTTGTTGTGGCTAGTGGATCAACAGTGACTGTGCAGAGCCCTCTGGTGGATCAGTTCCGTGGTGGGGCTGTCATCCTCTGTGGAGCTTGGCTTAGGATTCTTCTGTGGGAAGCTAAGTGAGGTCGTGCTGTTGCTGCTGCCCAATGGCCTGAATTCATGGATCACTTTCCAGAACCAAGAAGGGCAGACAGTGTCATGTCTGCCTGTCATCAGCTTATAGGTTGGTGTCTTCTGGACTTTCAGACTTGCTCAGACTTGTAGAAGTTGACTTTATGGAAGACACAAAGAGAGGTTGGCCATAATGCTGGCTGCAAGAAAAATGATGAGGATTAACCTGAGTTTGAGGAAGAAACTCAATTATCTGGCCCAAGGACTGATGACAGGGAGATTCTTGACCAGTCCAGGATATCAGTTGCTGGTTGGATTCTATGTAGAATGTTGGTATGTTCCTTGAGGCTTGTTTTGGCTGTTGGATCCATGGTGACGGGGCAGAGCCCTGTTGTGGATCAGTGCCATGGAGGGGCTAGCATCCTTTGTGGAGCTTGGTTGAGGGCTCTTCTTTGGGAACCTAAATGATGTTGGGGTGTTGCTTTTACCCAATAGCCTGAGTGCATGGTTTGGTTTCCAGAACAGAAAAAATTATGAGGATCAAACTGAGTTTGAAGAAGGAACCAAATACTCTGGTCCAAGAACTGAAGAAAGGTAGAATCCTGCAGTCCCTTTGCTCAGGACACCTGCTGATTATTGGCCAAAAACTTCTTATTTCCAGAGCCAGAAAGAGTCTTCACAAAATCTGACCAATCCAGGATGTCAGTTGCTGATTGGGTTCCAGGTGGAATATTGATGTGTTCTCCAGGGCTTGTTGTGGCTGGTGGATCCACAGCAACCGGGCAGAGACCTGTAGGTGGATGAGTGCCATGGAAGGGCTGCCATCCTCTGTGGAGCTTGGCTTAGGGCTCTTCCTTGGGAAGCTGAGTGAGGTCGTGGTATTGCTGCTGCCCAATGGCCTGAGTTCATGGTTCACTTTCCAGAACGTAGAAGGGCAAGCAGCGGCATGTCTGCCTGTTATCAGCATACTGGTTGGTGTCTTATGTAGTTTCAGGCTTGCTCAGTCTTGTAGAAGTTGACTTTATGGAAAGACATGAAGAGAAGATGGCAAAAATGATGGCTGCACTGATTGAGGAGAAATGCCAACTCACTGACAAGACTGCTGAGAAAAATTGAGAGTCAACCTGCGTTTGAGGAAAGAACTCAATTCTCTGGTCCAAGAACTGGTCCAAGATTCCTGCAGTCCACCTGTTTGCTCAGGACAACTGCTGAACATTGGCCCAACACCTTCAGCCATCTCTTTTAGTAGTTAACCTTTCCTTATTGCTGGAAGTGCAGAGCTTTCTGAGCAAGAAAATCTCCTTATTCAAACCATGAAGTTTCTGCTCCTAGGGGAGCCTTATGGTCACTACTTTTTCCCCACTGTGGTTCTTAATAATGTCTCCTGATGGTGGTGGCTTGCAGAATCACTAAACTCTTGTTCTCCTCAAGATAGCAGACTGTGATTCTCAACTCACAGTGGCTGCTTCTTGTAGCTCTCAGATGTTCCTGGTGGAAGCGTATGGCAAAAGCTATTCTTATTTGCTGGATTAGTTTCAAATGATAATGGCTTTTAGTGGCCATATTTGTTAGGGTCCCTGCTAAGCCTTTTGTCAGCAGCTGTTGTGTCCTGAGAAATGTATAAAGCGGGCAGGAGGAGATCAAGTTGGTAGAGTAGAGGAATGTGGAGCTCACCACCTCCCACAAATGCATACATCTCCATGTGGAATAATTCTCACAGAGAAGCTGCTGAAAGCTTGCAGAAGATCTCATAAAACCAAAGCTACAAGAAAGATCCCCATGTAACCAGATAAGACAAAGGGAAAAGGGAGGACAAGAAGAATTGGAAAAGGACCTGTGTCCCTGGGAGGGAACTGTGAAAGAGGAAAGTTTCCCTTGCCCTGGGAAATTCACTCACCAGCTGGAAGATCCACCAGAACAGGTAGGGCTCTTCAGAGGCTGGGGAGGAAAGTGCAAGAGCTGGCCCACAGCCTCCACAGGGTGGGGAGAGACCAGTACAGATGGTCCTGGTCATGTTACTGCACTTCCCTGACTGAGACACGTGCCTCCCAGGTGTGCACAGCCACTGGGTGCTGAAACTCAGGTTTCAGCAGATGGATATAGGCAGAGAACTAGGTCTGGCCATACCTAGACAGCCCAGAGTGCCTGGAGTATGGCCCAGGCCACAACTGGGGGCATATACAGGACCACCATAGAAGGTCCGCCATAGAAGTCCCATTGTCAATAAGAAATGGGAGAGATGTGTGTTTACCATAGCAGCCTCCTTCTCAGTGTGCTCACAGTCAGAGGTGGCTTTGGCCACTGAGGTTTCTGTGAACTTTGTGCGCATGCATACATGGAGGCAGGGCTGAAATCTGAGTAGACTTTTGGCAATCCCACTGTGGGTTTCAAAAGAAATAATCCTAAAACTTTTATGAAAATAAAAAAGACCCCAAATTGCCAAAGCAATCTTGAGGAAAAAGAATAAAGCTGGAGGGGCATAACCCTCCCAGACTTCAGACATTACTACAAAGCTACAGTTACCGAAACAATGTGGTATTGGCACAAAACAGACATTCTCTGGCACAAATTGTAGCAGTCTCCCAAGGCAAAAGAAATAAAATAAAAAGTAAACAAATGGGACTGGATTCAACTTAAAAGTTTTTGTGCAGCAAAGGACACCATAAACCAAATGAAATGACAACCTACAGACTGGAAAACAGCATAAAAATTCTTTAAAAAACTAAAAATTGAATTACCATATGATCCAGTAATCCCACTCCTGGGCATGTGTCCAGAGGAAACTAATTCAAAAATATACATGTGCCTCAATGTTCATAGCAGCACTATTAACAATAGCCAAGACATGGAAGTGACCTAAATGTCCATCCACAGATGAATAGATAAAGAAAATGTGGTACATACACACACACACACACACACACACACACACACATATAACATATATAATATAATATATATGAATATCACTTAGCCATAAAAAAGAATGAAATAATACTATATATATTATACATTATATATATATATAATATAAATAAATAAGTTTCCAGAAAATTAAGACATCTTATATCTGTTCAAGAAAAATATTCAAATAATGAAACCGAGTTATGTAGAAATATTTCTATATGTTACACACAGACCTTCACATACTAAAGATTCTCTCTTTCCACAGTTGGGTTATTCCCCCCTTATTTCAGACTAGTCCTTCATACCCAAGCCATACACTGCAATTCATCAATGTAGGAGAGTTCACTCATGCTGACACTCAATGTGAACTTACTTATGACTTTAACCTTCTTAGGATCCAGTAACATATTATTTTATACTCACTTAAAACATTGATTGTTTTATTGAAAAAATTAATAAACAGAAACTTCAATTAAAACAGAGTCAAGGGGCAGAGGGGGAGGTGTCATGCACTCTGATGATAGGAGAGCTGGAAAAGAAGAAGCTGACAAGAGCTTAGCACAGAGACTGTCACAACTCAGCCAATGAGAAGCCATGGACTCTGTTTACTTAGCCCTCCCAATTTGCTCTTTCACACTGTAGAAGATTTCTCCTCTAGAATTTTGCTGGGCAGTTTCACGTGGCTCGCTGTAGTCATAGACCCTGAAATGCAATTCTCTGCTGATCCAGAATAAACCAATTTTTGCTGGAGAAATAACCAGCAGTCTATTTTTTGGGGGGTTGATGTTTTGGTGGCCTGTACAGGGATCCAAAGAAGGCCTTGATGGCTCTGAGGCTTTGCTGAGCCCCATTGTTGCTCATGGGATTATTCCTAGAGCTGAAGGGTAAACTTTTCTCATGGATCCGAGCTTCCAAACTCTTTTTATTCTGAAGCTCTCCAGTTTTATTTGAAATCTATTTTAAAGTTGTGTACTTTTTGGTTAAGTCCTTGTTCTGGGTATGAATACTTGTTGGGCAATTCAGCCTGATTTTGAAATCATACTCTTCCATCTGGAACTAGCTAGCCTTCAGCCCATTCATTCTGGGAAGGGGCTGTTCCACTGAAATTGATTTAAACACAAATTTCAACCTGGCTTCCTTAAGACCAGACTATTCATGTAGAACTGGCTAGTATTAATACTGCAGGCTGTTTGAGCTGTTTGAGCTGGTCAACTGTTTTAGCTATTTGAGCTATTTAGTCTATTTGAAAATTATTCTCTTTCTCTATAGAAAAAATTCTTAAGCAATGGGATCCCAATTATCTAAATATTGTGTGGGTGGCCCCAACCAGGACCTTGGCTGATTGTATGTTTAAAAAACCACAGTCCTTTCTCATGCATATTTCTAGCTAAATGGACCAACCTGACCAAAGGCAATGTAGAATACCAAATGCCATTATGCGGAATTTTGAAATCCTCCATATTAATTTTCTTAAGACCAAATTGAACCCTCACTGCTCAAAAATTCCCCAAATTGAATGGAATACCATTTCAGTTAGTATTATGAGTCTTCCAAATATTATCAGGAGCAGAAAATATCTTTTCTGCAAAATAGAATTTTAAAATTATCTGAGCCAAACAAACAATTGAAGAGAGATGAAATGGCTTTTGAAGCCACCAGCTCTTCTTCTGTGGCTTCCTTGCCTCAGTCTCCACCTTTAGTACCATCTTATCTTTCTCCCTGGCTTCTTGTGCTCTGGCTCTGCCTCTGGTACAATCTTCTTCCTTTCCTTTTATGATACTTATACCTCCTTGATGCCCTCTGTTTCCTCCTACTAATTTTCTTGCCAAACTTCCCTTTTTCTTATAAACTCTCTATAGTCTCTTTTCTTCTAAATTTATCAAAACCTGTCACTGCAAAGTTAAGCCTCTGAAGATCCAGAGGTTAAATCCTTAATTCCCTATATTCCTTGGACTGAAGCTAAAATATAAACGATAGTCAAAGATTCTCCCAACGTAACCGAAAATCCTCACAGATTTGTTGAAGAATTGAATATACACATTCAGATTTATCAACCCGATTTCTCTGAGTTCTATCAGCTTAGTGCACATGCTTGTCAATGAAGGCTAGGCTCAGCATTGAATAAAAATAGCTCTTTGGAAAATCTCAAAAGCTCTCTAGAATTACAGCTGAGAGACTGGCCATTCACTTATTATATGATCAAGCTCAGGCAATCACTTGCCAACTTCACGAGGCAATTCCTAGGGCTCTTCTAAAGCTCCTTGATTGGATCAAAATTCAGGGTTCTGCACAAAAATCTGATGAACTTGTTTATGAATATTACAATTGCCTTCAGATTATTAGCTTTTATAAAAAAAAATCTGATCTTCCTTCAGATGTTGATTCTACCAGGGTGACTTTTAACTCCATGCTTATTTATGGATTGAAATGGGACTTTTCCCTTCTAGTAAACAAACAAACAAACAAACAAAAGACAGGATGGAATGGGAAACTCTTCACTTCTGATTTAGTTAATCTGGCACACTAGCTCCCTCTCACTCTGGATGAGTCACATAAAAAAGAAGACAGCCCCTAAGCAAAAGCAAAAGTCCTCCAAATGTATGCTGTTATTGAAAAGAGCCAGGGCATTGGAAAAATTATGGTTAAAAATCCAAGCACTGTAGGTGCCTTCAGCCCTCCATACAGCCTTTCCAACATCCTCTCAATTCTCAATAGCAGGGCTCTGAGGAAGTTCAGGGGCTCTTTCCAATCCTCCCTCTTCATTGGCTTGGAGAAACATTTCTCCAGATTGGGGATGAGTCTCTCCAGTTCTTACTAAAACCAGAGCCACGCTCTCAGCACTCACTACATATAAAAGAGCCCCGTAATGTAAGAGTCCCTGCCCCAGACTGCTAAAACTGTTCAAATAGTGGGGTGTCTAATGAGCCTCAAGAGCTTTCTGTCTGCAAAGATATTCACTTTTGTTTAGGCCCTTTGGTATATACAAACCATTTTCTCTTTAGCTCCCTCATCTATGTGTATTTATTAGGTTGGGACTTCTTAAAGAAGTACCATGCCAGAATTCCTTTCTCCCAAAAGGGGGAAATGATTCTAGAACTTGACAGTAGTCATCAAAGCAACCAAAAACATGAGCCAAAGAGGTAAATAATGCTTTGACATCTTGTGTTTGTTTCATGCCTGACAGTATTAGAGCTGATTCTGGAAACACTGATTATTTGTCCTTATTGAATCAGCTACAATCTTCCTTAGGGGCAAACATCTCCAACTGATGTTGGCAAAATTCACAGCACACCTCCCATCAAGATTCAAACAGGCCACTCAAAAAATTCTCTCTTTATGGAAGATTACAAGGCCGAAGGTCTCACTATTCCTTGTACTAGTTATTATAACACTCATTTTAATGGTGAGAAAATCTAAGGTCTAAGGTTGGAGGTTTGTCTAGGACCTCAGAGAAATAAATAACATTGTTATCTGTCAGCAACCTGTTGTTCCTAATCCTCAAGCATTACCAACATCTATTCCCATCTGAAGTATATTCTTTATTGCAACTGATTTATGCAGTGCATTCTCTAGTATTCCAGTTGATAAAGCTAGCCAATACCTTTCTGTCTTCACTTAGGAAGAAAAACAGCTCACCTGAACAGTAACTCCTCAGGGTTTTACTGAGAGCCCTTATTTCTCACAAATCTCGAAAGCTGAACTGGGTGATATAAAGTTTCCTTGAGGTACTACTTTGTTGCAATATGTGCATGATTTTCTTCTTTGCTCTCTTTCTCAAGCCTCCTCGCAGGGACACAGTATCCACTTGCTCAAGCATTTAACCTTAAAGAGACATAAGGTCATCAAAAAATTGCAGTTTTCCCAAATCCATTTCAGTATTTACAGCATCTGACAACAAAATAAGAACTAAACCTAGATCCAGATAGGTTTCACTGTGTCCTAAGCTTCCTAAAACCCAAAGCCAAGCACCAACTGTGAGATAGTCTCAGGATAGTTGGTTATTGCTGAAATTGGATTCCAAATTTCTCTCTTACAGCCAAACCTCTGTGTGCTTTGCTCAATAACTCCAATTCAATTTTATGAGAAGTACTGGATGGCATAGCCTTTAACATCTTAAACGAGAGTTTGATGAACTTTTGTGCCTTTAGGCATACCAATGATCAGATTCTCCTCCCTCCTTTTTTTTTTTTTTGTATGTGAAAATGGGAATGTCTTTGGGGAACTCACCCAAAAACACAAGGACTGCCACCTACCAATAAGATATTATAGCCAGCAACTAAATTTTGTGGCATGGGGATATCCTCTTACCTTAGAACCATTAAGTGCCACTGCCCTTTTGGTTAAGGCAACTGATAAAGTCATGGTGGGGTCCTCTTTAACCATTTTTGTACCTCATGCAGTAAAGCCCTTCTGAATTCTCATTATACTCATCCATTCTCAGTGAGTCTCCTCACTTCCTATGAAGTCTTTTTGTTAGCTGCTTCTTATATAACTCTTTTACATTGTAATAACTTTGACCCTGTGACTCTTTTCCCCTCCATCACTGATGAAGTCCATCACCCCTGCTTAATACTGATGGATTACCTTGTGACTCCATGTAATAATCTGTAGGAAATTTCTTTGAGTAATGCTGACTTCTCATGGTTCACTTTAACAGCTGACAATGGCAAAAATTGCACTGGGTATGATATTAAAACTTTTTTTTTTAATATCGTTGAGTCACCACCTTTACCTACTGCTACTTTTGTTACCAGAGAATGGGTTCTTCTCTAATTACGGAAGGAATTCAGAAAGGACACACAGAGGTCAAGAAAGAAAAGTGAGGATTTATTAAGTGATAGTATGCTCTTAAGTGGAGAGTGGGCAGACTCAGGTGAGTAGATGCCCTGAACTTGTTTGGCAAGCTGATTATATAGGGTATAGAAATAAATAGGTGGAATATTCATTGGAGAGGGAGGATTTGGGCTTTTATTTCCTGATCTTCATCCCAGCTCCACCTTCCCAAGTGGAGGAGGGATTTTTGTCCTTATTTAGTCTTGAATCAGAAGCATCATGGTATGAGTGCATGATAGGCACTTTTATCTGCAAGGCTAATTTTATTACTATGAGGACATAATGAGCAAAAGGTCACATTCAGATACCAGAGACTCCAGCCTTTTCCTACCTTTCTCTGTCTGCCTCTAGGACCCCTGTCACCTCACAATATAATAGGGGTGGCTTCCTATCAGTCTGGAGGTTCCTGCTTTTCTTTACCCAAAGACCCCTATTGCTCACAAGATGTATGGTCTCCTCCCACCTGACCCAAGCCCCACTTTCTCTGTCAGATCTAGCTATCTACCAACTCTAAAACTTTGGTCCCACAGCCTGAATTATATGCTCTTACACAGGTCTGCACTTTAGCAAAGGGCAAAACTGCCAGTATTTATACAGATAGTAGTAATCCTTTCAGAGTAGCTCATGATTTTGAAATGTTGTGGAAGCAACGTGACTTCCTTACTTGCAGTAGAAATAAAATCTTAAATGGCCCCTATGTTCAGGAATTATTGGATGTAATATTTGTACCTGCACCTTTAGCTATTATTAGGATTCTGGGACTTTCTCAACTTTACTCCCTGGAAGCTACGGGAAATCACCTTGCTGACATTTCTGCAAGATATGCTGCCCTTAAAGGAACCAACAGCAGCCAATCCTCTGTCATGCTCCAAAGGGACATTTCCTCAAATGATAACTTAGGAAAACTGCCTAAAGAAGCCCAACATCTAGCCTCAGAAAAGAAAAAACAAAACAAAACTGGAAATTCAACAATTTCCACTCTTAACCACTGTACATGCATTAAACCATTGATCTATTAGCAAAACAATAGCATTCAGGTATCGCTGTTCCTGGGGAAACATTAACAAGGCTGCAAAAACAACAAAAAACAAAAAACAAAACAAAACAAAAAAACCCCTACATCAGTTATTCCATTTGTCCAGAGCACAATCTTATGAGGCTTGATTGTACTGCTCCTGGACATTTTAAGTTGCATAATGGACCATTCAAGTTCTGGCAAATAGATTTCTTTCAACTTCCTCTGTCTAATGAATATAAATATGTTTTAGTCATGGTCTCTATGTTTTCACACAGGCTAGACTGAAGCCTTTTCTTACTATCAGGCTACTGTCTCTTTCATAGCTAACATCCTTTTGGAAAAGATTATCTCTAGCTGAAGAATTCCTTGATCACTTCATAGTGATTAAGGAACCCATTTTACTGGTCAGGTACTTGGACAAATCTGTGCTGTTTGGCCAGTTTTTCAACACTTTCACTGTGCTTACAACACTCAAATCTCTGGTTTAGTCAAATGTACTCATGATATTATTAAGTCTCAACAACAAAATCTGTAGAGGCCCTCCATATACCTTAGTCAATAACAATACCCTTGGTCCTTCTAAATCTCAGATCTACCCCTTTGTGAACTCCTAAGCTTTCAGCTTTTGAGAGAATCACAGGACATCTAATGCACTTGGTTCCTGCCTCCTTTGACCCACAACTGAAAAATAGGAGACACACTCCAATTATCACAAAGACTTAACTGTTTCTATTAAAGGTAATTATATTTTGGTAGAGCAAATTTTCACAGTGCATTCATTCGCAGAAGATGAATATCTTAAGCATCATTGCAACCTAGAGTTTTCATCCATTGGAAAAGTTATCTCCTGAAAGATTCTCTTCAATGTTGCTGAAAAGATCCCTATCAGGTGCCTTATGCCACCAAACTCCAGAGAATAGAGTCTTGGATTCATGTAACACAACTAAAGAAATCAGAGAACGCTGACTGGACCTCCCCAGTGTCAGGTGAACTGAAAGTAAAAATGTCCCTGAATCAAAGCAGGTGGCATTTGATGTCTGATGAGTCAGTTTTCCCAAGATATACTCATGAGGCTTACTGGTAGTTTCTCTGCCAAACCTTTGATGATGGCGTAATGTTTCAGATAATCTTCAGTGTTTGTTCTATGATCATGGTAACTTGTGGACTTTAGATTAAAAATCCTGAGAATTCTCCCTCCTACCCTCATTGTTACTCAAAAGTCACATCAATACATTTCCCCATCTGTGCACTTTCCTTCTAATGTGAGACACGTCACCCAGGTAGATCCTTCTTGGCACTGAGTGACAAAAAGACATTGAAACCAGAAAACCTGACTTTTGATCAGCAGCGCTTTCAGAAAAAGATTTTGATTAAAAGGGGAAATGCAAATCAAACAAACAGAAAACTCAACTAAAATAGATTTGGGAGGCCAGAAGGGGGAGCTCTCATACCCTACAGTGATGGTAGAGCCCAACAAGAAGACGAAAGACTCCAGCATGTTGCTTGGCAAAAGTGTGGCCAATAAGAGACCCTTGCAACTCAGCCGATGAAAAGACATTGACTTATTGTTTACTTAAGCCTGTCCAACTTCCTGTTCTATTCTAGGAAAGAGTTCTCCTTTCCATTTTTGGCAGGCAATTGCACATGGCTTGCCATAGTTACAGACCTCAAATTGTGCTAATTTGCTGATCTGAAATTACCTAGTTTTGCTGGAGAAATAGCTGGCAGTCTGTTTGAGGTCAACTCTGTAAAGTTGAAGTGAACCATACCCAGATGGATCTCCAGACTCCTGCCATGTGATTTCACTGTATTTTGAACACCACATTACATCATGACATTGACCCACCTTAATATACACATACATGTATACCTGCATATATCGAAATAAATATGAGTGCATAGAAATATCTTTCATTATATTTATATATAATCAATTGATGCCCATCTGTAACTACATCTATACTTGTACCCATACATTTATCTATATGTAATGGGTAACTTGTAAACGTTTATAAGGGAAAGATAGGTTTAAGTAGTCCTTGTGAAGATTTTTTTCATGAAAATGGCATGTCAACGTCAAAAAACTCTCTTGTGTCTGTTCAAGAAAAACAATATAGTTACTACATGATTTTGCAATCAATTTAATTAAGGAATGGGGGAAAATTCTCTGTCAAGAATTTTATTGTCAAATGACAAGGCCACATATAACTTTTGAATTCAAGACATTTTGTAACTATATTCATAATTTAGATCAATTTCTAAGAATTTAAATTACACTGTGAGGGATTAGCAATATAAATATATAATAAAATTATATTCTATTGATGAACTTCGTACGTTTTCAGAACTGGGGCTTAGAGACAGAGCAATATCTGGCAGAAACAGCAAAATCTTTTATTAGATTAGGGCTTTTACTTTTTATTTCTAATTTTTTATAACTTGTTCTACTTAAGGCAATCTCTCTTTTGGTAAGAAGGTGTTGATTTTCTTTGCTTATAACAAGTCTACTATCATTCAGGCAGCTGTCTTGAAGCAAACGAACATTTACAAGTCATGCTTAGTCTCTAAAGATATAAATAATGCAAATGTTGGTGACATACAGATGATAAGAATAGGAAGCATGAGAAAGGAATGCAAAAACCATGTATGTATAAAAGACCGTTATTATATACTTAGGTCTAAATTATCAAAAAAGGGCACAATTTTGAAATGAAGGCAATTTACAGAGGAAATGAAAACAAACAGACCAAAGAATCTGGGCCAACGTATTGTTCATTTCAGGTGGGGGATGACATATCTCCATTCTTTACATGAGTGTTTATGACTAATGTAAAAGAACAAGTCTTTGCAGAATTATATTCGCCCTTGCTTAGTGAAGTGCCTACTGGTTTTATTCTGCCACCTTAATTTTCCTCACACTGCTTCCTTTATGTATTCATTCCATCAAGATGTATTAAAATCCTACCTATTTGTTCAAGCTCTACCCAGAATTCCTCTTTTTTTTTTGTATTAGCTCACAAGCACTATTACAGTGTTCATCACATTTCAGTTTAGTGTCTAAGAATATCTTTTCAGCACTGTATGTTGCCATGTACTCTTTAAGTGATTTTTCAGAGTTTTTTCAGTTATTGTGCTGCTTCATGTTTTTCTGGATACCCTCAACTGATTGCTCATAACTTAAAGGTGAGGATGTTCACATCTGGTTCACTTAAGAATATCCTGTGTGCTTTTGATCAAAGTTTGATATGTGTATTTGTTAAAGAAACCCTAGTTCCTGAAAGAAATAGGTTTTTTCATACCATAAAGGAAAAATAAACTGTCTCCATTCTCCTTTACCCTCCTCTCTGTGGGGCCAACTGGTGCCCTTCAAAGTCCAACGACCCCCATTCCTGAGCTCCCATATATTGACCGGCAATTCTTCAAAAGATAAAGTACATTATTTTCTGAAGTGTGTTTTGCCCTAGTAGAATTAATAGCCTTATGTCTCCTCCTTATCAGAGTTATAAATCCTTCTGCCCCTCCACGGACCCTAACTTTCTCACTGGCCCAATAACCAATCAAAAATTTGTTCATGAGCTGATCACACAGCCCCTAATACATTGTGTTTACCAACCCTTTCCCCATAAAAGACCCTAATCTTTCACCGTCGGGGCACACACAGACACCTCTCTTCTGCATGGCCGTTGCTGTCTATGGCAGCGTATCTAATAAACTCCTTTTCTATTTTCATCCTTTGTCTTTGGTAAATTTTTTTTATCACCTGCACACCAGCCTGTCAGATCCCACGACACTCTCCTGTCGGTGTCATTCTCATCGCAGGTCTGCTCAGAATTACTGCTTGTTTCTTCTCTACTTCTCTCATAGAAATACAAGAATGAGTAAGTCATAGCTAAGGGTTTTTATAGGAGTCTCACAATCACAAGCATGTTCTTTGTGACCTAAGGGCTCCTACATCACATAGTGAAGTGAATTCATGGATTGCCTAGATAAATCATGGAAGAATTTTCTTTTTCAGGCTCATGTAAAACTAGGAATCAGAAAATGTCTCTTTTAAATCACAAAATAAAAGCTCTTAGCATTTTCACTCTTTAAAAAGAAATAAAGCAATTTTATCACTTAATAGAAGTCAGCAGTGACATACTGAAAGTGATCTGGACTCTGTGTCAAATACCTTGGATTTGGTAAAGTTTCTGTTGTTAACCAGTGATATGGCCTTAGGCATGACGCCTGGCCTTTTCTCCATATCAGCATCTCCATCTGAAGTGAAGATTTTACAGACAATCACCTCTAAACTCCTTCCAGCTATGGTAGGTGCTATAAAAATACACTTTCTTATGAACATTGTGAGCTATAAACCATTCTTCTGTTGCTAAAAGTATATCTCCATTTCTTTAACCCTTAAAAAGCTATGCTTTTTTTTTATAAATATGTCAGACTCATGTACTCATTTCTATACAATATATACTCCAAGGTATTTATTTTTAGAAGTGTATCAGTTTCATTGAACTGCTTAGCCTTTGTGAATATTATTCTCATTGGGTATTAAAAGAAAAAAGGAAAGATGGACAACTTTTTCTATTCTCTGCTGAAGCTCATCAAGGCTGAATGGTGGGAATAGCTGGACATTTACATAATTAATTTCCTTTATTATTTAAATTGCCCTAACAATTGCTTTAGGATAGGATATTTGCTGCATCTCACTTTTAGGGCTACAGTTTCATTGAGATGTAAATATAAAAACTCAATTCTTTAAAAGCACAATGCAGAACCAATTGATGCTGTAGCCTATTATGAAACATGAGTGGAGACACGGGACCTGGACAAGACAGCACAATGAACCTGTCTTTCTGCCCCTTTCATCATATGAATTTGTGGGATGGAAATTATTTAGAAAGAATGCAGAGAAATGTTTGCAATATTTTATCTGAAAATCCTCTGTGTATCTCTTCTCTTGATTGAGACTCTGGGAGACCCGTTCTGCAGTCTCAGATCTTCTAATTCTGAGGGCCATAAGATCTGTGATCTGTGGCTAACAAAATGGTGAACTATATTAATTATGACTTACTGAAAATAACTTTGGATCTTTCCTTAATTGCATATATTTATGTTGCTGGTAGATGTAACCAGTTTCCAGGTTCTTGTCCCATCCCAGAAAGAATTCAGAGACAAGATGCAGTGGTTAAAAAAGTAAAGTGAGGATTTGTTAAGGAATGGATAGTACACTTTCAAGGGGAGAGTGGGCAGGCTCAGGTGAGCGGCTGCCCCGAGTTTCTTTGGCTGAGTTTGTTACATGGGGTGTAAAAATGAATGGGTGGAATGTTCATTAGAGAGAAAAGAGTCTGAGGTCTTATTCCCTGATTTTCATCCCAACTCCACCTTCCCAGAGGAAGGAGGGATTTTTGTATGTATTTAGTCTGTTGGTGCATGACGGGTACTTTTAATCTGCAAGGCTAATTTTATTGAAATGAGGGCTTACTGAGCAAAAGTTTACATTTGGACACTGTAGATTTCTGCCTTTTTTCACCTTTCTTAGTTGGCCTCCAGGCTGCTCATCATCCCAAAAGGTGTGACCACCTATCAGCCCAAAAGTCCCTGCTTTTCCTTCTCTGCCCAGGGACCCCTGGTGCTTATATGATGTATGGTTTCCTGCAATTGGCCTGTGACCCTCTTTTCTGCCCAATTTCTGCCATTTGCCCTGTGTCCCACTTTCTCTGCTCATTTCTAGCTATCTGCCTGCTCTAACATTTAGAGAAGGCTGCATAAATGATAAAAGTTTCCCATGGAGATGCTACCCCTGAATATTGAGAAAATTTATTTAAAGAGTAAATGAGGTGTTGAGACAGTAGGGAAGGGGGCAGGGCACAACCACTGAAGGTGTGGCACAGCAACTTAGGACAAACTGATTAGAACCAATATGGTGGAAGGTTTGACTTCCAGTGGACCTTGAGCCTCATGTCACACCCACGGGTGCCATGACAGCTCCCAGGTTGACTTTTAAAGGACCAAAAATGGGCAGTGATCAATTCCTGGAAATCCCTGCACCATCCCCAAAATAGTTGGAGGAATCCTCCAACTCATTAGCATATAAAATTATCAAGCCCGTAAAAACTAACAACCCCACACCAAATGGTCACTTTCTCTCTCTTGTCTTCTGAGAAATGTCTTGTACTCTGTTTATGGAAGGTGTATCTTCTTTTACTTTAAACTAAATATTCCTGGACTTCTGAGTCTCTCTCCCTGTTGTCTTTTGAGGTGGCCCACATTCTGCCTATGGAGTGTGTGTCTTCTAAGCCGCTCTCCCTTCTGAGTGGGACGGATCATACTCTGTAGAGTGTGTATCTCCCTAAATAAACTTGCTTTCACTTTACTCTGTCTCGCTCTTGAATTCTTTCTTGCTTGAGACAAGAAACTATGCTCTGGAAACAGTGTGAACAGTGTGCTCATCAGTGTATGTAAAGGAAAAGGAAAACACACAGTCACACTCATGGACACAGTTAAGAACCTAAGGGATATTCTGAATGATAAAGTTACCAGATTAATTCCCTCATTACCATCACTCTGATATTAACTCATTGCTTACACTCATAGATAAAATAAATCCTATTATCATCATCATTATTATTATTTAATGGCTGAGCCACTTGGTTTATAGCATGTTGGCATATCTATACTCTGATTTTATTCCATCTCAAACTCTGCATCAGTCCTCTTTCCTGGGATATACTATAAAACCCTATATATACTCAAATATACAATGGTGAAGAATTTTTGGAGATATCAACTAATTATACCTAGTAGCCAAACAGGAAAAAAACAAAACAAAACAAAAGAAAAACAAAACAAAACCAAACCAAACCAAAAAAACTCTACTCAGTGGAGTCTAGTAAAGTCTGAAAAATCCCTCCAATTCTAAGACTCTGGTGTCCATTTGATAGGTGGGAACTCATCGTGGAGAACAGTCAGATTTGTAGCCCAAAGCCTGAAATTCTGCCTTTCCATAGTAATCAAGTGTCTGAAGGGGAGCAGAATATGCTGCCCCAAAATGCACCATTTTGGCATACTGATTATTTTGAATTAAATTTACTTAAGAAACAGCCAGTGTTAGATGTGCACTCAAAACCAAGTCCATGTGCCTGCAGTGACACCAAACAAACTGAAACATCAGTTTGGAGCAGAGAAATTATATATGTGTGTGTGTGTGTGTGTGTATATATATAATATACATATTTATTATATTATACTATTATATATTATATACGTTATGCAATATATAATTATGTAATATTATATTATACAATATAATTATATAATATTGTTGCAGGGCTGAAAAGGAGAATGGGTGTCTCCAGTTCAATTTTTATTTGGAGATCCAAAAAAAGCATTAATGTAATAATTGTAGCTAATTTTATTCATCACTAACTATAAATTCTTAAAATTTTACATACATCAATTTCTTTAAACTTTAGAGTAAACCTATGAAGATATACTATTATTATCATTTACTGATGAGAATAATACTGAAAATATTAATCAAATTCCCCATTCACTACTGGCACTTGAGGTTTCTTATTGCTTTCAGTCTCAAATTTGAAATGTTTTTATCATAAATCTGTTCAAAATCACTTATTGGAAAGACAATAATCAGAGTAAAAACACATGGACATCAGCAATTTTTGTGCACAAGTAAATGTATTATTGATGATGTGGATAGAACCACAAAACCCTTAAAAATGTCATATGTGAAGTTATTCACATTCTGCTCTCCATGTTGCAGTGTGACAACTGTAGAAAAGCAGTTTTTAAAAAATCACTAACATGATAACCAGACACAGCAAGAAAAACAGTTGAAAAGGTTAGGTCACCGTAAAAGGTCCAAATCACATCATAACCTCACATTTTTCACTTCCAAATGATCTTTTCCCAGTAGGGTGCAAATGGAGATTCAAACCACATAACCTTTTATCCAATATCATTGCTGCAGTAGAGAGAAAGCTGAAGTAACTTAATTTTTCTCACAAAATTTGATGTTGATATTTGGCAACTTCTAATCTGGCTGGGTGCCCTGACATGAACTGCAGATTCTCCATGCTCCTTTTGAGAGGAGTTCTAGGAGGTGGTAAGCAGATGCAGACAAATGCAGATGGAGCCCAGAAGCCAAATAGTATGAGGCCCCTCACTACAACAGGAGAAAATTTGGCAGCCTTCTGCTGCTTTAAGGAAGAAAGGTAATTTTCTCTGAAGTAATTAGATAGTCACTTAAACAAACCACTGCAGTGATTGTGCTTTGCTTTTATAATTTTGGAAATGTTCTTTGAATGTAAGTTAAAATTAAGTGGTTGTTTTGGGTTGTTACTGCTTTTGATTGTCCTCTGTTTTGTTTTGTTTTGCAAGGCAACAATGGAATTTAAGGGTGAAAAGAGGTATTTAAATTGGGCCGTGTCCTAATTGATCTCCAAAACTGAGTTCATCATTGACCTTTTCAAACAGATACAGCAAAAGGCTGTTGTTGCCTGGTCTGGCGACTTTAAATCTTATTTCCAATTTCCTTGGACTTCTGGCTGTTGCCCTTAGCTTCTTGAGTTTGTGTAACTTATCCTTAATCCCCTAGTGTTACAGAACTGGAAGCTCTTATTACCTCCTTTTGCATGTTCTTCCATCAATAGTTTTCCCCAGTGGTAGGTTTCTGTTCACTTGTTACATCTTGGGGGTGGGGAGGGGCATTTCTTCTTCACATCCATTGAAAGGTACTCAGCTGGTGTACTTTTGGACCTCTCTGCACCTCTTTACTCATCCTGTCTTGGGCGGGTGAAGTGATTTATCTCAAATTTGTATGGATAATCACCACTCTTCTTAGCCACAGAAAGGAGAATTTTATGTTTTCTAAGGACCTGCGACATTTGCAGCTTTGAGCAGTTAATTTCAGATACCTGAAACTTTTTATACTCTTTAGATATTCTAAAAGATAAAACCAAAAAAGTAATTTAAGGAAGTGATTAAGGCTGCCCATGTGTACAGAATGTATATGGCTTTGGACGTTGGGTTTTAGTTTGTGGGCAAGATATTTTAAACCTAGGAGATACTAATGTGTATCCAGGTGATATTTTTACAGTTGAGCATTTGGCTTTTTATTCCTGAGGCCTGTGCAAGATGTTTAAACCAGTCCTGTGGTGACTGCAGGGACCTGAACAAAGACATAACCTTCAGGAAAATTGCCTGGGCTTCAGAGTAAGCTCTGGACCTCTCTAAGCTTGACAGAGTTGCTTAGACCTCAGAGAAAGCTCACAGAGGACCACGTTAGGTGCTGCAGCGCTCTGCAAAAAAGAGCTCACAGGGCTTAATAGCCAGCTGAACTCCATGATTTAGATCTGATAAATCTCACTGCAAGTACGTTAGCCAGCAAAAGGCATGGAGACCTCAAGGCCACCCTCTGCAAAGGCTAGATTACCTGTAATCCCGGCAAGCTAACAACTGTACCCTTAGTTGGTACAGGTGGCTTTAGCTTGCATGTTTTCTACATTTCCTAAGTAGGTATGGTTGAAGCAAAGTTTCTGCTTTAGGCAAAACACCACCTTACATTTTAAAAATTCTTTTACAAAATTACTCATAGAACATCCCCTGCTTTTCTATGATGTGTCAGCTGAATTCTGTATATACTTCACTGTACTAGAGACGTTCTGGCTTTTAATTGTTAATGCCAAGCTTGTACAAGTAGGAATAGATTAGCAGCCCCCAAATACATTTTTTTGTCCCTGATGAAGAAGGAAACCACAAACGAGGTATACCTGCATATTCCAGGTGGTGAAAACACCACAGAAACTCAAATTGTTTCTGAATTGGTTAGCTTCATATAGGACAGAAACTGAAGAAGTGGGATCAAAATGGCAGAGAAGGAAGATCCTAAGCTCACCTCCTCCCACAGACACACTAACACTACAACTATGCATTTAAAAAACTCAGAGGATAACCTGACAACTAGCAGAACAGCTCTTTTACAATTATGGATGTAAAGAAACAACACCATTGAAATGGGTAGGCAGGGCAAAGATGTAATCTAGTCAGGATCCACACGCTTGGTGTGGTGACTTACAAATGGGAGGGGATATTACAAACTTGCCCCCCACAAGCAAGGAGTTCAAGTTCCATGCTGGGCACCCCAGACTTAGGATCCAGCACCTGGAGGGTGAGATCCCATACTTCACTTTGAAAACCAGCAGGGCTTGCGTCCAGGACAGCCTGAGAACTGTTGGAAACAAAGACTCTGCTCATAAAATGCTCACACACACGTTCACTTGCTTCAAGTACCGCACAGAGGCAGCAGATTGAAAAGCACCTGGTACTCTGGGTAGACTGCCAAGACTGCCTTAGCAGCCCCCAGGCTCATGCCCAGATCCATCTCCAGCCATTGCGGCAAGGTGGCAGTCCCTGCTGTGCCCCAGGAAAAGCCCCAGCCTGCACCTGCTCCAGATCCAGTCATTCACCAAAGCTGCTGGGCATATACAGTCTACATAGGGATACTCCTACATGAGACCATGCCTTTGAGACCAGGAGAGGTAACTGTTTTGCCTAATTCATAGAAACCAACACAGAAAGTCAAACAAAATAAGAAGACAAAGGAATCTGTTCCAAATGAAGGAATAATATAAACTACCATCCCCCACATAAAAGAAATGGAAATAAGTAATTTACACAATAAAGAGTTCAAAGTGAAAAAAATGCTCACTGAATTTGGCAGAAGAATGGTAGAACACAGAGATATCTTCAACAAAGGGTTATGGAATATAAAAAAATCTAATCAGAAGCAAAGAGTACAGTAACTGAAATGAAAAACACACTAGAGGGAATTAACCACAGATTAGATGATGCAGAAGAATGCATACACAAACTGGAAGATAGAATAATGGGAATTACCCAATCATAACAGCAAAAAGAAAAAGTAATTTAAAAAGTGAAGATAATTTAAGGAATGTCTGGAACAACATGAGGCATACTAACATTCACATTATAGAGGTCCCACAAGAGAAGAAAAGGAGGTGTAGACTAAATATTTGATGAAATAATGGCTGAAAGCTTCCCTAACCTGGGAAAGGAAATAGATATTCACATCCAGAAAGCATAGAGAGTTCCAAACAAGATGAACCCAAAGAGATCCACACAAATGCATACCATAATTAAAATGAAAGTTAGAGATAAAGAGAGAATTTTAAAGGCAGCCAGAGAAAATAAGTCACAGACAAGGAAATCCTCATAAGGCCATCAGCTGATTTTTCAGCAGAAACTTTTCAGGCCAGAAGGAAGTGGCATGATATATTTAAAGTGTGAAGAGAAAAAACTTACAACTAAGGGTACTCTACCCAGAAATGTTATTGTTCAGAATTGAAGAAGAGGTAAAAATCTCCCCAGACAATATAAATAAGAGTTCATCACCACTAAACCAGCTTTATAATAAATGTTAAAGGGTTGGCTTTAAGTGAAGAAGAAAAGGCCATAACTAGTAATAAAAAAATATGAAAGAGAAATTTCACCATTTATAAAGCCAGTATGCAGATTAAAAGACAAAACACACAAAATCAACTATAACCACAGTAATTAGTTAAGGAATACACAAAAGTAAAAGTACATAAAATATGACATTAAAAGCATAAACATGGGGGAGGGAGTGAAAAATGTAGTTTTTAAAATGTGTGTGAACCTAGTGATGATCAGCTGAAAACAGATGTATATAGATAGATATATATATGAATCTCTTGGTAACCACAAACCAAAATCCTACCATAGATAACACAAAAAATGAAGAGAAAGCAGTCCAAATATAATACCAAAAAACCCCATCAAACCAAATGGGACAATACTAAAAGAACAAAGGAATGGAGAAGAACTGTAAAAACAACCAGAAAATAATTAATAAAACAGCAATAAATGCATACCTCTCCACGATCACTTTAAATGTCAATGGAGTGAATGTCCCAATGAAAAGACAGAGGCTGAATGGATAAAAAACAAAACCCATCTGCATGCCACCTACAAGAGACTCATTTCAAAGCTAAAGACACACACAGGTTGAAAGTGAAGGGATGGAAAAGGATATTTCATGCAAATGGAAATGAAAAGAAAGATGGGCTAGCAATACTTATATCAGTAAAAAATAGACTTTAAAACAAAGTCTACAACAAAAGACAAAGAGGGCATTCCCTAGTGATAAAGAGATTGAAGGATGTAACTTTTATAAATAATAATGCACCCAGCATAGGAGTATCTAGAGACATAAAGCAAAAATTAATAGACAAAAAGAGAGAAATTGACAGTAATGCAATAATTGTAGGGGACTTTTATACTCCACTTGCATCAATGAATAGATCACCCTGACAGAAAATCAATAAGAAAACTTTGGCCTTTAATGAGACATTAAAGCAGATACACCTAATAGATATTAACAGCATATTCCATCCAAATATAACAGAATGCACATTTTCTTCAAATGTACATGTTATGTTCTCCAGGACTGATCACATTGTGAACTTACTTATGACTCTTTAACCTTCTTAGTATCCAGTACTATATTATTTTAGACTCACTTAAAACATGAACTTTTTATTACAAAGCATGAATAAACAGAAACTTCAATTAAAATAGAGGACTTTTGAAGATAAACAATCTCACAGTGAAAATTGTCAGTAATGCTGTAATAACTTTGTATGGTGTGTAATGTTTAAAAATATGGAATCACTATATTGTATACCTGAAACTAATATAATATTGCAAATCAACTATACTTAAATAGGAAGGAAGGAGGGAAGGAAGGATAGAAGGAAGGAAGGAAGAAGGAAGGAAGGAAAGAGAAAAAAGAGAGAAAGATAGAGAGAAAGAAAGAGAGAAAGAAAGAGAGAAAGAAAGAAAGAAAGAAAGAAAGAAAGAAAGAAAGAAAGAAAGAAAGAAAGAAGAAAGAAAGAAAGAGAGAAAGAAAGAAAGAAAGAAAGAGAGAGAGAAAGAAAGAAAGAAAGAGAGAGAGAAAGAAAGAAAGAAAGAAAGGAAGGAAGGAAGAAAGGAAGGAAGGAAGAAAGAAACCTTCATAGGAGGCAGATTTCTTAATCTTGAACAGTTTAATAGATGACAATAGAAAAAAACAACCACTGTGGTGCATAATTAAAAACACCTACTCACAAGAGTGTAATTGCTGGGTTTCTAGGTAGACCCCAAAATGAATATAGACTGGTTGTCAGAAACCAGGGACTCAGAAAGGAAATACAAATAAGGTTGTGTGAAATGGTACTATAGAAGGGTCAAAATCAACCTGTTGGAGGTCAATTTCTTCTTATGGATGTAATTTCACAGGTCAATTTTTTCAGATATTAAGCAGAGAAAAATGATTATTGTATTAGTTGGCTAGGGCTGTCATAACAAAGTACCTCTGATTAGATGAGTTAAACAAAAACATACTTTCTCATTGCTGTGAAGGTTAGAAGTTAAAGGTAAAGGTGTCAGCAGAGTTAATTTCTTCTGAAACTTGGAGATGGCTGTCTTTTCCCTTTATCTTCAGACGATCTTCCCTCTGTGCCTGTCTCAACCAAATTTCCTCTTCTTACAAGGGCACGAGTCATATGAGATTGAGGCCACTCTAATGATCTCATTTTGACTTAGTTACCTATTTATAGACCCTATCTTCAAGTACATCCACATTTTGAATTACTTGGGACTGAAACCCTAAGGACTTCAACACATAAATTTTGAGAGGACACAACTTTGACCATAATAATGCTATCGAGAAAAGTACCTCAAAATCTCTATAATACCACATAAGTCATGCTTGATTTCTGCTTGTCTTTTGTTTTCCTTGTGCTATTTTCCCAATCTAGGGAGAGCAAATAACTTATGGAACATAATAATATTTAAGATTTAAGAACAATTTAAGGTTTTATGACTTCACCCTCCACTTCCCTACTCTCTCTGGACTTGTGGTCCTGACATTCCTGTAGTTGTTTATCTTCAAAGTTCTGATTTTACTTTAGTTAAGAGTCATTTAGGCTGCTTTTTAGAACAGACAACTCACTCTCGAAAAAGATTTTTAAGGTCACAGATCTGGAAGGTGATGAGAGCCAAGGCACAGGCTGCGCTAGTTTAAATGTTAAGACATTTGAATTCTAGAATACTGATTTTGTTAACACCACAATTTTTCTTTAATCCATTCATAAAATGTATTTTTTATGCAATCGATATGTGCTAAGCCTTCAACTGAAAAAAAGCACAGAAAATAAATCACCGTAACTGTGCAATGGTGCTAGATGATTCCTGACCAGTTGCAGGCAATTTCCTGAGGACATGACTTCAAAGCTTTACTATATTTGCTCTACTCAACAATCTACAGTTATATCAGCATTGTTGTTACATTACTATATAGAACATGGAACTAGTCAACAGGTTAAAAGAAATTAAAAGTCTAAAACCATATAGCTCATCTACAAATTGGTAAATATTTATTTAGAAAAAAAGTTAGGAAGCTTGGAAACTTTCCTTTCTTTGTAGAATGGTGTTGTTATGAAACATGATATTTGTTTTCCTTTAATCAAGTCTGCATCTTCTAATATTACTAATAAATAAATAGTCAAGGAGTCACTTTTTCTCCTTTTCTTCTATTTAATTTTTAAAAATTATATCAAAGGCAAGACCAACTTGAAATTTATGATTTACCTGAAATAATGTATTTGCCAATAATGGAAAAAAATTTTTTTGACCAGAAATTTTAGGAAATCTTGAAACAGTAAGTTTTGTGAAGCAAGGTACTGTAGCAAAAATGTCAGTGACAGTTGAGAATACTGTAAAGAAATGTTAGCAAGTTCTTGTCAATATAAGTAAAATTTTTTGAAAACTAAAAAATGATGATGATAATGGTGTTGGTGGTGGTGACTCACACTTATCATAGGCCAAACTTCCAAGTTTTTTACATGTATTTTAATTCATTGTAGCCACATAAGAAAATGATCAATAATTCCTCATTATACAATTGAGGAAATGGAGAGAGAAAAAGTTAATTTGCCTAAGATAAACACTGCTATTAAATGGTAGACATCTATAAAAATAATCACACAAAGTTATATCAGCTTACATTTGAATATTTTCTCCTGTGGCCTTCTTACATTAATATTGTAATTGAGTGACTCATAGGTGCATGAAAGCATACAAATTATGTGGTTGTCTCTATGAAATATCAGACAATAAACAGATTCATGGAATTCTCTCCTAGAGCTAAAAATTGGACACTACTAGCATCCCATCTCTAGCATATCCATACCTCTCAGAGACTCTCTTTACTTTGATTTGTAATATCATATATTATCATATGACTTTGTACTTTATTTAAATAAAATCATACGAGATGTATTGTTTATTTCTCTGGACTTTATTGAGATTTTTCAGTTTTGTTCCAAGTAGCGGGTGTCCATGAATACGTACATATGATTCTGAGCTTTCTATTCTGCCCCACTGGTTTATTTACCTATCCTTGAATTAACATGACACTATTTGATTTACTATAGCTTTTTAAAAAGATGGTCTTTTTAAGGTCATCATGGCTTTTCCTGGCCTTTCAATAGAAATATAAGAACCAACTTTTTGATTTACACACATGTGCCTATACAGACTATGGGGATTATTTTTCCAGAGAATCCACTGACTATAGAAATCAATTTGAGGAAATTTAACATCTTTCCAATATTGAACCCTCCAGTCATAAACATGGTCTAGTCTTCTTGCTGTTTACAGCTCTGTAATTTCTCTCAATAATGTTCATATTTTCTATATAGAGGGCTTTGCATACATTCATTTCTAGGTGCTTTGTTTTGAATGTCAATGTAAATTATAATGATAAAAGTCATTCTCCAGTTGTTTGTTGAACATATGCAAATAAAGCTGATTTTAGATTGCCCCCCTTATATCCAACAAGCTTGCTAAATCTTATTCAATTTTAAAAGTGAAGCCAAAGTTTAACTATTTTTTATAATAATTTAACATTTTCTTCTAAATGTTTGAAATATTATTTGCAAATAGTGAGAGGCTTATGTTTTTCCCCTCCTTATATAGTTTATTTCTTCTCTTGCAGCAGTAAAAAAAAAAAAATCCAGGACAGTGAAGAATGAAATTAATGATTATGGGCACCCTTATGTATTTTTGATCTATTAATATTTCTCATCTGGTATGTTTCTGCAGGTTTTTGGTTTTTTTAATACTCATAATTGAATTACAGAAGTTCTTTTCTGCTTTTAGTGAGCTAAAAAAAATTGTTGATGATAGTATTGTTGGTTTGGTTTTCGTTTTAATCACCAAAATGTGTTGATTTTTGTTTTATAAAATGCTTTTTCTGACTCTACTGAAATTACTTTTCTCATCTTGGCAGGAGATGAAAAGTTTTCTCCTTTGTTTTGTTAATGCAGTGAATTACATTAATTGATTTCCCAATGTTAACTGAATCTTGCATTCATGAATTAAACCCCGCTTGGTGATGATACATTATTTATTTGGGGGATTGCTGGACTTGGTGTGCTAATCTTTTGCTTAAGATTTTTGCATCTGTGTTTATGAGATACTTCAGGCTATCGTCTTTCTTTCTTATAATATCCTTGCCAGGGTTTTATGGAAAGAACTGTGGTCTCAAAACAAGACAACAACTTCCTCTTTTTTTTTTTTTTCCTGTCATCTGAAAGGGTTCACAGAAATGTTAATATTCTTTCTTTCTGAAAGATTTAAAAGAATCCATTGATGAAACCATCTGGGCCTGCATTTTATTTGAGGGAAAGATTTAAATTATGAATTCAATTTATTTAGGAGATCAAGGGCAACCAAAATTTTCTCCTTGCTTCCTAGTTTGCCCTTAAACCTCAAGAATTATGATGCCCAGAGTAGAATGCCCAGAGTTCTTTGCCTTTGCAACTCTTTCTGAATCTTCAGCTACCATGGTAGCAGTAGCAAAACAGCAGAAACACTAGTACAAAGAAGGAGCCAGTGCCTAGTCACATAAAGTACTTTGTCAGCTGAATTATAGATGAAGATGTTCAAATGGTTATTTCATTTTCACACAGTAAAAAACAAAGAAATTGAAAAATTTAACATAGGTCTTCTAAATTTTACATTAACTCTCATTCCATGCCATTATTATTTTTTTTAGTGTTATGAATGTGTGACCAAAAAACACTTTTTTCAACCTTGTTAAATAGATATAATATAAACAGCTGCTAAGAAATTTAGCATGATGAATAAACTGGCAAATCTTTATTAATGTAAGTGGTTTTGGCTTATACATGCTATTATATATTCAATTTTCAAGTTGATGCCTTAAACCATTTATAAATATACAAGTATGAATAGTTAAAACATTGTGATAGCTATGTCATATATAAATATTAAAATATTTTACTATCCAACAAAAAGTTTACATTTAAAAAATTATAAAAATACTCTTTTGTTTTATATTCTAATTATGGACATATATGGGATAATATAAAATTGAACTTAGATAGGATTACTGGTATTATAATGTTGCCAGTGCTATTTTTCTTGGCATAACTCACAAATTTACCTAATAATGATTACCCAGCAGTGATCTTAAAATCATTTAAAATGTTTTCACTTTTAATTATGCAGAATTTACTAGAATTTGTCAATTCCTGGGATACAACAATTACAAGTTATTTTGCTAATAACAAAAATCAATCTTTTAAATTAATTTTAATAGTTTAGATGAAAGCAAGGACCAAATATATATTTAATTTATAATAGAGGAAAACATCAAAATAATCTTAGTTTTAAAATTATATTTTTTCTTAAAAATACATACAAAAAACAGCCAGACACTGTATACAGCACCCAACACTGTATGACATCACTATAGATGTAGAGATGACATAAAACCTTGCCTAGTTGTTTTCTAGCACCAAAACGAATCAGGCTTGCAGGGAATTCAGAGACCACAGACATGTAAGTGTGTGAATATTTGTTTAAATATGTAATAATACTACTAAATGTCTAAGTAAAAGTGATAAAAGTTATAGTGTAACTTAAAAAAAAATTTCTAGTTCTTACAAAGAAAGATCTCTTTTTAAATAATGGTATTTTTCCACCAGTAACAGGTGATTTAATTGCAAATATTGAATATATTAGTAAAAGTAATAGTTGATTAGACCTAGTTTGGCTCAGACAGTGTTTAAATTAGTTTCACACAGACAATAATTCAGTACATTAATTAATAATCAGTACAGACAATTCGGTACCTTGATCTAATATCTAGATTCAACATGTCATCTAGAATTACTAATTTATCACATTTATGTGATGAGACTTAAACTGACTGTTTGTATATGAAGCCAATAGTTAATTTATTGACTTGTCTTCATATTCCATAGGTTTCTCCTGCAGTGGGCCTGGCTGAGCCTCGTTTAGAACACTGCTGTGTTTACTCCTTGGGCAAGTCAAACAACAGCCAGTTCTCAACAAATCTAGGACCTTTTCTGTTGCAAATATCTTTTGTTCACCCTTGGTTGAACCCAGCGCACTTAGTGTTTATGTGTTCTGCTCAGATAAAACTCAGAAACAATGGTTGTTTCTGAATCAAACAGAGGGAAGATACTGCGTTTGTTTTCCTCTTTTTTCTCTTGCACACGGGATCAAAACAAGCTCAAACATGGACCTTGTGAAGTGGGAAAAACTCTTCAGAGAGACAATACGGTGTCCAGGAATGAGAACGAAGCTCTTAGAGAGGAAAACAAGTCTCTCTGGGGAGAAAACAAAGCTCTTCAAAGAGAAAACAAAGCCTTCCTGATGGACAACCAGTTAATCCGGGAAGGGAACCAGTCCCTGAGACAGCAAAACCAGGTCTTGTGGAAGTTGAAAAGCGTGATTTTAGAAAGTCAAAAACCACCTGGGGGAAAAAATCAGTGCCTCAAACACAGAAAGAAAGTCTTACTGGCAACAGAACCGAGCCCTGGAGGCTCAGATCAGGGCTCTCAGGGAACGGGAGAAAGCCTTCCAGAACGAGGCAAGAGCCCTTCAAGAAGAAATCCAGTCTCTCCAGGAGGAGGTCAAGGCCCTGCAGCATCAGGAGAGCGCCATCAAGATGGAGGCACAGACGCTGATGAAGGAGGGATTCGCGCTAGAAATCCAAGAGCAGGCTCTGTGGAAGGAGGAGCAGGCCCTTCGCGAGGAAAACAAGGCTCTTAGAGAGGAGAACGGGGCTTTTCAAGAGGAGGAAAAGGCCCTTCTGGAAGAGGCCAAGGTCCTCGAGGAGTGAAATAAGATTCTTCAGGGGAAAGATAGCAAACAGGCTTGTTGAAAAGATGCGCAAAAATAAAATAGAACAGAGGTGTGATTTGAAGATGTAACCGGTAAGTCATGAAGTTCATTGACATCCCAGAAAAAAAGAAAACATCAGACTTTTGAAGGTGAGGTACCACAGTTGGGGTTGAAGTTAGAAGCCTGGAATTGTACAATGCTCAGTCTCTGGTCCTGGAAACTAAATAAAGTCTTGAAAAGTGGAAAAAAGAAAAGGAACAAGAGAAATGTTTCTTTACGTTTTCTTAAATTGTACACTACTCTTTGTGGAAAATATTTTGGAATGGAAGAGATGTATTGCTCAAACAGGTGACACTGAAAGGACCAGCTGAGTTTGCCCTTTACTTTCAGAGACATTGGGTGAACATTGTAAGAAGACAACAGCACAGAGGGAATACTTGTCTTAAAACCTGTTCTTAGAATTATGAACAATATAGTGAAATATAAAGTTTGACATACTTCATATTGGGAAAAAAAGATTTGGAAGAATATGCTTATTCCAATAATCTAGTTGAGGTGGACAATAAAATACTAATAAGAATTTTTAAAAATATGTGATAGTCCAAAAATCAATGAGTGTTTACAGACTTCCCCACTTTATTTTTCCTCTTGGTTAGTGTCCTCTGCATTTTACTTGCTGGTAGGGGTTTTATACTCTCTAATGGATTAACAAAGGAAAAGAGGGAGTAAAAACAAAGGTCTCTAAACGTATAATAGGGCTTGTGGAGTTTGCAGTGTGAATCTGTGGGACGGTTCGGTTTTGATGCAAACTGGGGGAGGATAAAATGGATTTGTTGGAAGTATTAATGTTGACAACTGATCTAATTGAATGCTCTTTTACAAAAATGTTTCTGCAAAAACTAAGTCACACGGACTCATGGATTTGCCAGAGTAACACAGGTAATTGCACAACAGTAGCTTACAGACTGCCAGAGTCTTGACGTTGTGGTTTCTACTTCATCATTGTAAATTTTGAGCACTTCATAAAGCATTTAATGGATTTTATTGAGGTCAATTCTCATTTTGATTCTTCCCCAGTGTTAGGTAACAAGAGTATTTAAAAAGTAAAGGAAAGATTTTCATTTTCCCTACATGCTGTCACATCTGCAAAAAGTCAACCTACACTTACCAAATACCTTTAATTAGCACTCTACCAAGCAATACAGATACATTTAATTTAAAAAAGTGAAAGGAGACATGTCCCCTGATTTTAAAGTTTCCACAGCCTGAAAAGGAAGATAAAGATTATTCCTTAGAGATTTTATCTGCCTAATAAACAGTTTACCAACCACTGTTCTTTGAAACTTATATAGCCACCATTTAAAAAATTCAGCCTTGGAGAACATTTAAAAAGCGATGTCCGGAGACATGAGCTCAGCTGAGGTGTCATCCAATTCGGACAAAGCCTTTATCATTGTTTTTACCTCAAAAGGTGTGGAAGAAATCTGCAGACAAAAAAATGATCAGCTTGATCTATGGATTTATGAATCTGTGGTTTTGTTGCCTAGGCATGAATTTTGATTTGTTATTTTTCACAAAAAGGAGTCCTTCCTCTGGAAACTCCCTGCTGCTGTGTTCAGGAAAAAATATTTCACTCTTTGGCAGTGAGGTCAGGAAATGCTGTTCTCATGGAGGAGATATAGTCATCAATGACTCTTCCCCAGTGAGAAAGCTGTCATTATTGCCTCCTAGTTACATCAGCAGCAGATCAGGTTAACCTGGAGACATAGAACAACACTGATCAGAATTTCAATCGCTTTGAATTCGCTAAGCTGACGATTGGCAAGGCCACACTATACAAGTAGAAATTACATAATTAAGGAAAGGGTTAAAACAATTTATATTGATATTCTTCTTTCTAATGTCTGTGACCTTCACAGACTAATCAAATGTGGATATATTTTAAGCATGCCTTTCAACATTTTCATATTATTGTTAGATATCAATTTCATTGAAATTACGTGTTAAAAGAGGAAGTATTTTTGAATGAAAAAAGTGGGCACATTTTGATGCTCACAATGCAGGAACTTCAGTATATGTGAATTTTGTTTCTTTGTTATTCATTTCTAGATCTTTCCTCATGGCTTCCAGAAAGAGTGGTCACCTCAGGGTCATCTGAATGCCTAAAGCTCCCACTGGGATTGCCCTTCATCTAGCCCAGCAAACAGTCACTCAGTGCAGGAGAGAATAGTTGCATGGATGCTCCAAATATCTTCTTAAAGATGAGAGATTATTTCTCTTTCTTTAGGAAACCTAAACCCATGTACTAAGCTCAGTTTATTAAAGGCCACAAACCCTAGCTCCCAGCTCCCAGGTCCAGCCTTCCTCACTTTGGTTTATACTCCATTATGCTCTGTATGTCCTCTGCAATATCCCAGTTTGACATCATTTCCCACCATCCTGAATGTTTTATCAAACCAACTGTAACTTTAACCTCTTTTCTTTGAGTTCCTTTTGTCTTCTTCACCTGGATAGACTCAGTGATAATGCCTCCTTTCACGTGTCTCTCAGGTGAAGTCTTTCAGGCACCAGAAAAGATGGAACTAGTGTACGTTTCCTCATTCCTCACTCCACTTTCAAACTTTTCTTCCTACGAAAGATTTGATTTCAATGAAGCATATGATAGAAGATACCACTTTCTATCCCACATAGGACTTCATATTCCAACTTCTTATTTCCTCTGGTTCAGACATTACCTTTCCACCCCTCCGTTTTTACTGTTCTGTCTAACTTCAAACTGCAAATAGATGATTAGTCCAGAAACGTACCATTCAGTCCCTTGGGTCTTCTTATCTCAGAAAACTGTTTCTTCCGTATCATGTCAATCTCCATCCCCATCATCATACCTTAAAACCTTTCTGATTTCCAAGTACATTGAATCAGGAATCCAAACTGTCCCATTTCCTGCATATACTTTCTATGCCACTGTCTCACTTCCCTATTTACCCAATTCATGTAGACATCCATCTCAACTTCATCAGTGTTATTTCACTACTCTCACCCCTCATATTCTCACTTCTCTTGTTGTTCAGCTTAGATTCTGTTTTTTTTATAATACCCATGAAAATGTTCTTTACTTTTTTTGACTCACTCTCCAGTGCACTGACCTGAAAAATTTCAACCCTGATTCTCTGTAAATATGTGTCTTTTCCTTGTCTGTATCTTACCTGTTTCCTTGTTTACTTCCTGATGTTTGGAGTAGCTGAACCAAAGGTGTTGCTATTATTAACATAGTGGTAACACTATATACTTAGAGTATCTAAATATTTACACATAATAACTCACTTCATCTTTGCAAACTGTAGTTGCTGGAATATACCTAACTTTGTCCTGGCCCATGTCCACATAAATAATTTTTATTATCAATCCCTGTAGGTCTTTTGATTGTCAGAAGAGCTAAGAGAACAGCTATATTTATGGCTATATTATTTGATGAATGTGAAACAAGCTATTCAAGGACTCAGGGATGCTGGAGCCCACTCACAGAGGTGGCTTACAATTGGCTTAAAGAGATGATTGCACACATCTCTTTCCAACTCTGCATTCGTAACATCACATGGTTTCTGGTAGATGTTGCCAGTGTCTAGGTTCTTGTCCCATCCCAGAAAGAATTCAGAGATAAGATGCGGAGGTTAAGAAAGTAAAGTGGGGATTTATTAAGGGTACAGTACACTCTCAAGGGGAGAGCGGGTAGGCTCAGGTGAGCTGCTGCCCTGAGTGTGTCTGGCACGTTGGTTACATAGGGTGTAAAAATGAATCAGTGGAATATTCATTGGGTAGGAAAGGGTTTGGGATTATATTCCCTGATTTTTATCCAAACTCCACCTTCCCAAAAGGAGGAGGGATTTTTGTCCTTATTTAGTCTTTTCAGACGTGTCATGACATCGGTGCATGATGGATACTTCTAATCTGCGAGGCTAATTTTATTGAAATGATGGCATAATGAGCAAAAAGTTACTTTCAGACACTGGAAATTACTGCCTTCTCCCACCTTTCTTTGTTGGCCTCCAGGCCACTTGTCACCCCCAGATGTATGATTTCTTATCAGTCAAGAGGTTTCTTTCTCTGCCCATGGATCCCTGGTGCTTACATGATGTAAGGTTTCCTGCATTTGGCCTGTGACCCTCCTTTTGTCCAATTCCTGCTATTTGGCCTGCATCTCCCTTTCTCTGCTCATATTTAGCTGTCTGCCTTCTCTAACAACATTGGCATCTTGAATTTTGCATACTCCAAATTAGGGCTTTTGTTTGTTTATTTATTTGTTTGTTTTTGTAGCACTGGTTGATAAACATTTACCTACTTACTTCAAGTCAAAGTACTTGAAAATTAGAACAATGAAACCTAGGTATTTTATAATCATTAATATTTGTTTTAAATAAATTAGAAAATATTTTCCAACTAATTTCAAATATTTATAACATTAGTTATTTATTTTTCAAAGAAATCTCCCAAGACTTAATGATCTATGATTTGTTGAAACTGATTCACATTTTAAACAGAAATAAAGGCATAATAATTGAAACAATGAAGCAAGGCATTTTCCCCCTAAGACACTCTTACCATTATTTTATTTTTATTAATATATATTTTTAAATATTTACAAAACTACTTAAGATTCACATATTAATGTTTTGCTGTCCTTAAAAAATAGAATTAATATATGATTTTTTATATATAAGGAGTGAAAAGCATGAAAGTAACAGAAAAAGTACACAAATTCAAGAAGAAATAGAGAGTAGATAGACAGTTATTTTATGTTCAGGATACTATACCTTATGTTCAGGGACTGTAACAGACCAGACAGCAATCCTGAGAAAATGGCTCATTAGGGGACTCCAAAGGGAGATCACAGCAGAGTCAGGGATGCTAGGAAGATATTAGAGCTGTCTGAAATTATAGATTTTGTACTGAAGGTGCTGTGATAAACTAAATTACATTCAGAGTGAAAAGCCAAAAGACATACAATTAGATCAACAAAAGAGAAAGTATTTATGGTTGTTTACTTTGCTAAATAAAAACAGCACAAAGCAAATAATCATGATTTGTATAATTTTGAAATTCATATTGATTTTTTTAATTAAAGAGATAGTAGGTTTACTTAACAATATTAAAGTAGAATATCTGGTATTATCCTTGATTCTGCTCCAACCTTTAATTTTTAAATGCTAAAATTCCTGAATACCTCTTTGAGACAATAACAGTACATAAATATAGATGTATTTTTCACCTCACCAAAATATCTAGAACCATTCAGTTTATAGAGAGTATCATTATCATTGGCAAATAAACAATGTAATATCTCTAATAAAAGTTATTTTAAAAATTTCTGATTTAGACTGATTAGAATATAAAGCTAGAGGTAAAATTTGTATCTATAACACATGATGCTGTAAAAACTGAGACGCCAAAAGACCTCTACAAGTCATTTTTGTAAGCACTAGGGATTAAATTTCCCAAGCATACTTATTTTCCAATAAAACTTTCAAAAATTTTATTTTGTCACTATTCCTAATCCAGTTGTTCTTATACACTGAATCTGGGCTAAATCACCTGACTTGCTTTGGCCAAGGAGATGTGATCAGCTGACTCAAGCAGAACCTCCAGAAAACCCTTGCCTATTTCTCCTTGTGTGCTACTACTTCTCCACTGCCCTCAAAGCACTCCTGGGCTGATCTGCTCTAAGGTAAGAGACATGTTGAGCAGTCATGCATCAAAGGCCAACAGCCATCTGACCACAGGTATGTGCGTGAGACCATCCTACACCAGAAGAACAGTCCAGAAGAGTCACTAACCTATAGTCTAATCACTAACCTATAGATCTTGAGAGCCAAATAAATGCTTATTAATTTTAGTCACTGATGTCATGCTTATTGCACATATGATTGAGGCAATAAAGAGAATAAGCATTTGATAAACCAAATTTTTTGTCTTCCTTCTCTGTTACTTTATGATTTTTATTTGAAAATTCCAAGATTTTAAAAAATGCAAAGGCATTTTCAGTTAAACAATGACATTTTATATTCTGTTGTATACATTTATAATAGTAATAAAATAAATTTACTTGTAGACCTAAATTAATTACTTTATATAAATACATTTTACTCAATCATTAGTAAAATATCATGGTTAACTGATAACTGCAGTAGCAATTAATACTATTTAAAAAATTAATAGGTAGTTATATTTATATGAAAGAATAAACAATTATGTTATTTGTAAATGAAAATTATAAAAAAATATTAGTTTAGACTGAAGAAAAGATGATATATATTAATGATTGTTTACATATAAAAATAAAAAATACAAGTACTTTAAATTATAGTAAAGAAAAATGCATCTAAATCATTCTGCTCATCTCTACTCAACCTAAGAAAAATTATGACAAATATAACCTGAAAATCTTCAAGCTCATTTAACAGAAATCATATGATTTTAAAAAGTCAGTATAATTTTAGAAAAGTGGGTTATTTTAGACTAGTTTTATTTTTCCAGTAGAGGTAGTCAATCATTGAGAGATTAGAGATAATCTATCCTTCTTTGGATGGCTTCATGCCCTACCACTTTCTCCTATAAGAGCACCAAGTCTTGTGTCCCATGGCTCTTGAACCAATCTTGATCTTGTAGGCAGTTAACCACTGGAGAAATTTTGAAGTTAAAATCCACAGATGCCAGCTACTAAAGCCAACTACATTCACTGTGTTTCCAAATCCCCTTCCCTGATAATGTCCAAAAATTTGGTTTCCCAAGAACAAACTTCTATATAACCTCTTATATAGTGCAGAACATGAGTCCAGGATTTGGTGTATATATAGGAATTTAATAAGTAATAAATGTCATTTAATACATTGACTAAAAGATGAATTCACCACTTAATAATTTTCACAATAATATCTCAGATAAGGTAAAGTTAGCTGTATCCTCCACTTCTTACCACCACTACCAGAAAAACACATTTCTGTATAGCTCTGTGTAATATGTATAATATATCTATACTCATATATATTGGTTTGCTAGGGTTATTATTTTTAAAAAATCACAGATTGGTTAATTTAAATAACAAATTATTTCCTCACTGTTCTGGAGGCTAGAAGTCTAAGATCAATGTGTTGGTTGGATTGGTTTCTTCTGTGGCCTCTCTCCTTGACTTCTAGAGAGCCATCTTCTGGGTCTTTACATGGGTCTGTGTCTGTGTTCGAATATCCTCTTCTTATAAGGACACCAGGCATATTGGGTTAGGGCCCATCCATATGACTTCTTTTTACCTTAATTACCTTATTCAAGGCCCTACTTCCAAACACTGGGTGTTAAGACCTCAAACAATGCATTTTAGAGGATACGTTTAAGCCCATACTACCATACATAAGATATAGATATACTTCTAGGTATATTACATCATAAATATAACAAAATGCATATCATCATGAAAAAGAAAGTCTAGAATCTGTATAGAAAAAGGATTTATTCTGCAGCCCCTCTCCAGAAACCCTCAAAATGACTGATAGGCCTATCAGAGGAGAAAAGCCCCAGTTAGCAGGGAGGAGATTTCTTTTGTTCACTTCTAGGAACTGGAAACTTGCTGCCTGTTGCCAGATGGTATGGCTGTGATGTCAATCAGTGGTCTGTATGAAGACAGCAAGGTGATAGCAAAGAGGGGGTGTCAAGCTCCCAGTTACCTGCACAAATTCTCTGAGGTATCAGTAATACTGTGAAGGGTATTTCTGAACTAGCTGTAAACTTTCATACCTTTAACTATTCAGAGAAATTAAACTGCAATTTTGTCAAGGCACAATTAAACCATATGCCACAGCCACAAGACTAAATTATACAAGTGACTAACTTTGGTAGTGAGTGAGTCTTACAATTCTTTACATTCACATCTCTCCATTGCTTTTTTTCTTTCTAACAAATGTGAGTTCTTTTTAATTTTCACAAAAGCCTGTGAACTGAGAAGATATTATATTCTAGTTTTGACATATGTAAATCCCTCAGGTTCTCTCCCTTGACATTAATAAGAACTGAGTGGCTCTTCTGCCACATGGAATTGTACCCTTACAAGGATGTTTTCCAAATTATTCCCATGCCCTACTTATACCAAGAGATCAAGTTAATCCAAGGAATATTGATAAGTCCTTTAGGACTTGATTTTAGAGAATTTTTCACCTTACCCAGAGTGAGTGAATTTACACATTAACACACCCAAATTATCCTTAAAGTTTTTTTTCTTTTTTCAAATTTCATACTACTTGGGGGACATTTTTCATAATTCATCATGAATTATAGACAATTTTTCTTCATAGAGACTATTATCTTTTAGCCCTTGTCACAGTGTTATTGAATATGATTTTATGCGTGGTGCAACTACAGCGTTAACATGTGTAAAGCTTTACAAAGAAAGCACAAATAGTGTTTTCTTTTCTATTGTGAATGATGCAATTATAAAAGCAGGATCATATGCAAAAGAGGTAAATGAATTTTGTTTAAAGAGCATTTAGATATTGAAGAAATAGATGAGGTAGAAAATGCACTTTTTGAATGTCATTGCAAGGTTACAAGAGAAATACTGAAAGCTGAAGTCTATTGATAGAATTCCAGTAAGCACGGTCTAATTCCAAATCAGTCACACTTCTGACTCAAAGATTTTTTTTTTCTTTTCTTTTTTCTTTTTTTTTGGTTTTAATCCACTATGTGCAAGTTGTTAGTGAGCATATTAGTTAATGACCTGAAGGCAAATCCCTGACAATGTGATTTTGTGCTAATTGTGTGGAAAATTTTTTCTAGCTTTTAAAAATGCTACATTCTGAGATACTATAGGGAATTCATCTTCCCTATTTGAGCTATTCTATTCAACCTTCCTCAAGGGCACTGAATCATATTGAATGAGTCACCCAGCATTCACATCATATCTAAAATCAAGGGAAACTCTCAAGAGGCAATGTTAGGGATTAAACAGTCTCATTCGGTTTACACTCAAGTAGCATTAAAATGAAAAATACATTATAAATTCAATTGTATTAAGACTGTAGATATTTTACTATCTCATTTTCATAATGTCTTTATATTAAAATGCCAAACCTTTAGTACCTCAAAATAAAAATATTTTTGTTTTTCCTTTTGGAAAAGCTTTTTTAAAATTTCTCTCCCTTAAAACATGCTTTCTTTATTATTAATCAAATTGACATACACTAGACACACATTAAAATAAATGTGTGATTCGTGAGTGTGCTTTTTAAAGAAAGACCAGTGCTTTAGCAACTTCAGGTTGAAAAATCTTAAGCTGAGTTATGTCAAAAATAAATCTGCAAAATATAGTATATACACATAAATTTTAAATTGTCAGAAGAACATCTGCTATGGATTTTAATATGATCATAAAAGCTTACTTAAGATACTGAATCTTTCAATTCATAACAGAAAATAGACTTGAGGGTATTTATATATTAAGTGTACACATTATTTCATATTATATTATATTTTATTTATATTAACCAAATATAAACATGAATGCTGTAAGCGACACAGAAAAAGCTCAAGATAATGAGTTAAGATTTCTTAAATTTTCAACTGCTCTCTTCTTTTCATTGTATTTTTCGCATAAGAATAATTCCATACTCTAAGCCACACACACACACCTATGTTACCTTCCTAATGTATCTAATGCATATATTTTCAACCCATCTATATTATGCTGAATTGAGTATAAATATCTTTTAAAAATTATATAGATTTGTTTGAAATGCGAGTTTTTATTTTCATTAGCTGTATTGTCCTATAAACCATATTGTGTTCTTATGTTTTCCACTCAGCATTAGGTTTTTGAGATATATTGATGTTTTGATAATAAATTTAACTGATTATATGTACCTTATTCTTTTATTATACACATACATATAATATGCATATCTGTGCATAATGGATACATCTCACAGTTATAAACCTATCCAGTAATAGACTTGTAATTTGCCTACACCTTTGTGCTACCAGAAACTACAACCCTGTAGTGAATGTCTTTGTTAATAGCTCCATACAGAACTGTAGGAAAGGTTTTTTTGAGGGATACAGATTCTGCTGTGAGACTAACTGCTGTATGTGGGATATTTGCATATAGATTTCTACCAGATATTACTGAATACCTCCAGATTGCCAGCACACCTTTTCAAACATGGGAACAGCAGCAGTGCTTAAAGTTTCCAATTTCCTCACATTCTTACATTTCACAGTGTACTGCCTGTACACTTTTGCTAATCTACTACTTGAAGAGGGTATACAATTTTTGTTTTAATACACATCTCCACATTTACTGGTGAGGTGCTGATCATGCACACATTTGCCAGGTGGGTATTTTCTCAAAGACAGGATAATAAACTAATAAAGAGCACAGATTTCAGACCAAGAGAGCATGAGCACAAATCCTGTCTCCGTCACTTACTTAGACAAAAATAAATTCATACACATTATTTAACTCTCTGTGCCTTAATCAATTCATTTGTAATGAGGAGAACTATATCTATTTCATAACTTTGTGAGTATTACATAAATTAATATGTATGCAATGCTTGACACAGTGTCTAGCACACAGGGATAGCTATATAACTGTTAATCATTGTTATTCATAGCCTCAGCCTATCTTTGTAAATATTTCCTTTGCTTGCTAAGTTGAATGAGTTCCTTTATAATATGGACATTAATCATTTGCTTTTGTTTAACATCACATCTATTATCTCCAGTCTGTCATACAGTGGCTAACTTTGCCTGTGATGAGGTTTTTTTTTAATTAAAGATCTTTAACTTGTACCTAAGCAAAGTTGACAATTTTTTGCACATTGTTTATACTGTAAGGTTTTGTTTTAAAACCTTCCTAATTATGTGGTTATATAAATATTTGCATTTTTATGTTATTAACTTTAATTTTATTTTGGCATTTGATTATTTAATCTATGTGGAACGATTTTTTATCCAACTTTGTAATCCAACTTTTAAAGTTCATATACTGAGCCAAATTTCCACAGATTATCTACTAAAAAATGTATAATTTTCCCAACTCCAATATACTACCTCTCATCAAATTTGAGAAAACCATATGTTCATGAATCTGTTTCTGGACTCTCTCTGGTTTATTTGTTATTTGTTGTACAAAAACTACACATTTCTCGACTATAACTTTCTTAAGTGTTTTAATGTCTACTAGCGATATGTATTTACATATATATTTCTCTCCATTTTGGAATTTTAATAGATATCCTTAACTTTATCATGCTCTGCAGATTATGGTATAAGCTGAATTTCCCCAAAGTTTCTCTTAGCAATATGTTAAAAGTTCCTAGATAATATAGGTACATTTCAGTGGAGTTGACATATGTAAACTTAAGTTTGTCTATTCATGAATATGCTTTGCCTTCTATTGAGGTCCTTTTAATAAGATTTTCATGAAACACAAAGGGTCAAGTATTCAAATCAGATTCTCAGTAATTATAGATTTTCTAAGCACAAAATTTCACTGATAATTTAAAGGGTTCCAGCAAAGCACAGATAAAACAAATGTATGTTTGAGAATTTTCCAGCTCCCTGGGTCCTTTCTTAGTATATCAGAATACACCATTATTTAGACTTCACCTGTGCAGTTTTAAAAGATTCAAGTAGGGCATAACTTGAAAAATGTGAGATATTCAATTGTGAAATATCTTCCTTTTATAATCCCATAATTTTATATGTTGTATTCCAGAAATCCAAGTCCCACAATACATACATTCTGGCTTTATTTAAACAAACATATTGAGAGATAAGATACATCCTGCTAAAATATCATATAGTTTAGAACTCCCCATTGTCTTTCCATTAAGAAATAGCAATAGGAGGTATGGTTAGTATGCTTAATAATAAAAAGTAGCTTATTTTTCTCCACATTGCTAATCCTTTCTTTCCCACTTATCAATAAATTCCAGTTAACCCTTGAACTATAATATGGGTTTGAACTGTGTGGGTCCACTTATGCACAGATTTTTTTTTCAATAATACTACAGTGCTACAAAATCTGTGGTTGGTTAAATCTACAGATGTGTGGAACCTCAGCTCTAAAGGGCTAACTATAAAGTTATACAGAGAGTTTTCAACTGCCCAGGGGGGTCAGTGACCCTAAACCTGACATTGTTGAAGGATTAACTGTATTAACACTTTGAACAATAAAGCCTTATGCATTCTTATTTAGGGTAATTCCCAAACAGTATTTTTAGTATTATTATTAGCCTAATGATGTTTTAATATTTATAGTTGGTTATTGATCGTATAAATAAACACTACTGATTTCCACCCTGTTCTTCTTACACTACTGATAGTCATTTCTTATTTGGCAACTTAACTAAATTTTTGTATTCTAATTATTATATGTTATTTCTGTAGCAATTATCATACCATCTCTTCATTGGACCAATTTTGTCTCTTCCATCAGGATAGGGGGGAGGGCGTTACTGAATAAACTGTTTTGTTCCATGAGCTCTTACATAGGGATTTCACTTAAGGATTTCTTGTATAAATTTAGTAAATGCCCTCCATGAATTCTAGAGCTACAAGCTTTCATATTTGATGTGGATTGCCAGGTTGTATGTGATTGTTGAAAGTATTTATTTGTAATCCTTGGAAATATATCCCATGAATACAATTTATGCATACATAACTAGAAAATTAGAGTGTATACTTTAATAAAAATATCTAGCATGTTACATAGAAAGAAGTCTACAGTTCTAGTACATGCAAGAATATAATTTGGAGATATGCAATAGCTAAAAAGACTAATGTAAAGAAGGCAGCTGATGGCAAAAAAAAAAACAAACAGTGAAACAACTTGTAACATACATCATAACAAGAAATGTAGAAAAAGTAGGGTGAATTAAGGGGGATATAATAATGGAATCATATAGATAAAAGTTATTTTGTATATCAAGTATTACAACTCTTCCATTTAAAAAAAAAATGATATCCAGTTACTTTCCCTGGGAAGAAAAAAATCATTGGGACTGAAATCTGTACTTTTGATTCCTATGTTACAGTGCTGTAAAGCTAGACCTCTGTTAGGAGAGAGTTTTTTGTGCCTACTTCACAGATTACTTGTGTTATTGATGTTGTATGTTCCATTAACTGTCTTGGATAGAAAATGGTAGAGAAAAAGAAAGAAGATCTCGAGGGAGGAACAGCAGACAGTGGGATAGATAAAAATAGGCTACCATGAGTCCAACTCTACTCTTTCATCTGGCATCATTGCCAAATCCACTTATCTTCTGTTTTCTTGAGTTTTAGCTGCCTGAGGCTTGAAAGTCATTTATTGAAGCACCATAGCCCCTAATCTAGCAGGGAAAAAAAAAAAAAACTCTGGAATCCTACTCTCCCTGGAAACTGTTTGCCCTCAAAGTGTCATATGCTAAGTCACTTGTCACTGCTGCCAAATCACTTCTTTGCGCTTGATGCTACAACTCAACAAAAATAAATGTTCATTTCTACCCTTTGGCATGTTTTTGGAATTTGTGCTCACCTGGTTAATTTAAAGTTTGTGAATCACCTTAAACTCCTTGAAGTTGACACATACATTGTAAAAATAGAAACTACATAATATGACAAGGAGATTGTTAAGTAATACCTTAGGTATTCAGAATTCTCTGGAGACGACATATCAATGACAGGTTGGCCCAGAGAATACAGAGGGATCATGCGGAAGACCTCCAACAAATTAGTTTGGATTCTTAATTCAGATGAATGTAGTTCTTCACATAAAATAATATCCCTTAGAGTCTAACAAATTATTAATTTTTGAGTCATATTGCTGAGTTGAATTTTTCCTTCATTATGTCTAGTTTTTATATCATATTTTCCCAAGTTATATTATCATTTTAAACTTTCTTATATTTTGATTATTTGCACAACAATTTATTCATCAAAGTAATTAAAAAGATTAAGATGTAATGATAACATCTCTATTTTATTTTTTATTCAAAAATCGAGGAGAGTCACATGATGGCTACATAACTACAGAGTTTTTGTTTTTAATTTAGGTTCCTGATAATTTGGGTGTTGCTTTATAGGGAAGGATACATTTTTAGCCTATATCAAAGTGTAGTGTATAATGTGTAAGTTTATCAAGAAAATTATTCAATTTTAATTTTTAGGTATTAAACTGGTAATTATTTATTTAGAAATTTCTAATTTTGTATCTGGTCATCAGTAACTATTAAAAAATAAAAATCAACTATGAAATTCCCAGTATACTTCAATTTGACTTATAGGGCTGGACTTTTCAGTTCACAACTAAAATGAAATATTTCAGATGAGAATAATGAAAACATTTAAAATAAAAGAATGCATTAACAGAACTGCAATATATTCTGAATAATCAACATAAATATCATTCAGCTTTTCTGCCTTTTAAACTTCTTACTTTGAGGTTTTTGAAATTAAGAACATATTAAAACAGTATAGCTGGCATTGTTTTACATGAGTCTGTACTCTGTTCTATCCTAATGGTTTCATCACTGAATGTATTTTTACTCTAAAAAGAGTAAGCAGAAAATGAATATAATGATCTCTCTTAAAAACACCAGAGCAGAATCACTTATAAATTGTTAGGTTCTCTGCTTTTAGATCACATTTCCCTACATTTGTACAATATGATTAATACAATTAACATTCTCCCACTTGTTGTCTTCACACTGCTGGAGGGAGAGAGGCATCACTTGGAGAAGGAGGAGAATATTCTGCATGGATGGATTGACCACAATCTTCCTTTTCTGTATTTGTGAACCTACTTTCAGGACTGGAGGGGGATTGATAAAGGATGAGAAGTTATGGGCAACTTCCAAAAAATTCATATGCATATCTATGCTGATCATTCTCTCGAAGATAACAATTGATGACCAGTCCACCAATATTCATATAGTCTTTTTATTTCATATTACTGTAATGTAAAGGCTCTCTTCCCAAGAGAAATTAAGAAAAAAAACCCAAACAAAGCACTGAACACTATTTCTAAGTTGCAGGAATTAGGACATGCAAACATACTGATTTTTCTTTTCCTTCTGTTAGTTTATTTTCCATCATCCTTTGCATCTTTCAATTCTTCTTCTCTCTAATTGTAATTCCTTGTTATACTTTCTCTACTTTCCACCTGTCCCTTCATTATGTTTTCAGGTTTGTTGAGCACACTGCGTTCTGTAAATGTGAATAAGGAGATTCTATTTTCAGCTTCCACCCCATCCAAGACAGACACATTGTTCTCTCCCTGTTATGCATCACACTATTATAACTACCTATTATAGTAGATCCAGTACTTGCCTCACCATGGATAACACATAGTGTACATATTTTAACATATCCGAAGCTTTTGGTAAGCTATACTTAAAGTAATATAGAATTGCATATTCAAATGCTTTGAAATAGGGTGTGATTTATTTACCCTGCTTCTCTCTCAGTGTTAGAATCACCTTTAATATATTTGTTAGTGGATTAAAAAAGAAAATTGTTATCATTCCCCTTCTGTGTGTCTCTCTGAAACAATGCACAAACCATCCCACTTTCTTTGCTTGTTCCTAAAACACTACATAAATATACATACAGACACCCACTCCTAACAAAGCAGCCAAATGAACTAGGCAGCAGATGGGAAACTGAGAGTCCATGTGTTCACATTCCTACTATGCCAATAACTTGCTGGGTGATCTTAGGCAAGCCACATATCTTCAGCTAATTGCCTTCTCTGTAAAAGAACAGAGCCATAGGGCCTGAATATTAGCTCTCAGAAGCCCATAATGAATTTGTCCCATCATCCTTCTTAATATGGAAAACATATTCAAATAATAAAGAGCTAGAATTGATCTTATTATTATTGCATAATCTCACTAGGTCTTCCCTGCTGTTCTGAAGGCTGGAACCAAATGTTTTGCAAAATCCATTAAAGAAAAAAAAAAAACCTTTCTCCACTACAACCACAGTAAGAATTATGTGTCTTAGAATTTTCTTAGACTCACACAGGCAACAAAAGAAAAATAATACATCTAATTTGTCCAAAGAAGGTATGCACATGGGCAATACATGCATAAAATCGTCCTCAATGTCATTAGGGAAATGGGAATCAAAACCACAATGATATTTCATTATACACCAACTAGAATGGGTAAAATTTTAACGTAAAGAAAATAAGAATTGATAAGCCTGTGGAAAAACTTTCATACACTGGTGATAAGATTGTAAAATGGTTTGACCTAGAGTTAAAATGTTGAACCTAGAGTTACCAGAAACTTCACTACTAGGTATACACCAAGAGCATTGAAAACATATGTCTGCGTGAAAGCATATACACAAATGTTTATACAAGCATTTTTCATGATAATCACAAGATAGAAATAATCCAAATGTCCATTAATTGATAAATGGGTTAAAAAATGTGGTATATTCATACAGTGAAATATTATTCAGCCATAAAAAGGAACGAAGCTGGAACATGTCACAATGTAGATGATCCTTGAAAACATCATGCTACATGAAAGCAGCCAGTTGCAAAATGCCACATGTTGTGATATTATTTATATGAAACAGTCAGAATAGGCAAATCCATAGAGACAAAAAGTAGTTAGAAGTTGTCAGGGGCTGGCTCAGTGTGGCCAATGTCACATCAGTTTTCCCTCATGAGCTTAAATAACTAAATTTCAGGAAGATATTGGGGTGCCTTAGGCTGTCTTCTCTAGAAAGTAGAGCCTGAAAAAAATGTTTTTTTGTGCAGGTTATTTTGTTGAGAGTGAAACAGGGAGCAGTTACAACTAATAGGAGATTGCATTATGGAGCAAGAAAATGCTGTTGACAACTATCACTCAGTCCTGGTGGGAGCACTCATGTGCCCTGTGCCCCACCCCCAACACATATATATACCAATCCATGTAAAATGTAACCCCAAATTACCTGCTTGGATGCAAAGAGGATCATTTATCTCCTGGTATCTATTGCCCATTGGTCAAAATTCACCCAGGGCATGTTACCACCCTCATAGTCCAGTTTGTGCTGTCACAAAAATCCAGCAGTTTCCCCAGGTTGAGACCTCAGAGAAACTCCTGTTCAGAAAGCTAGAGACACCGGCTACAGCTGAGGTTAGATGCTAGATTTCCTGCAGTTGCTGTAACAAAATACTGCACACTCAGTGGCTTAAGCAATACACATTTATTGTCTTAAGATTCTGGCAGCTACTCGATGTCTGATATTAAGGTGTCAGAAGGGTTGAGTTCAGGGCTGTGAGAAAGAGTCTGCACCACGCCACTCTTCTTTTTCCTGGTAGCTTCAGACACTCCTCAGCATTTAGGTGGCATTCTGCTGGTCTGCATATCATCTTGCACTTGGTTGAAAGGATGTACTGAGGACTATAATGCTGAATGAAAGGAGCATTTACCAGCAGGTCTATCCATCATTCTTCCTCGTTTTTACTAACTAGACAGTACACTAGGGAAATTATGTATTTACCTGTGCCTAGAAATAAGAAACTGCTTCTGAGCTCCTTCTTTCGTATGATTGAAACAAAAGGCTAAAGAATATGTGGGGGAAGCCTATGGGAGCAGATATTAATAGCAACAAAGAACTTGACGCAGCTGAAAGGTATGCTATTTTGTATTATGGTTAACATTTTTCGCCCTTACTATGAATTTTAGACATCTTTAACATTATCTAAAAGGAAATAAAAACTATAGAACACTTAAATATACAAAGTTCTGTAATAGACTTTTTACATGAGCTATTTTATTGATTTCTCATGATGATCCTATGAGATACATATTTGTATTATTCCAGTGGGGGAGAAAAACTGAAATTCAGAAAAATTCTTCTGTATCTGTGAAAAACATTAAAGGCTGAGGAAGGCACTGTCATAAGAGTAAACTTTAAATCTTTGTGGCATTCCCAGAAGTACCTGTAGTCCTCACCCACACCATGTTTTCAAACTAGCTCTGACATTCCCCCAGATTACAATTGTGGATTTCAGGAACTCACAGTCTGTGGACAAATCAACATCACAGTGGGGTGGATTTGTTCAGTGAGCAGTTAATGCGGAACAGAGATTTGCTACCATGAGAAATCATACCACTAAGCTGAAATCGAAAAAATATATTGTAATTATTATAAGCACAATGGCTAAGTGATAATTTAAAAATACTGTTCTCATAATACTTTGTCAGTTGCACTTAAGATTGCACAGAGACACAGTGAAGAATGAAATGAGTTTAAAATACAGTTTATTATTTTTTTTAGTCAGAATTGAAATTGTGTTAAAATGAAAGTAAAGCAAAGGAAGGCATGTCAATTTGGCTAAAGAAGAAACAAGATTTGCTTAGAAAAATAGGTGAAGGTCTACAACAGAAATCTATAAAACAGGGAAAAAGAAAGATAATGTGCCGATACTTAACTGTCTTTGAAATAAAAACTAGCAAGTTTGAAGCTATTTTCTTTCTGGATCAGGATTCAATAAGATTTCATATAGGAAAGAAAAGTCAAGATGTTGGCAACATATATATTTTTTTTTTAAAGGGGAAGCCTTCCATAAGAAGAGTGGGAGGCAGAAACGTATAGAACTATAATCCTCTAACACTGTCCTTTGTTTATAGGAACAATTGAACTAGTTTATCAGGTAAGATTTGGAAACAGAAAAAGTTTGAGAATATCAGTATGAAATTCAAGCATTTGTTCAGTTTCATGATAAAAAAATAGAATCCTAAATAAAGTACAATAAAAATAGAACCCTAAGTTGGAAAGCAGGTCATCCTTGTGCCATAAGGGAACACCAGACTCCAAGCGGGACTTTTTGGATGATGAGATGCTAAAGTTAAGCCAAACATAAGATGATACATTAAATCCAGCTTTTTGGAATTCTAGACAAGTGTTTGATGACCTTCTCAGTGGAATTAGCCTAGTTGGGGAAGTTAGGGATTTTTTTTGGTGAGGGGTAAAGAGCAGTGGATGTTTTTCACACACTCAGAATTCAAAAATTATATCTCTTACTCCAAGAGACTTATAAAGTAGAATTAGAAAGAATACATTAATAAAATAAACTGGACCCAAAGCAAGATGAAAAAAAGGAAAATATGATTCCTCAAATAGTAAGTAGTGTTTCTCCTGCATCAGGTGGAGAAGGAATGAAGCTAAGGTTAAAAGTAGATTAAATTAAAAAAAATTTATCAGGTCCTACTTGAAAAGTGTGGGAGACTAATAAAATTAAATGGGGCACATAAAGCATTTATTCAGAGGTGTATTAGTTTCCTGCAGTTGCTGTAACAAAATAGCATACACTCAGTGGCTTAAACAATACACATTTATTGTCTCAAGGTTCTGGCAGCTACTAGATGTCTGAAATTAAGGTGTCAGAAGGGTTGGGTTCAGAGCTGTGAGAGAGAGTCTGCACCATGCCACTCTCCTATTTCCTGGTAGCTTCAGGCACTACTTGGCATTTAGATGGCATTCTCCTTGTCTGCATATCATCTTCTTCTATGCATGTCCATCTCTATGTCCAAATTTCCCCTTCTTATGTGGACATCAATCATATTGGAATAGAACCCATCTTAATGACCCCATTTTAAATTCATTTGCAAAGACTTTATTTCCAAATAAGGCCACATTCACAGGTACTAGTTACTTCAGTAGTCTTTGAGAGGACACATTCAACCATAACACCTGGAAAGAATGTAATAAGAATGTTTCTGGCATCTTTGAAATAGCTCAAATTACTCAAGTCCTGTGAAATTAAAAAAATAATAATACAAATATTTTTGTGCACATTACAGCATAACCTGCAAGAGGGCCTCATTAGAACCTTGCTTTCTCAAAATCTGAAGCCAAGCGGTTTTGATTGGGAGTAGGATGGAGGGTGATTCTCCACACTATCCCAATCAGAGAAACGATAAGATTGGGAGGAAACTCTTAGGAAGCAGGAATCATGGACCAGGAATTATCCTTTAGGAGTCTGCAGCTAAATCACCAACATGGAGACAAAACAAAATGATGTTAGCGAATTAAACATGGGTCTGCTCACTTGTGCGCAGTAAAGCCCACGTACTGACACTGGGTTGTGGTGAAGAAACATACAGCATTTATTGCAGGGCACCAAGGAGGAGTCCAGGCAGCTGGTATTCAAAAGACCCGAACTGCCTGGTGGCTCTCAGGGAAAGGCTTTTAATGACAAGGTAAAGGAGTGGGGTTGTGCGGTGTGTGATCAACTCAGGGAAATACTTCCGATTGGTTGGTGGTGAAGTAATCGGGAGTCAGCAACATCAATGTTCTGGTTCCAACTGATCTGGGGTCTATGTGCTGTCGGCCGTGTACAGTTAACTTCTCCTACCTGGTGAGCTTTTCAGCATCTGCAACATAGCTCAAAGGGCATAGCACTGAATATTATCCATAGCCCTTGAAGAGGAACTAAAGGTCCTTGACTTTGTTTAATGACTAAACTATTTTTATTTTGTCTTGCTTGACCGTTTTCCTTTATTTCTACATTTTCTCAGTTCTCTGATTAAGTTTATTCTTTGGAACTCAAGGAAGGCCCAGGAGGCTAAAGCTTTTCTACAAACAAGAGACAAGTGGAAGTGTTGTATAGAGGGGTGGTCTGTCCTGGGAAGGCCCCATTGGGTCCTGCTCATTTACAATGGGGGGGTCTTTCTAGAGAAGGAAATGCAGAAAAACTTGAATAGAAGATGGCATGGGGACTTTGAGGAGTATTGGAATTTTATGTTTCATATTAGGGCATCTTAGCAGTAGAATCAAATACATTTTCTTTCCCTACAAAATTTTCATATTTATTTCAACTGTACAGTGCCTTGAATTCAGAATAAAAAGGACTATTTTGGAATATGGTTTCATAAATATATAAGGACAAAACAAGGGAAGGCAGGAACTTCAGGGAAGCACAAGAGGCATGAATAGTCACCTTTGCAAAAGTTTACATCTGGGCAAAAAACAGAACTATTGCAAATGCTGAGAGAAAAAGCAGGTATGGATGCATGACTTTTTTTTTTTAAATAGACTTAATTTTTTTTTTTAGAGTAGTATCTGGTTTACAGCAGAATTGAACAGAAAATACAGAGTGACATTTTAAGCAAGATGTCACACTAAGCTTTTGATGGATGGCTTTTCCCAAATGGACTATAAATTAGGAACAACTGGGACTGACTGGGATTTTGTGAAAGCTGAAGCGAGAATGGTTATTCCCTTCTTTCTTATGCTTTTCACTTCTACACATTTCTGAGTAACACTGAATCATCACTTTTTCTTGGAAAGGAATTACAGAGACTGCATCAAAGTTAATTTTAGAAGAATGGTGTTGTCCTTCTAGAATTTAAGGAATGTGAGAGACATGAGGAAACTGAAGTTCTTTTAATTCAAATTTTGAGATATCATTCTTAGTTGGCTGAAGAAGAGAATACTTCGAAATCTCACAAACACCCAAATAAGACCTTTGTGGCTGCCCCATGAAGCAATAACAAAACAAAACAAAGCAAATAGACAAAATGGGAATTTTAAAAAAATTTTGTATTAAACCAAAACTTCGAATTAAATTTTGGAAATTCAATTTCAATGGAAATTAACTTGGTGTTTTATTTTCTGGTAACTTGGAAAAAGGCAGTTTATATATATGTTTGAATCATTTAAATTGTTTTATTGGATTCACTGGATAATTTCAAATGACTTATGTGGAGAAATCTATCTTGATATGGGAAATTAAATTGGCTAGCCCATGGCCAAAAGTTAACTTATTGTCCAATGTGGATCCATTTCAAAAATTCATATGAAAAATAGATCAGATACTTGCTACTATTTAGTTGGTTGATAGACCTACAGTGTTGAGGAAAAGAAAGATTGAGGTATTACAAATTAATAATTTATTAGTAGTAGAGTATTAGTATTATTATATAGATACTGTCTTTTCGTTATATTTACAAAGTATTATATGTACACATACAACAGTCCACAATCTTAATCTAACCTGAAGATATTTCGATATCTTTTATTTATTTGTAGCTATATGATTTTGGCAAGTTATAAATGATAATCTATTATGACAATTTATTAGGAAAGTTTATGGAGTTCTGGGGAAATCCCTTACTGCTTTTGCCTTAAAGAAAGTTGGAGTCTGAACACTGAGTTTAATTTGGCTATACACTTTGATTGTTTTCACCCCCAAGATCATAAGGTATTACATGTATTAGTCAACTATTACTGCAACAGTGTTTCATATCAAATCACTCCAGAACTCAGGGGTCTACAAAAGAATATATTTCTTGTTGAAGTTTTCAAAGTCAGCTGGAACAGCTCTGTTTCAGGCTACCTCTGAGCTGTCCTTGACTCCACTCTTTGGGTTAAGTTCATGTCTGTTCTACACATCTCCCTGTCTTCTCACTCCACTGCTATCCAGGTTTATTTTCTTTATGGTAAATCTCATGCGTACCAGAGAATAACATAAACTAAATAAGCATGTCTCAGCCTAAGGTCTTAACAGCTCTGCCCTGCCACCCCCACCAGCTGAAACAATTTATATGACCAAACCTGAAGTCAGTGCAGTAGAGACATATATGGATGCAGATTATTTCTTCCAATGTCAGCTGCTGCACATTATGAAATTATAAAAATTTCATTTGTGACTAACATGATTTTGTCTATGATTCTCAAAACTATAATCTCAAACCTATTTTCTCACTTAATTCCAGGTGTACCTCTACAGGTTATTTTCAATTATATATATGATAACCAATTTGTTTTATAATCTTTAAAACTTTATTATCCAAAAATTGTTTCTCGCTGTCTTGATTCTGTGCTTTTATAGATACCGCCACTTTATGGTTCGCAAGGGTCCAAATTACATGTTTTTGAATTTCCATATTCTGTAATCAAAATGTTCTGATTGATGTGCCCCCAAATATCTCTTATATTGCATCTTTTTGTTCATCCTGCTTCCCCTCATTTTAATATCTTTCGCATCATTCTAGAATCTATGCTCCTAGGAATTTTACTCAGACATCAAAATCTACCAGATAAAATTTCCCAACAAGAAATGGTAATTTCCTCTTCTGAATTCTCACTATGCATGTCTTTGTTTCTTTCTTTCTTTCTTTTTTCTTTTTTCTTTTTTTTTTTTTACATTACTGATCATATTTTGCCTTGAAACGTAACAAAGAAATGTTACTTGGATTTGGGTGCTATTTCATTACTGATAAAAATAATAATGAATAAGAATTATATGCATATGTAAAACACAAGCTTTACCAATTAAAATCTTATTTGCCATATTCTTATTATAAGATACACAATATTGGGGGCAAGATGGTGGAGTAGAAGGACACTTGTAAGTCACCCTCTCCCACAAATACACCAAGACCCACATCTACAGACCCACTCAGCCAACCAGAGCACCTGCGGAACTCGAACAGATCATCGCCCTCTTCAAAAGATAAAGACGCCAAAAATCTGGTAGGAGAAAAGGAAAAAAGAAAGAACAAAAGGCAAAGCAGCACGGGACGGGTCCCGCGGGAAGGGAGCGGCAAAGGAGGACTGGCGCTTGCTCGCTGGGTCTCCCCTCTCCAATTGAGAGGACAACGGGATAGAGGGGGAGCCTCCAAGGCTCGGATCTGTACAGAGCAGCCCTTGTCTGACAGAACTAAGTTAAATGGGCACAGAGCGTCCCCTGGACACCCAGCCTGAGACGCGGGCTGGCAGCGGCGGGCAGGGCCAGGCTGCACAAGCCGGGCGGAGGACGGGGGGCGGCTGCATGGAGGCAGCTCCAGGGGACTGCAAGGGGCTGGGCGCTGGGGCTGTGGGTGTACAGGACAGAACAACCTGGGCCCTCCATAAAACAGCAAGGTTGATGTGCTCTCGGGGGAAGGGTGCATACCCCCATCTCTGAAAACCCGCGGAAACTTTTCAGAGGAAGAGGGGTGGGGCCCAGGCAGAGCCGCCATATTCTCCCGCACTTAGCACCCAGGCGGGGGCAGAGGCGAAACCTGTGTCCGCACCGAAGGGCTTAGCAGCCTCAAGGGCCAGACTGAGACGGGCCTACAGCCCTGGGCAGATAGGATCCTTCAATTCTGGTCCCCCAGAGAACTTGCTCCACAAAGACAAACAAGCAGCTGGGTCTTGGCTCGGAGCAGGGACGAGGCTGCCCCTGGGTCTTCCCCGAACCCACCCGGGGAGGGCGACCAGGGCGGAGCGCCGGCCAGGGCGGAGCGCCGGCGCAGAGCGCGCAGCCGCACAGAGCAGCGGAGCTACCGGCGGCGCAGGAAGGGGGAGAGCGGCTCCCCCGCCTGTAGGGCAGGAACACAACCCCTGACCGAGGTGCTGGGAGGGGGCACAACCCGCCCTCCTGCCTGGCTAGTCTGCAACATCTGACTGCGGCATCCGGAGGGGCAGTGACCCGCCCGCCCACAGCAGAGGAGAGCTGCATCTGACCCCGTGTTAGGAGGAGGCGCGATCTGCTTGCCGACAGGTGCTGGGAGCAGCACAGAAGAGGGCGCCAACGGAGGGCCTATGAAAACAAGCTGAGCTTCCAAAACAGGACGAAGACAGAAGGACATCACATTAAAAGCACACACACTCCAGGAGAACACCGACAAACCCCTTTTTTTTGTTTTTGTTTTTGTTTTGTTTTGTTTTTTTGTTTTTTGTTTTTGTTTTGCTTTTTTAAATCTGTTTTTACCTGTTCTATTTTCAATTACTCTCTTAATTTTTACTTCTTAATTCATTTTTATTTCTCTTGGGTTTTGATGTCCTGTTATTGATTAGACACAGGCTTCAAACGCATATATTCATCTCCCCACTCCCCTTTTTTTTTTAAAGGTTTTAAAAGGACGTCTCCACCCGATTAATACTCTGCTTCAACCCGCTCTTCTATTATTTATTATACATTGTTTTCAAACCCTCTTTCTCCCTCTCTCTCTTATTTTTTTCTCTTTTTTTTCTTTTTTCTTTTTTTTCCCTAAGTTCTATTCCTAAATAGGCATTAGATAGATAAAATCCTTAAGATCCAAAATAGACAATTGATACTTCATAAACCACAGTGCCAGAGAGGTATGAGCAAGATGAAGAAGCAGAGAAACCTTTCCCAATTAAAAGAACAAGAGGAATCCCCTGAAAGAAAGCTCAATGAAATAGACATCGATAGCCTACTAGATCAAGATTTCAAAAAAGGAGTGATCAAATTGCTGAAGGAATTAAAAGAGATAATGCTTAGAGAAATAAAATATGTCAAAAATGAAATTGAAGCTATAAAGAAGAGCCAAGCAAAATGGGAAAACTCAATGACAGAGATGAGGAATGATCTAACAGCTGTGCAAAGCCAACTAGTTAATGCAGAGGAACGAATTAGTGATCTAGAAGACAGGGCAACAGAAAGCACCCATTCAGAAGAACTACAAGATAAGCAAATAAAAAATAATGATAATAGCATAAGGGACCTATGGGATAATATAAAGCGTCCCAATCTTCGCATAATAGGGGTCCCAGAAGGGGAAGAAGGATCAAAGGGGATTGAAAAGGTTTTTGAAGAAATCATGACTGAAAACTTCCCAAACTTAAAGAAGGAATCAGATATCCAAGTACAGGAAGCTCAGAGGGTCCCAAACAGGAAGAACCCAAATAGACCCACACCAAGACATATCATAAGCAAGATGGCCAGAGTCAAGGATAAAGAAATGATTCTAAAGGCAGCAAGAGAAAAGCAAAGAGTGAACTACAAGGGAACCCCCATAAGGCTCTCAGCTGATTTCTCTACACAAACACTACAGGCCAGAAGGGAGTGGCAAGATATATTCAAAGCCCTGAATGAAAAAAAGATGCAGCCTAGGATACTTTATCCAGCAAGGCTATCCTTTAGGATAGAAGGAGAAATAAAGAGTTTCACAGACAAAAAAAAGCTGCAGGAGTTTAGCAACACTAAACCCATGCTAAAAGAAATATTGAAAGGGCTATTCTAAATAGAAAAGCAGCAGGATGCTACAGAAATGAGAAACGTACAACTGGAAAGGTGATAACTCATGAATTACAAATAAAGAAAACATGAAATTATAAAAGAAGACATACAAATCACTGAGAGTGGGAGAGGGAGGCAGGTAAATATAGAATTTTTTTTTCTTTCTTTTTTTAAATTTTTTTTAACAGTAGGATGGGTTTGAGATCATGTTATTATCAGTTTATTAAAAACGGGTATAGGTTAATAGATTTACAAAAAAGGGTAACCACAAGTCAAAAATTTACAAGGGAGTCACAAAAATTAAATAAAATCCATGATGATACAAAGGAAAATTACCAAACCACAAAAGGAAGAAGAAAGGAACAAAGAGGATATACCAATTCAACTGCAAAGAGAAGTTCAAAATGGCAGTAAACACACATCTGTCATTAATTACTGTAAATGTTAATGGACTAAATGCTCCAGTCAAAAAACATAGAGAGGCAGACTGGATAATAAAGCAAGAACCTTCAATATGCTGCATACAAGAGACCCACTTTAGGGAGAAGGACACATATAGATTGAGAGTGAAAGGATGGAAAAGGATATTCCATGCAAATGGAAAAGCCAAAAAAGCAGGTGTTGCAGAACAGATTTCAGACAAAATAGACTTTAAAACAAAGGCCATAAAGAAAGATAAAGAAGGACATTTGATAATGATTAAAGGAGTGATACAAGATGAAGGTATTACACTCGTTAATATATATGCACCCAATATAGGAGCACCTAAGTACATACAAGAATTACTAACAGAGATAAAGGGGGATATTGATGGGAATACAATCATAGTTGGAGATTTTAACACTGCATTAACATCACTAGACAGATCTTCCAGACAGAAAATAAACAAGGCAACAGAGAAATTAAATACTACAATAGAAAAACTAGATTTGGTGGATATTTTCAGAGCTTTACACCCCCAAAAAATAGAATATACATTCTTTTCAAGTGCACATGGAACATTTTCCAGGATCGATCATGTACTTGGACACAAAAGAAACCTCAACAAATTCAAGAAGATAGAAATTATCTCAAGCATCTTTACTGACCACAATGCCATGAAACTGGAAATCAACAACAGAGAAACAAAGGAGAAAAAAAGAAAAGCATGGAGATTAAACAATATGTTATTGAAAAAACAATGGATCAATGAGGAAATCAAAGCTGAAATTAAAAAATACCTTCAGACAAATGATAATGAAAGCACAACCACTCAAAACCTATGTGGCACAGCAAAGGCAGTGCTAAGAGGGAAGTTTATAGCGATACAGGCCTTCCTCAAAAAAGAAGAACAATCTCAAATAAACAAGTTAACCCACCACCTGAATGAATTAGAAAAAGAAGAACAAAAAGCCCCAAAAAGCAGCAGAAGGAAGGAAATAATAAAGATCAGAGAGGAATTAAATGCAATAGAGATTAACAAGACCATAGAAAAAATCAACGAAACCAAAAGCTGGTTTTTTGAAAAAGTAAATAAAATCGACAAACCTCTGGCCAAACTCACAAAGAAGAAAAAAGAGAGAGCACAAATTAGCAAAATAAGAAATGAAAATGGAGAAATGACAACAAACAAAATAGAAATACAGAATATCATATGAGAATATTATGAAAAACTATATGGAACCAAACTGGATAACCTAGAGGAGATGGACAAGTTTCTGGAAACATACTGTCCACCAAAACTGAATCAAGAAGAAACTGAACTCTTGAACAATCCGATCACTAGAAAGGAAATAGAAATAGCAATTAAAAACCTCCCTACAAATAAAAGTCCAGGACCGGATGGCTTCACCGGGGAATTCTACCAAACATACAAAGAAGAACTCATACCAGTCCTTCTCAAACTCTTCCAGATGATTGAAAAGGAGGGAATACTCCCAAACTCATTCTATGAAGCCACCATCACCCTGATACCAAAACCAGGCAAAGACACTACAAAAAAAGAGAACTATAGGCCAATATCACTGATGAACATAGACGCCAAACTTCTCACCAAAATTTTAGCAAATAGAATCCAACAACACATAAAAAAGATTATACATCATGACCAAGTGGGGTTCATCCCAGGGACACAAGGCTGGTTCAACATACGCAAATCAATCAATGTAACACATCACATCAACAAGAGAAAGGACAAAAACCACATGATCATCTCAATCGATGCAGAAAAAGCATTTGATTAAATTCAACACCCATTTATGATAAAAACTCTCGCCAAAGTGGGTATAGAGGGAACATATCTCAACATAATAAAAGCTATATATGACAAACCTACAGCCAGCATAGTACTCAATGGTGAAAAACCCAAAAGCTTCCCACTAAAATCTGGGACAAGGATGCCCACTATCACCACTCCTATTCAATATAGTCCTGGAAGTCCTAGCCACAGCAATCAGGCAAGAGAGAGAAATAAAAGGGATCCAAATTGGAAAAGAAGAGGTAAAAGTGTCATTATATGCTGATGACATGTTACTATATATAGAAAATCCTAAAAGGTCCACAAAAAAGTTACTAGAGCTGATCGAAGAATTCAGCAAGGTAGCAGGTTACAAAATTAATGTTCAAAAATCAGTTGCCTTTCTTTACACTAATGATAAATCAGCAGAAAAAGAAAGTAAAGAAACAATCCCCTTTAAAATAGCACCCAAAGTGATAAAATATCTGGGAATAAATCTAACCAAGGAGGCGAAAGAATTATACACAGAAAACTATAAACCATTGATGAAGGAAATTAAAGAAGACTTTAAAAAATGGAAAGATATCCTATGCTCTTGGATTGGAAGAATCAATATTGTTAAAATGGTCACACTGCCCAAGGCAATCTACAGATTTAATGCAATCCCTATCCAATTACCCAGGACTTATTTCACAGAACTAGAACTAAACATAATAAAATTTATATGGAACCATCAAAGACCTAGAATTGCCAAAGCATTACTGAAGAGAAAGAAAGAGGCTGGAGGAATAACTCTCCCTGACTTCAGACAATACTATAGAGCTACAGTCATCAAGACAGCATGGTATTGGTACCAAAACAGACATACAGACCAATGGAACAGAATAGAGAGCCCAGAAATGAACCCACAAACTTTTGGTCAACTCATCTTCGACAAAGGAGGTAATAATATACAATGGAATAAAGACAGTCTCTTCAGCAAATGGTGTTGAGAAAACTGGACAGCAGCATGTAAAACAATGAAGCTAGAACACTCCCTTACACCATATACAAAAATCAACTCAAAATGGATTAAAGACTTAAACATAAGACAAGATACAATAAACCTCCTAGAGGAAAACATAGGCAAAACATTATCTGACCTACATTTCATAAATTTTCTCCTAGAAGAAATAAAAGCAAGAATAAACAAATGGGACCTAATGAAACTTACAAGCTTCTGCAGAGCAAAGGAAACCAGAAATAAAACAAGAAGAAAACCTACGGAATGGGAGAAAATTTTTGCAAGTGAAACCGACAAAGGCTTGATCTCCAAAATGTATAAGCAGCTCATATGACTCAATAAGGAAAAAATAAACAACCCAATCCAAAAATGGGCAGAAGACCTAAACAAGCAACTCTCCAAGGAAGACATACAAATGATCAAAAAGCACATGAAAAAATGTTCAATATCACTAATTATCAGAGAAATGCAAATCAAAACTACAATGAGGTATCACCTCACACCAGTCAGAATGGCCGTCATTCAAAAATCCAAAAATACAAATGCTGGAGAGGCTGTGGAGAAAGGGGAACCCTCCTACACTGCTGGTGGAATGCAGTTTGGTGTAGCCACTGTGGAAAACAGTGTGGAGATTCCTCAAAAGACTAGGAATAGACTTACCATATGACCCAGGAATCCCACTCCTGGGCTTGTATCCAGAAGGAAATCTACTTCAGGATGACACCTGCACCCCAATGTTCATAGCAGCACTATTTACAATAGCCAAAACATGGAAACAGCCTAAATGTCCATCAACAGGTGACTGGATAAAGAAGAGGTGGTATATTTATACAATGGACTACTACTCAGCCATAAAAACCGACAACATAATGCCATTTGCAGCAACATGGATGCTCCTAGAGAATGTCATTCTAAGTGAAGTAAGCCAGAAAGAGAAAGAAAAATACCATATGAGATCGCTCATATGTGGAATCTAAAAAACAAAAACAAACAAAAACAAAGCATAAATACAGGACAGAAATAGACTCATGGACAGAGAATACAGACTTGTGGTTACTGGGTGGGGGTAGAGGGTGGAAAGGGATAGACTGGGATTTCAAAATTGTAGAATAGATAAACAAGATTACACTGTATAGCACAGGGAAATATACACAAAATGTTATGATAAATCACAGAGAAAAAAATGTGACAATGAGTGTGTATATGTCAATGAATGACTGAAAAATTGTGCTGAACACTGGAATTTGACACAACACTGTAAAATGATTATGAATCAATAAAAAATGTAAAAAAAAAGATACACAATATTGAAATAACTCAGGATATAATCTAGATACACACATTTGCATTTGTTAGTTTAACAGAGAGAATTTACTATGAAAAATTCTAGAGACTGAAGAACTGAAAAGGCAAAAAGGGACCAATGAGGTATAAGAATAGTAGCAAATGCAAAAAGCAGCTACTATCCATTGAGCTGGGGAACAGAGGAAAGGGGTTCTGATTATCAACATTTAAAAGCCTGGAAGGAGAGTTCTGTGGAGCTAAAATTCATGCATTTGAGAAAGTGACTTGACTGTGCTCATGACTCTGAGCTGAGAAGAGGGCCCCGTGGGGTTGGACCAGACCTCGGAGCAAGGGGCACTCGCCACCTGGTGCTGGTGACTCTGAGGGAGCACAATGAGGCTAACTCTGTGACAAGTGGGAAACCTGTTAGGTGTCACAAACTGTGGCTTTGGGGGTGAAAAACAAGACTGATGCTACCAACGAGAATAGGAAGCACAAACAGGAAGACAATTCCAACAGAAGGACATCTATCCCTCCCTTTCCAGCCTTGCAATTCTTTTTTCCAGGACACCACATTGGGAAAGCCTATCAGGAAACAAGCAGACTAAAGAGAAACACAGTTTGCCAAGTTTCAGACTGCATCACAAAGCAACTATAAAAGGGAAGATTCGGAGTGGTACAGTCATTTTTTTCCCCTTTTATAGAAATATTCAAATATGAGGAAAAGTGCTTAGAATTTACTTTGTCTGATTATACATCTTCCAGGAAGGATATCATCCTCATCATGTTAGATCTTTGAATAAAATTATCAACACTTATCAATAGTAACATTATTAACAGTCACCAATTATTAGCATGGCTATTAAATAGTATAATACTGAGATTCAGTATATCAAGAAGTTTTGAATCTGCTAAGATGTGAGCCTTCCAAGTTATTCTTAGTTTTCTATATCAATTTTAGCAATATTTCAATTCTAATCCACTAACCAAAGTTATTTAGTTCAAATAATAACATAATATTTTTTTCTTTTACCTTTTTCTTCAATCATAAAAAATTCAACAAAAACATGAGTCATTTAAAAAATAATTTATAAAATCATTAACTTTCTAAGTAGTTTTGAGAATTCTTTTCTTCACAAAGTATTGCAAGGGCTTATTGAGTGTGCACAATGAGTAAAAGAAGAAAATATTTAACTTGGAAATGGAAGAAAGGGATTGTGACTATGGCCAATAAAGATATTTCAAATTTTCTAACCAAAATTGGAATGCATACTTAGACATTTGGAACTACCCCTTCAATATCCATTTTCTCTTAAGTAAAGAACAAAATTGGTTAAATTTAGCATTCTGAAATCTGCCTAAATTCTTGTATCACACAACTCACTATACCTGGGTATGGCCCTGCACCCCAGTTATCACCAATGAAATGCTCTTTAAAGGGAGCAGGACCCTGTGGGGACTTTCCTGGAAAGATCACCCCCTCCTCACCAGATGTTTTCCCCCTGCCTCTTAATCTGTAGAAAGATTTTAGTCAAAGAATAAATTTAATCGATGAAATGGGGAAAAAAAGCAAAAACAAAGAAAAGCAGTGAAACAGAACAAAATAATAATTTAGTCATTAAGCAAAGTCAAGGACCTTTAATTCCCCCTCAAAGACTGTAGATAATCTTCTGACCACATCCTTTGATCTGTTTTGCAGATACTGGTGGAAGAAGTTAACTACATAATGACCAGACTGCAGTCATGACATAAGCTGGTCCATCTTCCACAAATCTGAGAATTGACCACAAGGAAATGGCAACAAACTTACCCTGAAATGAAAGATTAACTGTGCTTAAAACAATCAAGATGAAGCTGAAGACCATGCCATGACTAATTTCAGGATGACTTTGGAGCTGACTGTGCTGTTCTGCATGTAGCCCCCTCTCTCTGCCTTCACATCCCTGAAACTCCCCTTTAAAAGCTCTTGCCCCCTGATTGGCAGTAGGGAATTGGCTTTTGGACGCTAGCCCACCTTCTTCTCAGGTTGCTGGCCTCCTGAATAAAGCAATCTTTCCTTTCCTAACAACACTTTTGAACAATGAGCAGCTGTACCTGAATTCGGTAACACTATTGAGTGACAGGATTGTGTCTCTGGGATATCTTAAAAGATGAGAGTGCTTTCTTTCCTTTTCCTTTGCCATATTCCTTAGAATGTGGATGCAATGTCTCAAACATCAGGACCCTTTCTGAACAAATGTGACCTTGGGAAAAGAAGTTATGCACATCAGATCAAGAAGAAAGAAAGATCATGAGTCCTGGACATGTTGGAGTGGCTTTAACAGCCACGACTGACTAACTACAAACTTCTTTTAGAATTTTTAGCTCATTTAAGCCTCTATTTTGAGGTCTGTGTTATTTGCAATAATTTTAATCCTAACAGTGACTGTATAGTTTTAGACCAAAATAAAGTGAATGAAAGAGAGAGAGACAGAGAGAGAGAAAGAGAAAGAGAGAATAAATTAGAAATGCAAACAATATATCAAAAACAGGCATAATAAAAGCCAATCACATCAGAAAGACAGGAGGCATATCTTTGATGGTGAAGAAAAACACTATTTGTTTAAAGAAATGTTTTAGAAATGGAGCAAGAAGAAACAGAAATAAAGGCCGTTTGTTTAGAATCATCACTGTATTGAAGGTTCATTTGGGAAATTAACTGAAAGGATGAAAATCATTTGAAACTGTCAATGAGGGGAGATGCAATATAGAAAGTTAACAGAGAATGCATGAGTAGGCACTGATGAGCCAGTGGTCTAAATTATTCTTCTTTTGACTCTATTAACCTTGTTAACTTATACTACCTTAATTTGCTTTTTTTTTAAAAAGTGCTTAAATAACTGTCCCTATATAAAACCTTTCTTTGAAACAAAAGAAGGTGCACGGTGTATCTAGCTCCAATAACCAATTGTCCACTACTATATTATTTATTACATTCATTATTATACCACACTTGAAGCTGAAACTTCAAGTCTATCAACTGATTTTTGTTTATTTTAATCAAATATTTTGTTTGCCTTATGCAGAAAGAAATATATACTTTGTATACTTTTCAAACTATATAATTGGAAGTCAAATTGACCTTATTTGGTGTCATGAATCAGCCATTTCCAGGTTTGCAATTGCAGGTAAATTCTTAAAATAACGTATCCTCAACTTGCTTATCTGTAAAAAGCAGGCTACTTGTAATCAACTTGAAGATGTGTTGTTAGGAGTTTGAAAAAGTCAATTTATGTCCATGTACACAGGTCTGTATGTAACATAATAATTCATTGTTTTAAAAGTAATGGTGTCTGTGGAACACCCTCATAAGAATACTCTGTAGCACTCACTAAAAATGAAGGTCCATTAAAAATACTACTCAGCCATAAAAAATGATAAAATAATGCCATTTGCAGCAACGGGATGGACCTGGAGAATGTCATTCTAAGTGAAGTAAGCCAGAAAGAGAAAGAAAAATACCATATGATATCACTTGTATGTGGAATCTAAAACAAACTAACAAAAAGATGAATGAGCTTATATATAACAGAGAAACAGACTCACAGACGTAGCATACAGACTTTTGGTTATCAGAAGGGAGAAGGGCGGGAAGGGATAAACTGGGAGTTTGAGATTTGCAGATACTGACCGGTCTATAAAAAAATAGATAAACAAGGTTATACTGTATGGCACAGGGAACTATATTCAATATCTTGCAGTAGCTTGTTGTGAAAAAGAATATGAAAATGAATGTATGTAATAAAACAATGAAAGTCTATTAAATTTTGACTGGGTGCAAGAAAACTGGATTTTTCACAGGCACTGCAGTCAGCTATTTTTCACTGGTTATACTGCACATAATAAGTCCTCAAAAAAATGGTTACTATTGTTTTATTTTTCTTTTTATTGCTTCAGAACTGATGCATTATGGCAAAACTGCTATAGATCAGTGTTTAAATTGATAAAGAAATTGATGTACATAGATAACGGTAGCTATAGATTTCAACATGTATATCAATATTTGGTCTATCAACATTAAGCAAAACTAGAACTGCAGATTAATTTTACACTAAATGTTCACCTTGGCTATATATTTTTAATGTTGATTTAAATTATATCACTTTCCAATAGCTAGCAATTAAATGATATTAGTTATCAAACATTAAATAGATAATGTTGTGATTAAATCATCTCAGCTCACACAATACTATTCAAAATCAGGAAGTTGCCTACAGAGAAGAAAATGAAAAAAAAAATTGAGAATTCTGCTATTTATTGTTTATTCTTTAAATGCTTTCCATAGTAGATCAGATTTAAAATAAGAATATATAGATAGTTCTCATAGATACACGAATGATATCTGTTAAGTTTAGTACATATACCAAAATAATGAATGTAAAAAATTAAGTTGCATCATTAACAATCCATTTTTATAAATACAAACAAAAAGACAGATGGTAAAATTTAAGTACCTTTAGGCCAAATGGTTGGGTGCATTATAGTTACCACTATTATGTATAAATCTAAAATAAATATAATGCCAATACAAAAATATTTTAAATTATAATTGAGTAATATTTTTAAATGATACATTTTCTGTACTTTCTACACTGATGGAAAGGATATAATTGGGGCAGTTCTGACAAAAATTAAAAATAAGAAAATAAATCATTCAAATAACAACATACAAAGAAAGAGAAAACAGAGTGTAGAAGTGTAGAAAGTAGTAATGAGGATGAGACATTGTTAAAACCATCATCCTAAGTCAAAATCGCTGTGCCATCACTTTCTTTAACTTCACAAAGACAAGGAATCTTAGTAAGTTAATTAAGGATTTTGCTGACTTCTTTTTTCCCCTTCCACTCTCTTTTCTTCTCAGTGCTGAATGGTGAGTAGATGTTTACATTCCTGTTTAGTTAGAATCTCCCACATTAGGGCCACAAATGTTGTTTCTCTAATCATGCATTGTTTTGTACCATCCAGTGTATATTTGTGTAGTGTTTTTTGTTGTAATGTGGTTGGCTGCATACGTTTAACATTTACTAAAAAATGGGAACCACGGCCAAATTAGTTCTAATGATGGACCAGAAGTACCAAGATATAAGTGGACTCCTTCGTAGTCTATTGGCTGGTACCTAGCAAATCAGGAAGGACTAAAGCATGCATTTTTTCACTCAGATAGTTTTTCTTTCCACTGAAAATTAGCATCATTTTATTAATGGCAAACCTAAAGCTGGTAGAGACACAGTCTTGAGAAAAAAAAAATCTTTTTGGAAATGCTAGTAAATTCCATGTTGAAAAAAATGTGTTTGGGAAATAAACCAATCATTTCCAAAGTTGAGTTTATGACTGGCAGTCATAGTATCTAAAGAATATTTGTCAAGTAGAAAAAATCAGTGGTCATTAGGGCTTCCAATAAGTCCTGTGGAACCTCCACAATGATACATTTTTTTTTTAAACAAAGGGATTGCAACTACTTATGCTTTTACGACAATGGGGTGGCTCACTTTATTCTAGTGATGCTAAACAGAGACATTGACATAGACTGCTCAATGAGAACGAGTAACTTTTTAAATAAACATCTTTAAAATGCCTACAGACAAAGTCCATTTGTTAAAAAAGTAACTTTGTATCTTTTCTTCCACACTGATATGGTAAAGACTGCACTGCTCTTCTGTCCTTTCTTATTTTCCAAAACCTGGGCAAGGAGACATAATTCCCAGTAATTGGCATCCATTACTTTCTATTGGGGACTCATTTCAATGGATCTTGAACATGCAACAGCAAATTTTGCCTGCAAATTTATGGCACCTATAAGAAATAGAAGAGATAATGTCTCCAAGTTATAGATAAAAATTCTAACTACAACTATTATGTAGCATTTAAGGCACAAACTAAGTATGATACACTCTGAACACATCTGAATTCACCAACAGGTAAAGATGAAATTCTCTACTTCTCCATGAGATGACTTGTATGCTGATCATGTGGTTCATCAATCTCATTTATGCTTTTATATTTTTATTACATAACTATACTTACTCAATGTGTAAGATTGCTTTGTAAATAGTAACATTATATCAGTAGCATTTTTCTGCATGCTCCCTGCTATTTCCCTCTCCTGTTACCAGAGAAAGGAATGAACTTCAGTTTGGTCACCCACATTGGATAGCAAAAAGTATCCATTCTTACATTCAAATATGTTCAATAATATTCAATGATAGAACTATATCAAGTCATTTTTTAGAGGAAGTTTACAAAATGTTTTAATGATGTACAGACATGTATTTTAGGATGATTCAGTGAAGACTAAATTAAACTCCATGAAAGAAAATCTATTGTCATAGCCTAAGAGGCCTGTGAGGAAGATTGCCTTCTCTGTGAGGAGGCCGAGATTGGCAGGTAGGGAGCAAGGCCACAGAGACTCCAGAACTACACAGACTCTAATCAGCATTTCATTTATAGATTTTGAAAATGGGCCCCTCCATTAGGAACCCAAAGGAATCCAGTATCGTGAGCAAACAAATACATACAGCTTTCTCCAATACAAAGAAGTATAAAAGGCATAAGGATGTTTGGTCATGGCCACAAATATTGCTGATCTTGATCTGGGGTTCTGGGTACTAATTTGAGATTAAGAGGAATGCAAATAAATAAAAACTAAAATAAAAAGCCAGTAAAAGCTGGATCTAATAATTCAAATAAAGAAATGCATCATTTTCAACTTTGTTAAATATACTCATATACATAGGGCAACTACTGAACATGTATTTGGTGATGGTATTAATATTATCTTTCATTGGAACCTGTACTAAATGAAGAGGCATGCATTTTGGAAGTAACTGTGAACATTTACAAATGTTACTGGTAGTACTCTAAAGAAATGCCAATTCCTAGGTTGTGTGCATTGGTTTTGGGAGAACATAAATAATAATCAGGGACAAATTTCTCCTCATATCATGTCTTAAATTCATCCAGTGAAGCCCTCCAGGTGGTAAAATCAGTGTCCCATTTGTGATTGTTTTCATCTATTTTAAAATTATCAAGTGGAACAAAGATAAGAGGTTTCACACTGTAATAAAAATATGCATATATGTATACACACACATGAGTGTGTGTATATGTGTGCATGTGTGTGTATGTGTGTGACAGAGAGAGACCAAGACAGAAAGCGAATGTGTATAGTAACCCAAACAGGTGTCCAAATAGGTGTATATATTTGTGCCATCGATCATGTGTTAGATTCTCAAGGATTGATAATCACTGTTAAAATTGCTCTTTTATGCCATTGTGTCAATTTTAGATATGTTCTTTATAGGCAATCAATGATATAAAGGAGTTAAATTCAAACAAATTAACTAAAAATTAACAACAAATCCCTAATAATAAGACCAATATAATTTATTAATAATATTCTGTGTCATTTGGGTATTTCAAGTTTTTTATCATAAACAAAAATTACTAATATGAATAATACTTTGTGTATGAAATTTAGGATAAAGTGCATTAGGATAAAGTACATGCCTCATTTTCCCAAGAAGCATTTTGCAAAATAAAATGATCTAATTATAGGAAGCATTAACTTTCTGAATGACAGACATATGGAAGTTTAATCACTTTTTTTCTCCTGATTTAAATACAACTCTCAAAATTCTTATAAATTTTTCCTACCAATATTTTTACAAGATCTCCCTCTTCTGGCCACAATAGCTACTTCATTTCTTTTTATCAACAGTGGTCAAAATCCGCTGCAAGTTTGGACACAGCTAATTTATACTAATCTGGCATCAAAGAGATAAATAGCTGGACACTTCTAAAAATGAAAAACAGGCAGCTCTTTTCAGTATCTCTAATACACATACTGTTCTATTAAAGTCTGTTTATCTAATTTCATTTAAGTTTTCTGCCTCACTGATAGTCTGAGGATTCATATGCCAAGCTTGGTAATAAGTTAATAAATGAACTGAATGCTTGAGGTGTTCCAGATGGACTTAAATTACAAATGCTGCCATTCACCAAAGAGACTGAGCTGTTACAGCAGGAATGCAAGCTCCTAAATGCAGACTTACCTAAAATAGAGGTGAGATGTAAGCTCCATCAAATGCCCTTTCCCTCTCAAATTTGCAGATTGGATTGACAATAATAAAGCAGATGAAAGAAATTGTCATAAACAAAGGACAACAAATACCATGCAACTTACATAACAATAATGTTCCAAAAATATTCTTAAGATATGTGCTTGTGCCACTATACATATTTATGAGTCTACTTTAATCATTAGATTTAATTTTATAAAATTTCAGGAAAAAAACCATGCATGAAAAGTTTGGTGGGAGCTTTTGTTCCTATAAAGCATACTGAATTAATGCACTCAAAGAAAGCCCCAGTAGCCATGACTTGAAAATTTCCTACATTTTGTCTGGAAATTCTCACAATGCAATGAAAATTCAAAACAAACAGAACATACTCCATGCTCTCAAAAACTACATGGCATGACGTTAACCTTGGGTTTCATGAGCAAGTTTCAACAAATTTGGAATCCATTAAAATTATACTTCACTTGATTTTGTACATGTGTTCAGTTTTCAGGAAAGAAGGTTGATACCTTTCATCAGATGTTCAAAGATGTCAATGACCCCCAAAGTTTAAGAACAATCAAGTGAGATAAGCAACCAATTAGAAATTACATATTTGACATTCGAAAATACCAGTGTAAACAAAAGACTATGATAGTGACTACCTCTACGTAAGAGAATCAAGGAAGATTACTGAGGAATGGTAACATATGGCCTGAATTTTGAAGCTCAAGGGGAAGTGTGTCAGGAAGAGAAGAGGACTTTAGAACACTTTAGAATATACCTGAAAACAACGTTGCCTACTAGAACCTTGATATAGGCATTGGCGAGGGTTCTTTGGTGGGACTGAACTAAAGAATGCACATGGTGACATTTTGTCTGATGCATTCATCGCTGTGTTTCTTTTAGAGAAGGACTTGGTGCCCAGTACAAAGATCTATAGATGCTTGTTAAATGAAAAATGGCAATAGGTTTAAAATACAGAATGAACATAGATAATGAAATTTTCTTGAGGGCCTCACTAAGAATTTTTGTCTCTAACCTTTTCAATTGTGTAATTGGTAGATGACCATTGGAGGTTTGGGGAGTTTTTTTGTTTATTTCATTCTGTTATTGTTGTATAGCAAAAACAATCATCAGATTTGAGTATGATGTCAATTACATACAAGACAGAAAAGATACTGGAGCCTCCGGAAATGATGATAAGAGAGCAAGTAAAACAGCAGCAGGGTTGAGAGGACAATTAAAAGGAAATGAATTTTTCAGGTATTTGGAAAAAGAATTAGCAGTTTAGATAATTAAGGGAGTCAAGGAACGGAAAATGGAGTGATTGAAGGGAAAAAAAGACAGTTCTTTAGCTTCGATGACTGTAGATGGTAGCTACTTTTACTCAAGATTTTTTTTTTAATGAAAGCAAAATTTAAAAAATAAAAGTGTGCTTGGGATAGTGACAAGGAAAATATGATCAATTTTTGGTGGCATTGTCATATTAAGAATAAAGGAAAAAAATGGCTAAAAATATGAAAAAAATTTAAAAAAATTCTTTAATGAATAGGGCAAGTAAGGAGAATTTATAATGCTACATTACAGTCCTGAAAGGCCAGATTTTTAACATGGCACAAAAATTACACCAAATGTTGGCTTGTGAATACCAGCAAGACTGTCCAGCATCAGACTCTATCAGAGGAGTTGATTTAAAGTTTTAACCTCATATTACACACATGAGAAGGATGACAGGGAGTTCACAGAGGGCTTACTCTATGTCTCCTGATATTTTAGAAGGGTTTCTCTTCTTAGAACATCTCCAGCTGTTGCCGGCGAGAGGTTCTTGTCTTGTTGCAAAAAGAATTCACAGACAATATGTGGAGGTTAAGAAAGCAAAGCAAAGATTTTGCTAAGGGACAGATAGTATGCTCTCAAGGAAAGAGCCGGCAGACCCAGGTGGGTGGCTGCCCTGAGTTTCCTTGGCAAGGTAGTTATATGAGTGTAAAAATGAATGGGCAGAATATTCATTAGTGGGGTCATCTTTCCTAATCTTCATCCTAGCTCCAACTTCCCAGGTAAGGAGCAGGGATTTTTTCATCCTTATTTAGTCTTAATTGGGAAGTTGGATGAGGTCATAATGAACAAAAGGTTACATTTGGATGGGGGTATCATAAGTGAAAGGTTACATTTGGACAGAGGTCATAATGATCGAAAGGTTACATTTGGATGGTGGGAATTCCTGTCCTTTCCCACCCTTCTGTCTCCCGGACACTTATCAACCCAGAAGATATGTTTTTTTTTATCAGTTCAGAGGATCCTGTTTTTCTTGGTCTGTCCAAGGACCCCCATTGTTCACAATATACTTGGTTTTCTGCCATTTGCCCAGATCCCCCTTTCTCTTCTCATATTTAGCTACTTGCCTGCTCTAACAAGCCAGTTATAAAATACCAGATATATCATCATTAAAATGTTACCACTTTTCCCAAATCCTTTGTAAAAATCCAGATCACATTGGGTCATTTCTATTAGGGAATCATGACAACATTTTTAGATGCTTTTTCGCATGGAAGGAATGCATCATTTTGGAGATTTGAAGACATAGATTCCTCATCTAAACTTTTGCCTCCCATTAGAATTAATGAGAAGATTTAAGGAGATAAAACTGAGTATACTGTCTGGCATCTAAATTTAGGTATCACCTAGACAACTCGCCATAACTTCAATTTCATATTTCATACATATTTCAATTTCATATATACAGGCACATTCATTTAATGAGTTATAAAGTATTTTCCTCCCTAAAAATAAGAGCAGTTGCAAATACTTTCTTTCCCTGTGACCATCTGAATGATGAGTTTACTGAAAATCATTTTAGAACTTATGTTACATTGACCTCAGCTGAAAAATAACATAAATAATAGATGATAATTGAGCCTATCTTTTATTGTAAATACAATATTAAAATGTTCATTCAGCTTTCTATACAGAAACTAAAAATTGTATATCATGCTGACATAGTCAAATCAGCGATAACTTGGATCATTAGGATTTTTGGAGTCATGTTAACAATTTATTTTTCATCAATTGATCAAATTAACTGCACTCCATTTCAAAGAGCCAAAAATAACTGAAATTTGGTTCTTTCAATTATGTAGCTTCCACACAAAATTGATCATTCTGTTGCAGCAGCTGGACATGGAAAGGATGACTGACCAGAGCAGAACTGCATTAATCCCAATAATAACTATTTAGAATTCTTGAGCAAAGATTAATTAGGGGAGAAGACAAAGAAAATAATGTTTTTGAGAGGTACAGAATTTCAGTTTCTTTCAAAATGCAGACACATGCAGAATATGACAAGCTAAAACATGCTGAAATGCTGTCCCTCAGTGATACACTAAACCCGTTGGTCATGGACACCAAATATAGCACATCCTCCAACCCTTTTTCCAAGGATAAATATCTTACCCACTGTACTGCCTTCCTCAAATTTATATCCCTATCCACAGCACACAAACCCAATTTGTTCAAAACAACCTTCCTCTTTGACAAAGCAATAGAAGTTTTAGGCATTCATTTTGGCCTTGTATTGCATTCATTTTGGCCTTGTATTGCATTCATCCACTGTGACCATTGTTTGCACTGTATCTAATGTCTCCACTTACACTCTCACAATAACTAGTTTGACTTTAATCTAATGTTAAGGGGAGAATTCAGATAGCCCTGCTCCAGTGAGGAATTATCAATATTGAGACAATCCTTGTCTATTGTTAAAAGCAAGACAATAGGTCCAAAACGGAGGCAATTTTGTTATGCTTCATATCACCCAACTAAGACCCTGATTACAGCTTCAGGTCTCTCTGAAAAGCAATCTTAAACTGGTCAGTCATTAATCACCTAATCAGGACTAGTTAGATTATTTGCCTGATAGACCCTTGTTATCCTCTAAAGGAAAGTAACCTTGCATTAACAAACTTGCTATTTGCCTAGTATAACTTTCTTCTCCCTGCTTCTTTCTGCCTGTCAAAGTCTTTCACTCTGTACAGCTCTTCAGAGCTCTTTTCTGTCTGGTAGATTGGATGCTGCCTGATTCATGAATCATTGAATAAAGCCAATCAGCTCCTTAAAATGTACTTAGATGAATTTTGTTTTTTAACATATCAACTTTGAGTTTGGTAGTAAAATTTTTCAACAAAAGAGATTACACAAATCTCGTATGCTTACAAGACAATAAAAATATTTAATTTTTAATGTTAGGTTGCTGAAAAGAAACTACTCTTGAGGGTCTAAAATATTTTTTCTTCATATGATCACTTTAATATAAGGTGTTGATAGTCAATTTATCAGAACTAAACCTGAAAGCACTCTGAATAAAGAAAGATTACTTACAGGGAAAATATTGTCTTTGGTAAACTGTATCTGGCAATGAGTGCATTGATGCAGGCATTAATCTTAAGATAATAGTTAGATGTTCTTAATACTATCCTTAAACTAGATATCCATTGTGATGAGCCTTATTTTGAATTAGGAATGATGAAAATAACTTTCTGAGGCATAAATAATGGTTAGATTATGGCTTTCCTAGGTTGAAGTAACTAGGAGATAAAGGACAGATTAGGCAATAAATCTAATTCTGTGGACAAATTTCCAAATGACCTGGGCACAATTACTTGATCTTTTTGCATGTAAGTCTTCATAGATGTATAGAAAAGAGAGTAGAATTACATAAAATTTTTGGTGATTTTCAGTGTTAAATAACTGATTTTAAAATTACAACTATGGCCAATATGTCAGATAGCATTTTTCTTAATCTCACTCCCTGTCATATAGAGCAACACTGGGATATGGAATGAGAAGAGAGGGTACAAAGAGATGGACAGAAATGGGTATAAAAAGGAGAGGCAAAGAAGAGGAAGAAAACAACAAAAAAGTTATAATTGAAAGAAGGATAAGAAAATATCCTTTAAAAGACTTAAAGAGTAAGGGATTAATTTGAAATGACAATTGGGAAATACATTAATTATATTATAATTTATATATTATAATAGCACATAATAAATATGTGTAATTATTATAATATATCAACCATATATTAATCATATTAATTATATATTATTAATATAATATAGTAATTACATTATAATATATTAATCGGGAAATATATAAAAAACATATGAATTACTGTTTTGTCTGTACACCCCTTCTTAGATAAGATGAAATTAAAGCATAATGTATAGGTAGGTTTACATAAGTGATGTTTGAATTTGCCTGTATTTTCAGATTAATAAATTTTGGACCTAGTCAATTTAATAAATTTAATACTCAGAATCAGATGTGAGAGAGAGGCTAGGACATGAAATCAGTACATGTAAGAACACTAGCAAGAATTATGACTTGATGTTGAGGATTTTTTTTTTTTGGCACTCACAAGCATGCAATGTGATAAATACACCAGGTCAAGAAACAAGATGGTTTGGATGAACTGGAAGATTTATGGTCTCAGCATTCTTGAGGAATGTGAAAGCTTCAAGGCTGCGTGAACCTAAACTTCAAGATTATTCCTTTGTAGAATGAGGAGAGCTCATTCAGCAGTTAAGTGGCCAGATTATTATTATAAAAAGACTTTGAGACTAATTAATGCATGTTATGCCACAGGACCAGAAGTGAGTTGCACAACAATTTTAAGTGTATTTGATTGACTACTTGTCGTGTTTGGGGCTCACCTGTGGTCTTCGTGCAGCAGAACTAGCCATCCACAAACAAAGTGCCTTGTTTTATACACTCTACTTCTTGAAAGTAAAAAAAAAAAAAGAATACCTTTGCTTCTGGGATATTGTACTTTACTAATACTCCATTGTCCATTTTCTCCCCAATTCTCAAGATTTTCCTGATTTAATAAGATACTGCTAAGCATGTAGCATCTCCATTTTTTTAAGTCAGTTCTTCTGTCTGAAGATGTTTTGGCACAGTAACAATTTTAGCTGTCCTGAGATACAGAATATTGTTTACGTACATACCATAAACTCAAAGCATCTACAGTGTGCAAAACATGATATTAGACACTAGGGTAAGACAGGTTATAAATAATTTTCTACACATGCTATAAATTGAAAACACAATTAGAACAAGTTTAGAGTCTAACAAAACTTCATATTTTTCTTATGTTTAGATCCCCATGAGCATAAACACAAAATAAATTTGTACTATCTTTGTAAATTCAGCTAGAACTTTGTTCTTATTGTATATTTTACTTTCCCACGCTTTACATTAAAAAACTACACTGAATAGCCACCAGATGTCAGTATATACGTGCAAATGTTTTACTTTGCAACAGACATGATAGCAAAAATGTTGAGAAATCTTTTACTAAAAGTTACTCATAAGAAATATAAAATGAATGCCATTCTTTAATCATCTACATTCTATTTATTCATAGATGATTGGAAATCATCTTTGAAGCTTTTATTCTGGCCAAATATAAAACTTTATTTTGTCAATTTGAATTTTTTTTCTGGTACTTTGTGGAAGTATTTACTTAAAGAAACATTATTATTCAGTTGAAATTATTATTCTACTGAGATTATTTTCAATTATTCAGTTGAAATCCTTTATAGAAATGAATCTAAAATTTTAGTTAATAAAAGTATACACCTGGGAAGTTACAGAGAACAATTTGAAAATCCAGTCAAATAATAAGATTATCTCTGAGATGACCAACTACAAAATTACGGGATAATAAGGTGTTAGTTTTCCCATATACTTGTGAAAAACAGAAAATGCAAGGAAAACAATATTTCATTATTAATAGAAAAAAATCTATGCAAGAGAAAAAAGAGAAGTGTATTGCACCTGTCTTAGGAAAAAATGAAAATTACTCGAAAATATTAAACAGTACTTAAAAAATAATTATAAGAAAAATGAGTCACTGGAAATAATGCTGTTCTGCCAGGATTAATCTGTGTCTTTAGTGAATATCAATTAAAATACCAATTAGATATTATGAGGATTATTCACAATTTTACTAAAATTATATAAAATTCTAATTAAAAAGGTTTGATCCTACTGTTATTAGAGTTTCTTATAAAGCTACAATTATTTTAGCTAACTACTGAAGAAGTAGTGGGGAAGAAGCCCCCAAATAGAAATAAATAGAACCCCTAAATTCATACAAAATGAAAAGTCTGGCTTAGTATATGATAAAACATGATGTATCAAATCAGTGAAGAAAATATTTATTATTCAACAAATATTTTTACAATAAGTGGCCCATCATAAAAATAAGTAAGTAAATAAAACTAAGTTTCACAGGAGTAAATATAAATATATTTACCTGAAGTTATGTTCTGGAAGTATATTCGGAAAAATAACTGCAGTGTTGATTTTCCAGAGACATGACGGCTGTTCTCATTTTCCATTTTTATGCATGCATATTGCTGCTTTGTAAGCTTAAAATTTAAATAATTAAAAACGCTACTGAGTCTTGTCATAGTGAAAACAGGAGTTAGCAAAACATGAAGAAGGGATAAATACAATTTTGAAAATAAGAAATTATAACATAATTATGTATTATTATATATTATAATTATATAATATATAATTAATAACATATAACAGAATATAATATAGTGAATAAAGATATTAATAAGATGAAAGAGTGTGAAGAGATTAAGGAAATAAAGGCCATCATCATGGTGAAAACAAGAATAGATAATTGCATAAGGTGACAGCTTGTCATCATTATAGGAAAGAAAAAGTCAAGTGATCCTGTCTGGATTTTAGTAGTCACAGTGCAGACCAGCTTCAGACGCCCTTCTAAAAACAGTAAGGTTTCCAGGACACTTTTTCTAACCGAAACTTGTGCTGCTCAATTTGCGGTAACATCTTCATCCACTTTGTGTGATTCAGTCTGTTTTTCAGGGAAACTTGTTTACTGAGTTCTCACTGTGTCAAGAACCGTGCTAAAAACTCAGCGAATATTTGAGTATGAAGTAGGTATTTCTGCCTTGGGATTGATGGTATCTATAGATGATGTATTCAGACCGAGGAAATGGTTCAGAGAACCAATAACTAAAGCTTTTCCATCAGAACTTTAATTTCTTCAAACCTAAGTATTCACCATATTTAATGGAACAATTTTATTAGATATTTTCCATAGTCTTCAATCTCCTGATTACCACACTGTAATGAGTAATGTGTGTATGACTCAGCCTAGATATTTCCTTTCTGGCTTTTTACTGCTGCTTCCTTTCCACCCACACTCTGTCTTCATCTATCAGCTCTTCCTTCCCTCCATGTGAGAAAGAATATGCTTTCTGTTTGCAGGCATTTTTACATGTATTAGAGAGTGTAACTTTTCTCAGTGCCTCTGGAAATCTGTTCAGTCTGGCTAACCCTGGTCCTTCCCTTTTCTGTATCTCCCATCACATTCAGTATACATCTTCTCAAAGGAGAAAAACTGGACTAAATTATACAATCTAAACACCCCCAAACACACATATACACATATATCACTACCTGAGGTATACTTTGGAGTTATTATCTTTTCCTTTTTAAATTTACAACTCTATTCATTGTTATTTTGTCACCCACTATTCATTTCTTAAGTCTCTTTCCAGTGTTTAATATATAAAACTTTCTGATAAACATGAATCCACTGAATATCACGATTTTATATCTGTATATATATATTTATACCTGTGTGTATGTATATTATATATATACATATAATATATATATATTCTATTTTTGCTGATTGAGCAGATGTTTCCATACTCAGGCAGAAAATGTATTGCCTGAAAAAAACTGAGGATAAAAATATCATTCAGATTTTAATTAGGCAGAGAAAACCTTTATTTTTTTCTAAGTTAAGGAAAAATGGACTTTGTTTTAATGTGTAGTTATTATTTAACCATTCCTATATTTACTGAAAGTTTTTTGTGGCAGGGTTTCTCCACTGTAAAATTACTGTTTATCCACTTATAATTAATAACGACTTGTTTGGGAGAAGATATTTTGAGACTGCAAATATCCTGTTGCTCCTTATGTTTGCCCACTAATTTTAGCATCCATTAGAAGACTTTGCCTACAGCAAGTGTTCTAATGGTGCTAATGGTGTCTTTTTATTTTATTTATTCTTTTCATATTTATCACCAGAATTTTTTTGTAAGAAAGAAGCATGCTTTCTCCCACATTTACTTTTCTACTGCGCTTTTTATTTATATTGGTGTGGCATCATAGATACATATTGGTTGATTATAATTCCGTACAATTATTATTGACTTTGTTGCTCAAATTGTTCCTGCTTTGGCTTTTGAAAGCCCTTTTAATTTGCTTCCTGTGCCCTTTCAATATGACCCAACTCTCAATTTTTTTTTTTTTTGGCACTTCTTTTCTGTAACTGCAAATACCCTGGATTCATCTTGCATGCTCTCTATCTCTGCTAGGGATCACACACTTCTCCAAGGTGCTCTGGTTCACTGTTTTTGGAGAATGGTATTAGAAGTCAACATCTCATGCTAGATATGCTCATTGCTACTAAGGTGACTGCATCTAGGCCCTTTCAAAGGGTAGAGTAATAAATGTATATGTATGTATACTAACCTCATGTATATACATCTGTATTTATTTCTATAACTAATATATTAAAACAGCAACAGAATATTAAAACATGAGTTTACAGTGATACCTCTTGACTCCAATCTAGCACCACATCCATCTCCATCCATTCACCCATGCCACTCTCCTTGTTCCTTATTTGTAACTTGTTTCTCCAACAATACAAAACCTGGATCCCATTACCTACAATATGTTGACTCATTTGTTCGGCCTTCTATTCCTTCTGACTTGTAATCAGACAATGAAAAAGGACCTTTCATGGAGGATATTTGCACTGACTGTATACATTATTCTTTCCAATGAGGGAGGGAAATGTGACTCAATGTGTTCAATATCATTTATAAAATCTCAATATCCTTGTCAGAATGGAATTCAAAATATAAAGTGCATAGGACAAATCCAATGATATACTAATTTAATAAATGTTATAAAAGTATTTTATAATATGCAGTAATATATATTTATTTATACCCATTAAGTAGTGTGTAAAACAATTGTTTATTGCTTTTAAAAAGTGCTTATTTATATAAGCATATTTACGTATTTCACATTGAGAAAATGATTTATATTTTTGGATATTGCTTTTCTGTCAATTTTCTGTGTTCCCTCACCTGTACTACCCACACATACATCTACACACACACACACACACACACACACATGCTCACTAGTGGAATGTATATATATATATATATTTTTTTTTAGGTTTATCATCTCCATCATAATTTTAACAGCTTTGTCATTTTCCCTAGAACTTCATAATAACATTTTGCATTGCTCTTTACATCTCTGATGCAATTTTCCACATTGTCAAGTCTGTTCTTTAAAATTCAAACAAGAACCTTCACTCTGTTATTGCATTTTAATTTCTCTTATTCCATGTTCTTGACTATTGTCATTTGTCCTTATTTGTAATCAATTTCCCCTGAAAATTTACTATTCATTTCATTTTTGATAAAATATGCTACCTTATTTTATCCTATAGGGGATGCTCAAAAATATTGTCCATATGTATATATATATATGCATATATATATATGCATGCATACTTATATAGAGACACACACACACGTTTAGACAATACATGCCTATGTGTAGTGCCAAGACAAAGTCCTTACAAGTATTATGGAACAGTGTACAGCTTTGGAAGTTACCTTAATAGTTCAGCTCTGTTAATCTGAAATGAGAAACCTGTTATGATTACAATTTTGCAATCTGATATCCTGAAATGATGTACCTAAGTAACTACACTCCCTAGCACACAGCTGTGTCCCATCTGCAGCCTCTCCTGGAATGCTTTGACTTGTAATCTGTGTTTATGAGGATGCAGAAGGCCTTGTGTACTGTTTTCTGTTTCCTGCACAATTGCTTCCTGAGAGTGGTATTTGTCATTTTAGCATTAAGAGGTATTTTAAGCTACAGGTGCTGCTAGAGAATAGATTCTTGCCTTGCGCAGGAAAGAATTCAAGAGCGAGGCATAGTAAAGTGAAAGCAAGTTTATTTAGAGAAATACACATTTCATAGACAGAGTGGGGTCTGTCTCTCTCATAAGGGAGAGTGGCTCAGGAGATATACACTCTATAGGCAGAATGTGGGCCTCTCAAAAGGCGAGAGGGAGAGCGATCAAGAGCTGTGGGGCATTCAGTTTAAGGTAAAAGTAGATACCCACTCCATAGACAGAGTGAGGGCTGTCTCAGAAAGCAAAAGAGAGCAACCATGAGGTGAGCAGTTGTTGGCTTTTACGGGCTCAGTAATTTCATATGCTAATGAGTAAGAGGATTATTCCAACTACTTTGGGGAAGGGGCAAAGATTTCTAAGAATTGGGCTTCTGCCCACTTTTTGACCTTTTATGGTCAGCCTAGGAACTGTAATGGCATCTGTGGGTGTGTTATGAGGCTCAAGGTCCACTGGAAGTTGACTTTTCTGCCATCTTGGTTCTAACCAGTTTGTCCTCAATAGCTGTGTCATTCCTTCAATGGTTGTGCCCTGTCCCCTTCCTTCCTATCTCAAAGGTACTTGAAAAACAACAGATACACGAAGAGCCTTCTTATCTCCCTTTCTTCCTAAAGACAGGGGATGAAGTTCCATGAGAAAGTTTTTTTTTTTAATGGAGGTACTGGGAATTGAATCCAGGACCTCATGCACACTAAGCATGTGTTCTACCACTGAGCTATACCTTCCCCTGAAAATGTCCACTTATACCAGAAAGAAAGTAACCTTTTTATCAAGGGTGAGAAGTTCAGACCAGAAGCATTCCATACAAACAGACGTTGTTAAAATAGTTATCTTCCTTTGGCTTTCCCATATTGGTAGTTACTGTAGGTCTTGACACTTCTTTGGGGTCCACATTTCCTCATCGGAGCTCCCATGCCATGTAACACTGAAATGTGTATGCCTTTCTCATGTTAATCTCTCTCTTGTTATGGAAACCTAAAATGAGTAGAGGAAAAATATTCCCTCCCTTCCATTACTCTTCAGATAGTTTGTGAGACACAATATTCTGGTGCTCCAGTGGGCTGAATAATGACTCCCCCAAAGATATCCTTGTCTTAATCCACAGAACCTGTAAATATGTTACTTTAACATGGCAAAAGGGATTTTGCTGGTGTGATTAAATTAAAATCTTAAAATGGGGATTGTCAGCAGAGGAGGGCTGACATGGGGTTCTAGAAGGTGAGTGGCTCCAATGAAAAAAATGCATGAGGAGTTGCCATATCCCTGTGCAGACTTCAGCAGGAGACACCATGGGGTTAACGACACTTTAGTCTGTTGCCACAGGGAGGTGCAGTCGCCTGTGATGCACCTGTCCTGCTTTTTACCCGCTCTCTCCTTACACACGCGCAGTGCCGTTTTCTTTGTTCATGAGGCTTACAGAAACATCAGTAAGTGCATGCGTACTTCTATTTCCTTTGTTCTAAAAGCTACATAACAGGTGCATGCGTACAATCACTGTTTACTTCATACTACAAACATGCTGTAATGGTGGCCTTGGGTCCCATGGCCTTTACTCATCTCAAGGCCAGCTCACAGGGAGATAACCCGAGGTTATCCAAGTGGACCCATGTGCCTGCACATAAGGAGAAGAGAGAGGCAGGAGAGTGAGTCAGAGAAGGAGATGTTGTCATGAAAACAAGGTTCTAAGTAATGTGTGAACACGAGCTAAGGGATGCTGACAGTGTCTATAAACCACAAAAAGCAAAGAAATTGACTCTTCTGATAAGCTGCCAGAAGGAACATAGCTCCACCTACTCAGTTTAGACCTCTGAGGTCCAGGCTGATATTGTTTTAGGCCACTAAATTGGTTTCTAAAATGTTATAACAATCGTAGGAAATTGATACAGGTGTCTTGAAACACAACCTTCATATAGTATAAGGAAGGCTTTTGTTTCCTGTCTAGCCTGCTCTCCCAGTTCCAAAATATTACATTTTTTAAAACATTAGGAAATAAAATATCTGTGAGTAAATTTTTAGGTGTGCTTCAGAGCATGATTAATTCATTTGTTCTGTTTTAAAACAGCTCAATTAGTCTGATAGTTAATGACAATTGTTGTAAGAGTTTAGCAATAATTTAACCGTCAATACTCCAAAATTGTTTTGTTTCACTTTCTTTAGTAGAAGTTTCACCTTGGTCCTTATAGCACTCATTTGTTTTTCTTTGTGCATTGCTAAAGACATATCAGGTTTTTCTAGTTTGGTGGTATTTCGAATCAAAGGTATAAAATTAAATCAAATGTATAAATTACATTTAGATACCAATTAATTCATTAAATAGCAATTTGATTAAAGCAATCATATATCTGACCTCATGGATTTTCAAGTCTCAGTAAGAAGACAGTCATTAAAGAAGCATCTATGAGTGATAAAAATTTCAAAAGAAGAAAAATACTCTGAGATTGTATGACAGGGAGAAATTACCTAATCTAGAAAGGTTCAGGGGAGATATCCTTGAGGAAGTGAGATTGTTATGATTTACTACATGAAATTAGAGGCAAAATGTTCCAGCAATAAAAAGAAAAGTATTTTAATGTGAGAGATTAACTCCTAAGAGCAATGGGAATTTACTGAAAATTTTGAAGCATTTAAGTGGTATAATCAATCTTCATCTTTGAAGAGATTTTTACAGTTGCAATTTGAAAAACAAATTAATGAATCAGAGTGCTTTCTTAATGTGCTGCTTCAGTAAACAAGAAATATTTAACACCATTCAACTACTCTTGTGCTTAAGGATTGTTATAACTGACACAACATTTGTGGTTTTCTTTACGACATCATGGCTACATTTTTAAAGTAAATGTGCCCTCTCAGTTAGACTGTCCACTTTTCACTACTGATGTATTCCACAGACCCAGCCCTTCTTTACAACTGGTAACTTTTAGCCAAAGAGTCACCATGTGAGGCCAGTGGGAAGCTAGAAAATCAAACTTTTTCAGTCAGCTTTATAAATATCACATTAGCTGCTAGATGAAAAGTATATGGGCTTTGTGAGACATTTTCCCTTTCTGTTCAAAATTATGTTATTCTCTGTATTATGCTTATTTTGCATTTGGAGTTTTTAAATATTACACTACATGGTAAGTTGAGTATTGCATATATATATATATATATATATGTATATGAATTCATGTGTTTTCTCATATCAACCTTGGAAGTATAAAACGCTTACTGTTGGCCATTGTTAAAAAGTCTACAAATAATAAATGCTAGAGAGGGTGTGGAGAAAAAGGAAACCTCCTACACTGTTGGTGAGAATGTAGTTTGGTGCAGCCACTATGGAGAACAGTATGGAAGTTCCTTAAAAAACTAAACACAGACTTACTATATGATATAGCAATCCCACTCCTGGGCATATATCCAGAGAAAACTCTAATTTGAAAAAAACACATGTACCCCAATGTTCACAGCAGCACTATTTACAATGTCCAAGACATGGAAACAACCTAAATATCCATTCACAGATGAATGAATAAAGGTGTGGTATACACACACACACACACACACACACACACACACACACACACACACACACACACACACACACAATGGACTACTAGTCAGCTATAAAAAATGAAATAATGCCATTTGCAGCAACATAGATGGACCTAGAGATTATCATATTAAGTGAAATTAAGTCAGAGAAAGACAAATTTCAAATGTGTCACTTACATGTGGAGCTAAAAAAAAATACTTACAAATCATAAATAGACTCATGGACAGAGAAAACAAACTGTTGTTACCAAGGAGGAAAAGAGGGGGAGGAATAGATTAGAAGTTTGGGACTAATAGATACATATTACTGTATATAAAATAGATAAACAACAAGAGCCTACTGTATAGCACAAGGAAATATATCCAATTTCTTGTAAGGAGCTATAATAGAAAAGAATCTGAAAAAATATGTATATAACTGAATTCCTTTGCTGTACACATGAAACTGACATTGTAAATCACTACACTTCAGTAAAAAATAAGAACTAAAAAAAATAATAAATTGCTAACTGTTTTATACTGAAACTATTAATATGTAGGTAATAATAAAACAATCATATTTTACATATTTAGTTTGTTTCCATGAAAATGCTGTATTAGCTTTTGAGGCTGGTGAGATATGCCAGGTTCCACCACAATGGTGATGTTATAGACTAATACCAAGAAACACCTTTCCCATTAATGGGCTAGAATGCATGAAATTCAAAAAGGTTTTGAAAATACAGGGTATCTGATTTAAAAGAGTACAGAATCATGAGATTTTTCCCTCAGCCATAATGAAATTCACCAGTATGCATGCATGCTTAAGAAAAAAGTGAATGCTGAATTTTCTTTTCCTGTTGATATGAAAGATTCACATTTTAAATATTTTAAATTTGAAGTCCAAATAATGCCACTTTTCTATCTCATGCTATTTTTCCTTCTGATGTTAAAGAAATATGAATTCCTTGGCGATATTTCTGGTTGTTCTTTCCTTAAAGATATCTATGAACTAAAACATTTTTTGTCTTTCAAAAATATGGCCTCCAGAGCTTTTGATTATTCAGATTTTCTTGAGTCTTTGATTCCTCTAATCTCCTTCCAAGAAAATCTTTCTCCACATCAGTCAGCCCAGGAAAATCACCTTGTAGCTTGTGACTGTATTCAAGTTACAGTGCATTTAGGAAGCCATTCCTGACATAACATTCTCAAATGGAAATTGTTGCTCTCACTTTTCTACCTCTAGTATATCTTATACAAATTCATATCGTAGCATGTATAGAACTTCATTGCATTTGTTTCCATATCCTCCTCCTTCTATTTCATAGGAAGGATCTTCAGAGCTGTATTTGTATCTCTTGCTGTTTTTGTAGCCCTCAAACATGTGGGGCACATTGGCGTCATTAAATAATATTTAGAGCTTGAGTCACAGCTCACACTGAAAGTAAATCATGTTGCTCCCAGTCAGGATGGGCCAAATCTTCTGTGCACATAAAATATTGTGAATATATGGTTGATGAGCATGAGAACAAGACATACCATGTTTCCCAGAACAAAATGAGCATTGTTATGTATTTATAACTTTCATATTTTATCCAATAATATACGCCGGTGCATATTAAAAATAACATAATTTAAACAGTATCAGTGCCAACCTTCTCCACATATCTGCCCATAATTTATATGCATATATCTTTATACAAGGCAAAAAGGTAAGCATAAAACAGGAGTATATATGAGGATTTGTGTGTGCATTTGTATAATTTTGCTATGAACGTCCTCACATAATAACAGGAGTGTGCATACTAAATTTTATAAGATAATGACAATTTTTCATTATGGTTCTAACAATTTACATACATAAAATAGAAGATTTTTGCTTCACATCTTTAATAACCCTATCCAGGGAAGAGTGTAATCTTCTGCAGAGCTGGCTGGGAAATCTGCGCATCTTGTTCAGTGGGTCCCAATGTCCAGGGTGGTGATGAAGGAAATATTGTGTCTCAGACACAAGCTGGAGACTCCTATAAAAACATAACAACATAAGACATTTTGTGTGTATTTTGATCTCTAGCTCATTCTATATCTACTTCCTAATTGTTTCAAAACTTGGATTTTAGGAGCATATGCAAAATGATTACATTCATACTCTAACACATGAGGCCTTGGCAAGAAAACCTTGAGAAACTGGCAAAAGAAGTGATATTTTAGGGACCAAAATACTCCCTAATGAGAACTAGCCTCTTGCAGCTGTCTCAGCAGGTGTGTGCAGGCAGGTGAATGTTTGTAACTGGTGCAGGTCTGAGCAATGCAAACTGCATGGGCTGGATGAACAGGCTGTTCAGACCTCTGTGTGTGAAGAACTTCAACACCTGGCCACAGCTGGTTGTGCAGGTAAGGGGGATGGACAAGGCAGTGTTCTAGTGATTAGAAAAAAGAATCTTTCATGCAAGACAAGACTCACCTCAAAAATGACAGAGTTTCAATATATGAGAATTTCAGATGTTGATCAATTTTTATTTATTTCATTTTTTTTCTCAGCCAGGACTGCAACTTGAGGTTAAAATCACAAAGATGCTAAAGTTGGAACAGGCTACAATATATTCTTATGTCATGTTTTGACCTTAAAATGATTAGTGCCACACATGGGTAAGCAACACTAGACCACCTTCTTCAAATTCTATCTCTTTTCATTGTATCTTTAATGCTTTTCTATGGAACAATTAATTGTATAATACATGGACCACAAAAAGAACACATTTATTATACATGTAAAGTTATGACATATGATGATCAAATGAACACCTTGAAATGTAATGTTATGAACATGTATGCATGATATACATATACATATGCACAGTATGTATCATATTTATATGTGCAAGTCTATCTGTGTGATATATATGTGATATGCATTTTGTATATATTAATATATACATTTATATGTAAATAGTTTTGTTTTCTCCATTCTCTTATTCCCCTGTCATGTAACATAAGCTGTGCTGAATTCTATCATAGTATTTAAATATTGTTAACTTTACATCATGATATGTAAGTTATGGGATATCAAGAAGAATAAACATCACTCTAGGAGTTTCCATCCTCTTCTGGGCAAAGATTATGTTTTCTATGTATGCAGAGCATTTGTATCCCATTAAGCTGAAGTATGACTTCGTTATTTTCTTTCTTTGGAGATTAAATACGATTTAAGGGCCTTTCTCTTGCCTTTTGAGATGACTTGCTATCATGGAGTAGGTAGCTCTCTGAATAAATCTACCTTCACTCTAAAAAAAAAAAATACAGTTTAAGGAAAAGCATTTGGGTGTCACATTGACAGAGGTGTCGGGCCATGGGTTTTAAATAAGTAGTCAAGCATTATTCTGGAAGTTATTGTGAAGATTTTTTTGGATGTGATTGATATTTAAACTGGTGAACATTGAGTAACACAGGTTGCCCTCTGTAGTGTGAGTAAGCTTTGTGCAATCTGTTGAAAGTCTCAGAAGAACGTAAGACTGACCTTTCCCAAGCAAGATGAAGTTTGGCCAGCAGACGCCCTTTGAACTTGAACTGTAACTTCTTCGGCTCCCCCTGTGTGTGTCTTCAGATCAACTGCCCGTGGATTTTAACTACAGCACTGGCTTAGCACTGGTCTCCAGGCTGCTAGCCCACCCTGCAAATTTTGGACTTGCCAGCCTTCAAAATTGCATGAGCCAATTTCTTTTAAAAAACCCTCTTTATATATCTATACATACACAATCACTAACATATACTCACTAATATATACACTCACTAATACATACACTTACTAATACATCTGCTGTAGCAGAACCACAGTGTAGTTTGCTTCTACTGAATAAATCTCAGTCCAGCACACACTGTTTTATGACGGACAACCTTCTTTTTTCTCACAAATAAATCTTATTATTAACAATTGAGGAACGTTTATAAACCAGCAGTTCTTATAGTTGAATGAAGAGGCTGAGCTTAAGGAAACAAAGAGATAGAGAGAGAAAGAAAGAGAGGTAGAGAAATTAAGAAAAGTAGGCATCCAAGCATATGAGAATGTGACACTAATAGCTCAGGGTCTGGATCTGAATACAAATTCAATAAGTGTAGCGTCTATTATCATAACCATTATTAACCGCAATTGCTATTGAATACAGAAAAGAATCACACCAAAAGGAGAAAATGAGACACCCTGTGGTGATGCTGATTAAAAAATGCTCAACCATGAGAGAGCTGAATTTAAGTTGCACATTTTTCTCCTGCTTTACAATTCATCATAAGAATGTGAAAAAAAGTGTTCTTTTAAAAACTGATTTGATTATATCGCCACTGATTGTCATCCCAAATATAGAAAGAAACCAATATTGAAATTCTTTATACTTTGCAAAACAAAAGATGCTGTAAGTGTGCATGTCAATTTGCAAATCAAAATCTTAAAGCTATAACCTGATTTAAAATTTGTTTTATATCATATGTGTTCAATCACCAGTGACTAAAAAAATAACAGAGAACCATTTATACTGCATTGCATTTTCTTATAATTCCTATAATTAAATTTTTCTTTAATCTCTTGGTCTAAATTAAAGTATGTAAACAACAGTAACTCCAGTAGTCCATCAGTTACTGCATACAGCTCAAAGCCAAGGAATTCTATATAATGAGTATTTCTCCTCACCAAGCCTGGATTTGGCACAAACATTACATAAGACATATAGAAAATTATATCTACATTTTACAAGTTATTCCTACCTTTTTAGAAAATACATCAAGTGTAAATAAATTAAAACACCCAATCTAATGTTAGAGACTTATAGAACAGATTATTTTTTAAAAGATCCAAACTAAATGCTGTCTACGAGGACTCACTTTACATTCAAAGATACGAATAGATTGAAAGTGAAAGGATGAGAGGAAAAAAAGTACCATCAAAAAATAAGCCAAAGAGTGGAATGGCTATACTGATACCAGACAAAATAGGCTTAAAGATAAAAAATATTGTTGCTAGAGACTAAAAATAACCATTTTGATGATAACAAGGTCAACATGGATGGTGGGGGTTTGGTATATATAGCTCAGGGGTAGAGCACAGGCTTAGGTCTTGGATTCAATCTTCAGTACCTCCATTTATACATATATTGTATTGTGTGTGTGTGTGTGTGTGTGTGTGTGTATAGTCAATACATCAGGAAGATGTAAACATAGATGTACCTAAAAATAGAACTCCAAAATATATGAAGTAAAAACTGAAAGGACTGAAAGGAGAAGTAGGCAATATAAAAATGATAGTTGAGGCTGTCATAACTCACTTTCAGTGGTGGCTAGAACAACTAGGCGGAAGTCAACATGGGAACAGATGACTTGAATTACACTGTAAATCAACTGGACCTAACAGATATCTATAGAATGCTCCATCCAACAACGAAAAAATAAACATTCTTCTCAAGTGCATGTGGAAAATTCATCAAGATAGACCACTTACTTTGATAAAAAGCAAGCCTCAATAAATTTAGAAGGATTAAAATCATGCAAAACATATTCTTTGACCATAATGGAATTTAATTAGAAATCAAAAGAATGAAATTTGTGGAATTCACTAATATGTGGATACTAAATATTACACCCTTTAATGACAATGAAGTATTCATGAGGAAGACAGAAAATACTTTGAGATGAATGAAAGCTAAAAGAAAATTCAACCAAACTTTTGGTACGCAGCTAAAACAGTGATTGAGTGGCAATTTATAGATATCAATACACATATTAAAAGAAATCAAACATCTCAAATCAATGACTTAAACTTCTACCTTAAGAAACTAGAAAAGCAACAGCAAACTAAACCCAAAAGAAGTAGAGACATGGAAGTAACGACTATTACGGCTAAAATGAATGAATTAGGGAATAGAAAAACAATGGGAAAAAATCAACAAAACAAGAAGTTGTTGTTTTGAAAAGATCAACAAAATTGAAAAAAAGTAGGTCACAAACTTTTTTTAATCTACGTTGATGGTTTATTTGAAACAGGTCTTCTGAGCATGAAGGTTCTTTCTTGCAACAAGTGAGTGAAGACTCAAAAGGGGAGGTTTAAAAAAAAGGAAGCTAATTGTTAGTTTGAAAGTCACAGACAATTTATATTTATATAACTAGATTAGAAGAAAAAAATGAAGAACCCACTGTAGCAGGAAGTAGCAAGAATCTTCTTGGGTCTGGCATTTGAGGAGATATTCAGTTACCATGAATAATAAACACAAATTAATCATGTTAGGGAACATTACATTTCCAGAATCAATTAGTGTTATGATTGGTTCCTCTGAGACTTGCTTATTTCTGTTCCAAGTATTATATTCTTTCTTTCAAATCAATTTACAACTTAAAAAAATGTAATAAGTCTAATTTAGTTTGTAATGTTATAAAGTTTTGATACGATCTCACAGGAAGAAAAAAAAACGCAACAAAATCCCCAAATTCCCAGAAGACACAAATTACCAAAACCAGGTATGAGAGGATAAAACATCACTATAGACTTTATAGATATAAAAAGGATTCTAAGAGAATACTGTGAACGACTACACGCCAGCAAACTAGAAACGTAGATGAAATTGACAAATTCTTGGAAAATTAGAGACTACTCAAACTGTTGAAAAAGAAACAGTAATCTGAATATATCTAAGCCAGCATAAAAATTGAATTAGTAATTTTAAAACTAGGTAGTTTCACTGATAAAAATCTACCAACACTTAAAACAGAATTACTAGAAATCTTTTATAAACTATTCCAAAAATTAAAGGGGAGAGAGAGCACTTTCCAATTTATTTTATGAGGCCAATATTCCCCTGGTACTAAAATCAGACATGGATATCAGATGAAAAGAAGGCCAAAATCCCTTTTAAATATAGGGGAAAAAAATCCTCAAGAAAATACCAGCAAATTAAAGACTGTAAGGGGAGAATTCTGCCTGCAGGAAGAGACAGTTGGCATGCACTCGGAGGATCAGAAAAATCTGGTTTATCCTGCACTGGTGCTGTCCCAGCAGAGTCACCTCCAAAGGCTGAGCACCGGGCTTGAGCTTTGACCGCCTTTTATACATGTTAGGCTCTTGGGTATTAGGGACCTTCCGGGCTAAGTGCAGTAAGTTTCTCAAGTTACTGGCTGATATAAGAAGCGAGCAAGATTACAGAAGCCAACGGCGTGACAGTGCAAGCAACAGGTGTTTTATCTTTGCTGAAGTTTTCTTCCTTAATACAGTAACATATAAAAATGATTACACAGTATAACCAAATGGAATTTATCCCAGGAATGTAGGTAGCAAAATATACTAAAATTAATCAGTCTAACAATATACCATATGAAAAGAACAAAGATAAAAAAAAACTGCATGATCATCTCAGCAGAGACTTTATCTCAGAGAATCTGACAAGATATAATACCCTTTCAGGATAGCAATTTAGAAATCAGAGGAACTTCCTTAACTTGCTAATGGGAATCTCTGAAAAACCCACAGCAAACATCCATCATACAAAATAGATAAATGTGTTCCCCTTAAGATCGAGAACAAGGCAAAGAACAAGTGTCAGCTCTGGCCACTTCTAATCAACAATGTGCTTTAAGTTCTAACCAAGACAATTAAGCAAGAAAGACAAATAAAAGGAATTCAGATTTAAAAACGGAAGAATAAAACTGTCTCTGCTTACACATGACATAATCTTACATACAAAAATCCTAAAAAAATCCACCATGAAAATATTAGAATAAACAGGTTCAACAAAGTTGAAATATACAAGATTAATATATACAAATTAATTGTAGTTCCATACACCTTCAATGAGCAATACCAAAAAATTTCAATTCTGTTCCAATAACAAAAAATTATAAAATAGCTAGGAATAAATTTTGAAAAGAAGTTCAAGATATTTACCCTTAGAACTACAAAATACTGTTGAAAGTTTTAAAGAAGCTCAAAACAAGTGGAAAATCAAGTTTTTAAAAATAAATGGAAAAATGAGTCTCTTTGATAGATCAAAATATTCACCATTGTAAGCGTGATTAAGAGAAGCAACTGGAATTCCTATACATGTAAGTGGGAGTATAAAATTGTATAGCTTCTTTGGAAAACTTGACAAGTTTTAAAATAATAATTTTAGATGTTTATATCTCCTATTAAGCTATGATTTCCCAGCTAGAAATTTGCTAAAGAAAAATGAAGAAATATGCACCAAAAGGTGTGTATAAAAATGTTCATAACTGCTATTTTCATAGCAGTCAGAAACTGGAAGCAACCAAAATGTTCACAGAGAACAGATAAATACATCATGATATTTTTATACATTGGGAAAGTATTCAGCAATAAAAAATAATTATCTACTTTTATAAGCAACAAATTACACTCATCTCAGCAATACTATAATAATTGGAAGAACCTAGGGACAAAAGAGAACCTGTTGCTCCTATGATTCCACTCGTATTAAGTTCAAAAGTGAAAAGAACCAATCAAGGTAACAGGAATCAGAAGAGAGACGGTATGGGAAATTTTGACTGGAATATGCAGATGTATATGCTATAATCACTACTGCAATTAAAATTTTTATCAGCTCTGAAAGGTTCCTTATACATATATATGTATATATGTAAGATAAATAATTTAAAATAATATTTTTATTAGATCAGGTGACACATAAGAAGCAGAGGAAAGAAGTAAGATCTAAACTGTGTATTAGGGCTCTCTAGAGAAACAGAATCGTTAGGGTGTGTGTGTGTATGCACATGGACAGAGAAAGCAAGAGAGAGAGAGAGTCAATTTTAAGGAATTTTAAGGACCTGGCTCACACAACTGTAAGGACTGAAAATCTGAAATCTGTAGGACAAGCTGCCCGGCTGGAGACCCAGGGAAGAGTTGCTGTTGTAGTCTCAAGTCCAAAGGCCATGTGGCAGCAGAATTCTTTCTTCCTTGAGAGGCCTCCATCTTTTTTCTTAAGGCTGTCAATCAACTGGATTAGACTTCCAAAGTCTACTGATTTAAATGTTAATTACATCTAAATATGCCTTTGTAGCAACATCAGAGTCAATGTTTGACCAAAAACTGGGTACCATGGCCTAGAGGAGCTGATGTGTAAAATTAACCATTGCATATACTGATGTTATTATTGCTTATAGTAGAGACTGATAAAGAAATAGATCTAAAGGTTGTATGCAGAGATACTTACAATATTCAACTGCATCTCAATGGCAGATTATAAATACACATACACATAGAGAGAAAGGGAACAAATAAAACAAGACTTTAGGTTTTTTGTTTAATTTTTCTTAAACATTCCACTGGGCAGAATTTTGTCTCCTGGTTGACTCGCAGCCTGATGTCATTAATGTTATGCACTTTATAACTCCAGTCTACTGAACATTCTGAAAAATAATCTAACTAATCAAGCCACCCCTTCTATGTGTCGTTTTAGGATCATCTGACATCATAGTAGTCCATCCTATTTATCTCTCTTTTTAATTTCTGTTTTTCATATTCAGGTATGGTTCAGCAGGGGCCAGGTAGGTAATATAGAGGATTGAAGCAACCTATGTGATTAAGTGCATGTCGATTTGCAGGGGCCCAGGGCTGCCCAACTACAGCTGAAGTTGCTCTGCAAAAATATGGAATTAACATAAACAGAGCAACTGGTTCAGAAAGAGAAATCAGAAATGTGGATTTTTACTTGATGTTTTTTAAAATCAAAATGTTGGCTCATTTTTTTACTTTATGTAGACCAAATAAAACAAGTATATAGGCCATGTATAGTCTCTTGGCTGCCAAGGTATGACCAATTTATGACTTTTAAAAACAAATAAATCTTAATCTCCTGACCAAATGGAATACAGTAACATTTAGGATACCACTAAGAGGATACAGACTCTCTTAGCGTTAGGGGAGATGGAGGGCAGGTGTACATTTCCTTTAACTCTATTGCATGAAGCTCACAGATGAGAAACAAGTAATCTAATCTCTCTATCCAGATATTCTGCTACAAGGACTTAAAACTTAAAACCTTACTTTATTATTTATCACAATACTTTTTTTAAGAAGTAATTTTTCATCACTTCCTTAATAAAACAGAGAATTTACTGTCTTGCCATTAATGTTTTCAGGATTTTACTTCTAGGTTAGTACCACAACTGGCATAAGCCATGCAGATCATCTTTTATATGAATTTCTTTGGAAAGGCATGTTTTCAGGTCAGTGTCTAGCAGAAAACTGGATGTACAAATATATTCCACTTTTTAGTGGCATTGCTCTAGAGTGCAGTGTGCATAGTCCCTAAGGAAATGTTCAGGCCCTGGAAGGCATTCGTCTAATGCAGGGCTTCTGAAACAAAATATTGGATTATTCTGCTAACCAGGTTCTCCAAGTATGGTAGTGCTTAAAGATGATTTTATGGTTATTTTTTTTTTTACTAGCACAGCATCAGAATAAGAAAGAATAAATCACCAGCATTTGTTGTTCATTGTGATCATATTGACCTCACCTCCCCATAATGATTATTGACAAATAACTCCTATACATGGCATTACAGCATTGGCACTGTCCAGTTCCCTCTGTACCGAGTCGTATTACACACATTGTACTCTAAGAATAGATGCCAAAAAAAAAAAAAAACAGAATTCATTGAGAGACAAAAAAAAAAATCTGGCTGCCTTAGATCACACTCAGCAAAAGATTGGAGCTGCATTAGAGGGAGCCAATATCATAGGAAGAGACAATGAATACAACATTCTTTGTTTCTTCCCTTCATGGCAGAGAATGCATAGGCTGTAAATGAGTTTCTCAACCACCACAAAACCTGCCATTGGAAATTTTTTTCTCTTGTATACCATATATCTTATCATTTATCTTGATGCTCATTTCTAAAAAGCTTTTGATAAACTCAATGAGAATTCAATAGGGAATTGTAGTGATAACCATTACCATTGCAACTATAAGGTGATAGCATTTAAATGCATTTTAATTCAGAGAAACCAGTAAGTACAGAATAAGAAAACTCAGTTGCTGGATTGGAATGATAACAATATAGTGGCATTGCAGAAGAAAGTGTGACAGATACTGTAGATTGGCCTACTCAACACAAAATGTTTCTAAATGCCCAACCTAAGAGCATTCATGCAACTCACTTCTGGCCTCTGAGATGAAAGCAGAGGTCAACTGTGCTACCTTGAAGCTTTTTCTCCTTCTTTTCCAGAATGCTGGTGATAGCTGGAGTGTGATACTCACTGCCTTGGAAAATGTAACAAAAGACAGAAGGAGACCATTCCCTGTCATTACTGAGAAGGATTTCAGTCTTAGGGTACCAACTGTAGATTTATTTTTGTGTGAGATAAATAAGTCCTTATTTGCTTGAGCTACTGTAATCAAGCCCCACTTCTGTTTTTGTTTTTACAAGCTCTAATATACAGGAAAAAAAAAAGAAAGAGAGATTTAAGGACTATATAATCATGGATACCAAGGTTCTATTTTCTCTACTAAGTTTTAAGCCATGTCCAATGTTATTAGAAACATAAAATAAGTTAAAGCATGAGCATAAATTCATTTGGTAGTTTAACAGGAGATCTGCTTGGCAAAATAGGAAAACTATTACAATTTTGCTTTTAATTTTTAATATTTTAAAAATATTTTATGATATAACATATGGAAATATCAAAACTGAAAATGTCAGCTAGAGGTATTAGTATAGTTCAAAAACTCCCAGATTATTCTAGAATAATATTTCAGTATTATTTCTGCATTTAGCCCTTACTGTCTGTCATGTTGAAGTTCTACTCACTCAAATTGTTAATTAATAATCACTCAAGACACTAAACAAAGCTTGTCAGTCTACTCATTGATGTATGTACAGTTTTTGGTGAGCAATCATCTGCCCTGACAAATATTCTTAAAGCATTGAGACTCATCACTAAGGACATCTCTGCATACTGTAGACCCTTAAAAGTTCTGAGTATGGATGTGATTGTAAAGCAGGAGTTAAAGAGCTTTTACATTCTTGAATTGAGAAAATACCAGAGAATCCATACACATCTTGGAAGATGAATCTCCCATCAAAGAGGGACTTCTGGTACTTGACCTTCATCATCAATTTGTAAATCTCATTGGAGAGCTCTTACTCTGTGCTAACACCATTCTAGCAGTGCACAGGGAACCAAGCATGGATAAAGCCTTCACCTTTTCCCTCCTGAAAAAGTGTAGAAGAGGAAATTTTAGAAAAGCTTAACCATAGAATAACAATAACACCGATTCCCAAGTGAATGATATAAAGCATTTTAAAAGCTTGTTTTTAAAGTACAGCTTGTGCATCAGATCTAACATATGTTTATCTTGTTTTAAAAAAATTTAAAAAGTCATAACCTGGATCCTTCACTGCTTAACTCCCATTCTGTCTACAATATCCGTCACTCATGTAGAGCTTAGATGTTTAAAGTCTAGCAAGAGAAGCAGCATTTATTGTAATATATCTAGGACACATTTATTCATTTCTAGTTCCTAGTAATAAGGCATATTGTTTTCAGAAGAAGGATTATATAATTTCAACATTCTGGCAAGACACTCACCCTTCTATACAAAAAAAAAATAAAAAACAACAACAAAAAACCTATTTTCCATGATAGAATGAAACTATATCATACATTAATGAAACAAACATATTTCAGTAAAACAGAAATGAAACATATCAAGCAAGCTATAGTATTTCTTAAGCTTACAAAGGTAAGACAATTGCTTAGAAAGTCTTTGCACTTCTGACATTTTATATGAAAATCACTCATTAAATTTTAATAAAACAGTATATTAATAGATGAGCCAAAATGTGTCCAACATCAGGCCCTGTGCTTCAGAGAAATAAAAAATGAACAAATCCTTAACAAACTTTACATCTTAGGAGTTCCCAACCTATCAAAGGGGGTAGTAATGTAAATAAGCAAACAAACAAACAAATAGATACATAAATAAATAATAAGTAGAATAGAATATATTAGATAGATTTTTAAGGTGACCATATGATATAGTATTAGTTCACTAGAGAAATTAAAAAATGGACAAATCATTAACAAACTGTTTTAGGAGTTCTCAACCTATCAAAATTGATAAAATATTAAGTAGTTAATTAATGCAACATACAATGTTAAATGGAAGTTTTTCATTGAATTATAGTTGATTTACAACATTATATTAGTTTCAAATGTACAACATAGTGATTCAGTATTTTTATAGATTATACTCCATTAAAATTTATAAAATCATGGCTCTTTTTCCTTGTGTTCTACAAAACATCCTTGCAGCTTATTTATTTGATACATAGTAGTTTGTACATTTTAATCCTTTACCTCTATTTTGTCCGTCTCCACTCTCCTTTCCCCACTGGTAACCACTGTTTTGTTCTAACTATGAATACGATAGATGTATAAGGTCACCATATGATACAATAATAGCTCATTAGAAAGATGGTTACTTCCCTCAGAATGGTAGAGGGGATGAGTAGGATGCATATAGGATTTAATATTGGATTTCTTTCTTAAAAGTTAAATAAGGATGCATTGCGTTATGAAGGACAGGAAGAGTATTCTAAACTGAAAAAGCAACAACCCCATGCTCTCCTTTCCAGAGGTAAACAGACCATCACATCTGGTTGAAGTGATGATTCCACCATTTTAAATTAATGTTTTGTCATGAAACAAAAATCTGATTTTTTGGTCAAGAATTAATTTCCATGAGGATGATTGTCTTTTAGATGTATATTAAAATTCATTTATTAAAGAGGTCAGTTTTGGGCATTGTAATGGATAAAGTGTGTCAAAGGAAAACAGTACTTCATAAGTTCACTCAAGAAGTGATCATTTTTCCTGCACAGAAAAATTGTATTAGTGTTACATGATAATTTTCCCCAAAGGATTTAGATGCAAAATATTTGGTAATCTCTATGAGGATAGTTCAGTTTTCACTTGTCTCCTCAGTTCTGTATCCTCAGTGTTTAGGACAGCACACTGACCACACAGTAGTTGCCTGATAAATGTGCTGAATGAAAAAATGAACAAGGAGGACAAATACATTTTCAGGCTTCATCATGGTAATTTGCCTGGGGCTGTTATGCTTTAATTCTAACTGTATTTTAAATAGACTTTTAGAAATGTATTTGTCAGCAATTATGGAATTGAAAACTTGAGGTCTCACTTGATAAACAGTAATGAACCAGGGAAAACAAAGATCCAGCTAATAAGAGGAAAGTTACACAAATGCTTCTAGAGAAACTCCAGTCACAACTGAGGAGTAGAACACGTGCAAAACACAACTTAATAAGTTACAGTGAAAATTCAGTAAGTTCCAAATTCATGTATCTAAACAAAGCATGCAAAGTGAAGAATACAAAATATAAAATATTAATATTGTTCTTAATTATAACATAACATTTTTCCAAAGGTAGTCTTATCTCCATTGAGAATTCAAATGAAATCTAACTTAAAGGAGAATTTGTGACTCTGTGATGGTGTAGAAAAGACATTTCACCTCTTTGAAACAGTCCTCTTTTTTCTTGAACTGGAATGAATTGTGATGTGAAAGAAAAAGTTGCAGAAGAGTACACAACACAGTTGAATTATTTTTTTGTCTTACTTAATTCTTTCACTTCTGGGATTACAACTTTTTCCTTACAGTTCTTTAACAAGTGAAGATAGATGGTAGATGATGATGATAGAAGATAGATAAATATAGATAGATAGATAGATAGATAGATAGATAGATAGATAGATAGATAGATAGAAAGAAAGATAGAAAGAAAGAAGTTAGATACCAAGTTACTAGTAAGTTGTTTGCACTGAATATGCTCTGTAAGCAAACCCTTTATTGCCACTCTGAGAAAAGTCAAGTTACACAGGTGTGCACAAATAACCATTTAATCTAAAATCAGGGTCTGACATTTAAAGGAATATAAAAAGGACAAGATGGAGAACTAAGAAAAACTAAAAAAAGACTTTTTCTAAAAACACTTACAAATGCTAAGAAAAATTAAACAATATTTTGATTATTTATAAACAGGAAAGTAAAATGCCCAAATAACAGAATTAAACAAGCAAATGAAAAACTGAGCCAAAAGCAGGCGGGAAAAGAGATCAACATGGCAGAGCTGGTTTCTTAGTCCTTGCATGTCTCGATAATCACTTGGAACCCAAATTGACTCTTGGCCAAGCCCTGGAAGGATGATCTTGAGAATATTCTTATGTTACTGATTGATGGTAGCTTTGTACACCTGAAGCACTGTGACATGCTGTACAGGTTTTCAGGCGCTGTGAGGATGATTTTCATGGAAACTTCAAGGTTAATGATGCACCTGCTTTCACTGCTGGAATCCTGAGCTGCTATTATCATGGCTGGTTGTGTAGTAGAATGTGGCCAGTCATCCATAAAAGACTTGGACTCTGAGATTTGAGTGGGCTTCCTCGAGCTGAAGCATTTTGCATGCATCCCTATAGTTTGTACAAGAGAAGAAAATGTGTCCTGTGGGACTTGGTAGGGGAATGACTTGAATGCCTGCATCTGACCCTTCTGGATTTCACAGATGCATATGTTTTATATTGCCCTCGCTCTGTATCTTTCGATGTGATAAATCTTAGCCATACTACCACATGCTACTGATTCTGTGAGTCATTTTAGCTCATCAATTAACATGAGAGTGGCTGTGAGACACCAGATATAGCAAGCAATGTGGTGGCTGCTAAGGGAGGTATACGGTATGGCTGCTATGAGAGAGATGTTGGGGCTATAAAATTAGGGTTTGGAATAGAATGTTTATACAGAGGCCAAAGATGGATCCACATATGTATTTCAGAAAGAGGCTTCCTCAAACCAGGTTGCAAAAGATAATACAGACATTCTAAACTATGAGTAATCCAAAATTGCAAATATGTGAGGATGCAATCAACCATCATCTAGAATAGGCAGATATAACAAAAATTATCAAAACTCTAAGACCTTGAGCTAATAGTATTATCATCTGAAAGAAAATATAAAATAGATTTATTTATGATAATTAAAAGATTAAAGTATTAGAGATATAAAAAAACAAGATAATACAAAAAGTTACAGGCATCTGTGAAAAAGAGGCAAAAATTTATTTCTATTAAATAAATTTGCCTAAAGGGCAAATGCAATCCCCTTTAGGCAGATTCATTTAAAACATATATACAATGGAAGAGGAAATTGATAAGTTAGGAGACAAAACTGAGGATATTATAAAACACAAAATAAGAAATTTAAAAGATGGGTGATAATTAAGAGAATTCAAGAAACTATGAAGATAAGATAAATGTGCCCGTAAACGTATAAAAAGATTTCCCAAAAATACTAATAAAGCAGATGGAGCAAATGTAATATTGAAAACATCATTTTGATAAGACATTTCTAGAATTGGTAAAGTACATAAAATCAGTTAGAATAAAAATAAGGGAATAAAATATATTTGAAAAATATATTAGGACTTAAAGCAAGGAACAACACTACTGTCTCTGAGATCAATACTGGCAAAGTTGAGATCAAGATACATCCATGTGCAAAGAGAAATGAAAGGTTTGAGGCTCTACTGTACTTGAAAGTTAACAAATTGGTCTCCTGTTTCTTGAATTGGTGCAGAACTATTGGTCTGGGTTAGAGACAAAGGACTGTATTGCATAGCATTTGCAGAGCACCACCATTTGTGTTAAGCTCCCTAAGCCTCAATGCACACAGGGGGACAAGAAGAAGTCCTGGTAACACCTGCTCGTGCAGTGTGAAGAAACTAAGAGTGGGGAAAAAAAGAGAGAAGGAAGTTAAAATTAAGAAATCACCGTTACCAGAATTGCCCAAATGCAACTAGCTCTTTACATACAGAAAGCTGGGAAGGAACACTTGAATAATGTTGTATGGTTTGCTCCTTAGCAGAAGGAACAAAAATGAACAGGTAGATGATTTCTGCTTTACCTGTACCTTACAAATCTCTCACAATTACACTGAATATTGAAACCTAGATTTCATATAGAGGCTTTCAAAGATCTTTATCTTCCTTCCACATGTGTGGGATAAGGATGAAGGATTCTGCACATGTCCTTTTCAGCCATCAAGTCAGTACTGACACTCACATTGCAGAGTGACGTATCACACAAAGTTCTGCTCTGGCTAAACAAAAAAGAGATCAGTTTCTAGACATATAGTAGTGACACTGCACAATAGCAAAGATGAAAAGAAAATCTTAGAACTTACTAGAAAGACAGAATCCATTTCCCCAAGTGGATCAACAAGTCGATTCAAAGTGGATAATTCTGGAGAAGCAGAGACCAGATAAAAATAAACTTATATCTTCAATATGATAATAACAAATAAAGGATTCTACTACCTGCTAAATATTCTTTAAGAAATAAAATTAAGTATTAATAATCCAATCAAAATTTTAAAAATCTTCTCTGAAAGAATTATTTAAAAATGGACTTTCAAAATAAATTAAATCCAAAATGAGCGATGAAGCTTCAAGAAGCAAAGATGTCACATTATTTTTCTTCTCTGAAAGTAAGTTTTTATTTGTTTGAAAAATTCTACAACTAAAAATTTATCTAAACATAATAGGTTAGCCCTATATTAAGAGCAGTGTATCTTAAATCCATGTCAATTAGTAACTCAGAAATGTGAGCTAGTTGCAAGCCTTATACAAGGAAGTAAAATGGAATATTTTTCTATTTATACCATGTATCTCTCTACTTCTAAAAATACCTTGAAACAAAAAGAGAGTTATTGATTTATACAATCTGCTCTAATGTCAGTCACATAAAGAATTTTAGCATTCTAGTCTTCACTTTTAGGAGAAAAAAAAACATTGATTTTTTTTCTTTACAGACTAGACTGCAAAAATAGTAACTATTAACCATTTCTTAAAATTATATTTGGCAGAATGTTAGAAAAAGAAAAAAATATATAAAACACACACTCTTCTTTTTCACTGCAGGTGAAAACACTTTTATGAAAGTAACATTAAAGAATCAGAGCAGGATTTGTACTTAAATCACTAAAGGGAGAACATAGGAAAACCTCAAGAGTGAAATCTCGAGTAATAAATTGAGTCAGTGGATTAAGTTTTTATTTATTATTTTTTTTAATTTAGTAAGGTATTGCACTTTATGCTACTTTGTTCTTGCTATTGTGTGGTAATATTCAATTTAGCTAAAATAATATAGGATTCCATCAGTTTTTTTTAAAGTTTATGGAATTTAATGATAAATTTCCATTCTGCAGACATAGACGCTAGGTCTTCAGTAAAGTGTCCGAGCAACACTCTGTGGCAATAGGGATGTACGTGAAATCAGTTCACACTAGATGGCAATATTTCCTAATCAGGAGCCTCATTTTGGGCTTATGTCAAGTAGTCTTTTTTATATTATCAGCTAAATGTTTCTTCTTCCTTCTCCTCTTTTCTTATCTCTCCCAATACCCATATTTACTGCTTATTTGCTGAAATCCTATTGTTCAGGGTTTTGGTGGCCAGGCTCTAACTCCATTGATTCTCTGCTGTGTGCTTTGTTCCTTCATGCTGAGTCTTCTTTGTCCTCAGCCAAAAAAATTGTGAAGGCTATGGAAAGACTTATGTCAGGATATTAGAAAAGAAGCCCTGATGATGGCTGATGGGTGGGCAAGATAAAAATGAGGTATGCTATTGGGACATTGACTCAGACACTGAGGAGTCAGCAGTCGCATGTACAAGGCAGACTGAAGTTTGATTCCTTTGCCTTTTGGTAGCTTAAGTGAGCCATCTACTCAGAAAAGTCACAGCAGCAGACATACAGACAAAGAGACAGAGAGATGTCTGAGCCTCAGTTTCGAGGGGACTCTCTTCTGACCTTCTGAGGCATCTGCACTAACAAAGCACAGGCTTCTGTTAAGGGGTTAGAAACCCCCTTTGTCAGAGCTTCCCTTGCAAAGTTCTAGATTTTAATAACTCCAAGAGTGGTTATGGCTCCTGGACTTACAAGTTCTGTCTATTAAAGACTTCGTTTTGACCTTGTAATATTTCTTGATTCCCTGTAAGTGTTCCCTGGGAAAATAACTGAAATGATTTTTTTTTTTCCTGACTGATCCAGGGTTATAGCAATCCCTAGAGTCACAATTTGAGGGTTTGTTGGTTTGGTTTTGTTTTTCACTCCATTTATCTCTAATAAATAGTTGCAAGAGCTCACTATTCTTTTAGCACAGTCATAAAATCCTGAGACTCAGTTCATGCTCTAAGGTGTATAGTTAAGAATGCGGGTACATCTTCTTTCTTTAATTCATCAGGTACCATTAGTAGCAGTGACCTTCCTGCATGCCTTTCAGGTTTTATTCCAGCAACAGCTCGATTCCCCCAAAGTTAATTTTATGCCTAGTCACAAGTTATATTTTAATTTTTTACTTTGCCATAGGCTGCCATAGTCCCAGCCTCTAATATTGGCTAGAATTTTTTCTTCCTTTATTCTTAGGCAAACTAGAAAAATCATTCCTTGATTCCTCAATTTTCTGAAGACTCGGTTAGTTTCAGTGTCTGTATCAGGCAAGGTTCTTCCTCACTAGCAAAGTTAATGAGTTTAGAACAATTTTTTTGAAAAAACGAATGAGTTAAAATAATATTAATGCACAAAATATCAAAGTAGGTAGAAAAACATTTTAGGAATATAGACATGAGGAGGAGATTACAGCAGCAGGATCGCAACTCCATTCTCCATTCACGAGACAGAACCAAACAAGTAACTTACTACTCCTGAGGGCTACATCCTGTCGCTTCTTCAGCTGACACTTTAGCCCAGAGTCCACAGCTGGTATTGTATCTGTAACTGCCCCTAAATGCAAGGCTACTACTATTAGGAAAAAAATTCTATATCCTCCTTCATTTCTCTGTCACCATCACCAAATCAAAACCCTCAGCTACCTGTATTTGATTGCTGAAGCTAGTCCTAGGAGCTCACGCATTAGACTCCAGAAGTGGAGGCATTTTCAGCCTTAAGACTAAGGGCTTTGAAACCAGCCAAGGTTTAGAAAATGGAAATTAATTAATTCTAAGAAGGTTCAGTTGCTAAGCAACCAAATAATAAATAAGATTCAGACTCACTTCTAATATTCTTTTTTTAAAATTTTTATTGATTTATAAACATTTTACAATGTTGTGTCAAATTCCAGTGTAGAGCACAATTTTTCAGTCATACATGAACATATAAATATTCATTGTCACATTTTTTTCTCTGTGAGCTACGAAAGATATATATATATATATACAGGAAATATATATATTTCTCTGTGCTATACAGTATACTCTTGTTTATCTATTCTACAATTTCGGAATCCCATCTATCCCTTCCCACTCTCCGCCCCCTTGGCAACCACAAGTTTGTATTCTGTGTCTATGAGTCTATTTCTGTTTTGTATTTATGCTTTGTTTCTTTGTTTTTGTTTTTGGTTTAGATGTCACGTATAAGTGATCTTATATGGTATTTTCCTTTCTCTTTCTGGCTTACTTCACTTAGGATGACATTCTCCAGGAGCATCCATGTTGCTGCAAATGGTATTATGTTGTCGGTTTTTATGGCTGAGTAGTATTTCATTGTATAAATATACCACCTCTTCTTTATCCAGTCATCCATTGTTGGACATTTAGGCTGTCTCCATGTCTTGGCTATTGTAAATAGTGCTGCTATGAACATTGGGGTGCAGGTGTCATCCTAAAGTAGGGTTCCTTCTGGATACAAGCCCAGGAGAGGGATTCCTGGGTCATAAGGTAAGTCTATCCCTAGTCTTTTGAGGAATCTCCACACTGTTTTCCATAGTGGCTACACCAAACTGAATTCCCACCAGCAGTGTAGGAGGGTTCCTCTTTCTTGGATTTTTGGATGATGGCCATTCTGACTGGTGTGAGGTGATACCTCATTGTAGTTTTGATTTGCATTTCTCTGATAATTAGTGATATTGAGCATTTTTTCATGTGCCTATTGATCATTTGTATGTCTTCCTTGGAGAATTGCATGTTTAGGTCTTTTGCCCATTTTTGGATTGTGTTGTTTGGTTGTTTCTTATTAAGTCATATGAGGTGCTTATATATTCTGGAGATCAAGCCTTTGTCGGTTTCATTTGCAAAAACTTTCTCCCATTCTGTAGGTTATCTTTTTGTTTTACTTATGGTTTACTTTGCTGTGCAGAAGCCTGTAAGTTTCTTTAGGTCCCTTTTGTTTATTTTTGCTTTTATTTGTATTGCTTGGGTAGATTGTCCTAGGAGAACATTTTTGAGATGTATGTCAGATAATGTTTTGCCTATATTTTCTTCTAGGAGATTTACTGTATCTTGTCTTATGTTTAAGTCTTTGAACAATTTGAGTTGATTTTTGTGTATGGTGTAAAGGAGTGTCCTAGCTTCACTGGTTTACATGCTGCTGTCTAGTTTTCCCAACACCATTTGCTGAAGTGACTGTCTTTATTCCATTGTATATTCTTGCCTCCTTTGTTAAAGATTAGTTGACCAAAAGTTTGCGGATTTATTGCTGGGCTCTCTATTCTGTCCCATTGATCTATAGGTCTGTTTTTGTATGAATACCATGTTGTCTTGATGACTGTAGCTCTATAGTATTGTCTGAAGTCTAGGAGAATTAATCCTCCGGGCTCTTTCTTTCTTTTCAGTAATGCTTTGGCAATTCTAGGTCTTTTGTGTTTCCATATACATTTTATTATGATTTGTTCTAGTTCTGTGAAATATGTCCTGGGTAATTTGATAGGGATTGTGTTCAATCTGTAGGTTGCTTTGGGCAATGTGACCATTTTAACAATATTGATTCTTCCAATCCAAGAGCATGGGCTATCTTTCCATTTTTTAAAGTCTTCTTTAATTTCCTTCATCAATGGTTTATAGTTTTCTGTGTATAATTCTTTCACCTCCTTGGTTAGATTTATTCCTAGATATCTTATTACTTTGGGTGCTATTTAAAAGGGATTATTTCTTTACTTTCTTTTTCTGTTGATTCATCATTAGTGTAAAGAAATGCAACTGATTTTTGAACATTAATCTTATAACCTGCTACATTGCTGAATTCTTCTATTAGTTCTGGTAGTTTTTGTGTGGACCTTTTAGGGTTTTCTATATATAGTAACATGTCATTGGTATATAATGACACTTGACTTCTTCTTTTCCAATTTGGATCCCTTTGATTTCTCTCTCTTGTCTGATTGCTGTGGCTAGGACTTCCAGGACTATGTTGAATAGGAGTGGTGATAGTGAGCATCCTTGTCTTGTCCCAGATTTTAGTGTGAAACTTTTGAGTTTTTCACCGTTGAGTACTATGCTGGCTGTAGGTTTGTCATATATAGCTTTTATTATGTTGAGGTATGTTCTCTGTATACCCACTTTGGTGAGAGTTTTTAATCATAAATGGGTGTTGAATTTTATCAAATGCTTTTTCTGCATCTATTGAAATTATCATGTGGTTTTTGTCCTTTCTCTTGTTGATATGATGTATTATATTGGTTGATTTGTGTATGTTGAACCACCCTTGTGTCCCTGGGATGAACCCCACTTGGTCATGATGTATACTCTTTTCTATGTGTTGTTGAATTCTATTTGCTAATATTTTGGTGAGGATTTTGGCATCTATGTTCACCAGTGATTTGGCTTATAATTCTTTTTTGGTAGTGTCTTTGCCTGGTTTTGTTATCAGGGTGATGGTGGCTTCATAGAATGAGTTTGGGAGTCTTCCTTCCTTTTCAGTCTTCTGGAAGAGTTTGAGAAGGATTTCTTCTTTGTATGTTTGGTAGAATTCCCCAGTGAAGCCATCCAGATCTGAACTTTTATTTGTAGGGAGGTTATTTATTGCTATTTCGATTTCATTTCTAGTGATCAATTTGTTCAAGTGGTCAGTTTCTTCTTGATTCAATCTTGGTGGATTGTATATTTTCAGAAACTTGTCCATCTCCTCTAGGTCATCTAGTTTGGTTCCATATAGTTTTTCGTAATATTGTCGTATGATATTCTGTATTTCTATACTATTTGTTGTAATCTCCATTATCCTTTCTTATTTTGCTAATTTGTGAGTTTGGCCAGAGGTTTTTATCGATTTTATTTACTTTTTCAAAAAACCAGCTTTTGGTTTGATTGCTTTTTTTCTATGTTTTTTTAAACCTCTATTTCATTTATTTCCCTCCTAATCTTTATAATTTCCTTCCTTCTGCTGCCTTTTGGGGTTTTTGTTATTCTTTTTCTAGTCCTTTTAGTTGGTGTGTTAAATTGTTTATTTGAGATTGTTCTTCTTTTTTGAGGAAGGCCTGTATCGCTATAAACTTCCCTCTTAGCACTGCCTTTGCTGTGTCCCATAGGTTTTGAGTGGTTGTGCTTTCATTTTCATTTGTCTCAAGGTATTTTTTAATTTCCACTTTGATTTTCTCATTGACTAATTGGTTTTTTTAATAGCATATTATTTAATCTCCATGCTTTTTTTTTTTATCCTTTGTTTCTCTGTTGTTGATTTCTAGTTTCATGGCATTGTGGTGAGTAAAGATACTTGAGATAATTTCTATCTTCTTAAAATTGTTGAGGTTTCTTTTGTGTCCAAGTACATGATCAATCATAGGAAATTGTCCTTGTGCACTGGAAAAGAATGTATATCCTATTTTTGGGGGGTGTAATGCTCTGAAAATATCCACCAAATCTAATTTTTCTATTGTATTATTTAGTTTCTCTGTTGCCTTATTTATTTTCTGTCTGGAATATCTGTGTAGTGATGTTAATGTGGTGTTAAAATCTCCAACTATGATTGTATTCACATCAATATCCCACTTTGTCTCTGTTAGTAACTGTTTTATGTATCTAGGTGCTCCTATATTGGTTGCATATATATTAATGAGTGTAGTATCCTCATCTTGTATCACTCCTTTAATCAGTATAAAATGTCCTTCTTTATCTTTATGGCTTTTGTTTTAAAGTCTATTTTGTCTGAAATCAGTACTGCAACACTTGCTTTTTTGGCCTTTCCATTGCATGGAATATCCCTTTCCATCCTTTCACTCTCAATCTGTATGTGTCCTCCCTAAAGTGAGTCTCTTGTATGCAGCATATTGAAAGTTCTTGCTTTATTATCCAGTCTGCCACTCTAGGCATTTTGGTTAGATCATTTAGTCCATTAACACTTACAGTAATGAATGATAGATGTGTGTTTATTGCCATTTTGAATTTATCTTTGCAACTGATTTGGAATTGTTCCTTTCTTCTTCCTTTTGTGGTTTGGTAATTTTCCTTTGTATTATCATAGCTTTATTTAGTTTTTGTGACTCCCTTGTAAGTTTTTGGCTTGTGGTTACCCTTTTCTGTAAGTCTATTAGCCCATTGCTATATCTTGAACCCATCCTACTGAAAACAAAAAATTTAAAAACAAAAAATTTAAAAACAAAAGAAAAAAACACTTTATATTTTCTTGCTTCCCTCTCCCACTCTTAATGATTTAAATGTCTTCTTTTTCAATTTCGTGTTTATTTGTAATTCATGAGTTACCACCTTTCCAGTTATGAGTTTCTCATTTCTGTAGCATCCTGCTTCTTTTCTATTTAGAGTAGACCTTTCAATATTTCTTTTAGCATGGGTTTAGTGTTGCTAAACTCTTAGATTTTGCTTGTCTGTGAAATTCTCTATCTCTCCTTCTTTTCTAAAAGATAGCCTTGCTGGATAAAGTATCCTAGGCTGCATCTTTTTTTCATTCAGGACTTTGAATATATCTTGCCACTCCCTTCTGGCCTGTAGTGTTTGTGTAGGGAAATCAGCCGAGAGCCTTATGGGGGTTCCCTTGTAACTCACTCTTTGCTTTTCTCTTGCTGCCTTTAGGATCATTTATTTATTCTTGACTTTGGCTATCTTGATTATGACATTTCTTGGTGTGGGTTTGTTTGGGTTCTTCCTGTTTGGGACCCTTTGAGCTTCCTGTATTTGGATATCTGAATCCTTCTTTAAGTTTGGGAAGTTTTCAGTCATGATTTCTTCAAAAACCTTTTCAATCCCTTTTGATCTTTCTTTCCCTTCTGGGACCTCTATTATGCGAAGATTGGCATGCTTTATATTATCCCGTTGGTCCCTTATGTTGCTTTCATTTGTTTTTATTTGTTTATCTTGCAGTTGGTCTGATTGGGTGCTTTCTGTTGTCCTGTCTTCTAGGTCACTAATTCATTCTGCTGCATTATCTAGTCTGCCTTGGACAGCCTTTAGATCAGCTCTCATCTCAGCCAATGAGTTTACGAATTCTGCTTGGCTCTTCTTTATAGCTCCAATTTCATTTTTGACATATTTTGTATCTCTAAACACTATCTCTTTTAGTTCCTTCAATATTTTGATCACTCCTTTTTTGAAATCTTCATCCAGTAGGCCATCAATGTCTATTTCATTGAGCATTCTTTCAGGGGATTTCTCTTGTTCTTTTAATTGGGAGTGGCTCCTCTGCTTCTTGATCTTGCTCATATCACTCTGGCACTGTGGCTTATGGAGTATCAGTTATCTATTGTGGTCCTTAAAGGAGTTTATTTATTTATTTATCTAATGCTTATGAAGGAATAAAACCTGAAAAATAAAAAAAGGAGAGAGAAAGAGAGTTTTAAAAAAGGGGAGAAAAAAGTTTGAAAACAGTGTATAATCAGTTATAGAAGTGCAATTTAAATCAGACTAGCATTCGAGTTGAGACGTCTTTTTTAAAAACCCTTAAGAAAAAGAAAAGGAAAAAAGATCCAAGAACCATATTTGAAACCTATAAATAACAGATCATAACCTAAAGAGATGAAAATGAAATCAGATGGAGTTTTTTTATAAGAATAATGTAACTAAAAGAAAAATTTAAAAACAAATTAAAACTAGAAGTATATAGAATTGTTTAGAAAGTAGAAATTAAAAAGGTAATAGACAATAGAACAGATAAAAAAGATAAAGAGATAATTTTTTAGAGAGGGGAGGGAAAAAGGTTTGAAAACAGTGTATAGTCAATTATAGAAGAGCAATTTGAATCAGACTAGCATTTGAATTGAGATATCTTTTTAAAAACACTTAAAAAAGGAAAAAAGATCAAAAAATGATATATGAAACCTATTTATAATCAATAACAGATCAAACCCAAAAGGAGTGAAAATGTAATCAGGTAGATTTTTTAAAAAATAATAATATAACTACTTTAAGAGAAAAACTTAAAAGGAATTAAAACTAGAAGCATATACAATTGTTTAGAAAGAAACATTTAAAAAGAAATTAAATCTAGGAGCATATACAATTGTTTAGAAAGTAGAAATTAAAAAGGTAATAAAATATAACAGATAAAAAAGATACGATAAAGAGAGGATTTTGAAAAAAGGGAGAAAAAAGGTTTGAAAAAAGTGTATAATGAATAATTGAAGAGTAAGTTGAAGTAGAATAGCAATCGGGTTGAGACGTCTCTTAAAAAGCTTTAAAATAGAAGAAAAGAGGAAAAAATATATTTGAAATTGTCTATAATCAATAACAGGAGATCAAAACCAAGAGAGAGAAAAATGACATGATGTTGATTTTTTAAAATAATAATATTATTTAAAAAGAAAAATTTAAAAGGGATTAAAACTGGGAGATAGATAATTGTTTAAAAAATAAAAATTAAAAAGGTAATAGAAAATATGACAGGTAAAAACAGATTAAAAAAAGGGGAGGAGGGGTGTTCTCCTGGAGACTCTGTGCTCTTAATGGGAAGCCTTTCTGTCTTTGCCCTGCTTCGTGAGCTCGGCTTGCTGTTTTCAGAGGCCCTCCATTGTGCCCTCGTCTGTGCTGTTCCCAGTGCCTGCCGGCAGGCAGATCACACCCCTGCCAGCACAGCATTCCTGCTGGAAAGGCAGGGGACAACCTGCCATCTCCTGGTTCTGGTCACTCCGCACCACCTGCTATGACCGGGATCAGTGCTCTGCAGGCGTGCCCCAGCAAGACCGCGGAACAGCCCTGCCTCTGCTCTGTGTCCAAATTCAGCTCCCTGTTTGTTCTGGTGGTGCGAACTTTGTGAGGCACTGGGAGAGAAGCATCCTATCTGACTCGGGCTGCAAACAAGTCACTGTCTGGCCTTTGAGGCTGCTGAGCCCCCAGACGCAGATTCAGGTTTGACCCCTACCCCAACCTGGGTGCCAAGCACTGGAGGATGTGGCGGCTGAGCCTGAGCCCCGCCTCTCCTCGCTGAAAACCTTCCGTGGGTTTTCAGAGATGGGGGTATGCACCATTCCCCAAAGGGCACATCAGCCATGCTGTTTTATGGAGGGCCCAGATTGTTCTGCCTTGTGCACCCACTCATCCACGTTGCGCAGCCCCCTGCAGTCCCCTGGGGCTGCTTCAGTGAAGCCGTCCCCATCCTCGGCCTGGCTTGGGCTGCCTGTCCCGGCCTCCAGCTCCCAGTTCGGGTCTCAGGCTGGGTGTCGCAGAGACCCTCTGTGCCCGTTTAACTTAGTTCTGTCAGTCAGGGGCTGCTCTATACAGATCTGAGCCTCAAAGGCTCCCCCTCCGTCCCGCTGGTCTCTCCATTGGAGACGGGGAGACCCAGCGAACGAGTGCTAGTCCTCCTTTGCCACTCCCTCTCCGTGGGACCGGTCCCACACTGTTTTGCCTTTTCATATTCCTTTTCTTCCTTTCTCCTACCAGATTTTTGTCATCTTTGTTCTGTCGGAGAGGACAGTGCTCTGTCAGAGTTCTGCAGGAGCTCTGGTTGGCTGAGTGGGTCCGTGGATGTGAGTCTTGGTGTATTTGTGGGAGAGGGTGAGCTATGTGTGTCCTACTACTCTGCCATCTTTGCCTCTCACACGTCTAATACTCTTATTTCCCACTGACTTCCAAAATGAGGTACCTTCTCCAAGGAGAGCTCCTTTGGGCTATGAAAATGCCCTCTTGTGGTCATATTTGTTATAACAATTCTTCTAATGTTTTTGAAAGCATAGTCTTCAGTTGTAATAATTTTAGGAATGTGGAATTGAGAACTTCTGAAACTGGTTCAGTTTTTCTTTGATCACTGGGACAGTGTTCTTATCTGGCTTCTGGTTATTGTCACCATGCTATAAACCTGTTAAAGTTAATTCATTAGAACACTAAGTTCTATAAATTAGGAGACTAAAGCTCTTGTGTGGTTATATTCTTGGAGCATGGGGTCAGACTGCAATATATTGATCTCGACTGTCATCATTTAAAGGTTTATTGTTTGGCAGTTTTCTTAACATTTCTGTTCTTCAACTTCCTCCCTTGAAAATCAGGAAAATCATCGTGCCTCTGTTGCATGGCTGTGTTAATATATTAACAAGCTTATCCTGGAACAAGAAAGTGTTCAGTTATCATCATCAGTGTTCTGCCACTTCAAAATTGATGATTTTTTCAAAATTTTTGAAGCTAGGACCCCCTCCAGTAGGACCCTTCTACATCTGATTAAAATAGAAATTTTACTTATGCTAAATAAAATCCTCTAGATGGATCCAGTCCTCTTTTCCATGATTTTATGGTTTTATGAAAGTATTTATCTCAATATATTATTTATTTTACATCCATTGCCTGTCAGGCATGGTGAAATAGTAATTCTGAAATAACAAAAATAAAAGTGCTCCTCTCCAGTATGTTACATCCTGGTGGAAGAGATGGAGACAAACTGTTTCTGATTTCTGTGTTAAACTGTATACATAAGATGATAAATATTCAGAGTCCTGTAGAGTGTGAAAAAGGAACACTTAAAACACCCAGGTATCCTGAGAAAGTATCAAGAGCAGAAATGAGCTGAGACTTGAAGAAAGAGAACTATCATGGTTAAAGAAAAGTGTGGAGCTAGCATTTCCATCAAAAGAACCTGTATGAATAAAAGAATAGAATTGTGAAGTGATATATGGTGTGAAGCACTTTTTAAGAAGTCTATGGTGTAAAATAGCAAGAGATGAAGCAGGATCTATAAAAAGGGGCCAATTCATGGCCAGGCTTATGTGTCATGTTTAAGAATTTAGACTTAATCTTTTAGGTAATAGAGAGCAATTGAAGAATTTAAGCAGTCTAGTGAGCGGCATGACAAATTTTGATTTTAAAATAGATTTCCAATCCAAAGAGACTTGTATGAGTAAGCTAGCTCAGTCACTTATTAACTAATGGATATTGAAAAATTCGCTTAAGTTCTTTGAATTTCAGATCCCTCACTGCTGACAGGCTTAAATGAGATACACAGTATATCAAATAATATATCAAATCAACAAATGCACATAATTGCAACATATGGTCTGAAATCACAAATGTAGAAATGGCAGCTGCACAGGCTACAAATGAGGAGACATGCTGTAACTGATGATCAGGAGTTGTACTCAGATTGAAATCTGACTGTGTGATGATAAAGCTACTTTAAGATTGCTCAATGGAAGGGGAGGGTAATAGCTCAGTGATAGAGCACATGTTTAGCATGTACTAGGTCCTGGGTTCAATCCCCAGTATCTCCATTAAAAAAAAAAAACAAACAAAAAAAACTTGAAGCAATCCTGAAAAGACTGAATTAAATATAGCATGCTTAGAGGAAGAGGGAGAAATTAAAAATTCTAACAAGGATAATACCGTAATAACAGTTTGGGATACAAAGAAAATCCAGATAAGATCCTTGTAATAGTTACTAAGCAAAGATCCCAGCACTAAAAAATAGAAACACAAGCATTCCATTAATGGGAACTATGGGTTGGAGGCTTAGGAAATTAATTGCTAACTGATGACAGAGATCCCTAAGGAATATTTATTTTAAGAAAAAGAGTAGAAGAACTGGAAAAGAGGCGGAAATTAAAAAGGAGCATCATTCATTAATTCATTTGTTCCATGTATATTTATAACTTTCCACACTAGAATCACAATGATCTGTTATCAGACATGTCATTTTTTTCTTCTGAGGTGCAAAATTAGTTGGAAAAAATTCATTAAATAACCACATAAACACATTTAGAAGGAGTTGTATATGCAATGAAGATAAAGTGACATTTAATAACAGTGAAAACATCCTTGGAATTAAAGAATTCCTTGAGGATGTAGCAGATTATTAGAAATATGATGGATAAGTAGAAATTAATTACACAAAAGCAGCTAAAGGTATATTTATACAGAGCTAAATCTTGTACTGGAAGAAACAAGGTGAGTGGTTCAGCAGGGAGAAACGGTTGGAATAGAAAATATAATTTAAGGGAACACAAAACTATTTAATAATCATCCTAAAAAAGAATGAAGTAGTTGATAGTGTGATTTTGACTGTGAAGTTAGAGAAATCTCCCATAATATATTGTAAAAAGAAAAATGGATTCAAAAACAAAGAAAAAGCAAGAGACAATCAAACCAAAACTCAAAACATATGACTTGAAAGTGAGACCAAAACCAGAAAAAAAAATTGTTTTTCTTTAAGAATTTCTCCAAAATAAAGGAAGACAGAGGTCATTAATTTCAAATGGCATATAGAAAGCCAATCAGGATGAGTGTAAACAAACTATTATTAAGAACTTTATTTGGAATTTTGAGAAAGAAAAAATAGATGCAAATAACGTCCAGATTTTAAAAAGCAGATTCTGTACACTAACGTAACAATTAAATTTAAATCAGATATCTCCCTGGATTTTCAGACCAAGTATAAATGTCTTTGAAATCCAGAGAGAACATAATTTTGATCAGAGGATGTTACTAAACTCTCAAATAAGTAAAGACAAAATAAATGTATTCTCTAAAACACAAAGATCAGAAAGTAGAATTTCCATTGGAAACTAAGGAAATGTTTTATTTCACATAACTGCAAAATCTAGATATTTCTGAATTTGATGTGTTTTTCCACAAAGCTCTAAAAACATCACCACGGACAATTTTTAGTCTTTTAATGCACAGATCCACTTCCTTGAGTTAACTCCATTATTAGATGGACTCACATGTCTTGGTAGCAATATGCTTGCAGAAATTCTCAAAACTCAAAATTCCCAGAATAATAATAACAACTACACATCTTGTGTTCGGACAATGGAGTCAGGCTGTTTCCATGCCATTGTTTCACTTGCCTGAAGGAAAATGAAGCTTTTTTTTCTCTTAGTTTTATGTCCGCCCTGGTTGGTTCAGTCCCTGAAGTTACATGGACAGGAACTGGATAAGAGCTGATTCTCATAAGGAGAATGAGGATATCATTTTTTACACAATTTAAAGTAATTTGGCTAAAACCAGCTAATCAAAAAATTTTGATCTATCCAATGATAATAAAATTTTCCAAAACCTGAAAGTAAGGATGACAAAAAGAAAAGGTGATCTGTTCTTTCCACATCATACAGGGATTCCAACCTAAGTCTTAGGATTAATGTACATTTTTGTTTTTCTTTTTTTTTTCTCCCCAATTCTATTGAGGTATAATTGACAAATAAAGTGTACAATATTAAAAGCTGGATATGTACTTTTTCAACTCACTATTGATCATAGGTCCCAGATTTAGTAAAAGAGTATGTTAAGTTGTAGATTCTGTCCTATAGAGATATAAATAACTCCTGTCTTGTAGCAAAAGCAAAAATTATGGTTTATGACTCTATAGGACATTCGCCAGTGTTAATCAAACTCATCAATCCTGTGCTAATATTCCTTTCTTTAGTTGTCTCTAAATATCTGAAATTCTCTTTCAATGTATTCTAATGATTTATTGTTCCCTTAATTGATGTGTGGAATAAATATTTTGAAATATTTATCTATATTTACAAGATAGTTATGATTTAACATTTCTTAAAATTATATTTTAGAACTGACATCCATATGTGTCTTCATTCCCATAGGTATGTTCCCAACAATATTCCTGTCAATGTAAAAATCATGAGTCCCCTCATCAAAGTTTCCTCTTGTCACTGCATCCATCTCCCTCTCCAGGTAAGGTGTGATCTTCTCACATCAATTTAAGATGTGTCTCCATGTGATCTAGAGATCTTTGGATAAATGTTAATTGTGCTCAATTAATACAATATGAAATGGAAGGAAAAAACAAAACAGTACAAAAAAATAATAATTGAAGAGAGGAATTAATTGAAAACAAAGTACATTTCTTCATAGCTCATATCCTGTTTAAAAGAAAAATGTGAACTTCTCACCCTGATAGTGGGATGAGTCCCATATTTTTTTTCTCGAAGGAGCTTCTTTTTCCATTACTTCTTCCCCAATCCCCATGCCTCGTGGTTGTGGCCTCTGAGCAGAATTCTTAATTCAGTGTTATGTGTCCCCGTGTCTGAGACTGGAAGTGGAAAAGATCTATATTCTGGATGCTGACTCTCTTTATCATCTCGCTTCCTGCAGGTTTGACTCACATTTCTTCATTTGTGTGTGAGAAGAGCAAATGTGGAAAGGGTGTTGGAAGTGTGAAATGGGAGAGCAATCACAGTCTCTTAATTGCAGGCAGTAGGAAAGTAAAGCCAGATAATATATTGAGCCATGTTTCCTGATTCTAGAGCTGGAATTTGGAGTATGTGTCAGCCAACCATTCTTAGTTCTATGCTCACGTCTCTAGCCCTCAATTTAATGACTTCCGCTGAGGTGTCTGCTTTGGACCATTTGAGACAATGGGAGGGGAAGCATAGTTAATCGGCACTTATCCCTGCAATCTGCACTTACACCATAAAAACAGTTGTCTCCTGTGTCTGCTTGGTTCTATAACAGGAGATTCATGGAAATGGCCTGTGGGAATCAGACTTCCCTCATATCTCAACGTTTATGCCAATTTTGGTTCTGTCTTCCTCAACTCTGCTAACAATAACGAGCTTTATGTTAAATGATTTAGCTTTTTCATCCCAACAAGCCTCCGGGTTATTATACTCTCAGCCATCCTTGGAGGTTGGCCAGAGGCAAAAAAATATGCTTTTTCTTTCTGAGGAGTCAGTTTCAACCCAAGTTTGCATCTTTATTACAGGATATTACTGAATCTATAAGAAAGGGGAAAAGCTAACAACCTGCTCTGACTACCTGAATTTTCCCTCCCAAATCCTAAAATGTACAATCATATTAAACACACAGTATCTATGGTAAAATAGGACAAAAAGAATTCTGTCCATCTGTTTGATAACAGGTAACAAGAATTGAAATTTCCCTACTTGGGATTATTGCGTCTCATTGTCTCTCAAACTACTACTCAGGCAATTTCTGTTTTAGACTCTGCCACCTGCGTGTTCACATCATGATACCAAATTTCAGCAGCAGTTAGACTAGGTATTGGCAACCAATAATTGGCATGACATGAGATAGTGGCACCATTTTTTTTTACCCACCATACTACATATATCTTAGACATACTAGTTAAACAAACAAACAAACAAACAAACAACTTTGTGTGTGACATTTACTTCAGAGTTGTTTCTCCTTTAATCATAAATTTAACTCCACCTTCAATTACAGTTTTGGTAAAAGATGTTTCATTTTCTATTTTAATTATGTTGCTAATATACAGCAATGAAATCTTTAGCTTTTCATTTCCATATAAAATAATTTTTTATAACATTAAGGGGAGGCAAGACAATTTTCAAAGACAGAAAGAGAGAAGCACACATTTCGTTCTGTGCATTTTTGTATTAGGATAGCCAAAGATGAGTCCATTGATTAAAGCACTGAAAATAAACTCTTTAGTCTGTTAAACACAATTTAGGAATAAGGGATTGAAATGATGATAGTGCCATTCTGTACTGAGGCCTGGCTGAGTTCAGTTCTATCCCCAAATTTTATGTCCTTCTCAGCACTTGCTGGTCCTGGCTCAGCCGAAGAGTGAAATACACTTACCTGAAACCCTACATGACAAAAGTGGAAGAGTATGAATTCGTGAGAACATTGTCAACAGCTTTAACTTTCATAAACCAAGGGATGACTCAGTGTATAAATACTATTGTAAGAAGTTAGACAAATGAGGGCACCAGGCGGATAAGGTGGAGGAGAGGGAGGGTGATCCAGAAGATGGTGTTATGCCCGCTTTCAGCATAAAGGGCTTTGCTTCCTCTAAATGAGTGCCAGCAAAAACCAGTTGGGACCAGACAACTGTAATGGTGTGATAGTGACATGGACCTAACTAGACAGGACCCAATGCTTATTGCAATATAATTAACACTGAGGTTTAGCCTCCCCTCCCAGCATCCTCCTCCCCAACCATGGGCTTTTCTGTGTGCATCATGGGTAAGGATGTGTGCAAAAGGGGATGGACATGACTAAGCTCTTCAGGGGCAAAAGCCATCAGCCAATCAAGAGACCGCCTCTAAGCAAGGGTGTAAGACAAAGTGGACAAAGAAAGACCAGCGTTGCTATCCTCCCTTGGATCAGCCCACCTTCCACACTTGGAGGTGCGCTTTCACTTTGTGAATAAAATCTTTAAAATCTTTTCCTATGCAATGCTTTTGTCTCCTCTCTGAATTTTTCTCTTTCAGGCAAGACAAGAACCAAGGCCTTTCCCCTCTGGGATAACATTATGTCCATCACCCTATCATTAAGGAAAAAAGGTATTTCAAAAAAAAAAAAGGATACTTCTGCTATTCAGGACTGTTCAGTCCTAAGCTAAAATCACCAGATGTTGTAGAAGGATACTTTCTTGTGATGGTATCTAGGGTGACTCTTATGAACAATGCTTTCAAATGTTGCCGCTGACATTGAAGTTCTTTCTATTAGCTCTCTCAGAGATTCAAAATTCTCCATTCCCTTTACTCTTGCTTTCCCAATTTTTATCACAGTTTAATATGACTGGTCCGATTATTGGTCAAGAGTACACATTTAAATGCTGCTTAGTCTCTTTCCTGTATCTGTACCAGGGTGATTTTCAGTTAAAAAATTTCAGGAAGTTTATATGGAGAGAATTGAAAAATGTTTAGAAATAAAAAACAGTGGAATAACTGAGTATCCAAAAAATGCCATTGAAACTAAATTGAAATTTAAAATGAAAACATGAATAGAAAACAGAAAATGTAATATAATGTCAATCCTATGTTTAATATTTAATCTAATGAGTCATTTAGACTTTGCTTAACTTATTATGAATTCTGAATTGTACACAACTCCTTACGAACTCCTCAGGTATAGACTGGCAGCACTGGTTCCTAGCCCATCATAATTACTTAGCAATTGTTTATTGAAATGATTCGACCTAGTGGCAGAGATTAGCTGAGCCTTCATCAAACCCACTTCCTCCACTTCCTGGGTAATTTTCTGGGTCCCGTACTGTATCCCTACTTGCAATAATATAATCTGAGACCTTGCTATTGTGTACAGTTACTAAAGATGTCACTTTCAGATCTGATCCTCTAAAAACTCCCCACACCATCATTTTTACCCCTTCCATGGTGATTTTTGAAACCAGGCATTGTTGATATTGGGAGCAAAACAAGAGAAGGACCCTGGGTTCCTGAATCTACTTTTGGAGGAGAATTGGCTTCCAGTTAGGAACACTTGCTTTGGACAGGGACAGAAGTCAGAAATATTGTTTTCATAATTTTGAAGTCATTTTATATTCTTGGATATGTTACAGTTATTGCCTCATCTAAATCACACTCTATTAAAAAATAAGAAACTCTATTCCTCTTTAATAGAAGGTATCAGTAATACTTTCCTTCAGAGCCAAAAACCAAAACCAAAACCAGACCAAAACAAAACAAACACTTGCTGTCAGCCCTTAGGAGCGTATGGCCCCTTGAGAGTGGTGAGAGTTCCTAGAGCTCTCTCCTTTACTCACCTCTGCAAAATCCCACTCTTGAACACCACACTCAAGCTTTCTTTTCCATATGGGGTATGTATTAGTTTCCAATGACTGCCATTGCAAAGTACCACAAACTGGGTGTCTTAAAACAACAGACATGTATCCCCTCACAATTCATAATGCTAGAAGTCCAGATCAAAACATCATGCTCCCTTCTAAGTGTCAAGAGAAGAATCCTTCCTGGTCTCTTCTAGATTCTGATGGTTGCTGGCAATCCTTGATTTTCCTGATGCATGTCCATGTTTTTGTGTTGAAATTTCCCTATTTTTATAAAGACAACAGTCCTATTGGATTTAGGTCTCACCCTAGTTCAGTATGACCTCATTTAACTTGGTTACAAGTGTAAAGACCCTGTTTCCAAATATGGTCACATTCTCAAGTTCCCAACAAGCATGAATTCTGAGACCACACTATCAATTCTGTATAGTGTGGGAGAGAAAAAGAAAAAGGTTAGAGGGAGAGGTCTTTTGTAGGATGAATATGTGCATAACACTTAGAATGAATTTCTATAAATAAATAATGTCATTAAATATGCCCACTTTTTATGATCTGGAAATGTAATTGAAGGGTACACAATGAGATGGGGAGGACACCAAGAATGACCATTACTACAGTTGACAATAACCTTATCATAGTACATTTGAAGGGGGTGCTTTTTTCAGGGTCAAGATTGTGGTTCTCTACAAATTGATTTTGCCTCTGATTTTGAAATTGTTATTCTTATTGGATTGTACTTTTGGAACCTAACCTGTATTTCCTAGCTCACAAAACATGATCATATATGCTATATACCAGAAACTAACACAACATTGGAAATCAACTATACTTCAATTAGAAAAAAACATACACTGTCACAACATCAGTTTATATATTCATTACATTATATAATAACTTCAGTTTATAAATTCCAAATAAAAATATAAATGACTGAAAATACATAATGCCTAGAAGACTTCATCTCAAGATGAGTAAGCATTGAATTTAGAGTTGTTTACAGACTTGACAATGAGTGATATAAAGACATACCTGTGATTTTCACATTTCCCTTAAATCCCGTTTATACTCTTCAATAAATAAATATGAATTCTCCATTTTGTCAATCTTATTCTAAGAACTGACAGCATGATTTTTGGGTGAAGTTAAGTAATAAATGAAGTCTGCTTGTGTCAAAAAATATATTATCAACTTATTCTGTAAATACTGACTCGGTACACACTATGAGCCATACTTTAGGCTAAGTACTTCAGACATAATGTAACAAACTGCCAGGTATACCTGGTGGCTCCCTGTCTTCTTCTCTGACTTGCCACACCCTATACACAGAGTGGCCCTCGATTATAGTTAAAACTTTTCTCTCAACACATAAGGCATGTTAGCTCTCCCTAGGTACACATTTAAACCAGAATCCGACCCTAACATACAAAGGGGAAGTATAGAGCTTCATATTCTACTTTGGTTTTGATACTTGATGTTCTTTTTCATAGAGTTACAATAGTAAATTGGATATAACTGAGTGTTTTGAAACCTAGATCAGCATTTAAATGAAGATTTCATTATTCTGATTCTCCATCTTCCTAAAAATACCTAAGTTAAACTCTCTCAAAATTTGAGACTGATCCTAATTTAATTTTTAATTTGTACAGGTGGGTTTGCATGAATTATTGTCTGTGACAATTTTTCCTAGGTCAAAAGCTGACCATAATTTAAAAGGGGATTATCAATTAAAACCAAATCCAGTCTTAGATAGGGAGAAAAGACTATTTAGTCCCCTGACCAAAAGGGAATAGGGGCTATGACAATAGGGAGAATACTCTGAACTTTTGAGGTCTATACTATAAGCTTCTCAGAGATCAGGTAGAAATGAATTTTATTTATAAGGTTGAGTAGACAAGGCTAGAAAGAACCTTCGTTGTTGGGGGATAAGCAGGTGGTGTGATCAGACAGTTGATCAGGAATGTGTTCTGTGAGGTCAACTGATTCTCAGGAAGGACTCACAGAGGAGAGATCAAAGATCAGGGGCTTGGGGGAAACTTACAAAATTTGGGTCAAGTCAGGTTACTGGACATTTTATCCATATGGGTCAGTGGTGCAGTTTAGCTACTCATAAATGAGCCAAAGAATTTGAAAGTTCTGTGTCTCCCTTGTTATATATAAATAGGAGAGTCCACCATGACCTTATATAGGTCACATTGGGATGGTTCTTTGCAGAAGGCGATTTCCTAGAACACAAAATGGGTCATGGTGGAGGAAGAGTACTTTGTAACTGTTTTTATTTTCCAGGAACACTTGGCTCTGGTAAAGTTCAACATTGTCAGGGGAAATCTAAGCCAGCAGAAATGGAGAGTCAACTAGTACACAAACAATAAATTAATCTCTACTCCTAACGAAACCCTTAGTCATTGGATGCTTAAACCTAGTCTGAAAGTTAAACTTTTCAGAAGGTCAGCTTGCATTCCATGCAATAAATGCACAAGTAATTATTATATTAAATACTTACCATAAGATTTAAAATGGAAAGTTTTCCTTAGTTTACTTTTTCTTCCACAGGCAATTTGCAAAACAAAAATGTGCATCTTGTCTGCAAAATTAGCATATAAATCAGATGATCAGGAAAATGCCTTCCTTAGGAAACACAACGATCTTAACAGCAAATTTGTGAAGTAAAAATTCCTTCTACCTGGAATTCTAGATTCTGTTAGTTGGTTAAACATTTTGTGTATGCTCTGTGATTCAGCCTGCTTACTGAAAAGCACATGAAAGATAACACATAAATTAGTTGCAATTTGAGTTTATTTCATCTTTTCAATCTCATATTGCTTTTTTCATGAACATGATTTGTTGAAACTGAGACCCATCTTAGGGAAAGGTTATATTTAAAACACATTAAAACAAGGATTTAATATTACTGTTTATTCATATTAGATTTAGAAAATGTTTTCTTTCCTAGCCTTAATGTGAGATATGTAACAGTTCTCTCTCTGTGCATTTCCTTAGAAATCACACAAATCTTAATATATAACCATTGAAAAAAGAGACGGTAATTAAGGCTGAAGAAAAATTAAATCAAATTGCACTGGGAACTGAGTAACTGCACAAAAATAGCATTGAGGTAGTGATACTTACTACTGTGCCTCAGGAAAACTCAAACGGATATTTACAGGATTTTTTCTTTTTGGAAAGTCATAGAAACACTATAAGAAGCATTTTTGACACAAAATTAATTAGAACAAACATTAAAAGATGCTTATTTCCTTACACCCTTGTACGTATAATAAATGCTCACTAGAGATTTAACAATGATAAGGGAGAGAGAAAGAGGTATTTTGACAAAAGGGGTTTGAGAAAGTTTACAGGAATAAATCTTCCTGTGTCATGGAAGGAAAGACTTCATCAGTTCTTCACCCGTGCATGCTTTGGGCAACTGTGGGAACCAGTGCAGAATTTTTGCAGTACCCATTTTCCCAAATGCACAGTGTATGAGGAGGGCAAAAACATTACAAGTAGAAGAATCACCACTTTAAACAAAGCTCACAAACAAAACAGCTGGAGGGGAGAGTATAAAAAATAATTATAACTGCATTGTCCATCTGGAAAAAGCCTACTGCCCTTCTGGCTATGACTCAAGGCTCTCTGAAGTCTTCCCTAATGTCCCTGGGCACTCTTTGCTCCTTCTTTGCATATGTGTTTGATTTACACAGTGTCTGCTATTTCTCCTTTAGGCTCTAAGAGATGAAACAGAAGGGATGTGGTAAAATAAGCAACTAAAAAATCAAAATATATTTGAACCTGGCAAATAAAATTAAATCTTGCCATATCATCTTCACTCTTGTAGTATTTTATGACATACAGCTAATGTTTGGTCTATATTTCTGGTATAAATTCTTATTTTCAGTGTAACTATGGCAACATTCTAACCAAGTAATTTATACACTACGCTAGATGACATACACACCTGAAATTTAAGGCAGTTACTCATGGTATTTCTTGCTTTGTGGTGTGCAAAACTGGGTAAATATTATGCTTCTGAAAATGCCTTGAAAAATGGAGCCTTTCATGCTCAAGGTGGGGGGAGGGGGAATATAAAAACTGATACATCCAGAGCAAAGAGGAAACTATCCAAGGTTTTGTGACATCTCTGGGCCATGTCTCAGCATGTGGCCTTTCTGACCTACAATAGAAAAGATTAAAAAGCTTAATGATTCCAACCAATACACAATTAGAAACTCATTTCAGCAACTGTCTCTATTTCCTACATTCTTATTGGGCATCAATATGGAGGTTCTTGATCAAACTCTACCTCTATTACTAACGCAAATTTGGGAAGCCTGAAGTCATTTATTGAACACGTATAAGGTCTTGAATCTGTCTAGATTTCTAAATACCCACACTTACAGACAGAACTTTTTAGTAGGTACCTATAAAAAGCAATTATTGCAGGTAAAGTGAAAAGAAAAAAAATAAAATTCTGAATTTCAGGATGAAGTAAAAACAGATACCAAGGATCACACATTGGCCTTGAGATTCCTGTGAGCCAAAGTCGGGCACTTACATCATTACAGATTTTAGTTCATTTGGGAAAAAATATTAGTTTAACAAACTTGATTTGGAGTGACATGCTACTTGGTTGTGTTTCAGAAATCAGGGCAGAACAATACAGCATGACCATCCATCAGTGTTTTATTTATTCACATATAGCTTAAATATAGTAAACCTATGTACAATGTATAGGATTATACATATTACAAATGAATAGGATATTATCTCCCCTTCCACAGGCTGGCTTCTCATTTTGTTCATGGTTTCCTTTGTTGTGTAATAGCTTTTAAGTTTAATTAGATCCCATTTGTTTATTTTTGCTTCTGTTTCCATTACTCTAGGAGACGGATCGAAAAAATATTGCTTTGATTTATGTCAAAGAGTGTTCTGCCTATGTTTTCCTCTAGGGGTTTTATAGTATCCAGTTTTACATTTAGGCCTTTATTCCATTTTGAGTTTATTTTTGTATATGGTGCTAGAAAATGTTTTAATTTTTTCTTTCACATATAGCTATCCAGTTTTCCCAGCACCACCTATTGAAGAGGCTGTCTTTTGTCCATCATGTATTCTTGCTTCCTTTGTCATAGATTAATGATATTTTACTTTCAGTTTTCAATTGTAAGAACGACAAACATTTGGACAGATGTTTCTTAAATTTGAGGGCACTGATCACTCTTTTTAAATATCTTTTTTTGCCTCGTCTGGCCAGCAGATGAAAGTATTAAATGTGTGCTAAAGAGCAATGCCACTTCCAATTAGAAATTCAAATGTTGTTTTTACTTGTGTTGCATGATCAAGCATCACACTGAAATTATGGGATATTTTCCTATAAAAATGCTTTTAAGTGTCCATAACCAAATCTCTTTGGTTCTTAGGGAAAAAAAAAAAACATTGCCAAGAAGATTTGTGCTTTTATATTTTAGTATGAATTTAAATTCATCTGTAGCCACTCTGTGCATTCTGCAAAACAGACATCAGTTTGCATTTCTATAATCATTGCCTTAAAACACTTAATAGATTAAAACTTCCGTAACTTTTAATTACATCATTAGCTTGTGAAGTTGAAAATATGTATTTGGGGTTTTATATTCACATAAAATGATTTGTATAAAATTTGACTTAAAAAGAGATTTTTTTTCCTTCTCTGAGAGAAATAGCCCAGGTATAATGTCCTCAACAAAAATGTAACCTACTGAAACATTGTGAAGATGCTTTGGGATTTTAATAATCTTTTGGAGAAACCACACTTACTTAGTAACTTCTGGTAGGAAGATGCTTTCATTTTTTTATTTCAATTTGTTGTATTCCATTTTTTAACTGGAAATTGGATGTGGACATACATTACAATGTGAAAAATAATTAGTGTGGTAGAATATTTCTACTGCAAAATCAGAAATTTAAGAAGTACATCTTTGCTGGATAGGCAAAGATTTATTAGACAAGTCAGAAAAAGGACTACTATAAGAAAAAAATTAAAGAACTTCATTAAATTAAAAAAATAATTTAAAAAAGGATCATTAAGAAAAGGAGGGTACAAGCCACAGAAAGGAAAAAAAAAGTTTTTTCTTACATATATCTGACAAATGACTCATATTCTGAATATATATCCACAAAATTTAAAAGACTCTTGCAAATCAACAATAGAAATAAAAGCAAAAAAACACAATAAATATAGGCATAAACTTGAACTGAAATGCCACAAGACAAGACATACAAATGACTATAAGCACAAGAAAAAATGCTCAGCATCTTTGGTCACCAGACTAATGCAAATTGAAATCACAGTGAGCTACCACTTCCCAGTCACTAGAATGTATAAAATTAAAAAGTATAACAGAACGTTGGTGAAGTTGTAGAGCAACTGGAACTCACACACTGCTGGTGGGAGTGATAAGCAGTACAAATATTTTGGAGAATTGTCTGGCATTTCTTAACAGTATAACAAAATAACATACTGTTATTACATAAAAATACAGTTATCTCTATTGACCTAGAGAGAGAGAGATAGAGGGAGAGAGAGAGCTTATGAGCCTGAAATTCCACTTGCACACATTTACTCAAGGGCAATGAAAATTAATGTTCTCAAAAACAATCAGACAGGATTTTTAGACCATCCTTATTCCTGATAGCCAACAACTTGGAGCCACACTAATTCTCATTAACAGAAATGGACAAATGGATAGCAATTTGTGATATATTCAAACAATGGGTTACTGCTTAGCCATTAAAAAGAATAAACTAGTGGTTGTCAAAACAACATGGATAAATCTTTTACAAAAACAGACTAAATCAGGTGCAAAAGAATAAATAAATATTACATACAGATGATCTTTGAACAACATAAATTTGAACTGCACAGATCCAATAATACATGAATTTTTTTTTCCAATCGGTGTGCACTGCTGTACTACTGATCCCCAGCAGGTTGAATTCACAGATGCAGAATAAGGGATGTGGATATAGAGTACCGACTGTAAAATTCTACATGGATTTTTGACCTTGCAGAGTTTGGTGCCCCAAAACCACCCCTGCTTTTTTCAGGAGTCAAATGTGTAGGATTTATGAAATTAAGTAAGAGACAAAAATGAGTTGTTAGTGACAGAAATAATATTGGGGGCTGCAGGAAGTGAGGTGGTGTGGTAGAATATAGAAGACAAAAAGGAATTTTGGAGAGTGTTGGGCTGAACCCCACAAGCCTACAATCCCCAAGCTTACCTAGCTTTAAGACTGAAGAAAGAGCTCAGACTCAACAACAGAGACATCAATGATTTATTGGATAGGGAGAGCTCACAAGCTACATGAGGAAAGGTCCTGGAGCAACACCCCACCCTGTGCTGTAGATGGTGGGCAAGACATGGTGGTAGTCTTTGATCCTGGGGGACAGGTGGAGGTTACCTGTTATATGAGGAATTGAGGTCTGGTTGTCTTATCAGTTACCAAGGAAACCAGTAGAGGTACCTGCCCCTCACCACCCCTTTAATAAGCTATCATTGTAGCTAAAGTTAGACCAATCATAGGCTGGGGCCTGAGGCAGGTATGTAGAAAGGCTAGTCAGGTGAGAAGGGTGTAGGTGAAGCAGGCACTGGTCAGCACAGGTCCAGCAGGAGATGTACAGAGAGCAAGAGGACAGTCATTTTGAGTGGACTGACCATACAGAAGGTGATAGAAAGTTTCTATATCTTCTTGAATGGGATAGCTACAGAGTTATATACATTGTCAATATATATAAAACTGATCACCTAAGTAGAATGCAATTTATCAATCTGTTCATTTCACCTCTATAAAAATATGAATGTAAAATATGATGGCAGCATTAAATCATGATTCATATTCCTCAAGGTACAAAGGATAAATTGTACTACATACTTAATATAGGAAAACTGATGAAAAGAGATGATGCTTAATAATATATCATGCCTTCGTTTATGCTACCTAAATATCTGTTTGAAATTATAAATGTATGCATGTAATCATAGTAAAAAAAAAAGTTTTTTTAGAAGTATAGAGAAGTATACAGTGAAATAAATTAAATTCCTCTCTCCCTCTCCTGAAGCTAGCTCCATTCTCATTTTCATTTTTTACTATTAATGCTAAAAATAAAATAGTAAAGATTTTTTTCCCTCGAAACGGAAAGTATGTTAGAAGTGAATTTCTGAGTACTTGCTTGACTGTAATTTTTTATTCTATCCCTATATTGAAGCCTAGGTTTTAAATTATTTTCCATGTGCACTAGAATGTGGGAATCCACTGTTTTCTAGGATATGCCTTATTGTTGATTAGAAGGATGATGACAGTTTGTCTCTCATCTATTTGAAAACAATCATATCACTCTCCCTCTTTTTTTTTTCCTGTAACACTTTCTCTTTCTAATTGAAAAGTAAAACTTCAGCAATATTGATTAAGTTTGCTTCTTCACATTTATTTGGCACTTTTTGGATTGTTTCAATCAGAGGATTCCAAGTGTTCAGCTCAGGGGAAATTTAGTCTATTAGTTCTTTATTTTACCCACTCCATTCTTTCTGCCACTTTCATGAGATGGAGCTGGAAATTCAGGATGCATTCTCTTTGAGTTTTATACGTATCTCTTAATAGTGAAAGTAGCTCTAAAATAAATTAGACTTATTAAGCACTTGCTAAAAGCCAGGCACCTTAAATTTTTTGATGCATTATTTCATTTAATCCAGCCAACCATCTAATGAGATAAGTATTATATTTAAACCAATTTTAGCAAATTAGAAACCAGGGTATTCATAAAGTTAAGTTGTCCAAGAATACACAAGTCAAAAACTTATAGTGACTGGAAGAAGAATTAGATGAATTACACTCATTAAGTTTTTCTTTTTCTTATATGTATGTATTCCCTCAAACTTTAGTTTCTAATTACCAGATTTGGTCATCACTCATATCTATTGTTAATCAGCTTTTCTGTTGAAATACATTGCTTTATTTTTCTTTATTGAAATATAATTTATGTAGAGTAAAATGTACAGATCCTTAGAGTAACATTTGATAACATATGGTAAATGTGTGTGTCCATGTAGACAAAAACCATTTCATAATGTAAAATATTTTGATTACCCCAAGAGTTTTTATTATTTTCCTTTCCAGTCAATTGCCAGCCCTCCCCCACCCACACCCACACCCATCAAAGGCAACGACTGTTCTAATTTCTGTTATTAGAGATTACTTCTTTCTGGTCTTAATCTTTCTAGCTTCTTTGAATCAAGTCTAAATCTATGATTCTTTCACTTTTTTGTATTCATCAGTGATTCATTTTTTAAAAAACTATTGTGTAGTATTCATTTGTATAAGTTTAATACAATTTTAAAATATACTCTCCTGCTGAGACAACTCTGTTTTTGGCCATATGAATAATGTTGCTAGGGAATTCTTGAACAATTCCTTTTGTAGACAAATGCTTTCATTTCTTTTGGGTAAAGACCTTGGAGTAAAATTTCTGGATCATGTAGGTGAACAAACATTTAACAATACAGAAAATTGTTTCTATAAAGTGCAGAAAACTTCCAAATTTCCAAATTCTTTTCTTTTTTTAATGAATACAATATTTTCTATAATCAGTCTAGAGATCCTTTACATTTGTCGGTAGGTCAGAGCAGGAGAAAACTCCTGACTTGGACAATAAAGCTGACTTCAGTATCACCCTGGTAAACATTTAGCAGCCTCCTGTTAAGACTGATTGGTATAAATACTCCCATGGTAGTCAATTTTAAGCTGCCAACATAACATCAACCAAGTCTCCAAAGTTCTGCAAAATTTCACAGTTGGTTCCCGCAGTAGAAGTTAACTTCAGTACCCCATCGGGCCTATAATGTTCTTTTTGGCAACAGAAAAGATAAAGCTAAGCAACTTACAGAACTATGTAGCCTAATCCTTCCCCAAAACTCCCTGTGGGAATGGAATAGATAAATAATAACGTCTATTGAATGGCAAGTAATATGCTAACTGCTTCAGATGCAGTATCTCTTTAAATCATTTAATACATACAACAATGTGAGAATTAAAGTACATTTTTATTGATGAAGAAACTGAGGTACATGAAAGGAAATGGTTTCCCAAAGTCCCACACCAGCCAGGTAAGTCACAGAACAAGTGTTTCAACCCAAACATTCTAGTTCCAAGTCACATGCTAACCTTTATATTGTTACATAACATCCATTCTTCAAGAGATAACACAATTTTGTTTTACCACTGAAATATTTGTCCATTCACTATTTAAAAACCTTGATTAACTGGATGAATAGATACTTGACAGTGTAAGGCTGAACAGAGTCCACCTGCTATTTCATTTGCTAAGGAAACTAGAGAGATTATACTTATATACAAAGACAAATTGAAATCTAGAATAAAGCAATCATGGGAAAAGAATGACTTTGCATTGCATTCAAAAGCAATTGAACTTAAATTACAATTATTTTAAGTCAGTTCTAAAATGTTTTGGAAAACTAGATAAGAGATGTGTGTGCTTGTTTGTAAGATGTTTACATAGAGTTGCTGCTTTGAATACGTTCCTTATATATACTTCACTTCATAATAAAAAATATGTCCCAAGTTCACCAAAGTTCAGTTCATGGACAGAACAGAAATGTCAGCTGTCACAGTAAGAGCTGATCCCTGAGTGTGAAAGCCCTAAGCCAGTCTGATGTGTGCATTCTAGATAAACACAGCAGGGGGGCAGTTAGCCTTGTCAAGACTGTTAGCCCCTAAGGTTCTCATAATAAGGAGATACCCTTCTGACCTTTCATTACTTTGAGCCAGAAGCCTTAGAAATTTCCGGGATGGGTGAGGCGTCAAGTGAGAGGAGAAAGGGAGATAAGTAAAGGTGGAGCTAAAGAGGTCTAAAGAGGGATATGCAGAGATGGGAGCCGCACAATGATGTGATTATGTAATTTATGTTGCTGTCCCAACTACAGGGAAGCTGTGGCTGCAAAAATGGCATCTGGTCACATCAGACAAATAGCCAATGAAGATGGTTCAGGAACTTATGCAGGTCCGTTGGGCTTGCAAGCCCAGGAGGATCGCTAAGATTGCTAAGATCTACGTCAAGGAGTGTGTTGCCTAGGTTTCCTTTTGATTGGAGCATTTAGTCCATTTACATGTAATTATTGATAGGTATGTGATTATTGCCATTTTTTTCATTGTTTTCTGGTTGTTTTTATAATTCTTTTTTGCTCCTATTATTCTCTTTTGCTGTCTTCTCTTGTGATTTGATGACTACCTCTAATGTTGTGTTTGGACTCCGTTCTTTTTTTGTGCATGTGCATTTATTATAGGTATTTGGTGTTTACCATGAAGTTGATATATAATAACATATAAACAAACATATGTGTATACATATACATATAGATAAGTGATTTATTAAGTTAATGTCTTGTACCCAGAAGGAAATCTACTTCAGGATGACACCTGCACCCCAATGTTCATAGCAGCACTATTTACAATAGCCAAAACATGGAAACAACCTAAATGTCCATCAACAGGTGACTGGATAAAGAAGAGGTGGTATATTTATACAATGGACTACTACTCAGCCATAAAAACCGACAACATAATGCCATTTGCAGCAACATGGATGCTCCTAGAGAATGTCATTCTAAGTGAAGTAAGCCAGAAAGAGAAAGAAAAATACCATATGAGATCGCTCATATGTGGAATCTAAAAAACAAAAACAAATAAACAAACAAAAACAAAGCATAAATACAGGACAGAAATAGACTCATGGACAGAGAATACAGACTTGTGGTTACCGGGGGGAGGGGGGGATAGAGGGTGGGAAGGGATAGACTGGGATTTCAAAATTGTAGAATAGATAAACAAGATTACACTATATAGTACAGGGAAATATACACAAAATGTTATGATAAATCACAGAGAAAAAAAATGTGACAATGAGTGTGTATATGTCCATGAATGACTGAAAAATTGTGCTGAACACTGGAATTTGACACAACACTGTAAAATGATTATGAATCAATAAAAAATGTAAAAAAAAAGTTAATGTTCTCTTAAATTTGAATTCATTCTAATCACCCTACATTTTTATTCCCCCACCCCCAACTATTAATGTCTTTGATGTTACACTTCACATCTTTTTACTTTGTGTATCTCTTAACTACTTGGTGTGAAAATAGGTGATTTTGCTACTTTAGTATTGTAACCTTCCTACTAGCTTAATAGTGGTTGATTATATAAGTGGTTACATTTACTGTATGTCTGATTTTACTTATGAGATTCTTCCTTTCATAATTTTCATATTGCTAGAGAAGTTCCTTTAACACTCCTTGTAATATCAGATTAGTGGTGAGCTGTTTTAGCTTTTGCTGTCAGTAAAGCTTTTTATCTCTCCTTCATCACTTTGAATATATTGTGCCACCTTCTCTAGCCTCTAAGTTTCTGTTGAAAAGTCAGCAGATGGTTTTATGGGAGTTTGCATCTCTGTAACTAGTTGCTTTTCTTGGTGCTTTTAAGGTTCTTTGTTTTCTTTACTTTTTTAACATTTTATTGATGTGTCTTGTGGACCTCTTTAGGTTGATCTTGTTTGAGATACACTGTGCTTCCTGAACCTGCATGTGTGTTTTCTTCCCTAAATTAGGGAGTTTTTCAGCTCTTATTTCTTCCAAAAAGTTCTCTGCCCTTTTTCTCTCTCTTTGCCTTCTGGGACCCGTGTAATGTCAATGTTATCATGCTTGGTGTTGTCCCAGTGGTCTCTTAAACAACCTTCTTTCTTTGTTTAATTTCTTTTTTCTTTTTTCTGTTCTGCTTGAATGATTTCCACTGCTCTTTCTTCCAGATCACTGATCTGTTCCTTGGTATCATCTAAGCTACTTTGACTACTTATAGTGTATTATTTATTTTAGTTATCATATTCTTCAGCTCTGTTTGAATTGCCTTTATATTTCCTAACTCTTTGTTGTAATTCTCACATTGTGTGTCTCCTTCCAAGTTCGGTGAGTAACTTATGATCATTATTTTGAACTCTTTATTGTATAGATTGCTTATCTTCACTTTGTTTAGTTCCTTTTCTGAGGGTATGTTTTATTCCTTCATTTGAAACATATCGCTCTCTCTCCTCCTTTTGCTCAGTTCTCTGTGTTTATTTCTACGTGATATGTAGGTGGTTTCCTTTCCTGGTGTTGGAGAATTGGCTTTATGTAGTAGATATCCTATGGGGCCCAGCAGCTCACTCACCTCTGGTCACCAGAGCCGTATGCTATAGAGGTGCTGCTTATGTGGGCTGTGCTTCTGTGTTTCTTTGTTGTTAATTTCTGGTAGAATGCCATAATCGACCAGATGCTTCTTCTCTAGGGCTTCTCCCACAATCTTCCCAATCTCCTGTGTGCCTTCTATTGTGGTACCAAACACAGTGGTGTGCATTGATCTGCTTGTGTTTTTGTCCCCTCAGTAGATTACAATTCCTCAATGAAAGGAATAATTAGCATATTGTCTGGCACCTACTATCACCCACACTAGTTCCTTGCCTTCTCTTCCTACTACTATAATCACAACTAATAGTATTAATAGGTAAACTGTGCTAAGAGATTACCATGTGCCAGACATTGTACTGATCTTTCTACATCCATTTATACCTCACTACATAACTCTATGTCAGATATTACAAATGTCCCCACTTAACAGAACAGGAAACAAAGACACAAAATGTTGAAATTACTTGCTCACACTCACACAGCTGGCAAGTGGCAGATCCAAAGTCAAGTTGAGACAGCCTGGTCTCAGAGTCTGGCCTCTTAATTACTATAAATTATTGTTCACAATTGCTCCATGTAGATGGGTTCTCAACATTGCAAATATCATAGAAATAATACTCTATAGTTTGAGACCACACTTTGGTTATATGAAACTTTTTTTTTCAGTTAAATTAGTTTTATAATAAATTATATCTAGGTAAAATAAAAATCAAATAGAAATTTGAACAATCATATAGTCAATGACATTAGTGAAGACAACTAAAATGTATGGCTTTTGTCTCCAAATACTTCAGAATACTAAATTAGTAATAGGAAAATGATGTCCTATATTGTAACAGTAAAGTAGGAATTTGATAGCATTTATTTGAGATGGATTGGTTGGGAAGAGCCTCACAGAGCTCATGTTTAGCCTTGGTATATGTAAAAAACATACACACAAGAGAAAGCAAACAAGGCAATTCAAATTGACTAAAACACATCAATAAAGAAATAAAGCTATGAAAATCTATGAAAGCAGGTTTCATGTATCAGGAAAAGAAGCTTGGCATGTTGAAAATACTAAAAATGTCAAGAGGAGTGATGGATAGTCCTAGGAAAGTAGGGAAAGACAGGTTTGGGGATAAATGATGACAAGTGTTTTTAATGACTCCACTAAGGACCAGGCCCTGTATTTTGCAGGAAACAAAAGTGAGAGGATTTTCAAGCAGTCTTTACTCACTTGTTTTCAAATGACTAGTTCCCTGTAAAGGGCCCCAGGTCCTATAAAAGCACAAACATTTGTACAAAGGAAATAAATAAATCTGACATAATCATTTTCAACACTGAAAGGTATGGAAGTATAGGAGATATGAATCAGAGTCCAAAATCTTAAGTTTATAAGGAATGTATCTTTATTTACAATCAGACAAAATTATTTCTATTTTTATGCCCCATTCTGCCAGAATGACAGGAATTCAGTTACAGTCATTCGGGTTTAAACCCTCCCTGGAATCATGACTAATCTCTAAAATTTTAGAAGATAATTAGAGGGAGGGGCAATTTGATCCTCTGCCTCTGTTTCACAGAGCCCTTCTTGGCTGGTCTCAGAGTCAAGCCTGGAACCCTTGTGCTATATTGTTTACCTTCCTTATTTCTACCCTTGGCCCTCAATAAAATCATAATTAAATATATAATTATGTAAACATGTTACCAGCCTGGTTCCTTGGACTCCTTAATCAATAGAAATTGACAAGAGGACATCTGGGAAATTCAGGCAAGTCTTTACTGGGACTTGTGCTGCAGCACGAGGGGGTGAGAACAAGTAATATATAATCTTGCTCGTTCCGGGAGTGGGGGAGGGGCTGATTCCTTAAATAGGGTGAGGGTAGGAGGAGATTGTTGGATGCAGCCAGAGTCATGGCTTAGGTGGTCTGCTCACCTCTTTGGTGGTGTTGTGTGAAGGGTTCATGTGCAGTACACTGTTTTTGCTCCTGGCACCTCAGCAGTCGCAGTTGGGTTTTGTCCTTTTTGTATTTTATAGTTCATAATTTGCTCCAATTGCATATGCATGCAGTTATTTTTAGTCCCTTATAGTCTCTTTGTATTCTGTTGCTCAAGGAGATGTCTGTCTAGGTGCAATCACTCCAGTAAAGGGTCCAGGTCCTGGGTCCCAGTCTATCTCAAACATACTATTCAGTGTTTTCTCTAACCTTCTAGAATATATACTCCCAGAGGTCAGGGGCAGGATCTGTCTATGCATTACTGTGTCATTGTACTTAGCCCTATTCCTGGAGATTTTTAATTTTTGCATATATTTTAAAATTAATAAATAAGTGGAGTGAAACCTCAGTGGTTAACCTTCAAGCAACATCCAGATCAGTGGGAGATTATTTCTGGGCACAAATAATTTAATGCTCATTCATTTACTTTACACTTAAAAAGATTGCCCCTTTTCCTTGGTGAAATTTTATTGAGAGGATACCATTTCACAGAACCTATTTCTTATACATAAATGACTAAGACAAGGAACAGCCTAAAGAGAGAGTATTGTCAGCCTCATTTGTATGACTATGAAAATTAATGAAGACAGTCCAAATGAGAAGAAACAGAAGCTATTTATTCAGAGTTTGCTACTCCAAAGGAGTTGGCCATCATCACTTTTGTTTGGCAGAGACTCAACAATAGAGAGAGAAACGAGAAAGTTTACAGTGGAAAAAGAGAAGACTGCAGTGATGTTCTGATTGGAAGTTGTTGGCAAGGGAAAGCTAGAGGCAGGCAACGTAGAAGCTAGGCATCTTCTGTGGTTGGTTTGGGAAGAATATTTGGCATTCTTTGGTTGGTCTTAAATTAAAAATAGGGAAACTGACAGTCATTGACCAAGTTCTGGCTCTTCTGGGCTGATTGCTGCAGGGGCTTTGGTTTGCCTTCCTGACTGGTTGCAGCAGAGACTAGAGGTCAGAGTTCTATTGTTATTTACTGTCTAGCTATTTTGTTTGTATATTCATTGCTTAAAACACAATTCTAAGGCAAGATTAGCTGATAATGTTACTGTAGTCACTTTTGCTACTGTATGTCCTTTTTACATTCATCATCAACCTGAAACAAGAGGGACGGGGGCAGGGTACAACCATTAAAAGAATGACACAGCAATTATCATCAAGATGGCAGAAGATTCAATTCCCAATACACCTTGAGCTTCATTATATGTTAATTATAACCTATTAGTATGTAAATTGCACCCCCACAGGTGCCAGGACTTTTCCGAGGTTGGCCATAAAATGTCAAAAAGTGGGTCATGGTCTAATTCCTGGGAATCCCAGACCCTTCCTCAAAGTAATTGGGATAATCCTCCCACTGTTAGCAAGTGAAATTACTAAACCCATAAATACTAACCACCCTGCCCTTCGTGGTCCCTCTCTCTCTTTTGCCTTCTGAGACAACCCGCACTCTGTCTATGGAGTATGTAAATCTACTTTTACTTTAACCACCCCCATGCCTCATAGCCTCTCTGGCCTTCTGAGATAGCCTGCACTCTGTCTATAAAGTATGTGTCTCTCTGAGTGAATCTGCCTTTACTCAGCTATAGCTTGCTCTTGACTTCTTTTCTGTGCAAAGCCAAGGACCCTCATTTGGCAGGGGGTGCCCCAGGAACTTGCCTGAGACCTAGAACACAACCATCCTCTCACACTCATTTTTCCTGTATCAAACCCATTTTAAAAATACTTATGAAGCACCAATTTATTTTCATTGAGCACTTGTAGACAGCGGGGATATGGCAGTGAACAGGACAGGCACCATAACACCATGCTTGCTTTCACAGTCCTTACTAGTCAATTACACTGTAATTGTAGGATGGCTTCCGTCTTGCTTCATCTAACTATGAAAGCATATTAGATGTTGTTTCTAAAAAATTAGGGTTTGTGCAAAACTGTTATATGAATTAGGTTGCTTCCTATTGCAAGTAATTGAAAAAATTCTCAATAATGAGGGGAATCTATAAATTTATGTAATTGTAACAGTCTGGAATCATTGCTGATTGCAAACATGTTGTGATCAGGGCTATGTTTCTGCTTCCCTGTAACTTCTTTTTGGTTTTACTCTCTTACATTTGTCAGTTCCAAATTCAAGCTGATCTCAGACATAGTGGTTAATGGCTGAAATAGTTTCATACCTCACATCTGTTCTAGATACCACACAGGAAAAAAATGAAATTCTTTTGTAACCAACTGTACAAGAAAAGCCCATTGGTTGGATCCTAGTCCTTTATTAGTTATCTACTGCTGCTGTAGCAAATTATCACACATTTAGTGACTTAAAATAGCACAAATTTAATGTCTTAGGATTCTAGAGGTCAGAAGTCTGAAATCAATTTTACCAGGCTAAAGTCAAAGTGTCTGCAAGACTGGTGTGATCTGAAAGCTATGAGGGGAGAATCTGTTTCCTTGTCTTTTTCAGCTTCTAATAGCTCCTTCCAGTGGTTGACCATATTCTTTGACTTGTGGGCCCTATATGCATCTCCAAGGTATATCATTACAATCTCTGCTTCTATCATCATATGACCTTCTCCTTGCTCTCTAACTCCTCCTGAGTCCTTCTAATGAAAACCCATGTGATTACAGTTAGGACCCAAATGAATAATCCAGGATAACATTATACTGAAAATCCGTAAGTTAATCACACATGCAAATTCCTTTTTGCCATATAAGGTAATCATAAATTCAGGGGATTAGGCCACGGATATGTTTGGGTGGCCATTTTTTCAATCTCTCACAAGTCTCTGGCCTTGCTTTGTGCTATTGAGATAAGCACAGTTTAAAGCAATCAATTAGGCAAGAGGGCTGAGATTACAGAGCAAACTCTCAACTAGAAAGAAGTATGATCAAACTCATCTCAATTGCATTCTGCCCACAGTGAGCTAGTTGAATATCTGATGGGGAGTCAATAATTCTGTCCATTTGGCTGTCATCTGTAAAGATAATAATAGAAGATACATCCCTAGGTATGTGACGGATACCTAGGGTAAACCTCCGATGTGGAAAAGTAGGTGGAAGGCTGGGCCCTGAACACATAGGCCCCAACAACTTCTAGAAAAAAATTCTGTTTTATTGTTTTCTGGACCAAGGCTGAATAACAGAACCAAGGAACTAAAAGTAATACTGAATAGTCAGAACAACAAAGACTAGAGGAGATGACAGGAGATATGTAAGTATAGAAATATTTTCCTGATTGGGTGTCTCATTAGAGGGATATGTTACATGTTGGAAGATGAGAGAGAAAACTTAATTAGCTGTAAGGTGTTGATCTCTCTATAGGTAGCTTTGGTCAATCAATTAGTATCCTAAAATAGAAGACTAAAATAAAGTACTTCAGAAAATGAGATGAATTTTTAACATTTTTATCATGTTTAACTCTGGCAGTCAGTGCTTCTAACAGTAGAGGTATATGATTTTTCAAAGATAAACCATGTTTTAAAATTCTAAAATCTAGATTTGCTATAAATTACAGTTCTGCTGCTCCCCAACTCTTACAAAATGTAAGGTGCTTGAAGGAAGATTTTTGAAAGGCAAAGAGCAATTAATAATAACTGTGTAAACAGAAATAATACATTTTAACTGCCATAAAAATATATATGGATAAATTATAAGGATCTCTATAAATTCTTTAATTGTTTTAAAGTAGTTCAAAATAAACTTTTTATTGATGGGAAAAAACAAACTATATTTTTCAGATAACCTCATGTCAGAATAAAGTAGCATTAATTCTCATTTAGACTTAATGAGAAATTATCCTATAGGCTACTGCTCTCAATCATCCCAAAACTGTATTTTTCAGATTAATAAAATAAAACTGTTCTCCCCCAAATCTTAAATTTATAGAAGGTTTTGCCTTTTCCATATTTATTTTCTCAAATTATACCAAATTTCAGAGACCATATCACATGAGACTACCCATTTTAAATGTCATTGTCAGATCAAAAACCAGACTGACCACTGAATAAAACAAGGCAGAAAGACAAGCTTATTGCAAGAGTTTGACCTGTGAGTTAAATAAGCTATAAGAGTAAGTTCCAAGTTTAAAATTAGGAAACGTCTCTTTTACCTAATTGTATTATTTTTGGCAGATATTAGGTTCTTGATTCATGCAGGGAAGAATTCAAGAGTGAGCCATACTAAAGTGAAAGTAGGCTTACTTAGGGAGATACACACTCCATAGACAGAGTGTTGTCTGTCTCAGAAGGCAAGAGAGGCAGCCCCAATGTACGGATTTGTTAGTTTCTGTAGGCTGCGTAATTTAATACATTAATGAGTGGGAGGATTATTCCAAATATTTTAGGGAAAGGGAGGGGATTTCTAGGAACTGGGAAATTGGGCCCCTGCCCACTTTTCGGCTTTTTAAAATCAGCCTGGGAACTGCCATGGCATCTGTGGGTATGTCATTTAGCAGTTAATATATTACAATGAAACTATAATAAGGCTTAAGGTCTACCAGAAATTGAATCTTCCGCCATCTTGGGCTGAGTTGGTTCTAATAGTTTATGTATTATCCTTAATTGCTGTGCTATTCTTTCAACATTTGTGTCCTGCTCCTTTCTTCCTGTCTCATTACAGAGATGGACATTGTATTTCACTGGGAAACATTTTCCTACCTAGTAGAATCATCTCTTGGTATCTGAAGGGGATTAGAGAATTAGATCTGGGACCAATACTTGGTATCTTTGGATGCTCAAGTTACTTATATAAAGTGGTGTAGTATTTACATATAACCTACATATATCCTCCTATACACTTTAAATTATCTCTAGATTACATATGATACCTAATACAATGTAAATGCTATGTAAATAGTGGCAAATTCAAGTTCTGTTTTTTGGAACTTTTTGAAACTTTTTTCTTGAATATTTTTGACCCAAGTTTGGTTGAATTTGCAGGTGTGTAAACCATGGATATGGAAGGCTGATTGTACTGTAAAATAGAAGGCATGTAAATCTGCCCTTCAGGCAATGTTAATTGTGAATGCTAAACAGGAATCAGTAAGATTGCTTGAGTCCACACAGTATAAACTAGAAGGTGGAGTTCGAGTATGGACAAATTCTCAGTGTGAGTCCTATGTGGAGCACAGACTGGGACTTATGGCAAAAACCTGTCAGCATCTCCCAGAAATGACTACTGAGACTTTGGTCTAGAAAATTTCCATTTGATGAAAATTTACTACCTCACTATTGTACAGTCTTAGTTGAAGCTTCTGCTATGACTGAAGGACATAAAATGATATTAAAATCTGATATACCTACAATGTCTAGAATTGTTAGAGCAGGCAGATAGCTAAACATGAGCAGAAAAGGAGGGACATGGGTCAAATTGTAGGAAACCATACATCTTGTAAATGGGGGTCCTTGGGCAGTAAAAGAAAAGCAGGGGTCTTCAGACTGACAGCAATCCATACATTTTGGAGTGATAGTTGTCCTGGAGGCAGAAAAAGAAAGGTGGGAAAAGGCAGGGATCTCTGGTTTTCTAAATGTAACCTTTTGATCATTATGCCCTCATTATAATAAAATTAGCTTTGCAGATAAGAAGTACCCATCATGCAACAATGCCATGATACGTTCCATGCTGACTAAATAAAGACAAAGATTCTTCCTCCCCTTGGGAAGGTGGAGCTAGGATGAAAATCAGGAAATATGACCTGAGGCCCCTCTCTCCCTCCCCAGTGAATATTCTTCCCATTCATTTCTACACTCTGTATAAGCAGCTTGCCAAAGAAACTCAGGGCAGCTGCTCACCTGAGTCTTTCTGCACTCCTCTTAAGAGCACACTGTCACTTAACAAATCCTTGTTTTGGTGTCTGGATGGACCTCCATGCCTCATCTCTGAAGTCTTTTTGCAAGGAGACAAAAACCTACTCTCCAGCTATAGAATGATGTCAGAGAAACACTCTGATGGGAATGGAAGTGCCCAGAAGAGTTTCATAATAAAATGTAAATGGTTTTTAAAAGATCATGCTGCCTGGAGAATGCAAGAAAGAGGTGCTTACCAGCAGGGATTTTCTTTTTACCTAAGACTGACTCTGGAACTCTGTGAGAAGATGCTGGATTCTATTGTCATGTGGGCAGTGCCCTATAAACAGCACTTTACTGACCAACAAAGAGATGTTTGGTTTGCATATGGCAGTTCCAAGATGAATGGACAACATCATATTTTGAGTGAAGAAGGTAAAAACAAATCAGCTCAGTGAACTGAATTGTGTTCTGTTTTCCTAGAAGTGATGGAAGAAATGAACAATAATAAAATCTCCTATGTTTGGATTTTTACTGACTTATGGGCAGTGGTCATTGGCCTGGTCATATAGTCAGGCAGGAGGGCAATGGAAACTTGGCCTACTAAAGAGATGCCCATTTGGGGCACAACCCTATGGAAATGACTATGAGAATTTGAGGGGTGCATTGAAGTAAGACATGGTGATGCCCATCAGAAGAATCCCCTTTCAGGTTCAAAATGTGTTTAGAATTTACAAGCCAATATCCCTGTGTGCTCACTACAGATAGCCACGTGGGTCCATGGGATGAGTGTACACGGTGGTACTGCAGCAATGCACAGATGGGCTGAATCTAAACAGATCCCTCTTGTATACTCTAAAACACAAAATGCCAATGGGTCTTCTGTCTGCCAAGTGAGACAGAGACTGTAAACGGCTATGTGCCAGATTCCCCCAGCAGGAAGGCTTTGATCATGGTTGGCAAGTGAGACTAATACCGAGGTGGGGAGGGGTGTGGTGCTACCAATGGCTCTTAACAAGACTAGACGACTCTGAATTGAGCTTTGCTTACTCGGTGGTAGATGTAAATGCTCAAAACGTTATGAAACAATTGGAAGAGAAGGTATTACACCAACTTGAATGGCTGACAATCATTTCTTCAGACCAAGCAATACACTTTACAGCATTTAATGTCCAACACTGGACAGAGAGATAACCTTCTCAGAGTGATAGTTTTAACAGAAAATTAGATTGGGCAAGTAAAACGTCGGTTGTCTAAGATGGACAGACGAAACATGAAGGGCTGCCTTACATGTCTTCATCACGAGTGTATGTTCACACTGAACATGAACATGAGTGGGACTGAACGATGTCCATACTGGGAAGACTTCTCTGCTTTTCTGGTGTTTCTGGGGAAGAGGTGGTGAGGAAGGACCGTGGTACTCTTTCTTCCCTGTATCACCTCAGCTTTTCCCCTCTACTTGATGCAGTGATCATGGGACCAGAGCTGGAAGGGATATCCTACAACTGCAAGGGCTAGAAGCAGAGACGGTTCTTAATCAAGAGACTGTAACTGTGTTTTTGACCTTCATGTCACAATATCCGAGTTCCTGTGCCTTCACCCCATCTGGCAAAACTGGAGCTAACAGTGCTGATAGCCTACTAGTGAACCAAGTCCCCTTATAACCAAGTTCCCCTGCCCAGCTTATGTTTAACCTCTCTGCCCAAACTTTTATTCCCTTTCTGGTCCCTTCTGACCTCAATCCTGTGCTAAACTGAACACTAATCAATGAGAGTCAGGTGACCAAAATTGCTATTGCCGACAACATCACTAACTACAGACTCAGGTGTTTCCTCCAGGGCAAGATGAGCTAACAGACCCAGTGTCCTGGACCACTTGGACAGATAATATTAAACTGTAGGCATTCTAACTCCCAAAACTACAATGAAGAAATGTCGCAAGGCTCTGATTAACCCAGCTTCTTTGATCTTCTTCTTTAAACCCCCCTAACACAAAAAAGACCAAGTTGGAGTGGATCTGAGGTTTACCTCCCACTCTCTTGCTTTGCGCCCTACAATAAACCCTCCCTTTGCTGCAAACACTCACTGTCAGAGTTTGGTTTTGTGTGCTGTGGGCTCAGGCAGTGATTTAATCAATCGTGCCTGCCATAAAAGCCCAGAAGATGAGGGTTCCCAGAGCTTCAAGGTTGGCAAACAGGTAGAGATTCAGGGAGAGTGGGAGGCTCAGGGAACATGAAAGATTTCCATATATGCTTTTTCCACGTACCTTGTATTCATCTCTTCCATCTGGTTGCTATCAATTTATAGCCTTTTATAAGGAATTGGTAATTTAGTAAGTAAAATGTTTCTCAGAGTTCTGTGAGCTGCTTTAGCAAATTAGTTGAATTCAAGAAGAGGGTCATGGACACCTTTGGTTTAGTCAGTCATCAGGAGTACAAGTAACAACCTGGACATGTAATTGACATCATGAGTTGGAGGGGGTCCTCAGAACCCCCACTCTGCAGCTAAAGGGTTAGAGGCAAAAGTCACCTGGATTTTTCTGAGACTGAGCCCTTTACTTGTTGAAATTGAGGCTGTCTCCAGGTAAATGTGGGGAAAAGCCCCACAATCTCACATCAAAATTGGGAGCAAATCCCATCAACTCCACAGTATATCCCAATTTTTAGTGGTTCACAATGCATATTATCATACTCAGGGATCCAAGAAATTCTGAATTAGGTAAACATACTTAATTCTGCTTAACCCCAAATTTCCCCAAATTATTTGTATCTGAAATACCTTTTTCCCCATCGTATCACCCAGTGACTTCTCACAGAACTCTTAACCATAACTACACTTTAGAATTTGATTGTAACCATCCCCTCATATGACACTCTTTATGAATTGCATGCTCCCAAAAGTTAATTACATCTTCCAGGAAATGCTTGATTTCACAGGCCAGAATCTGGGTTTGGAGATGAGCTGGATGACCCCAGTGTCCACCCCTCTTTGCCATGTTCAGGATGTGTGTACAATGGCCGTGCTCACGTGATGTGGTCACCAGTTCACTGGGAAATAAGCCCAGTTCAGGAGATTAGAAGAGGAGTATGGGTTGTGGAGGTAATATTATTGTCTCCAAATTTAGTATAGCATTCAGGTAACTACTTTCTGAGCAAGAAGGGAAGGATAAAAATTAATAGTTTTTGTCTACCTCTATGCTTGCTCTGGAATCTGTGTCACATAAAAGCCAGAGCCAGTACATTTAAAATGAGAGAGACAGAAATCCTTGGTGCTTTTTACTACTCTAATTTACTTTCTAAACTAAAAGCAAATAGCACACTTTTAGGGCATATGAGCATTAGTGTACGAGAATACCACTACTGCAAAAACAACAACAACAACAACAAAAACACTGTCTAAATTAAATGTAATAAAATAACTCTATCAGATTTTAAAATTGCTTTTAAACTCTATAGGCAAGCATAGATTAGACCCATAGAAAGTGAACAAGGACTACACAAATGAAAATGCATGCACAAAACAGGAAGTCTTGGATTCTGAACAGTTGAATTAATACATTTTGCTCCAAATGGACTGCTGCCTTGTGTATATTGGGCAAATGATCTTTTTAAAATATGAGGAAGGTGTTTCACTTTTAAAAAGTTAAATTACTGCTGACTTAAAGATAATTACTCTAGGTTTCCAGATAAAAAGCTTAAATTTCTGTGCCACAAAACTGTAGAATAAGGGTCTTTAATGGTCTATGAAGCGGCTTTTAGATTTTTATTCTATATTCTGTACTCCATGTTTACTAAACCCTCATAATTACTAAGGAATAATTTTATCTATTTGGGGGAATAGTTACCAAAAAACACTCTAAATATTGGAAAGTTAAAAGGATATGATGACTATTCATGATAAAAATTCCTCAAGAAAGCATTGATCAATTCTTACTTGTAAGAAAAAAAAAAAATTTAAAAGTCTCAAAGCAAAATCCAGAAAGACTTCTTGAAAATATATCTCCAGATAAGAAATCTTAAAATTGGTAAATAGTTTGTAGACAGAGAAGAGGAAAAAAATGCATACCAGATCATTGAAATAGTCTGTTCAAATCCCTGGCTTTCTATAGCTTTATACAGTTGGGAGGGAGAAATTTTCCTGTAGTCGTCTATATTCTGGCTGGTCTGACAGTTAAATCGGCATGAGTCAGATTAACAAGAGAAACACAAGCAAAAGTTTAACAATATGTATATCTGGGAGACACCCAGGAAAACTGAGTAACTCACTTTAAATACAATCTCTGCTGAAAACAAAAGAGGAAGCTGAGGATGGGGAGAATCAGGGGACTTATCAGGAAAAGCACAGTAAACCAGGGTGAGGCTGCTATATAGATTTAAGTTACTGCCTTCTCCAATGCTAAGAGTTTCTAGAGAACTGGTCAATCTCTTCTTCCCAGTGCACATTTAACAAATGGATATTTCCCTTATAAATACAAATGTTTCTTACAAAAAATAATTCCCACCTGGTTTTCAATTTTTCTGAGGTCTGATGTTTCTTAGAAAATAATCAGCTTAAGATTATTAATAAGCCAAAAACACATATTTTGGGGTAGCAAATTCTGCTCTTTACAATACTCCTACCAAAAGTAGAAACTACAATCATCCCTTAGCATCTGCAGGATATTATATCCAGGATCACCCTTAGATACCAAAATCTGAGGATGTTTAAGTCTGTTTTATAAAATGATCTATTATTTGCATGTAACCTATGCAAATCTTTCTAGATACTTTAAATTATCTCTAGATTACTTACAATAATTGAGAGGTAAATGTTGGTAGAAAGGAAAGTAGCTTTAATCAGCAAGCTGGCAATCTTGGGAGAAGGTAGACTGATGTCCTAAGACCAGTTCCAAAGATTCTGTGGAGCTATAACAATTTTTTAATGTAAAAAGGGGAAACAATATAAGTTAATCATTAAGGTAGGAGGTCAGATGCTTCTTCATTTTTCCATTGTGTGCAGACCTGCTGACTTCTGATCTTCCTTTGAATGCTATCTTCCTCACATGATCACCTGCAAATTTGCTAAAAGGAAGCTAGGGGTAGAGAGTCATTCATTCTTTAACTACTTAATTCTTCATTCTTACTCCTTTTAATCCAGGAAAAGAATCAACATGTTAGGCAAGGCATTGTGTACATTCAGTAAAGCCAAATCAGGAGTTAGGTTAAACGTTACATAGTGATCTCATTTTTATGAGAGAGATGTGAGGAAACAGAGTAACAAAGAGAAAAGGGGCAAAAGAGCTGCTGACACTTATACAATCTCCTATGTAAATGGTTGTAAATACAATGTAAATGTGATGTAACTAGTTACCAAATGTAGCAAACTCAAGTTTTGCTTTTGGATCTGTCTGGAATTAAAAAATACATATTTTCAGTCCACAGTTGGTTAAATTCATGGATTGAGAGCCCTCAGAAATGGAGGGCTGATTGGAGTCTAAAAGCAGTGCATGAACTGTGATACCACGTGTAAATATGAATACATTAGCAGATACACAAACACACGCATATACGTACATACAGATACCAATATTCCCACATCTACTCAAATCTTTCAGGCTTTATAGTTTTCTACTTGATGGTTTTTAACTGATTGCTGCTGCATGATCTCCACCTATTATGGGTTGAACTGTGCCCCCACAAAAGATGTGTGGAAGTCCTAATCCTTGGTACTTGTGAATGTGACTTTATTTGGATATAAGATCGTTGCAGATGTAATTAAGATGCAAATTAAGATAAAGTCATACTGGAATAGGGTGAGACTTTAATCTGATACAACTGGCATCCTCATAAGTGTGGAGAAGAATCACACAGGGAAAGTACCATGTGAATATCAAGGCAGATATTAGAGTAATGCATCTATAAACCAAGGAATGGCTAAGACTGCTGGCCGGCAGCAGATGCTAGAAAGAAGTCAAGGAACAAGACTGTCAGAGTCCTCAGAAAGAACTGACACTGCTGATCTCTTGATTTCAGACTCCTCTCCTCCAGAGCAGGGAAACAATTCATTTCTGGTAATTAAAAAAAAAAAAAAGCTGCCACCAATATTGTGGTACCTATTATACCAGCCCTGGAAATTAGTACAATGTGTGACTATGGACATATTAAACTTCCAGAGAACTTCCTGGCCATTGCTATCAAATCTAATACAATTTAAACGATTTGGTCTATTACATTATTTAATTCAAAGTATAAGTATTACACTTTTAGCCTAACATCAAAGGTATTACTCATTTCTCCTCTTTACCTAATGGGAGGACTATATTCTAGAACTTTTTTCCTCATGATGAGAAGATCAAGTAAGTGATCCTGATAACTTTTAGAATCAGTAGGAGCTATTGTGTAAAGGATTTATCAGAGATTTTGAGGTCACTAAAATATAGACCTGCATCCATGTCTAGCCTTTTCCTTACCTCTGCTCATTTAGGCAAACTTTTCTGGGTCTCCAGTCCCTCATCTGATTCATGATATTGTTGACAAGATAAATCAAGTTAGTAAGATTCCCATAAAGTACCAAAACATTATGACATATTTCTTCACTTTTTTCAATAAAGAAAGTTGGGAAGGTAAATACCTTTATTCTTAATGTGGAGGAACAATATGCTACTTTAAGATTTTGATTTGTCACAATTTACATAATTGATCAGCATATCTCACTCAAACAAGAAACAATGTTTCATACTCAACAAGATACTTTTCAACTACAAAAGTTTGTGTTCACATAAGAAAGAGTATTTGAATATTATTGATCTCTCTGGTCATGATAGCTAGTGTTTCATACTGTGCTCTTAAAAGAAAAGCAAAAAATGCTAGGACAACAGAACTAACGTTTTGTGGTGTTATTGCTTTACCTCAACTTCACAGCTTTTACTATAGTGGAAGGAGATCACTGAAACTCAATTCCCCTGTCTTTGTAACAATATTTCAACTTTGCCACAGAAGTGGTTTGATTTTTTTTAACACCCGTGTCCACAATGTTAAAACAGTTGAAAGTTTCCAGAACCATAAATCTAACCAACTCTTCTGCACATCACCCATAGCAAATCATATTTACTTTCAGGTATCAAGGAACCACAATGCGGAGAAAGGAAAAAGAACAAAGATTATTTTTGCTTTTATAGTCTTTGCTTTCACAATTCAACAGCAAACCAACAGTGAACATTTGGTTTGCCTGAGGCAAACATGAAATCAGCTCGCCTGTTTGGAGCTTAATATTGTCTTTTGTTCTTATCTGATAACTCTTCAAAATAAGCACCAGCTCTCCGGTCTTGGAGACCCTCAGTACCAGTGGTAGTCCCCACTGAGTTTATTCATTTCATCAAAATGATATGAAATTCTGCTGTGCAATTTTGTATTTGTGAGGAATATTGGTAATATAGTTCAAAATAAAGCCACAGAGAAGAATTCATTTCAGCACACAAATGGTTTCCCCTACAGCTAGTCCTGTTTTTATTCAGACACGGAGATTTGCCTCCACAAGGCCATTTCTCTCCCTGGAAAGAAGACAGGTTTGTTGAGGGAAAAATCATTTGATGCAACAGATATTTAAGCACACAGACAAGAACACTCTTATTTAGGGTGACTTTCTTGCCAACAAACTCTGAGTGTCCCCCTGGTCATATCTATGTTCGATGTCAGATCCAAACCTTACTAGTGACAAAGGAAACTGTCAAGGTGGTGGAACAGATCAGTCATGATCTGAAAACACAGTAAGACAGGACAAGCAAGAGAAAAAGAACAGAGCAAGGAGAAATTCAAAGTGATTGGCCTCATTTAGCTGATAACTGCTTCAGGAAGCAGTGCTTTGATCTGTTAAAGCGGAGTATTGACGACTTAGCTTAAAGATATTTCCTTTTCTCCTTTTAGTTTTCCTTTGGGTAAGAGGATTCTTAAGATGATTCATTTCTTAAAACAATGAATCTAATGTGAGCAAAAGGAATTTGTAAGGGGTAAAAACATACAATTAAATTAAAAATATTCTCAACACGGCTTAATGCAATGGAAACTAGGGCAAATAAATGTAAATGGTTGAAAAATAAATGTTGGTTAGGGCTTCTAATATGTCACGCAACTGAGGACGAAGGGAGATGAGGGTCCCACCCTCCATTTTACAGAGAACACAAACAACTGGTCATCTACCTCAGGCTTATTATAGTGTAGAGTCTGTCTCATTCCTTCCATTAAAAAAGGAGGTTTTCCGTCCCTTCTTCCTGAATATCCCAGAACTGTGTTAATATTTTGACCAATAGGATAAGGGGGAAGCGATGTTGTACCAGTTTCTGGACACAAGCTGTCATGCTGTGAGGCACCCAAGCAGCTCCATGGTAAGACTCATGTGTCCGGGAACCCCTACCAGTGCTGCAGCTGAGCGCCCCCAGCTGGTGGGCAGCACCAACCTTCTAGCCATGTTGACTGAAGTCCTCTTTGGAAGTAGATCTTCCAGCCCCAGTCCAGGCACTCTATCTGATGCTACATTGAACAGAGACAGAATTCCCCACAAAGTCCTGATCAGACTGTGGATGTGTCAGCAAAAGAAGTGATTCTCCTTATTATAAACCAATGATTGTGGGGGGTGCTCTTACACATAATAGATGACCAGAATAGTTTGTTAGGAGGTAGCTTAACTGTCTCTGCTACCCCTACCATAATTCCAACACCTCTTTTATCTGTATTTTAAAAAATGAGAAAACATAGGACAGAAAGAGCTCTCAGAGTTGTAAACAGCTGAGCATAATTCTCTATCTGTCAAATAAAGGGTGGAGGATAAGGTTGGAGAACAGGTTTTCTTCTCTTTTCTGCCTCACTTCTTAACTCCTCTACAGGTGTTTACTAGGATTAACTCTCAAATAAACTAATTGCATGTGAACTACAGTTGTCCTTTGGTGTCTGCGGGGAGGGGATCTGTTTCAGGACCCCTGTGGATACCAGAGTCCAGTGATGCTCAAGTCTTTGTATAAAATGGTGTAGTATTTGCATATAGCAACACACATCCTCTCATATACTTTAAATTATCTAGAGATTACTTATAATACCTAATATAATGTAAATATTATGTAAATAGTTATAAATAAAATGTAAATGCTATGTAAACAGTGGCAAATTCAAGTTTTGTTATTTGGAATTCTCTGGAATTTTTTTTTGTAATATTTTCTATCCATACTTGTTTGAATCTGGGAATGCATAACCTGGGATAGCAAGGCCAACTATATTGTCAAGAGAACTCTAACAATGACAACTTTCAACCAGTGATGCAGGTTATATTGGTTGCATACATATGTCTTGGTTACCACTACTTTTACTTGTAAAAATAATGGATCTAGTGTCTTCTGTGATCTATTGTACTGCACTTTGGTTTTCAGATATGTAACTCATTGATTAAACAATGTAAGTATAGTGGGTATAAATATGAGTCAGTTTGAATATGCTTTATTTTTAAATTTCTTTATGTTTTTAATTATTCACAGCTAGATAATAAAGAATCTCTCTTCTATAATGATTAGTTAATTCCTTAATTATAAGATTATATGACACCTTTTATATACACTTTCTGTTATTAATCTCCATATATCCCTGTGTTTAAACCTCCAATTAAATTTCATTTCAATACACCAAAAACTGACACACTGTAACTGATTATACTTTCCCTGGCTGTCAGTGGTGGAAAGGGGTGGGAAGGGATAAATTGGGAGATTGAGGTTTGCAGATACTAACTACTATATATAAAATAGAAAAATAACAAATTTCTACTGTATAGCACAGGGAAGTATACTCAATATCTTTTAGTAACCTATGGTTAAAAAGAATATGAAAATGAATATATATATGTTCCGATATGATTGAAGTATTGTGCTGTACACCAGAAATTGACATAATATTGTAAACTGACTCTACTTCAATAAAATATTTTTAAAAAATTTTCAGTTCAAGTCATATACCATCTTTCTGCAACCAATGACTGAGTAGTTGTTTCAGTCCCAGAAATTTCAATAGAGAGGAGGCAGGATATGTTATTTCACTCTTTCATCACTTTACAATGGAGATGAGTACATTGAAGCTAGGTCTTTTTTCAGGTATTCTATTATTTTCTCTCCCTCATCTGGGTCCACCTCCTCTGATGTGGACTGGGAAGCAAAAAGAGAGCTAGTGAAACTTGATTTCACCTAGGAATTCTGGGTACCATTATAAAATGCCTTCCTCAATTATTTCTCTTAAAATGTGCAGCAGTTTGAGGAATGGGCTACCAATTCTCATTGGTTGAGTACTATTTTCCAAGGGTTTCTTTAATTCGGCAACACTTTAAACCATCTCAGCCCGTGAGCAAGGCTGGCCCTGGTAGTCAGAGTCTACAGTGAAGAAGATACAAAGACTGGCAATTGGAACTAGGGCCCGTGTGTGTGGAAATGGCAAGGATCAGTGGGATATAGATGAGACACTGATGGTGTCTCCTACAGATATTAAAATAAGTCTATGTTATTCATTGACTTCAAACTTCATGGACCATCCACATACAGATCTTCCTTCACGAAATTTCCCAGAACTTCTGTGCTCAGCTGATATGTGCTGAATAATCCTTAGGCAGGCCAGACTTTTGGCCTCAGTTGCTTGTTATGTGTCCTGTAGAACACAAATCCTACACAATTAAAGAGAGCCTTGCTCACTACTGCACTGATTTTCTATTGATTTTCAGTGCTCTTTCAATTGAAGACAATACCATACCTCCTGGCTTATATCCAGTCTCCGCCAAACAGATGGTGGCTGTTTAGTTTACACTTTGTGAACAACCATACTGCCAAAGTGTTTCCTCTATGCCAGGGCAATTGTCTCAGCAGAGTGTCCCAGAGCAGCCACATATTGTGTGAGAGCCAGCCTTCTCTAATTGTCCTTTGGCCCTCGTGCTGAGCCTGGATCACCTGCCCAGAGTCCTTGCTCTTTCATGGTCATTTCTATTACACAGTCCCAATGTCTTATTTGAGATGAACATTTTTCGTCATATTATATATATAGTACCCAACAAGCTTCTGCATAACATAGAGAACTACATTCGATATCTCGTAGTAACCTATAATGAAAAAGAATATGAAAACAAATATATGTACACATATGTAGGACTGAAACATTATGCTATACACCAGAAACTGACACAACATTGTAAACTGCCTATACTTCAATTTAAAAAAAAGACATTTTTTATCATACATGCTCCAATAACATTAGTGCTTACAAGGAGGAAGGATGTCTATTTCTTTGCTCTCAGAAGATCCTTTGGCTTTGCAGAAAGTTATCTACCCCTCCACAGTGACCTTCCAGAGCTTCTTACCAAGGGCTATTAAGAGGAATGATATTAATGACATAAATTTGGTTATTGTATAAATTCCAAATGTACTCATGATTCTTAAAAGCCAACTTTCTAATGAATGCTATTAGTCACAAGAGGGATATGGCATAAGAATATGAGTAGATTGCTTTCATATCCACCAAAGCCACTAGAAAAAAAGGTGACATTGTTTTCTATCAATAAAATATCAATTTTACAGTAAGTAGAAGATGTAAAAATATAATTAATAATCCAGATGTTTGATATACATGATTTACTTGCTAAAAAAATTTACTGCTTAGGTACTTTGTGTCAACATTGTGCTTAGAACTGGATGGATAAAGTCAAAGAAGTACAGCCTTTGTCCTTATGGAGTTTCCAGTATGGAAGTAAAGAGGGAAAAGGAAGGGAAGAAATGACTAAATACAATTAGTCAGCCAACAATAAAATAATAAGAAGTATGAGAAGTGCCATTAAAAAAGAAAGAAACTCCAGTGATTCAGACTATAGATATTCAAAGACTAAAAATATTCAGCACCAACCAACTCTGGAGAAAGTGCTCAGGGAAGATCTTTCAGAAGTTACATTTATTCAGAGGTTCTGATGGAATAGAAGGCTGAAAGAGCAAGAAGGGGAGAGTTCCAGGCAGAAAGATGATGCCATGCAAAGACTCTTATACTGCAGGAAGCTTGGAGTAACCATGAATCTGAAAGCAGCCATTGTGCCAGAGACTGGGTTACAGTGCTCTACAGAATCCAAAAGGTACAGGGCTTAATAGGTAATGATTAGAAAAGTTAGCAAGTAGATAACATGACATAGTTTATGTTTTAGAATCTCTCTGCTTTGTGCATTGTGCATTGAAGGAAGCATATGAGAAAGCAATTGTCTACATGAGAGACCAAACCTTTTAATTTGGAAGTCTCATTGTTTATGCTTACTTTTCTTCTGAATTCAAGTTGAGTTTTGACTCAGTAGTAACAGCTTGACGCACCCTGGCTGTGCAAGGCCAATGTAGTGATAGTACACCATGTGTTCCACACTGATTATAAGAGATAAATGTGTTTCTTCACTTCTGAATTCCATACCAGAAAGTTACTCCAACACTGTGGGAAATGTGACTCAACAATTATAGAAGTGGAATTAGAACCACTGGGTTGGTGCTAAATGAATATATACTTTAATTCTTATCTAAGAACTTGGCATAAATACTTTAATCATATTTAGGAGGTGTAAACAGTACATGACAATTTATACCTAGGGTTTAGATTGACATGAATACATATAAATTAAAATGTTAAAAATTGTCATCAGAAAAGGATTTTCCATGAAGACAAATACATCAAAGAATAAAGCAGTACTTAAATTTCTTGGCTTATGTCTTTTGTTTAGTCACAACTGACTGTAATTTTTTTTGTTTTCAATAATACCTTTAAAATATTCATTGTTAAAGGTACAAATTCACTTGATGAGTGACTCTGTGACTTATTTATTTATTTTGATTTCATAGTATTTAGTTCAATATACAATAAATTTCGTATCTATTGATGTGTAAGTTTTGTTACTAGACATATTTATTCAAAGAGAAATTAGCATAAGGGTTTGGAATTTTCACTTATTGAATCACATATTGATTTAACAAAGCTATTTAGCAACAACTGGCTTTCCTCTTTCAAAGCTGCACAACAGTTCTAACAATTTCAATACCACATCATCTTGATCATAATATAGTAATTTTATATTTAAAACCACATTTATTTTCAAGGTCACTTTTATTAATAGTTTAATTGGCTATACATAGATATAAATTGAAGTCTAAGGTACATTTGGCTATATATATACCTAAAATTTTACTTTCCTGGAATTCTCATCTGATATTCTCCCTTCATTTTGATGAAGATATTGAAAAATCTATTGTTCTGTAAAGGATCCCAAATTAGACTTTATTCCCAGAAAAGAGAACTCAAGGATTTGAAGTTTAAGAAACACACCCAAGATATATGCACAAGGGAGGTGAATGTTGTGGGGGCCACATGTGTTTTCACATAATATGCATAAACTTATCAAGCTGGAGGGTTATAAAGAAGAGGACTGCATTACTGGGGACTCCTGGGTCCAATAACAGAATAACAAAATGATGGAGTGAGATAGAAATAAATAAATCTGGAAGTTCTGAACCTATTTTGGAAATATTAAAATCTCCGTAAATCTGACCTTTCTGGACAGGCTGGTGCATAATATACACTCCTAAACTCTCTCAAATAGCCCTGGCTGTTTTAGTGGACAGCATGTTCTTAGGCTTTCTCTGTGGAGTGTGGCTTTACTCTTACCAAAACAACCACTGAGGCAGACATTAACAGTGCCTAGAATCTAAGGTGACCTATACCAAATGCTTGGAACGTCTTCCCCAATTCTTGGGTTAGATTATTAGAAAGCATGGTATGAAACAGTGACTTTCCATTCTGAAAATAGTCTAGATAATGTTAAAATCATTATGTTCCAGGTTGAAAGAAAGATGCCTGAAATGAGTGTTGCTATGCATTTTGGATGACATCAAGGACCCGGTCTTGAAACTATCACTAGACTAGAACCCTTGTGTATGTGGAGAGGAATGAGTAATATACTTCGGATAAGCTTGAAATATATACCTTGGCTTAAGGCATTTGTACGTCTGTGCTATCAGTTCACTTGCATCCCTTTGCTATAGAATTTGTGTTAACCAGTATATAACCCATGTGGGTAAATAGTAATGAAGAAGTTGTACCTAAAGGATTCTCCTTACACTAGGTTGCAAAGTAGCCTTCTGTCAGAAGAATTTCTTTAGTAGGTCAATAAAGTGCTCAGCCTTTTAAAAAATCTATAGGAAGCTGTATATTCTGCTTAAGGGGTTCTAAAAATAGCAATGGGGATTCTATTCTCTAATATAAGCAACGAAAAAGGAGTCATCTCTGAAAATCCTACAGACAGTAAGATTAATAAGGGAATGTTATGAATAACTTAATGGTAACATATTTGACAACAGATAAATGGCTAAGTTCCTTGAAAGAAATAAACGGCTAAAGCTCACTCAAAAAAGAAACAGCCCTGTATTTATTAAATGAATTGAATTTGCATTAAATGTATTCCAACAACAACAACAACAAACTTTAGGGTTAGGTGGCTTCACTTTTGGCTTCTGCCAAACATCTGTGGAAGAAATAATATATTATGTGCTTATTCAACTATGCTAAGAGGATAGATCTCATGTTGAGTTTTCATCAAGCCGAACAACAAGCAAGCAAAAATCCACAAAAGAACACCAGGAAACTTTTGGAGGCAATGGGCATGTTTAGTACCTTGACTGGGGTGATGATATAATGAGTGCGTGCATATGTCCAAACTCATCAAAATAGTCATTATTTTGTAATGCGTGTCATTTTTTGGCACATCAAAAACTTTTTAAAAAAGAAAATTCAGTACAAAAACTATCCTTGGCCTTTGTTCTATGATGCACCTTAGTTATTTAAAAGGAATTTTACCCTTTACAAGCTCGATTTTAAGCTTTGTTAGGCAGAGCCTTACTTTACAGTTAATTTTGACCCACTACTGAGACATTATCCTTCTGAGTACTCTGCCCAGTATTCCCAACACCCATGTTTATTGATTTTTGTACTTTGCCCGGTGGGAACACTAATAATTCCTAGCCCTGCGTGAACCCCAGGAATTGTTCCGCTTGCTCCTTTCTAAGGATTCTTTCACAAACTTCTGGTCATTTTTTTCATGTATATTCTCTGACCATACTCAGTTTAAGACTCAGTCAGATCTCTGCAAAGCTCTGGATCGCTCTCTGTGGGTCTCGCTCTTCTCTAAAGCTCTTTCTGTGAGTTCTACCTACTGTGGTTTCCCCAGCTTGGAACCACTGTTCCTTCAACTCAAGTGACTGCCAGGCTGGCTTCCCTTTGCTGCATACTGTGAACTCCTCCCACTGATCAAGAGTTTTATTCAAACTGTCCATTCACTACTTCAGCTTTCATACATAAATGACTACGGCTAGTTAGTTTTCATGCTGCTCTGCTCACTGACTTTCCTACCTCCATCAATGAAGACTCCATCCTTCCCCCCAGTGCTCAGAAGCCCTTCTTTCCCTAACTCGCCATGATCAGACAAGATCTAGTCAAGGAAACAGAAACCACACTAGGCCTTTTAAATAGGGAGTCACTTGTATTTTATTATTATTTTTTGAAACGCATATTGAAAGTAAACCAAGAAACTTCTGAAATCTTGGGCTGATCATAATAATCCTCTGTCCCAAACCTGAATTATCGCCCAACTTTACCCAAAGGAAAGCCAGTGTCTTTTTGTACCTGAAGAGTACTTTCAGGGTCAGCCTCTCCATTATCATTTCCCATCACTTACTCTACACTCATATTTTTACTCCACATATATTTTTTCCTTCTCCTTTGCTGTTTCTCTAACACTCCTTTTCCTCTCCCGTTTTACAGTTTGGCAATGCTTATCTGCATCATCAAGAAAGCTCTCCAACCAGACAAATGAAAAAAGAAGTGTTCTTCAGGTTCCATCTCCTTGACGATGTCTAACCTGATCCCATAGTTAAAGTGACAATCTACCACTTTCAACCCTTTCAATCTGTTCCTCTCAATCCTGGTTCATTTTCTCTCTTATTTCATGCAATTTATAATGAAAAATATAATTTGGTTACTTACTATGTGTATTATTGGTTGTCTATTTTGATTTATTGCCTATCACTAAAATGTAAGCCTCACGTAGGCAAAAAACTCTACTTTTCACTGAGGTATCTTAATGCCAAGAACAATGTTCTGCATATGAATAGTTCTCAGAAAAATATTAATTGAAGTCAAAAACGAGTAAATGAATGAATGTTCTGTATAGAAATTCTCTTATGTACTTCAAATAAAAGGGCTTTTTTTTACTTTTGTTTTTCTAATACAGTCCTTATAGATCCAAGACACTCTTTTTAAACCTGAAAAGAGTTTAAATGTGAAAAAAACAAGCATCCATATTAGCTTTTTTTAACAATAGGCTTAATTTTCCTGAGTGTAATATGCTCAGAATTGTTTGTATTTCCACATTATTTTGTCAACAGTTTATACAAATAATGGAGATGTCAATACCCAAAGTATTTTAGAGGCTTTATTAAGTGTATTCCATTTCTAGAAAGAAGGCATTTTTGTTTTAAAAGTATCTATAGCTGTGGAAACAAAATCAATTTTCATCAATAACTATGTAAGTAGGAATCCACTTAATTTTGTGTCATATTCTTCTGGCAGAACTTAAATCATCCCAAACATTAATTTTTCTAACCTAATTGGAGATGCCTCTAAAGATATTTCCAAAGTATTTCATTCTTTCATTCAATAAACATTTATTCAGCAAACATTTATTGAGTTAGTCCAATACTAGGCTAGTTACTAGTCTAACCCATGAGGACATATCATTTTTTAAAAATGGGTCTTTTGGGACAGAGAATTGGATAATGGTGTCCACGAAGAGAAATATTTTACACAGACGTTCAGGATAATTGGGTATGAATATTGCAGGAAGATGAAGTTCCTCTCTGTAACTATAAACTGGTGGAGTGTTTGCCAAACAAAGAGACATCAAGGGTGAAACAAGTTTCAGAGAAACAATAAAATTTGCCTTTTGGTGTTAACCTTGTGTTTCCTGTAAACATTTGGATAGATGATTTGGAATGAAAATGCAGGTTGAGAGCTCAGGCAAGAGGTCTGAGATAGAAACATATTGTTGTATCAGGAGGCTATTCAGTGATGTTGGGGGAGGTCATTGAGAAGATACGACTGCTAGTTGACCCGAGAGCAGGACCCAGGCCATTGGAGTCTCCCCATTCCCTTCCCTCTCCTTAAAATGTACATTCTGCACTGAGGTCTTCATTCCTAAGAGCTATCATAAGGATAAAGCCTAGAGACGGAAATGTGGTATTGAGACTATCTGGATGTTATATGTGACCAAACCCAGTTAAAGCCTCTATTTTTAAGATTTGTGGGGTGGGTGAGGAAAACTACTCATCTTGTGGCCACTCAAGACAAGCCTTGTAAGTAAGTTCCCCTGCTTATTAAACCTGTCACCTGCCAATATGGAGTGATTCTCCTCTTGCTTCTGTCTCTCCCTGACTTCTGCAAAAGGGGGCTGGTTTTTTCTTTATTACACTTGGGAAGTTCTCGAGGAGGTTTTGAACCAATAAATTATTTTTGCCAGAAAGAATCTATATAGAGAGAATACTCACCAAGCCTTAAAGAACCCTGAATTTAAACTATAAGCAGAAGTAAAAACTGAAGGAGAAAAATATGTCATGATCAAAGAGCAGGAGTAGAAAGAAAAGATACACATACATCCTAAAGTTCATTGATGATAAGTGCAGCGTTTATCCATCTTTGCAACATGGATCTTAGGAAAAAGAAAGGATACAATAAATATTTATGGAATTTAAATATTCCTCCTTTCTATGGCATTGCAATAAGTATCTTTAAACAATATTAAAGTTATTTTTCTTAGTTTTATCAAAACCAATAAATATTTGTCTGGATTTCAAATTACCCCTTATGATATATTCTAATAAGTAAAATGCCACAGTAAAAAGGTATAAACAATTTTAAGATTGATAAATATTTCTAAAAAGATTCCCAAAAATATTTTACCAATTTATAACTCCACTTTTTTAATACACAAAAGCATTACAAGTACTGATTATTATATTTTTTGTTTTGAATTCAACTAATTTGGGGGATAAGTCAATTCTTACTACCCCTGTTGCCATCACTGAATTTCTTGGACTTCTAAAGGGGGAAGAACTTTTTTTTTTCCATCTGTTACTATCTATAAGAATTTTATTTTTCAAAGGATTGTCTATTCATTTCCTTTGATTCAGGACATAATCGTACTGTGAAGAAGATTAAGGAATGTAATACAACTTTCAAATTAAGAAAAAGTTCAGCTAGATATTTAGTTGAATAAATTATAGGAGTGTCTATAGGAAACACTGATGTGGAAAATTACAAAATTTCTTGTGTGAACTATGGAAATTTAAGAGTAAAATGAGTATTTTCTAACTTATATTTAGTGAAAATAGAATTTATGTATATGTGTGTGTGTGTGTTTAGAGTAATTCAATATACTTTCAGTGTGGTATGGCAATGATATGTCCTTGTTAATCATCCTTTCCAAATGTAAATTACTAACGTAAATAGTACAATTTAAAATATAATCCAGAAAAATCAAGTTAAAATTAAATCTACTTAATTTCTGCCTGAAAGATGGAATCATGTGCAATGGCTTTATATTTTGCCTGTCTCTTACCATGCCGTATCATAGTCATGTTTTCTGAAGATATTATGTGTCATTGATTTTATGTGGCACTAGTGATTTCACCATAGTCTACTCAACCAATTTCACTTACAATATGTATCCCATTTCATTAATCATGGTGTTTTCATGGGAATTTATTCCCATGTCAGTATTATTTATGCAGTTTTTCTTCTTCGATGTGGAGTATTCAGCAAAGGATAGTCACAACTACTTTTACTTCTTATATTTTCTAATATATCACATAAGTACATTCAAAAATTGAACCAAAAACAAATCACATTTTATTGGCATTACCAGTTGTCTTCTTCCTAATACAGATATATTTTCCTTTTTTGTTGTTCTGATTTTTTGCCTTGCCAAGTCAAATTATACTCTAGAAGGGATTCATTCAATAAATCTAAATTCAAGTAGTAGGAAATTTATTCTCCAGTCACTTCTACTTATTTGCTCTTCATTCTCACACTTGATTCCCCAGAAAAAGGGAACTTAAACAATGAGAATTATTTATATGACTCAAAAAAATTTGAGGAACTAGGCTGAAGCCTTCAGTAATACGGTATGTATGTATATATGAAAGTAGTAGTATGTATATATGAAATATATACTTACACATGTATATATTATATACGTATGTCTCTGTTTATGTGTTTATGTCTGTGTAGATAGGAAGACTGATCAATAGATAGATTTTTTCTTTTTTACTGGAAGTTGCTCTGTGCAATTTCACCACTCTCTTGATTCATGTTTTGAATCTGACCACTTTCTTTGTCATGTCTTAGAAAAAGTATAGCCAAAATAGTCAAACCAGAATTATAATTTAATTTCAACTCTGTAATCTATATGACCAACATCTTTGACCATTGACTAATATTTGTCTTTAGTCATTCAAAGGATGGAAAAGTATAAAATACAGTAGCATATATACTTAGTGAGGTATGGTACTTCTCTATTTTCTTGACCACTGTCATTTCAGTGTCCACTGCATTACTAAACATAGTGTTTATTCAGTAAGAAAAATGAATGATTGTTCTCTGAATTGATGATTCAGAATAAGAAACTTACCATTAAAAAAAAAAGGCAGAGTGAAAAGAATGTCTAATTCTCCAAGGCATCCTTTTTGCCTGTGTCTTTCTGTTCTTTCGTCTCCACCCTTTTATCCTCACCTCTTGTTGCCAAATTTCCAACATGGCAGTACAAATGCTATATTATAAATATTCTGCCCCACAGACTTAAATTTATTCTAGCAGAAAGAAATCGCTCAAAACAGTTAATCTTTCCATTGTCAAGATGATCTCCTTGAAAACCTCATCCTAATGTGTGTGCATATCATGCTTATTGTGGACATATTTTATATCCCTTAGAGACCATTTTACGGTATCACAGACAGCATCCTTTTTCTGCAGAACTCTGGTCTGTTCCACAATTCATTCACAAACCTCAGAGGGAATGGTGTCTGACTCAGGCAGAAGTGTTTCAACTACCAAAAAAAAATTTGAGCTCCTTTCTCCAGCAGCTTCAACCAGCAAAACTCCTAGTAGGTCTTGATTTATTTATGACATTCGCACTGTTGTCGGTTTAGAGCACTTACAAAACTTGAGCAGCTGTAGGGTCTATATTATATCAATAATTGATAGTGCCGTATGGACAGTGAAAGATTTCTGTCTGCAAATAGAAGCACCTGGGGAGAAGAGGCTCTGGGTGAAAGTAGGTTCATTCAGATGTTGAACAATGTTAACAAACAAAAGGGAGGTAAGAGACTGGAGAAAGGCTGATTTTAACAAAGAAAGGTTTAAAAAACAACAGCAGTTCCAATCGAAGACTGTGAATTTCTAAATGATATCTTCATAATTTCCTGAATACAGCTCTGTATTTATCAGATGCAAAACTATTCCAGCTTAAAAAAATAAAATTTTAGGTTAATTATTTCTGTATTTCAAAAATAAAGTCTGCTGCATGATATGTCAGGATGTGAGAATATCACAGTTTATCCAAATCCAAAGGTTGTCAATTTTGCAGACATTTAGCTCGCTTCTTGTTTGTTTGATTGTATGTTTGTTTTTTTGCTGTCATGTCCAATGCTGCAATCAACAATTCTGTACCTGTGTACTAGTAAACATGAACAAGTTTTTCCCCTCCTTGTTCTATATATCTATGAGTAAAATTGCTGGGATGTAACATGAATATATATGTTCAATTTTATAAGACAATGTGTACAAGAACAACAGTAAACAGCATACAGTACTTGTAGAAATATAGTATTGTATGAAAAAGAATTGCAGAATAATACACATAAGTCTTTAATCCAAAGCTTTACAAAAAGCAGCACAGAGCTAAAATTCCCATTAGTAGTGACCTCTTGGAAGAGGCAGAGGAAAGAAATGGGGAAGATTGCACAATAAAGTTATTGGCAAGGTTCTAGTTAGATTAGGTCGCAGCAGAATTTTGTATTTTGTTATGTTTTATAGAAAGTACATTATATGTAATAGATATATTGTTTCAAAATTAAATAAATTATTATGATTTATCAATGATTCTTCTGAATAATATATACAAATAATTTAATTTGACTGTTGGTAGACTGAGGATGCCTATAAATGGTCACAGAAGCTGGATGGATGGATGGATAAAATAATATTAATAATAGTAATGTTTTTGAAATGGCAAATTAATACAGCCTGAAAAGCTGTAATGATCACAGGAGTATTTGATAGTGGTACATAGAGAGTATCTTATTGTCCATATATTTTTTTGAACAATGGATGATCTGTTTGAAGTATGAAAATAAACAAAGTATACAGCCCAGTTACAACTTTTCTGTGGATTCAAAGGACGTAGAAGAGAGTACTCAAAAAAAAAAAAAAAGTCTAAACTGTTCCTTTCCCCTAGAAGATCGATTGCTCGAAACACAGAGCCATCAATAATGTGGAGATTCCTCAAAAAACTAAAAATAGATTTACCATATGACCCAGCATTCCCACTTTTGGGCATATATCTGGAGGGAACTCTAATTCAAAGATACATGCACCCCAGTGTTGATAGGAGCACTGTATGCAATAGTCAAGACATGAAAACAGCCTAAATCTCCATGGACAGATGACTGGATAAAGAAGTTATGGTATATTGCAGCAACATGGATGGACCTGGAGATCGTCATTCTAAGTGAAATCAGCCAGAAAGAGAAAGAAAAATACTGTAAGATACCACCTATATGTGGAGTCTTTAAAAAATAAAATAAAAGACTCTCTGAACTCATCTACAAAACAGAAACAGATTCGCAGATATAGTAAACAATCTTACAGTTACCGGGAAAAGGGGGTGGGAAGGGATAAATTTGGGAGTTTGAGATTTACACATGATAGCCACTATATATAAAAATAGATTTTAAAAAGTTCCTTCTGTATAGCACAGGGAACTACATTCAATATCTTGTAATAAATTTTAAAGAAAAAATTATAAAACAAATATATGTATGTATATGCATGACTGGGACATTTTGCTGTACACCAGAAATTGACACATTGTAATTGACTGTACTTCAATGAAAAATTTTTAAAAAAGAATACCATAGAACAAATCCTAAAACCAGCTAGACATCAGTTTACTAGGTGAGGTGGCCAAAAACTGGAAATAGGAAAGCTGAAGAGAGAGTTCAAACAAAAATTGTGAAGGAGTATCTTAAAATGTTTGCTTTTTGTATTGGTGATTTCTAAATATTAAAATGTTTTATGGGATGTAATAGCTAAGTCATACTTTTTATTGCATTCAGAGTTCACTTTATAAATCTGATGCTTTATTACCTCGGTTAGTTTTGAATATTTGTATACTAAGTAAATCTAAGAGAGCAGAGTTCCTTCAACTCTTGAGCCATAAATGTAATAATTATTCAAATTACTATTGATCCCATAGTCTCTATTTTGTATATTAAGTATCTTAATCAAGTGATTTTTTTGTAGTTCTTTTATATAATAAATATTTTCTAAAAGAAAACCAATACTTTACTGGGAGTCTTGGAGGTCTATGAATCTCTCACTCTTTTGCGTGAGACATAGACACAGACACACACACACACAAGGCTTCACCACTCAGAACATAGTGATTGCAGGTTCAGGTTATAGAAAAGATTAAAAACTGAGGCTCCAGGGCTAGAAATTGCCATATAGCCTATTAAGATTTTTCTCTGAGTTTTTATTGCTCTGTTCTGATGGAAAAAATGAGAATTACTGCCAGAGAGCAAAACTTGCCGAGTTTTTATGGTCCTCACTGTGTTGCCTGTTGTTTTAATATCTATAAAATGGCCAAATCTATCAGCAAGAACATAAAAGTGGAAAAAAAATAAAGCTGAGACTCTCTATACTAGGTGGTAGATATTGTTGAGTTTTAAACAAACACTACATTAAGAGCTCTTTTAAGATTTATAATATACGAGAAAAGCAATTACCTAGACTTTAGATCTTATTGGCAGAACTACTGAGTGATCCTTTCATTTCCTATAATTTGGACAATGCAAATAATAACTGAGTTTAGACAAGTTCCCTTTTTTCTCTTTATGAAATTTTGAAGTATATCGAAATTGGAGAATGACTGTATCTTATTTATTTAGCATTTGACTTGTTCTCCTTTGCCAATGATTTGGACAATACTTTAATTTCAATTGTTAACTTCCTAAAACATAGTATAAAACTGAGTTTAAAACAGTCACTTCATTATCAATGAATGTAGGACACCTATATGCTGCAGGGGAAGGAAGAAAGATGGAAAACAATCATTTTAGAAAAAAGAGATATTTGCTTAATTTGCTGGATAAGCCTTCCCCCAAATTATTTTCTTCCAACTTTATTGAGGTACGGTTGGCATACAACATTGTATAGATTTAGCTATTTTAATTATATTTTTTCAATGTAATTACAAACTGAAAAATATTCTATTATGTTTTTCTAGCAACTCAAAGATAATAATAGTAAACACTTGACATTTAAGTAAACTTTCACACCAAAAGATGCCTAGGAAGACATAGTTTGTGAGGTTGTTAAAGTCAAGAACAGTATAAGACTCTAACAATCTCTGTATTATTTCAAAGTATTAGAATGTAATAATGTATTAGGTTGCCCTCAATTTTCTTTTCTTTAGCACAGAACACAGACTTTTTAGAAATTAGAGGAAAATTTTCCACCATCTACCCACATTTTCTCCCAGAGCATACCCTAGGGAACTTCAAAGTAACTGTTTTATTCAATCCTAGTTACAGCCAGCTGAGGCTAGACAGGAATAATCTACTTGAAGTGATTTTCTCTGCTAACATTTTATTCTTATCACTGTTGAGTAGTTGTTATCATTGACATCTGGCAGAATTTCAGTCTTTATCATGTTGTCTAGCACCTGCCAAGGTTTATGCATAAGACTCAGAAGTTTATCAGGAAATGCTCAAATTAATTACTGTTTCATAAATGATTTTTTAGTAGTCTTATATGCCCATACTCTATTTTAACAGCCTCGTATCTTAGCACTTAAAACATTTTTCCATGGAAAAAAATCTGTACTAAATTCACCATTGTCAAATATTAACATATTTATTAGTCCCATATCTAATGTATTAGATTTCTAGTCTTGTAATATTTATTTTACTTCCACTACCAAGAGAGGTAGAGGAACAAAGTCATTATGAAAATTACTCAGACAATATAAAATGTATGTATGTTGACATTTAAATATTTTTCACTCATTGCCCCTGAGGGTACAAAATGTATTATTAAAAAAGCAAACGAAGAGCCTGGCCAAAATAAAATTTGTATTATGTACCAGTTGTTCTTAATATTTTATTTACATTGTGACCATTAGTTTCAGATTTACAACTTTTCATTTGCCGCTTAGACTGAGAATTCATAAGCCATTTTATCTTCTTCTCCATATGAAAATTCAACATGTATGCAGTAGATTTTGGGGGATTGCTGAAAATATATATCTTCCTTAACTTCAGCAACACTGGGGATTATTACAAGAACCTGGCAGTCTTGGATTTTGCTTATATGGAAAACCAAAAGTATCCTTGTATGTCCCTGTTATCTACAACATTCTATTTCTAACAATCAAGAAACATTTTACTTCATTTATTTTAATTTTCATGATTTAAGTTTTTCTCTAATATTTTATTCCATTTGTTAATATTCTTATAAAAATGAGGAGAAAATTGCCTATTTGTATTCTTCTGTGATTACATACAAAATTTAGAAATATTTTTTCCATGAAAAATGCCATTGGCATCTTGAAAAGGATTGCATTGAATCTATAGATAATTTGGGGTAATATAGACATTTTAACAATATTGTTTCTTCCCATCCATGAGCACAGGATATCTTTCCATTTATATGTCTTCTTAAATTTCTTTCAGCAAAATTTTTAGTTTCCATTGTATAGGCCGTTCACTTCTTTGGTTAAATTTATTACTAAATATTTTATTGTTTTTGATGCCATCGGCAACAGGAGAGTTTTCTTTATTTCTTGTCTAGATATTTTGTTGCTAGCTGTTAGAAATGCAACTGAGTCTGCATGCTGATTTTGTATCCTGAATCTTTACTGAAAATTTTGGATTTTTCCAATGGTTTTATGGTTAAGTTTTTAGGATTTTCTTTATATGGAATTATAGCATCTCTAAATAATGACAATTTTACTTCTTCCTTTCCAATTTGAATGCATTTTTTTTTTGTCTTGCCTTATTCCTCTAGGTAGGACTTCCAGAACTATGTTGAGTAAGAGTGGCGAAAGTGAGCACCCTTTTCTCTGTCTTGGTCCCGCTGTTAGAGGAAAGGTTTTCAACATTTCACTACTGAATATAATATTTGTTGTTGGTTTGTTGTATAGGACCATGAATAACCAAAGCAATCCAGAAAAAGAACAAATTTAGAAGCATGACACTTCCTGATTTTAAACTATACTACATAGCAATAGTACTTAAAACAGTAAGGTTCTGGCATAAAAATACACACATAGACCAATGAAACAGAATAGAGAGCCCCAAAATAACCCTCACATATATATTAACTAATATTTGACCAGGGAGCTAAGAATACTTAATAGAGAAAGAATACTTCTTGCAATAAATAGTGTTGGAAAACTGGATAACCACATGGAGAAGAATGAAGTCTAACCCCTATCTAACACAACTCACAAAAGTTACCTCAGAATGAATTAAAGACTTAAACATAAGACACGATACCTTAAAAATCCTAGAAGAAAACATAGATGAGAAACTTCTTGACGTTGGTCTTGGCAATGACTTTTTGGATATGACCCCAAAAACATAAGCAACAAAAGCAAAAATTGACAAGTGGGACTATATCAAACTTAAAAGCTGTGCAGTAAAATAAACAATTAACAAAATGAAAAAGCAACTTATAGAATGGGAGAAAATATTTGCAACCATATATCTGCTAAGGGGTTGACATCCAAAATATATGAAGAATTCATACAACTCAATAACAGAAAAGCAATCCAATTAAAACATGGGCAGAGAAACTGAATAGGCAATTTTCCAAAGAAGCTATCCAAATGGCCAACAGTTACCTGAAAAGATGCTCAATATTACTAATCATAAGGGAAATGCAAACTAAAACCACAATAAGATATCACCTCATACTTACTAGAATGGCTGTTATCAAAAAAAATGAGATAACAAATGTTGGCAAGGATGTGGAGAAAATGGAACACTTGTGCACTGTGGGTAGGAATGTATATTGGTTCAGGCACTATGGAAAAAAAGATGGAGGTTCCTCAAAAAGTCAAAAAGAAAACTATAATATGGTCCAACAATTCTATTTCTTGTTTTATATTCAAGAAAACAATAAAGACAGGATATGGAAAAGATATCCGTACTTCCGTATTCATTGCAGCATCATTCGCAATAGCCAAAATCCTAAGTGTCCATCAACAGATGAATGGATAAAGATGAATATTATTCATCCATGAGAAAGAAGGAAATCCTGTCATTTGCAACCACATGGGTAGATCCTAAGAGCATTATGCTGAGTGAAATAAGTCAGACAGAGGACTACATATATTGTATGATATCAGTTATATGTGGAATCTAAAAAACCCACACTTGTAGCAACAGAGAGTAGAATGGTGGTTACTGGGGCCTGTGGGATGGGGATATTAGGGGGATATTTAAGGGTACAAACTTGAAACCAGAAGCTAAAAAAATTCTGGAGCTCTAATGCACAGTCTAGTGATTATCATCAACAATTCCATATTACATACTTCGAAGTTGCTAAAAGACTACATATTAATTGTTTCCATCACATCAAAGAAATGGTAATTATGTGAGGTGATAAAGACATTAACTAAAGCTTCTCTGATAAATATGTTGCAACATATAAATGTGTCAAATCAACAGAGACACCTTAAACTTACATAATATTATGCCAATTATATCTTAAAAAAAAAAGAATTAAGGAGAGCCAAGACAACTGAGAATGAACTTACTTTGAAATTGGAGACCTGGTTGGGTTCAGGTATTGGTCATCAATGAGTGGAAGAACCAGAAAAAGCAGAGAAGCAAGGGTTACTTATTACAGCTGACACTATAGAGTCTCTGAGGTAACCTTTGGAAAAGTCTTCCTTTCATCCAATCTCTGTACAATTTGGCAGGATCAATGAAAATTTCCTGCATCTGTGCCTTAAGTAACCATGATCAACAACAGGAGTGTTTGACAGTCAGTGCAACCATTTAAACAACCTTTGCATATTACAATAGTTTTACTTTGAAATCCCTTGATATGTGTAATTATCTCTATATTACATTTTAACATCTTTGGTAAAATAAAATTTAAAAGCAGTATAAGCATATTACTTTTTATAGCTCTCTGGATTTTTTAAACTAGTTGTCTAAATAGACTCCATAAACACTCTGTGTAAACAACATATTTGAATAATAAACACTGCTTAATCTAAGCTCAGCTATACCACATAAACAGAACACTGACAGAAAATCAATAGTGTTATATTGTTCTGGGTTACAAGAAAAGGAAAATGCACATAGCTGTGCTTTAAAAGATAAAGATTTACATTAGTTGGACTTTAGCACACACATATCTCTATGTAAGGTCAAAACAAATGTACAATGCTTTGCAAGCTTTTCAGCACTTTATAGCACATCCACATTAAACCTACCTCCCTCTCTTTCCTTCTCTTTCAATCTCTGTCATAATTTAATGGTTCTATCTATCTATCTACACACACAACTGTATATAAAATAGAATAACAATTAAATTAATATATGTATGTATAATATAGTATTTTTCATATGTAATATTATCTATTACTATGTATATGAGAAATTTAGTGGCTACTCAATTAAAATACTGAAAGATTGAAAGGAAATTATGTAAATAATGGGGCTAGTTTGAAGATATGATCAGCAGTGTGATCTGGCATTTTCCTACAAATTAAGTCTTCAATTTTCATTTACTCTCTGAGGCTTATTATTATTAATCATGTATTATGCTAAAAGAAACTGAATATCCAGAATATTTAAATTACTTAATACAATTTTCTGAATGATACAATGTATTTTTCTTTCATGTAAGCACCTGAATTACTAGTATGCATCTCTGTTTATTTGGGAGTTGTTGTGATTTTACAGGGTGTCCAGGAAGAAGTGGAGGAATGAATATATATAATGTGGAGGGGGGACAGCTTGCAGTCCTTCACAATTGATCAGGATGACATAATACCTATTTAACAGGGGGCAGAAAAGAAATACAAAACATCTTTTTCTAAGGCCTGAATGTAAACGTTCCCCCCCAAATTTTTATGTTGAAATCCTAACCTCTTAAATTGACGGTATGAGGAGGTGGGGTTTGGGAGGTGATTAGTTTGTGATGGTGGAGTCCTCATGAATAGAATTAATGCTCTTATAAAAGATATCTCACACAGCTTTGTAGCCTATTCTGTGTGAGGTTACAATGAGACTTCTGTGACCCAGAAGAGGACCCTCACCTGATCTTGGTACACCTAATTTAGGACTTCCAGCCTCCAGAAGTGTGAGCAAAAAACTTCCACTGTATACAAGCTACCCAGTCTATGGTATTTTGTTACATCAGACCGAACAGAATTAGACACTTCTACTAAATCCATACCTAATTGTGCAAATACATTATAGATAATTACTACTTTCGATAGAAACATTTTTAAAACAAAATCCTGCTCATTTAGTATAAAAATACTGAATGAATGAACAGTGTTATGAAAATGAAAAATCCAGAATCATTAAAGTAAGAAGGAAAGCTGATACACTTTGATATGTGTTTGAAATACTGTATTTTAAGTAATAAAAGTCTTTCTTGAGTATAATAATAAGATATTTCTTGTAATGCTTAAAAAATCTATGTGGAGATGAGAATCACCTTTAGAAAAATACAAAATTCTATTCTATATATGTTTTATTAATTCACAAACTACTGCTGTATCTACTAGAATAAAGAAATAATTTATTCATATAGTCAATGCAAATAGAAGATTATTAGGCATCCAAAATTAAGGTCAAAAGAATAAGCCTTCCAATATTATTTTATTTTCAAAAAATCCAAAGATCACCCAGAATTTCAAAATACAAGCTTATGGATATATAAAATGTTATTATACATTATATTCTAACCCCTGAAAATTTTAATCTGTGTGCTTCACTCATGAAGAGATAATATTGTTGTTTCAAGGAACTGCATGTTCATAGTCATCTAAAACATTTAATGAATGCTTGTAATATCTTGTCATCATACTAGATTGTACTAGACCACATTTAAGAAGGTAAATATAGATCCTGCCTTCATGTTTCTTATATTCTAACAGTAGGCTAGTTGGACAAATAAAATGTAACTATTAGAAAATAAAGATATACACTCATAACACTGTGGCTGAATCAAAAGTCACAAAAAAGTGATAATGAAAAACATGGGATAATAAAATTGTATTCTTTCAGTGCTTATTTATGTATGCCCATAGTTAATTTGTCTAACTTCTAAGGGCTTTAAATTATCTGTGAAAGGAGAAAGCTGTATTAATTTCCCCAGAGTTCCTCTCAACCTTTAAAATACTATGACATGAAAAATTAGTATTGTTGTAAATTAATTTTTGTTCAACTGCATAGTAATCTTAGAAGAATCAATAATCATGCTTTATAATAAGTATATTGATCATCAAAATGATAATAGTTTATTCACAATATTTATTAAACATTAATATAATCATATACACAAATTGTATGAGTGGTGAAAGCATTTTCCTTGCTTTCATGGAGTTTAGTATGCTGGGAGAAAATTAATAATAAAGAGGTAAACACACACATATAAATAATTAAAATTTAATAAAATAGAAGTGAATGTATTTAATAGAATTCTGAGTTTCTGACTTTATTCTGCAAGTGGTATGGGTAATTGTTGAGGTTAGGATGAACATGTTTTGAAGAGGAATATGGTGACTGGCACACTCTGTTCAGCTGGAAATGATGGTGAACTTACCAAATCATTATGTCAAGTAGAAAGTTGGATACATGTGTCTGGTGAAAATATTTAGGTTTTTGATGGAGATAACCTATATAAACTTATCACCATATACTTGGCATTGAAACCCATGGAATTGGTTGATACTATCTACAAAAATAATGCAAAGAGAGAAAAAGAAGACAATTGGGAATGAATGTTAAGATGAGGATAAGAGACAGAGGTAGTGAAGAAATAGAAAGGCAGGCTATAAAGCACAAATGCTTTGTGTAATGGAAGTCGGAGAGGAAAAGCCCACAATAAGGGAGTGGTTAACCCTCTCACAAGCAACTGAGACACTGAGTAGAAATCACTTGTGTGACTAATACTGATTGTTTGCCAGGCATAGGTCTAGACTTCTAGCACACATCAGTGAAGAAATCAGTCACAGATTCCGCTCTTGCAAATTTTCCTTCTCTTCCCTAGTTGGGAGTAGGGGGAGAGATAAAATTAATAATAAGCATATAAAGTATATAAATCATCCAGTATGTTGTGATGTGACAAATGCTATAGAAATAGAATAGGAAAGGTGTTTTGAGAGTACAGCAACCCAGCAGAGTGTAGTAAAGGGATGAGGTCAGACAAATGATGATAATTTGCTTTTACTCTGAGTTTGAGCAGAGGAGTGACATGTTATGAGGTGCATTTTGAAAGCATTATTCCTGTAACTCTTCAGAATATAAGTGGAAATGGGGTAAGTGTGGAAGTCACATTTCCGTTTCGAAGGCTGGATTACCACAGGAGACTTCTTGGTGATGACTTTGGCCAGAGTGCATAAAGATGGTGAAAGATGTTTGGCTTCTGAATACATTTTAAACAAAATCCAAAAATGACAAATGCTGGAGAGGCTGTGGAGAAAGGGGAACCCTCCTACACTGCTGGTGGGAATGCAGTTTGGTGCAGCCACTATGGAAAACAGTGTGGTGATTCCTCAAAAGACTAGGAATAGACTTACCATATGACCCAGGAATCCCACTCCTGGGCTTGTATCCAGAAGGAAATCTACTTCAGGATGACACCTGCACCCCAATGTTCATAGCAGCACTATTTACAATAGCCAAAACATGGAAACAACCTAAATGTCCATCAACAGGTGACTGGATAAAGAAGTAGTGGTATATTTATACAATGGAATACTACTCAGCCATAAAACCCGACAACATAATGCCATTTGCAGCAACATGGATGCTCCTAGAGAATGTCATTCTAAGTGAAGTAAGCCAGAAAGAGAAAGAAAAATACCATATGAGATAGCTCATATGTGGAATCTAAAAAACAAAAACAAACAAACAAACAAAAACAAAGCATAAATACAGGACAGAAATAGACTCATGGACAGAGAATACAGACTTGTGGTTACCCGGGGGGGGGGGGGTAGAGGGTGGGAAGGGATAGACTGGGATTTCAAAATTGTAGAATAGATAAACAAGATTACACTGTATAGCACAGGGAAATATACACAAAATGTTATGATAAATCACAGAGAAAAAATGTGACAATGAGTGTGTATATGTCCATGAATGACTGAAAAATTGTGCTGAACACTGGAATTTGACACAACACTGTAAAATGATTATGAATCAATAAAAAGAAACATAAAAAAAAGAAAACTGGGAAAGCGAAACCACTTAGGTTTTTCTAAAGACTGAAAAGGATTATTTACATAAAACACCCACCACAATGTCAAATACTCTGAAATAAACATTATTTTCACTGTAAAAAAATAAAATAAAATAAACAAAGTACCATCAGGATTTTCAACTGTATTGAATGAGAGAGTAGGAGAAGGGCAGAATCCCAGGACAGCACTAAATGTTTTGGCCTGGGCAATTAGAGGAATGAGCTACCATTAACTGACATATGACAGGCTGAGGCTAGACAAGATTTTGAGCAGTTTCAGGGGTTCAACTGTAGACTTTTCAAGTTTAAGATGTTCATTAGTCATCCAATTACAGGAGAAAGTTGGTAAAATAAGCTGGAGATATACATGTGGACTTTTCAATACATTGATAGTATTTTAGTATATTGATAGTATTTTAATATATTGATAGTGTTTAAAGAGTGAGTGTTGATAGAAAGGACATCCTGGGGCAGTGTAATATTAATGTGTGAGGAAGAAGAGCAGGAGCAAGCCAAAGATACTGCTCAACATGGCTACCTGGGAAGTAAAGCTGTTTGAATGTCAGAGACGTAGCCTCAGCCACAAAGTAAGTAGCAGGCTGATAAGAAAAGTAAAGTGAAAACATGATACATATTATCTCATTGAATTCTGTCAATGACCTTATTAATGAACTGTATAGTTGTTTAAAGTAAAAAAATTTGTCAAAGAAACCCATAGATTAAGTAACTGTCAGTATTACCAAGTATTTACCTGCTAGTCAGTATTATAGCTTGTATTGCTCTTGGATAAGTCTCTTCTTAAAAAAAAGAAAAGGGAAGGAAAAAAAAAAGTGAGAGTCTTTCTACCAAATAATACATTGATTGGGCATTAACATTATATTTTTTTCAATGAATAAATATGTTATTTGTTGATTGAATAAACTATAAAATATGCATTGAGAATTAATTAAAAAGATGGCTTATAACTATTTAAATCAAATCTCAGAACTTCTAATGGACATTTAGATCCCATTAATTCTTTTTACTCATTTTGCATTACTTTCTATTATATTTTCACTTGATTTTTCTTCACTAAATAATAGCTTCTGATTTCCCCCTCAGGCTTTTATATATTCTCTTCTCCTTTATTTATTCCTATTCTTGATAAAACACAAATTCCAATACTCCTTCTAAAGTCTCAGTTGTATTCATTTTTGTTTGTTCAGCTGTTTTATACACATTTTATAATGTATTAAAATAGCTTCTAGGACAGACTAGAGGAAAAAAACACAAATAAATAAGCAAAACTAGGAAAGTAGCAGTTTATGAGACCAACAGAAATTAACATGCATTTAACACCAAAAAAGAAACTAATCAGAGAAAAAGGGAATACTCAAAGAAAACTCTGCTAGAAAATGAGTAAAAAGAGGTCTACATAGAGAGGTGCCAAGGTGGTGGAGTAGAAGAATGCTCTTAGCTCACCTTCTCCCACAAATACACCAAAACTCACATCCATGGACCCACCCAGTCAACCAGAGCACCTGCTGAACTCTGACAGAACACTGTCCTCTTCAAAAGACAAAGATGCCATGAACTGGTAGAAGAAAAGGAAAAAAGAAAGAAGAAAAAGCAAAACAGCGTGGGACTGGTCCCGTGGGGAGGGAGTGGCAAAGGAGGAATAATGCCTGTTTGCTGGGTCTCCCCTTCTCCAACGGAGAGCTCAGTGGGATGGAGGGAGAACCTCTGAGGCCTGGATCTGTACAGAGCAGCCATTGACCAACAGAACTAAGTTAAATGGGCACAGAGGGTCTCTGCAACTCCCAGCACTGGAGGCAAAGTGGCAGGTGGGGGATGGGACATGATGCATGAGCCAACTGGAGGACTGGGACAGCTGCACAGAGGCAACCCCAGGGGGAACTGCAGGGTGCTGCGTGCCGTGGATGAGTGGGTACACAGTGCAGAACAACCTGGGCCCTCCATAAAACAACACAGCTGATGTGCCCTGGGGGGAAGGGTGCCACAACCCTATCTCTGAAAACCCACTGAAGGTTTTTAGGAGAAGATAGGTGAGGCTCACCCACAGCCACCATATCCTCCTGCACTTAGCACCTAAGCGGGGGCGGGATTGAAACCTGAATCCATACCTAAGGTCTTAGCAGCCTCAAAGGCCAGATGGAGACTTGTTTACAGCCCAAGTCAGATAGGATCTTTCTTCCCTGGTACCTCAGAGAATTCCCATTACCAAGACAAATATGGAGCCGAGTTTTGGCATGGAGCAGGGACAGGGCTGTTCCACTGTTTTCCCATCGCCCACCTACGGAGCTCGGACCCAGGGTGGAGCCAGCAGCAGCACAAAGCAGAGGAGCGACCAGTGCCAGGTGAGGGCATGTGGCCACCTGCCTTCCTGGCAGGAGCACAGAAACTGACCACGAAGGGGCACGATCCTCCCACCTACCCCCCCAGGCACAGTATCTGACTGCGGCATCTGGAGGAGTGACCTGCCTGCCACCATGTAAGAGTGTAGCATCTGACCACAGTGTAGGGAGGGGGTGTGATCTGCTTTCCACCAGGCACTGGGAGCAGTATAGACTAGAGGAGCCAATGGAGGGCCTCTCGAAGCAACAACCTGAGTTAGCAAAACAAGGTGAAGACAGAAAGACCTCTCAGTGAAATCATTAAGAGTGCACAGTCTCCATGAGAACACAACCCCCCACCTTGTTTTAAATCTGTTCTGTTTTCTATTACCTTATATTTTTCACTTTTTATATAATTGAGTATGCTTCCAGTTTTAATCCCTTTTAAATTTTACTTTTAAAATATTTTTATTATTATTTTAAAAATTTACTTCATTTTCATTTCTTTTGGTTTTGATTTCCTGTTAATGATTATACACAGGTTTCAAATATTGTTTTTTGTTCTTTTCTCCTTTTTTTAAGGTTTTTAAAAGACATCTCAACTCGATTGCTATTCTGATTCAACTTGCTCTTCTATTATTAATTATACATTGTTTTCAAAACTTTCTTTTCTCCCTTCTTTCAAAATTCTGTCTCCCTGTTTTAATTTTTTTAAGTTTTATTCCTGCATAGGCATTAGATAGATAAATAAACTTTTAAAGGACCACAATAAATAACTGATACTCTTTAAGCCACAGTGCCAGAGATAAGAGTAAGATGGAGAAGCAGAGGAACCATTCCCAATTAAAAGAGCAAGAGAAATCCCCTGAAAGAACAATCAATGAAATAGACATTGATGGCCTACTAGATTAAGTTTTCAAAAAGGAGTGATCAATGTACTGAAGGAACTAAAAGAGATAGTGTTTAGAGATATAAAATGTCAAAAATGAAATTGAAGCTATAAAGAAGAGCCAAGCAGAATTGGTAAACTCATTGGCTGAGATGAGAGCTGATCTAAAGACTGTACAAAGCAGACTAGATAATGGAGAAGAATGAATAAGTGATCTAGAAGATAGGACAACAGAAAGCACTCAATCAGAACAGCTGAGAGAAAAACAAATAAAAACTAATAAAAGCAATATAATAGACCTACAGTGTAAAATAAAGCACACCAATCTACACATAATAGGGGTTCCAGAAGGGGAAGAAAGATCAAAGGGGATTGAAAAGGTAATGGGAGAAATCATGACTGAAAACTTCCCAAACCTAAAGAAGGAATCAGATACCCAGTACAGGAGGCTCAGAGGGTCCCAAACAGGGAGAACCCAAACAGACCCACACCAAGACATATCATAATCAGGATGGCCAGAGTCAAGGGTAAAGAAATGATCCTAAAGGCAGCAAGAGAAAAACAAAGTGTGAGTTACAAGGGAACCCCCATCAGGCTCTTAGATGATTTCCCTACACAAACACTACAGGCCAGAAGGGAGTGGCAAGATATATTCAAAGTTCTGAATGAAAAAAAAAAAAAAGATGCAGCCTAGGAAACTCTATCCAGCAAGGCTATCCTTTAGAATAGAAGGAGAGGTAAAGAATTTCACAGACAAGCTAAAACTAAGAGGTTAGCAACACTAAACCCATGCTAAAAGAAATATTGAAAGGTCTAATCTAAATGGAAAAGAAGCAGGATGCTACAGAAATAGGAAACTCATAACTGGAAAGATGAAAATGACAATGAATTACAAATAGAATAAACACAAAATTGTAAAAGAAGACATTTAAATAATTAACTGTGGGATAGGGAAGCAAGGAAATATAGAATATATTTTTTCTCTTGTTTTTAAATTTTTTGTTCTCCGTATGATGGGTTTGCTCTTATACTAATATCTGTTTAATGAAAACAGTTTTAGTAATGAGTTAATAGGCTTACAAAAAATGGTAATGACAAGCCAAAAAGTTACAAGGGAGTCACAAAAACTAAATAAAATCCATGATAATACAAAGGAAAATTACCAAACCACAAAATGAAGAACAAAGGAACTAAGACGAAATACCAATTCAACTGCAACAATAAGTTCAAAATGGCAATAAACACACATCTATCATTAATTATTGTAAATGTTAATGGACTAAATAATCTAATCAAAACACATAGGGTGGCAGACTGGATAATAAAGCAAGAACCTTCAATCTGCTGCATACAAGAGACTCACTTTAGGGAGAAGGACACATATAGATTGAGAGTGAAAGGATGGAAAAGGATATTCCATGCAAATGGAAAAGCCAAAAAAGCAGGTGTTGCAGAACAGATTTCAGACAAAATAGACTTTAAAACAAAGGCCATAAAGAAAGATAAAGAAGGACATTTTATAATGATTCAAGGAGTGATACAAGATGATGATATTACACTCGTTAATATATATGCAATATAGAAGCACCTAAGTACATAAAACAATTAAACAGAGTAAAGTGGGATACTGATGGAAATACAATCATTGTTGGAGATTTTAACACTGCATTAACATCACTAGACAGCTCTTCCATACAGAAAATTAATAAGGCAACAGAGAAATTAAATGATACAATAGAAAAATTAGAGTTGGTGGAGCATTACACCCTAAATAAACAGAATATACACTCTTTACAAGTGCACGTGGAACATTTTCTAGATTGTTCGTGTATGTGGGCACAAAAGAAACCTCAACAATTTTAAGAAGACAGAAATTATCTCAAGCATCTTTACTGACCACAATGCCATGAAACTATAAATCAACAACAGAGAAACAACGGAGAAAAAAAGGAAAGCATGGAGATTAAACAACATGCTATTAAAAAACCAATGGGTCAATGAGGAAATGAAAGTTGAAATTAAAACATACCTTGAGACAAATGAAAACACAACCACACAAAATTTATGGGACACAGCAAGGGCAGTGCTAAGAGGGAAGTTTATAGCAATACAGGCCTTCCTCAAAAAAGAAGAACAATCTCAAATGAACAATCTAACATACCAGCTAAAAGTACTAGAAAAGAAGAACAAAAAAACCCAAAAGGCAGCAGAAGGAAAGAAACTATAAGGATCAGGGAGGAAATAAATAAAATAGAGATTGAAAAATCATATAAAAAATCAATCAAACCAAAATCTGGTTTTTCAAAAAAGTAAATAAAATTGACAAACCTCTGGCCAAACTCACAAAGAAGAAGAAAGAGAGAGCACAAATAAGCACAATGAAAAGGGAAAATGGAGAAATTACAAAAAATAAAATAGAAATACAGAATATAATATGAGAATATTATGAAAAACTATATGGAACCAAAATGAATAACCTGGAGGAGATGGACAAGTTTCTGGACACATACCATCCACCAAGATTGAATCAAGAAGAAACTGACCACTTGAACAAACTGATCACTAGAAATGAAATCAAATTAGCAATAAAACACTTCCCTACAAATAAAAGTCCAGGACCAGACAGTTCACTGGGGAATTCTACCAAATATACAAAGAGGAACTCATACCAGTCCTTCTCAAACTCTTTCAGATGATTGCAAAGGTGGGAATAGTCCCAAACTCATTCTATGAAGCCACCATCACCCTGATACCAAAACCAGGCAAAGACACTACAAAAAAAGAGAACTATAGGCCAATATCACTGATGAACATAGACGCCAAACTTCTCACCAAAATTTTAGCAAATAGAATCCAACAACACATAAAAAAGATTATACATCATGACCAAGTGGGGTTCATCCCAGGGACACAAGGGTGGTACAACATACGCAAATCAATCAATGTAATACATCACGTCAACAAGAGAAAGGACAAAAACCACATAATCATCTCAATAGATGCAGAAAAAGCATTTGATAAAATTCAACACCCATTTATGATAAAAAAGTGGGCATAGAGGGAACATATCTCAATGTATTAAAAGCTATATATGACAAACCTACAGCCAGCATAGTACTCAATGGTGAAAAACTCAAAAGCTTCCCACTAAAATCTGGGACAGGACAAGGATGACCACTATCACCACTCCTATTCAACATAGTCTTGGAAGTCCTAGCCACAGCAATCAGGCAAGAGAGAGAAATAAAAGGGATCCGAATTGGAAAAGAAGAGTAAAAGTGTCACTATATGCAGAAGTCATGATGCTATATATAGAAAACCCTAGAATTTCCACACAAAAACTACTAGAGCTGATTGAAGAATTCAGCAAGGTAGCAGGCTACAAGATTAACATTCAAAAATTAGTTGCATTTCTTTACACTAACAATGAATCAACAGAAAAAGTAAAGAAACAATCCCCTTTATAATAGCACCCAAAGTAATAAAATACCTAGGAATAAATATTGCCAAGGAGGTGAAAGACTTATACACAGAAACTTACAAACCACTGATGCAGGAAATTAAAGAAGACTTAAAAAAAATGGAAAGATATCCCATGCTCCTGGATTGGAAGAATCAATTTTGTTAAAAAGGTCGTACTGCCCAAGGCAACCTACAGATTTAATGCAATCCCTATCAAATTACCCAGGACATATTTCACAAAACTAGAACAAATCATTATAAAATGTATATGGAACCACAAAAGACCTAGAATTGCCAAAACATTACTGAAGAAAAAGAAAGAGTCTGGAGGAATAACTCTCCCAGCCTTCAGACAATACTCTAGAGCTACAGTAAACAAGACAGCATGGTATTGGCATAAAAACAGACATATGGACCAATGGAACAGAATAGAGAGCCCAGAAATGAACCCACAAACTTTTGGTCAACTAATCTTTGACAAAGTAGGCAAGAAGATACAATGGAATAAAGACAGTCTCTTCAGTAAATGATGTTTGAAAAACAGGGCAGCAGCATGTAAATCAATGAAGCTAGAATACTCCTTGACACCCCACAGAAAAATAAACTCAAAATGGATCAAAGACTCACCCAGAAGAAAATATAGGCAAAATATTATCTGACATACATCTCAAAAATGTTCTCCTATGGCAGTCTACTCAAGCAATAGAAATAAAAGCAAGAATAAATAAATGGGACCTAATTAAACTTACAAGCTTCTGCACAGCAAATGAAACCATAAGCAAAATAAAATAACAACCTACAGAGTGGGAGAAAGCTTTTGCAAATGATGAAACTGTCAAAGGCTTGACCTCCAGAATGTATAAGCACCTCATACAACATAATAAAAAAAAAAACCCAATCCAAAAATGGGCAGAAGACCTAAACAAGCAATTCTCCAAGGAAAAAATACATATGATCAATAGGCACATGAAAAAATGCTCAATATCACTAATTTCAGAGAAATGCAAATCAAAACTACAATGAGGTACCACCTCACACCAGTCAGAATGGCCATCATTCAAAAGTCCACAAATGACAAACGCTGGAGAGGCTGTGGAGAAAAGGGAACCCTGCTACACTGCTGGTGGGAATGCAGTTTGGTGCAGCCACTGTGGAGAACAATATGGAGATTCCTCAAAAGACTAGGAGTAGACATACCATATGACCCAGGAATCCCTCTCCTGGGCATATATCCAGAAGGAACCCTACTTCAAAAAGACACCTGCACCCCAATGTTCATAGCAGCACTATTTACAATAGCCAAGACATGGAAACAGCCTATATGTCCATCAACAGATGACTGGATAAAGAAGTGGTATATTTATTCAATGGAATTCTATTCAGCCATTAAAAAAATGACAACATAACACCATTTGCAGCAACATGGATGTCCCTGGAGAATGTCACTCTAAGTGAAGTAAGCCAGAAAGACAAAAAGTACCATATGAGATCGCTCATATGTGGAATCTAAAAAAAGAAATAAAAGAACATAAATACAAAACAGAAATAGACTCATAGATATAGAATACATATTTGTGGTTGCCAAGGAGGATGGGGGTGGGAAGGGACAGACTGGGATTTCAAAATTTGTAGATACTGACAGGCATATACAGAATAGATAAACAAGATTATACTGTATAGCACAAGGAAATATATACAAGTCCTTGTGGTAGCTCACAGCAAAAAGAAATGTATCAATGAATATATGTATGTTCATGTATAACTAAAAAATTGTTCTGTACTGGAATTTCACACAACATTGTAAAATGACTATAACTCAATAAAAAATGTTTTAAAATAAAATAAAATACAAAAAAAGAAAAAAATATATATTATAACGTTCCATAGATATGTTAGGTGTAAAGACTCTGAAGATGGAGAGTCAGAGGGGATGACACACTCTAAGTTTGTAAGTTCTTTTAGACCTTGACTAAATAGCTTAGGGTTTTGGCTATTATTATTCATTAAAAGGGCATTCATGGTATTTTGACAAAAACATGCTCACTGAATACTACAGTATTTAATAGAGTTTATTCTGGTCAAGAGTCATTGCTAACCAACTGTAGTGTTAATTGTTTATCATAAAAAATAATTTATCATGTTGAAAGGGGTTTTACTGGAGATATGTTAAAGTCTGTTTTAGGATTCTTTATTTTGTTCCTTTGACTTCTCTCTATTTATTTCTATTTCAAATTTAGGAATACAAATGAAGCCTTTTTAAGATTACTTTGAATGTCTTCCAAAGATGGACAACTAAATTTGATCTTTTTAAGAGTAGAAATAATGTAGTTTGTTTATCAGCGTATGCCTAACCTTGAATGCTGTGTTAATTTTGTTTACTGAATGGTAATTTAGTTTGGGAAAACAGATTGAAAATAATTTCAGCAGTGATCACCTTTGAATGGTAGGGTTTTTGTGTGATAATTACTTAATAACAGATGTGACACTTAGGTTCTTTTCTAATCACATATTAATTTCCACCTCATCAGATTGACCAGAACTTTGTTGCAAGGCCATTGAAAAATGCAGTCTTTCTTCTGAGCAGCCATAAACTGAGTAAAAATGTCTACTTTTATGAAATCCTTCAAAATCCAATTTCATTCATTTAAAACAACAGCAACAACAACAGTGAAAAAACAGGGGTCCTACTATGTGCATTTTTTTAACCCAAGTAAAATTTCCTGCAAGAATGACTCACAAAAAATTCATCTACTAAGATAATCAAATTTTCCTATTAATAAGATTAGTTTGGAGAAAAAAATGATACAAATGTAGTAAGAAGTAAATAAAGTAGTGTGACTAATGATTGCCCCCCTCACCGCCCAGGACACCAGAACAGCATTAGATCTTAATCATACATTTTCCAGTTGCTGAGCTCTGCTCTAAAGTTACTCAAATCCAGGGGCCCTGCTAGGCTTTATCCACTCTTAATTTGATAATCCTGAAGGGTTGAATGTAGTTTTGTTTGAACAGTGTGTTGCTTTCTATTCTCTAATTTACATGGGTGGCCATTTCAAGTCTCATTTTTATAGTTCTAACTAGTGTTCTCTTAATTCCTATCTTCATTTGTCTATCTTCATCTTCAATAATTAGTTCAGTTATTCACTCAATGAGAAGAAAACTTTCATCACACCTTTCCTTCAATTCCCATTATATTTAATTACATTATCATTTGCGTCTTCCTTGTTCCCCATATGCACTTTGACTGTAGTATCTGAAGCTGCTTATCATACTTTGCAAACCTGGTATTTTTTGACTGGTGATAAGAGTCTTTATTTAAGACTATTGTAATAGAGGAGAGAGTGTGACTTCGATTCACTGAAACAAGACACAGCAGGGTGTTTAAACCCTGAGCTGATCAGTGAAAAAGTAATGGAGGACAGGGCAGTAGTAGGGGCAGGTTGATCACTGAGATGTGTTGAGCACGTTGAATTATTTCTCAGTTTGCAAATTTTTTTCTTCTCTGTGATTGGGCTGTCTGTGTTTCCTAATTGGCATTCATCAAAGTAAGTCTCTTACACTTTCACATAACTGGGAGATAGGAGCACTCTTGATGATTACTTTTGAAAAGAATGGCACCAGGTCCTTGAGAAAGAAATTTTTGAGTTGTAGAACTGACTGGAGGCGGGGAGAAAACATATATACATTTCAGAGGGGCAAAGATATGGAGATAAAGGAACTCTTGTGCATTGTTGGTGAGAATGTAAATTGGTACAGCCACTATGTAAAACAGTTTGTAGGTCCCTCTAAATTAAAATAATAATAATAATAATAATAATAATAATAATAATAATAATAATAATAATAATAATAAAAATAATAAAACAAAATAAGGGAAAAAAGATTACCATGTAATCCAGTGATTCCACTTCTGGGTAGTTAAGTAAAGAAAATAAAAACACTAATTTGAAAAGATATGTGTGCCTCCACCATGTTCATTTCATTATTGCTTATAATAGTCAACATATGGAAACAATGTAAATGCCCATCTATGGTTGAATGGATACATTGTGAGATATATAGTGAAATATTATTAAGCCATAAAACAGAATCAAATTTGCCACTTGCAGCAATATAGATGGACCTTGAGGACATTATGCTAAATGAAATAAATTGGACAAAGACCAATATCATATATCCTCTCATATGCGGAATCTAAACAAAATAAAACAAAACAAAACAAACAAGCAAACAAAATATAAGAGAACAGACTGATAGTTGCCAGAGGTGGAGGTAGGGAATCAGAATAAATAGGTGAAGGAGGTGTCAAAAGGCAAAAAAAAAAAAATCACATTGTTGGGGTCAGCAGATAAATAATAATCATATATGATGCTGGCTCGGGAATGTCTTAGCATTTGGGGGTCTGGACCACACTAGCTTCATTTTTTTCAGCTCCATTTTAGGCTCCCAGTCCTACCTCCTCCCCTTTCTGAGTGACTGAGCTTTTGTCTACTCACCAGGAATGTCCTGGGCCATATAAGCTCCCTGTCAACTTTTACCCTTTCCTTCATCTGACATGAGAGGTGGAAGAATGCTTTTTGCTGATGCAGACTGTAAATGGTCCATGAAGAATAATGGTCATGAGACCCCCAGGGGAAGAAAAGCCTATGGTTCCCATTGACATGGTGTGCTTCTCCCTTAGTAGTCAGATTCTATATTTAGCTCTGGCCCCTTTAAATTCCCCTATGTCCATTTCAGGGGTGCAGCGGGTAGCTGCAAATTCTTCCTTCTGGATCACCATCTGCCTATATGTAGCTTACCTGCAGTAAACTTCATAATTGTACCTTATGGAGTTACCTGCTTTTTCCTTTTTCGTTTCTCAGTTTGGGGGATATTATTCAACCTCCCTGTCTTTTGAACAACATTCTTCCTTGAGTATCATTCTCTTATATTTTGTTGTAAATTGTAGCTATATTGGGGAAAGACTTGTAATTATATGTGAGTATTTTCCATTAGGAACTAACTTTTTTATTGGTTAGAGTTACAGCTTCTGCAACAATAAGCCACAAAATTTCAGCTACAGAACACAGTAGGTTTTCCTGGTGGATAGGTAGATGACTTCTATTCTGTGTGGTAATTTGGGGACGCAGGCTCCTTACATCTTATGGCTCTATCATCTCTTAGGGTCTTAATGTCCTTTGCATGAAGCCAGTGGAAGAGGGAAGACTAAACAGAGAAAGGACCCTACTTTTTATCTAAATCATCATAAATAACACAAAGATTTGATCTTTCACCTTATTAAAACACACACACACACACACACATACACACACACTTCTACGTAATAAGGAACATAGTTGTGTTTATGTGGGCTTGAAAAAACAAAAACAAACAAAAAAAGAACTTTCAGCCAACATCACACTTCATGATGAAAGACTAAATGCTTTCCCCCTTTATGATTGGGCACGTGGCGAGGATATCTGCTCCTTCCATGTCTATTCCACACATTCTGGGAGGTCCTAACCAGTGCAATTGGCAATTAAAAGAAATGAAGGGCATATAAATTGGAAAGCAAGAAGTAAAATTACTTTTATTCACAGGTGATGTGATTGTGTACCTACAGAAAATCTTAAGGAATCTATAGAAAAGTTCCCAAGCACTAATAAGTGAATTTAGCAAGGTTGCAGAATGAAGGCCAATATGCAAAAACAAACAAAACAAAACAAACAAACAAACACCTCCCATTGAAAAAAGAGGGCAGAGGAAAAATTTGAAATTACAAGTTTTCTAAATTAAAATGCTCTAACAAAACAGGGTCAAAGACCTACAGTCATGAAGAAATCTGTAGAAATTGTGGTCAAGAGGAGAGGACCATTAAGGCAATCTTGATTATCCCTTAACCACAAAAATGATGTGTGACCTTTGCCCCTAATACATCCCTCTCTCCATGCTAATATCTGAAATGTAAATTGTTCTTTGCACTGAGAGGGGGATACTGGCTCTACTTTAGAGATAGCAGAGCAGTGAGCTAAAGAGACTCTGAGTCTGTGAGGACCTTGTGCAGCAGAGTGCTGTATCAGCCTCCATGCACATCTGCAGATATTTCGAATGTTTAAATCATTGGGGAATTTTGTTCCCTCCTACTCCCAGCTGAACATAATCCCAACTTTAACTGCTTGTTTGTTGAATTGCAGTGAATCCAAATGGATTCCAAAATAGCATCTCTGACCTTCACCAAGGCATGAGTTCTTTTTCACCTCAAAATTCATACTTTTTTTCCCCTCTATTTTAATTTATATACAAATATTTCACTTCCCCAACTTAAGTCAAATCTATACTTTACATTTCATTCACCTCATAGAAGATAATATGTTAACTACCACAAGGTTCATGCTCAAGTAATTTTTGTTTGAATAATTATCTCCATATTTCAAAACTGAGTAAACTTTCTAATATTTTATTTTTTGTATGGGGTGAACTGTGGAGGTTTGTGAATATTTGATTGTCTTTACAACATATTTTAAAAAGTGAAATCAAAATATAGAACTTAGCATGGGAAAATGGGAGGCAATATCCATTGCCAATTGGTTTGATTGTTGAGTGATAATATCAAAGTATATAAAAAGGATTTGGATTTCGTACCTTAGAAATCTTTGAAGTTATTTAGCTCAACTTTTCTGGCCTGTTTTCTTCAAATAAAGTTTTAGTTAATTCAAAATATACAGAACCTCAAGTTTAAAAAGAATAGCCTTTCAAGTCCAGCAAATAGAATTTTTTTTATTCTTTAGAATCTATATAAATAATGTCAAAGCTCTGAGGAAATGTGGTCCACAATAAATATTAAACAACAAGATAATAATGATGATGATTTTTTTTACTGAGGGCAGCTTTTGAATTTTTGATTCATACAAACTATTAGCTTGAAGCCTTAATAGAGTATTGATTGTATATAAGGGCTCTAAATAACAATAAAGAGGTTATCACAAGTGAAAAACATTGCAAGAGAGTTTCTAATTAAAGTTGTAATTTATTATGATAAAAAATAAATGATATTGCTACAATTCATGATCCCTATACCTGAATAACTAACTCTGATTGTGATCAATAAGTATTGACTAACAGAACTGAGTTGGCTGCAATTTTTGACAAGCATGTAAACCAGGACACATTTGTAAACAGCAAACTTGTCTTTATGCAATACATTCTGTTAGCAAAAATAAAGTAAATACATACTAAAAAGAAACTAATTTAACTACTGGTCTTATTTCATATGGAATTGAACTTCATTTAATTCAAATTGTGATGTATATTTACATATTTGAGAGTCAATTTATATATTCAAACATGTTTAGAAGAGTAGAGTGAGGAAAAATGTTTAAAAAGTGGTATCTCAAAATAGAAAGCACATTTTGAACATATTTTTGGTTAGTAATGAGAAAACAGTCTCTTCCTATTGATAGATAATGATCACCTTTATGTTCAGTCCTAACATGGAATTTATTCATTTGTAAATGAGAGTAAAGATTTTTAATTATATTCATATTGCTAATTTTATCCACAATTTTTTTTAGCACTTCCTGTGTGCTGAGCACTGTTCTAACATATCGAGAACCCTATGTTTATCATTGTCTTAAAAAAGAACTCAAGGCTGAGTAAAAAGTGGAGAATAGTGGAACCAGTGCTGTCTTTGGCCTCTCATAGATCCAATTTCAATTATCATGACTACTGTGTAAATTTCATTTGTTATTTAACTTTGATGTGTCTGTTTCTTCGTCTGCAACATTACGGTAATTATAACTAATTTGCTGGTTTGTAAGGACTAACTAAGTGGATGATAATGAAAAGTGTGGGCACATTATAGAATTCAGGAGATGGCAGCTTAAGTATAATTAAATAATAAGTAATGATTGTAAACTATTGTCAGTGTTAATAAAAAATTTTGGGTGGTAGAGATTTCAAGTGGTCAAAATATATGAAGACCCACCTTGAGTGGTTCTTGTTTCTTTTCAGTACAGAACATGCAATATATCCAACTTTCATAAAAAATGTATATGTTGTACCTCATGTGTGTGTTCATGAAATTCCATATGCTAGCATCTGGGCGCACCCTCCAGTAGTCCAGTGTAGACAGCCCCACATGCAAGCAACCACCACACTTGCGGGGTACCCTTGTTGCCTCCAGTGATTATCACTGCCTTAGTTTGTCTCAACCACTGCTCCCAATGATACCACAGAGCAGTTTCTTCACTTTTGATAAATGACTTTTTCAGCTAGTAATGCCAACTATAGGAATCCTTAGGCTCCCAGCAGCTGTGTGGTGGCCTTTGACTAAATTGAAAAGAACATAAATTTGCATTTAGACTGTATTCTATTAGAGAATAATCGAAATCCAGTCCCTTGTGCCTTAAAACTGTAGAATTTTCAATGAATCAGTTCTTTTAATTTACAATTATAATCCTTACTATGAAATTGTAGGATTTTCAACCGTTTACTTATGTGTCCCACTTCCGAAATGATATTTATGATTATTGTTCTTTTATCTTCTAATTTTATCAAGTGTGTATACTGCCTGGCATTATTACTTGAATATGTATTCTCAGAGTGGCATCAAATAGTCTCAAGGTCTCTGCTAACAAAACATCCAAACCACACTACTCTCCCATTCCAGACAAGTGTTATCTATTACCCTATTTAAATTCTGAGAACGTATGTATGTATTTTGTCAGTATTTTTCAAAGACTGCTACAGAGAACATCGGAACAAGATGCTCAGTTAGAAAGCAAACTCTTTGACGGTAGGAAGCTTTATCTCTTTTTATCGTTGCTGTATTCCTGGGGCTTAGAACAGTGTATCCAGAAGCCACTGAAAAAAAGTTCTGCTGAGTGAGTGAATAAATGAATAAATAAATGAGAAAAACAGGAAAATTAGCGAGGGAATACTGAAAACTCTATCCTAATCAGTGATCTATAGTACATATTAACATATTAAAAGGCTGTGAAGGATCTTGCATTAAATAAAACCGTTTTATCTAAATTTTTATACTCAGTTTCCTACAGAAACCTTCCAATAGCTGTAAAACTCAAGGAACATATGTTCTAATGAATATATTTTGTAAAACCAAATTGTTTACACAATTTACATAAGGTCATCAAATTGACTAAAATTGACTATTAAAAATACTATGAGTATTGTGAGGTTTTTTTTTTTGTCATTTAGAATGCCACCATTTCAATCTTTTAATATAGATACATTTCATAGTGATATTTTATTATCCTGAAAAATCAGTATTCTGCATGGAGGAAGTGATTTGCTTCTCCCTGACTGCTTTGCTGGCATCCTTACTTTAAACTGACAAGCTAATCTGAATGTCTTCCTTTCTGATTCCCAACTTACTTATCCAGAATTTACTTCCTGGTTGTTTCCTTTTCAAGAACTGCTGTTTCTGTTTACAAAAGGATTATTTACTGTTCATTTAATATTCAGTTTGCTAAAGGCTCCTCCTCTGCTTAGTATCCTCAGAAGAGCTAGTAACAGGCACATGACTCTTCTCTGCTGAAACATCATTTGAAGAGCAAATCCTGGCTCCTAGTTCTTGTTGCGATTCTTTTTTTTATTATTATTATTCTGATTCCTGGGAACCTGACTAGAAATGTTACCCACAAATTGACATTGGCTGGCTACTCTGTTAGGCTTTATAATAGACTGCAAAAGAGAGGCACGATCTCTCATTCAACTTTCTGTCTCGAAAAAAAAAGGAGATTCATTGATCCTACAGGGACAAAGCATCAAGCACACAGAAAATCAAATTCGCTTAAAAAATTAAGGCTGTATTGTTTGTCAGTCAAATCTTCGTTTCATTCCAAAGGAAGACTGCATATTGTACAACTACTTTACAAGCACTTTACTGTAGTAAAAAGATTTGTACACTGACAAATTAAGTAAGCAATGCTTTCTTTTCCCACTCTATGTTTTTCTTTCACTTGATTTCTTATTAAAAACTGTAATATGTACAATAAGCACAGCTACAGATAAAGGTCTTACTTCAACAATTCATTCAAAGATTTCAAAGTCAATCTTTGAATTTTGTTATTTTGTAAATAAAAACTTTTCCTCAATAATTTAGCCATAATTTTTGAATGTCAAAAGTTCAGGTACATTGATTAAGGGAGCTGCTGTAGGATGGTTACAAGAACTAAGTCTTGAATATGAATAGATTTATATTCATATGCTCACTGTATGTTCTTCCTCAAAACATTAACTTTTCAAGCTTTGTTTTGCATACAGAAATGGGAACATTAAACTATTTACTGGCCAAATAGACTATGCTAATTTTACTTCGCATGAGTGTGTATGTGAAGTTTTTTAAAACAGGATCTTATGATAGAACTTCTATAGTTCATGTTCTGTAATAAAATGGGTTTTACAAATTTAATGTATTAATAATATAATTAATATAATAAATTGATAATACCAACCAATTTATTTGTCTCCATCATTGAATCATATCCTTTATTGATTCTCTTAAGCATTATTTTTACAATATATAATGTGTGGGATATAAGGAGAAAGGGAGTTATACCAATATTTTCTATCATACAACACATAACATACAATCTAACCATTTACTGTACATCCAGGTCTGCATCTTAGTATAGAAACCAATTTGTAGCAATGTCATTAAGGTGATTCACTGAAAAACAGTTTCAGTTTTAACTCCCTTAGTTCAAATATTGTCCTCATTTGACAATTTAGGTAACTAACTAAATTTCTTTTTACAGTATCTAAATATTGAACACACAATGTCAAAATACTAGATTAAGGTAATGTTTCAGATTAGAGATATTTTTAGATAGATATATCAACACCTCACTTTTAAAAACCTCCTATGGTTGGACTTAATATTTTTAATTCAATATCTTTCAATTAGTGTGAAGCTACTGCTAAGTAAACCACTGAAAGGTGAATACCATATTTTGAAATATGTTAAAATATTGGGTAATTATATGATTAGAAATTATAATTTCACAAGAGTAATATTTTGACTCATCTTGCTTCGTATTTATCTTTCATGGAATATTTTATGTGGTTCATCAAAGGACAGCCATAATCATTAACATATTGTTGTCAAGCTTTTGACATCTCTGGGAATTGCATCCTCTTATGCAAAGCAGTAACAAAATGCTCCCTGTTTACCAACTGTGTCACTCAAAAGGGAGTGAATGCAATTGCTGTCTTTATCAATGGGAAAACTTCCAAATTACCTTTGACAAAAACTGAAAAGTTTGAGCTGGGAACATTTTTTTTTTTTCCTCTGAGAAGAAGAGTAATCATCTTAATAGTATTAAAAATAATAAAAATAATATTTCCTTCTGAAATAATATTAACTTTTATATGGAATATTATAAATACCTTTATAAAGAGATTTATAAATATTCAATTATATAATATGTATGTGTATTATTTCATTCAGTCAACCAACATTTGTTGTAGACTTAATGTATACTATTCTTAATCTTGTGAATAGATAACAGGGATTAAAAATGTTGCATGTGTATGTATATGTGTGTATATACAGATTTTCCAATCATAAATATATATATTTCTAACCATAAATAAATGAATTCATAAATGAGTGAATGTTGTATGTATACCTTAAAGTTCATATATATATAGGTGTGTGTGTGTGTGTGTGTATATATATATAAACACATTTAGTATGCACATAGGTCTCTTTCTGTATACACAGGTATATATACACACAGTTACATATGTATATGTATATATATAATTACACACACAAGTTTATATAGATTTATACATATATATATACATACATACAGGTCTATCAAACACATAAGTTGTTCAGGTAAGCATATATTTATATACACACACAAAAATCACTTAGGAAATAGTTTTTATGAGTTTTTTTTCACTAGTTTTTATAACATAAATATATACATATATATGCTTATATATAATATAGTTAACAAATTACCTCTTCTATGTGATGCTTGTAAAATAAATAACATTTATTGAAGTATCAAAATTGCACTATTTTATACTCTATTTTCAATAATTAAAACTTCATTATGATATTTAAAAATGTAAGAAAAGCCTACAGACATCTGGTAAAGAAGTTATACTGCATGTGTAGACTAAGAACATGACTGGAAACAGATGGCTGACCATGCAGACTTTAATTGCCAACCACCATTATTTCTCTGTGCTTTAATATATTAAATCTAGAGTTTTCAAGTCACTTAATTTCAACTTAGAAAATAAGCTGCTTCTATCATATGAGGACACAGCAAAGAGACAGCTGTCTATAAACTAGGAAGTAGGCTCTTACAAGACATCTCATCTACTAGCACCTTGATCTTAGACTCTCCAGCCTCCAGGAGTGTTAGCAATAAGTTTTCGCTGTTTATAAGCCATCCAGTCCATGGTATTCTGTTATAGGAGGTTGAACAGACTAAGACACTGGGTCACACAATGAGGATTGGGGCTTGAGGAACGGGTATTCAGATATTACCTTGGCTGGTGATTTTGGCATAATACATAGTCTGTTTCTCAAATCCAGCAATCTGGTATTTTTGTCAGAATATACAGGAAACTGTGTAGACTACCTTAACTTGCAAATAGGGAAAAGTCTCAGACGTTTTCTGATTTAACATATACTACATAAAATATTTTCATTCACACTTTCTGACAACATACATTACATAAAATATTCTGCAGAAACAAACAGAAGTACCTATTCTCAAAACAGAATTAATAGCATCATTCTGAATAACATACTAAGTATTTGGACAATTTTTTTCCCAAGATCTTGGTGTCCATGGCTTTTAGGTTAGAATACTATCTAAAAAACAAACAAGCATCTGTGGCTGGTTTAAAAATCAATTAACTGTAATTGACTTGAAAGTGCTCAAACTGACATGTATATGATAATTCTGTGTACATACAATAACTTCTGCCACAAATCTGGGGAATCAGTCCACCTTCAATAGTGACCAGCTGACTACAAATTTGGGAGTGTTCAGTAACCCCTCAGATGGAATACTTTGCTAGAATGGCTCACGGGATTCAGGAAAATGATATAGTTACAATTTCAGTTTTACTTTGACAAAAAGATACAAATCACAAGCAGCCAAAGGGAGAGACTCATTGGGAGAGGACTGGGAGCAAAGCAAATGGAAAGCTCCCATCTTCCCCAAGTTACCCACTCAACGCATCAAAACGTGGCAAAGTGTAGAGTATTGCCAACTAGGAAAACACGTCCAAGCTTCGGTGTCCAGAGTTTTTACTGGGATTTCGTTAAGTAGAACTGGTTAACTGAATCATTGACCAAGTGATTAAACTCAATCGCTAGCCATCTCCCTGTCTAAAAGCTCAAACTGACCCTCATTACTTGATTGGCCTTTCTGACCTGACTTCCTTCTTGAGTCATCTTGTTATCATTAATTATATAGAAGCCACCATGAGTCATGTCATTAGCAGAATGGTCTGAAAGGTGCACCATGAACAGCAAAGATACTGATCTTACATGGGAAATTCCAAGGATTCAGAGGTGATTTCCCAGGAACTGGGGACAAAGGCCAGCCAACTTTTTAAAAATTATACTGTACATAGTTTAATAAGGAATAAACATGTGGAACAAATACATTTCAATAGTCCATGTTTAATAAATGTTTCTAAGACTAAGAAATGTCAACATCTTCTTGAAAAGGTGGAGCAAGTCCAATAGAATTGTACTTTATTTCCAAAGTTGTTACTGTCTTCTATAAAGAGGCAGATGTTATCCCATCATAAGAAGAATATCAAAATAATGATGCTTATTTTAAAAAGTATTATTTTGTGTTTATAAATCCAAAAGAATATAAACACTTGAAACATCCAAGCAGACACAGTATAGTTACCATCAGTTAATTTGGTGGATTAGGAAACTTCAAAAGTATTTTTTTACTCTAAGAACATACTTTTCTGTAATTTGGGCACCTAATAATGTTGTGTATTACATTCATTCTGAAATTGTGTATAACACTGATTTCAAAATATGATCCTCTTTCAGTTCTTTCTGTCTTCAGTGAATGACACCAATATCTATTCATTTTCACCTACTTAGAAACCCAGGAATCACTCTTTTTACTTCTCCCCTAGGTATACAATTCGTCACTAAGCCCATTCATGGTTGCACCAAAATACAACTCCAGTTCATTCACATCTGTTCCTCTTTACCATCACTGACCTTATGCAAGATATATTCATCTCTTATCTAGACTATAGAATTACTTCTATCTGAACTCCACATGTGACTCAAGCATTAAAGTCACAGTGTGAGAAAATGCAAATTTAGAGCACCAATGCCAGTCTTAGAAAAATAAGCGTGGTATAAAGACTCATGTCTTTAAGAATAGGCATATTACATCACCAAAGTCTAATTCTCATAAATGAAATCTAAATAGTTCCCTTTAACACATTCTAATCCAAGCTGTGATTCTTTCTTTCCTCCTTCCTTCCTTCTTTCCTTCCTTCCTTCCTCTTTCTTTCTTTCTTTCTTTCTTTCTTTCTTTCTTTCTTTCTTTCTTTCTTTCTTTCTTTCTTTCTTTCTTTCTTTCTTACTTTCTTTCTTTCCTTTTCCCTTGGGGTCATTCCTTCATTCTTTCTTTCTCTTTGAGGCACTAGGGAAGAAAAAGTTTTAGGAGGGAAGCAGAAATGATTGTGTACTTCTTAACAAAAGTTGATAAAAGTTAAACCTCTTTTTTCCAATAATTTTAATTTTCACATATTTTTAATTAATGTAAGTATTCTGTTTTTCACAGTGGCTCATTTAGTAAATTCCACTGATAATGACTTTAGGCAGCTGCTACCTCATAAATTTTATTAGGAAAAAAGTCCTCCAGGTGTGTTTAAGCAGTACCATTTTATATTAGTTTTTCAAAGAGCATATGTTATAAAAGTTCATCCTGTAATATCAAAAGTGACCATGAAATTTGCCATGGTAGAACTTAATCCATCCCCAAAGTCATATGCTTTTGTCAAGTTAAAATGATAACAGTGTACCATCCTTTTGTCTCTTCCATAAATGACACTACTGAGGAAATGATTGTCCAGTTATGTCAAAGTTACAGAGGCAGTGAAATAATATTTATCACTCATATCTAATAGAGGGAGTCATTGAACTGTATTAAAATTAAATCTACAATTCATTTCTTGAAATAGAGTATAAGCAGAAACTCAGCTCCATTAATTTTGATTTTGGTGAAAAAATTAGTTACTTCTCTACTATTTCAGGAAGTTTTGAAGGACAAATACATTTTAGATAGAGTTTGTAATAATTATGTAATTATGTAATAAGAATTGCATAATTGCTGGAAACTCTTTTAAACCCTACATTGTACCTATGTCATGATGTAGCAGGTATGACTGGCAATTTCTTCTTTCCTTTTTTTGAATCAATCAAAAATAACTTTATCCCTGGGATGAAGATATCATTTCAAACATTTTAATATAGTTGAATGTAGCCATGTAACTAAATTTTGGCTAATAGGATAAAAACAGAATGCCATATGTCAACTGCTTAAAATTTCCTCAATAGACAGTTGACATGAATGCTTTCCTGTTATTTGCTCTTTCCTGGCTCCTGCTGCCCTTTCACAAATGGGGTGACAAATGTTGGAGTTCCCCTATCCTCCAAAGGGAAAACTGATAGAGTCTAAGTACATCAACAATGGGGTAGAGAAAACCTAGGTATCTGGGGACTCAAGAAAGGAGAGTTGCCCTATGAGTCCTGTCATGTATATCTTCAGACTTTATATGAAATAGACATATACTTGTGACATCTCTTATTTATGACACTCTAATCTTGGTGCTCCCAATGAAATCTAATCATAACAGATATAATGTTATTTCCATGGGAATAAACATATTCAGGTCAGTGTAATATGCTATATATTGTTATAGGTCTTTGACAATGTAAAGATAGAAATAGAAAATACACATTTGGAAACTTTTAGAGAGGTTAATATTGACATGATATTTTTATTGAAGTATAGTTGATTTATAATGTATTAGTTTCACATGTACAGAAAAGTGGTTCAGTTACACATATATATATATGTATATGCGTGTGTATGTATGTATGTGTACATGTATATGTGTGTGTGTGTGTGTGTGTGTGTATTTTTTTCAGATTTTTTCCATTATAGGCTATTCAAGATATTGAATATAGTGGCCTGTGCTATACAGTAGGTTCTTGTCTATCTATTTTATGTATAGTAATATGTATCTGTTAATCCCAAACTCCTAATTTATCCTTCCCCTTCATTTCCTCTTTGGTAACCATAAGTTTGTTTTCTATGGCTGTGAGTCTATTTCTGCTTGTAAATAAGTTTATTTGTATTTTTTTTTAGATTCCACAAGCAGTGTCTGTCTGACTTACTTCATTTAGTATGATAATCTCTAGGTCCATCCATATTGCTGCAAATGGCATTATTTGATTCCTTTTTATAGCTGAGTAATTCTGAGATATATATATATATATACACACACACACACATGCCATATATTCTTTGTTCATTCATCTGTTGGACATTTAGATTGCTTCCATGTCTTGGCTATTGTAAATAGTGCTGCTATGAACATTGGGGTGCATGTATCTTTTTGAATTAGACTTTTCATCTTTTCCAGGTATATGCCCAGGAGTGGGATTGCTGGATCATATGGTAACTTTATTTTTAGTTTATTAAGGAGCCTCTGTACTGTTTTCCGTAATGGCTGCACTGATTTACATTCCCACCAACAATTTAGGAGGGTTCTCTTTCCTCCATACCATCTCCAGCATTTATTATTTGTAGGCTTTTTGATAGTCATTCTGACTGGTGTGAGGTGATACCTTGTTGTAGTTTTGATTTGCATTTCCCTAATAATTAGCTATGCTGAACATCTTATCATGTGCCTATTGGCCATCTGTATGTCTTCTTTGGAGAAATGTCTATTTAAGCCTTCTGCCCATTTTTTGATTGGGTTGTTTGCTTTTAGATATTAAGCTGTATGAATTGTCTCTGTATTTTGGAAATTAGTCCCTTGATAATCTTGTCATTTGCAAATATTTTCTCCCATTCATAGGTTGTCTTTCCATTTTTGTTTATTATTTCCTTTGTTGTGCAAAAGCTTATAAGTTTAATTAGGTCCTATTTGTTTATTTTTGCTTTTGTTTCCATTACTCTAGGAAAAGGATCTACAAAAATATTGCTGTGATTTATGTCAAAGAGTATTCTGCCTATGTTTTCCTCTAGGAGTTTTATAATATGTGCTCTTATATTTAGGTCTTTAATCCATTTTGGGTTTATTTTTGTATATAGTGTTAGAGAATGTTCTAATTGCATTCTTTCACATGTAGCTATCAAGTTTTCCCAGTGACACTTGTGGTAGCACTGTATTTTTTCCATTGTATTTTCTTGCCTCCTTTGTCATAATTAATTGACCATAAGTGTGTGGGTTTAATTCTGGGCTTTCTATCCTGTTCGATATCACTTCTGTATGTGTGAGGTATAGTGGGATGTCAGACAGGAAGACATTTCAATGGGGCAATGGTTAATTTATTAAATTTTGCATAACACGTTAGCAAAAAGGGAAATAAAACTCAAATACTGTGATCATTGTTCTTCCACACAAAAAAGAATTTTTCCCCTAAATAGCCTTTACAAAACAAAAAAGAAAAGCAAGTGATGCATGCTTCACAAGCAACAGGATTTTCTTCTTCCGTGCCTTCTTAATTTTCTTGGCAATGTGCAACTCATTTCAATTTTGTTGCTTTATTTATTGCTCAATTTTGCTTCTTTCTTATTTGCTATTGAAGATTGCTTTATAAAGTCTATCAAATATACAACTTAATGAGTACTCTAGCCTCTCTTTTTACTGCCGACCATGAACAATGCAGGGAAAAAAAAGAGAGGGAGAAACAGCTTTATTATTACCTACTGCCACTTAAAGATAAACCATGGCTCTCTTATTAGGGGGAATTGGATGTCTTTTCCAATCAGATATGGAGAGGATGTAATTCTTGAGAGTAAATAACATTTAACTAAGAAAAAGGTATAAATATAATTAAATTCCAATTCTCCAAACAAAGCAGGGATGTTTCTTGTATAAACAAAACAGACATATTGAAACAGCACTGATGTGTAGCTGAGATATTTTTACGGGTAAACATAAATCAAATTTAATTAAAAATTAAATAATATACTTATTGGGCCTACCGAACATATCTAATACAGGTGAAGACTATTCCTTATTATGTACTTACTTTTTTCCAGATACTATGTTAAATGATATTAAAGGGTAATAACCATATTTCACAGATAGGAGAACTCACACTTAATTTATATGTCTTTCAAATAAACTAGTTTATGTCAGAAGAAGACCAAAAGGAAGGGAAATAGAATAAATTATAATGAAATAATAATAACAGTAATAATAACAAAAGCAACAATTACAAGAAAATGTTTGAAGAAACCAGAAATGAAATTGTAGGGGAGGAAAGGGTTTTTCTCAAATCTCTTAGGGAACCAGGCTAGATCTGAAAATTAAATGGACAGAGACAGATTAACAGGAGAAAAACACATAAATATATTTAAGTTTTATGTGACACAGGAACTCTTACAAGGAAATGAAGATCCAAAGAAACAGAGCTGTGTACTTTTATGCTAGGTTTGATGTCGATTGGACAGTTGTGGAGGAATATGGTAAGATACAGAGTATGAGTAATTGTGGCAAACTGGAGTAAATTTAGAGTGACTTGTTCATTAGGATTCTTCTCAGCATCCCTTTGTCTTCAGAGATAAAGATGTTCCTTTCCTCTGAGTATAAGGAAGGACCTCTTCCTTGATTTTATAACCTGTTTTAGGAAAGAAGGGTGAAAGGGTAGGAAAAGGAGATCAGAGTGACCTTTCTCCTTCTGACATTTTCTCAAACTCCTTCGGCTTAAAATATTTAATATAGGAAAGTGCCGTATTTGGAGATAATGCATCCTGAACCCCTTCAAAAACTATATTTTTTCCTGGTGGTAGGTAGATATTGAATGCTGGGAGGTATAACTGGGAGGTGTTTTATTTTGCTTTGTTTTGTGTGACTGAAATACAGCTATATTGTTGGCAGGCATTAAAACTTCAATTTCTCTCTCAGGCTATTACTGTACCTTTCCATTAAAAAAAAAACCTTTAGGAATCTGAAAGGATCATCAGAGTTTCCTAATAAACACTATATCACTAATTTATATTTTAGCAAACTGGAAATGTTAATGCACCTCTTTAAATAACAACATTGCATTTGAAACAGGGAGATGAAGCTTGAAACTCCTTCTAAAGATGACCTTTAAGAAACATCAGGATGATAAAATTGGAAATAAGACAAGAACTTAAAAATCTAACTTGAAAATACTACTATATCTAGTCTGTAAATATTATAGCTATTCCCATAATACTGCTGTTAGAACTTTAAAATATAAGGTCCTGTTTAAAGCCTTAATCATTTCGACAATCATCTTGACTTTTTCTTCTATCTCTATTGTAATTAAAAAAAAAGATTTGAATAGAAGAAATTTTATTCTGAGTTCAATACTGGAAGTAAGATTGCAAAGGAATGAATTTAATTTGCTTGGTAATTAACAGTAATTAACAAGTGAATATTAGAGATGGACTTTCACTGATCAAATTCAATATTTTTCAATTTTTTGAATGTTTGAGGAGGTAATCAAGAGGACAGGACATGACATCTGGTCGTCCCTTGAGCTGGACACAAGCAATCATAGGCTCCTTAGCCACTCCCTATTGTTCGAATGTACAATCTGCAACTTTCCCACGGTGGGAGCTGTTCCAAAAACATAGTCTTGAGAGAGTAAGATGTTGAGACTATCTGGACTAATTACTTGACTGAACTCATTTAAAGCCTCTGTATAAACTTTTAAGATTTGGTGAGTGGGTGTGGAGACTTGCTCTTCTTGCAACTGCCCAAGACAAGCCTCAAAAGTAAGTTCCCTTGCTTACTAAAACTGATTTCTACCAATCTGGAATGGTCTGCCTCCTTCTTTGGTCTCTCCCTGCCTTCTGGACAAGGGAGCTAGTTTGCAAAACCACAGTGGATTAGCTAAAATATTTTAGAAAGAATGCCCATCCTTGCAGAAGAAACAGCTAAGAGCCTATGAAGACTATAGCTAAAGATACTAAACGAGGTTTGATTTTTATGATCCAGTGTTCATTCATTGGTATAGAGACAGTTCTGGTTTCTCAGTACAAACTATAAATGGACTGCATTTCTGCCTCTGGAAGCTTGTCTTTCATCTATTCCACTTAACCTTTTATTCAAGAGAGTGATCATACTCACTAAAAAGACAGATCATTTGAGCCTACTGTTAAAAACAAGACAGCAGGCCCCAGGTGGAGTCACTTATGATAAGCCCCCTATCATCAAGCTGAAGGCTTCACTTAATTCACTTTAAGTTTAATGACAATACATTCCTGGCTCTCCCAGGAATGGAATCTTAAGCCAGTCAATAGTTGCCAAAACCAACCCACTTTTTGCCAAGCATAACTTCCTGGCCCACTTCCTTCTGCCTATAAATGTCTTCCATTTTGTACAGCTCCTGGGAGCTCCTTTAAATTTGCTAGTTTGGAAACTGCCCAATTCAAATGGATTTTTGCTCAAGTAAACTCTTAAAAGTTTTAATGTGCCTCAGTTTATCTTTTAATACTACATAAAACATTGGATGCATTATTTTGTGTGTAAGTGCATGTAAATATTCACTTAAGAAAATTTTACTGTATGGCAGAATACATTTTTAAACTTACTTCTTTTATAATAAAATTATGTAAAATTATGTCTGACTAAGTAATAGTCACCTAAATCAGATTTTCATCATCTACCCCAAAAAACTCCTGAAGTATTATGCATCATCAAATTAACATAAGGTAGTTCCCAAAATTTTAATTTAAAAGTTTTACTTGGTTTTTGATTTATAGATTTAACTAGAACACTATGAGAACTTACTAAGTACAGGAACAGCATTGAAATGTTTAAGAGAACTCGCCTTATCATATTTTACCATTTTTATCCCAGCCCTTTACAATTCAGGACTAACTAGAGAAAGCAAAATATGCTCCCCAAACATAATGTGCCTCACTTCTAGTTAGCCCACTTCTAACTCCCTTACCCATACCCACAAACCCACAAACTTCAATCAGAGCACACCTGAAGTCACCCCTCCCTTTTTTTTTTTTTTTAAACTATAAAGATTTCCCACTCCCTGGCCTGGCTTTGAGTTCTCTAAACTCAAGTGTTGATGGCTGACTCCACTGTTCTAAGAAGCTCTGAATAAACAGCCTTTGCTCACCCTTGTCTGGTCTTCATTTATGACACGTACAATAAGAGTCCATTCGCTGTCTTGTCAGGACATGATTAGAAAGACTGGTATGTAATCATGGCCCAGAATATCATTTAAACTGAGCCCCCCTAAAACCGAGTCCCCCTGCTCAGTTTCTGATTAACTTCTCTATTCAAAGCTTTATTCCCTTTCTTGTCCCCTCTGACTTTAATCCTGTGCTAACTAAACACTAACCAACAAGAGTCAGGTGGCCCAAATTCCTGTTGCTGGTAACATCATTAACTAGACTCAGGTTGTTTCTCCAGGGTAAGATGAGCTAGCAGACCCCAGGGCCATGGACCACTAGATCAGAGTCTTCTTAAACTATAAGCATCCTGACTTCCAAGTCTATTCTGAAGAAATGTTACAAGATGATGATTAATGCCAGCATCTTTGTTCTTCTCCCTTTAAACCATCCTAACTCAAAGACCATGATGGAGAGGTTCTGAGGCTTGTCTCCCACTCCTTTGCAATAAACCTTTATTCTGCTGCAAATGCCTATGGTCAGAGTTTGGCTTTTTGCACCATCGGTGCACTAGCTCATTGCTTGGTTTCATCATATTTGAAGATAATGCTCAGAGTCAGGTATGACAAGACACTTTTAATAAATTAAGGCTGCCTTTATGGAACCAAAGCTTACACAGTTTTCTGGGAAAAACTGGACTGGTATCTGTGATACAGTGTCCCCACCCTTACGTGTGATTAAGGAAATAGGCCCAGGAACATTAAGATGTTTTGGGGACTTTGAAAAAACAGGAATTTACCCAAATTAATAGATACTACAAAATAAATCTGATGCCAAATGACTGGTTTGACTTTCACTTTCTAGCCTCAAGAAGATTTTAAAAATCCAAACTGATTCTGTGCAACCTGAGATTCCAGCAAATCACATTTTAAATGGCCCATATGGTAAATTATCATAGTTACAGTGCCTGTGAAAGTAATCAGGCCAAACTTAATGACACCAGCTTTATTTTATAATCAAGAATAACCTTTCTTTAAAATTACTTTTTATCAAAAGGTAGAGGGGAGACTAGGGAGAAAATTTTTATGTTTAAATGGAAAACAGTCTTTCCAGGTTGCCAGTCTCCATCAGTTCACTGTCTTCAGCTATTTTGCACCACTTTGTAAATTTCAGATAACTGACGGATTTTCAAAGAAGATCTTTTCACCTTGTGAAAACCCAGTCTGTACATCTACTTTAAAATCTGAGTGGATCTTGTTAACTTGCTTAAGATCTTAGTTCTTCAAGTTTCTTCAATATCTGGCTAAAACCATCCAACTTATTCACTAAGAATTAAAACCTGAGTTCCCATATCCTTATCAGAATTTTAGATTTTCTTGCTGCTGGCCCTTTGCCCCAGGATATGAAACCCTGTGAGCTAAACCCTGACAATGTGATAAAATCTATGTAAGACTTACCATTACAGCAGACTTTGAATGGACCAGATTTCTCCCTGGACAAGCCTCTGATGAACCACTAAGGAAGTCTGGCAAAATGTTTGGGTCATGTATGCATGTCCTTGTAGAAGAGGTAATAAAGATTGTGTAACATTACCAAGAAAGCACCAACATCCTAGCTCTAGAGCGTCAAGAAACTCAAAGAACTGTGCCGAACAACCAGCTGATTCTGACCTCCAGAGAGGGTCCGTCCATGTACAGTGGTCAGAAACGACTGCTGTAGATTTCCTTCCTAAAACTTGTCTGACATCACTGTGGTCAAAAATAACATTTGAAATGCCAGTGAAGAAATTCTGATTGTCTACAGTTTAAGATGTTCCTACAGCAACATCTTAGAATCCACTGGATTGGTGACCCTTGGGGTTCAATTGCTGATTCTTTAGTACAAGTTGAACTGCATATGTGTGCACGTGCACACACACATATTCTTTTCAGACGTTTCTCTTTTAAGATGCCTGATATATAGTGCCTAAAACAACTGACCTATGCCACCACCTCTGAACAGAGGGTTCAATGTCAACAAGAATCTTCAAAAAGCTTTTCTTAGATCCCAATCCACTCTACTCAGCAGGTTTTAGATCATTCAGCATCAGATGATAATTTTGAGCAAACACAGGACTAACCATGTTGAATTTTTCTGAGCCTGTTCTTCCTGGAAAGCAGGTTGAAAAACACTCTCCTCCTCTCTTGTGTTCTAAAAAATGGCTAACTACAAAGGATCATCCTTCCCTGGCATATTTCAAGAGCTAAGCACCTCTGTCCTTCAGGTAAGACCCCTTGTCACCCTTCACGACTCCCTTGTTTGCCTGAATCTGTGAACCTTACTTTTCCTCCCTAGTCTTACAACATCTTTAAGGAAGGTTTCTCCTATTACAATAGACTGCATAAAATCATCTTGGTAATTGTTTGGTGAATTTTGTCTTTTACAAGTGAATGGAATTTGGTAAATTGTTGGATATTAGGTAGGATTTGAGTAGGACAGGAATAGATCATTTTTATGTATTTATAACTGTATTTTAACTTTTGACAGTTCACTTTTACTCTTTTTCATTAGAAAGTTTTCCTTTTCTCAATCATCAAACATTAACTTTTCCCTGACTCTGCCATAAACAAGATTGCTTTCACAAGTTATATTACTTCATGATCTAGTTATTTGCTTAGCTTATATCACAGTTTTTTTTCTTTTTTCATGATTCAGACCTAGTACTAATTCTAATCTTGGCTCTGTTAATAGGCATATGTTTCTCAGAAAAAAAAAGAAAGAAATTTATGAAAAATGTATTTGTATAGTTGTCTCTTAAAATGATGGTCTAGTAATAAATAATCTCTTAAATTGTGACATTTTTTGCAATTCTCTGTGAAAAATTACCATGCATAGCTGTTATCACAGTTCAAGGAGATTTTTATTTGTTTTGTTTTCTTTATTAACTTTTAACAAGGAGTTGCTCAAGGCTAGGCTCTGCTCTAAGTGGTTTAAATAATTTTGACATTTAATCCCCTGCAATATACTTATAGTGAGGAAATTCAGGAATAAGAGGTTAAGTAATTTACCTTAGTCACATATCTGGAAAAAGGTAGAGCCTGGATACAAGACTGTGTTATCTGAACTCAAATTATAGCCACTTAACAACTAAAAATACTTCCCAAATGTATAAAACATTGTTTTGTATGTTGCAACCTATACTAGCTCCTGGGGGCTAAAGGATTCTTGGCTTGATTCATCTCTGTATTTGTTTCCAAAGCAGTTGGTATTTGATGGAGGTGTTTCGCAACTGTGCTTTAAGAGATAGGCAGTGGTCAGTCTTCCTGAACCGGCTCTGAACTGATCACAGGAATTTGCCTGTGCAGATTAAGAACTGAAGGTGTCTGAATGTTACCTTTGCTTCATTACCATGCTAAGATCTCTGCCCAAGGAGACACAATTCATACCCTGTGCAAAGAGTGGAAGACTGCCAGTGCCTCTGCTGACTCTGGAATTCTCCACTCCTTTCCTAGAGCCCTGATCACTTGCCTGCCTCCTACTACTTACAATTCCTTTACTCCTTCCCCTCAGGAGGTGGTGTTTTTAGAGAAAAAGCTCTTCCTTTTCCATTACTTGATCAATGAATAAAATTTCCACTCTGCTATACTGAATCTGGTTTCCTTTGATTGGCATTTGCAACTCTGGGCAAAGGAAATATTGAGGGATCACCCACCCATTGGGAATTGGTAAAACATATTTTCAATTGCTACAAATGTCAGATAAAGAAATACATACCTGAAGTAAACTAGTAAATGGAAGTTCATTTAGTACTTCTTGCCACTTGGATTTTCATGTATAATTTATATTTAAAGAAAAGTAGATTGATAAATACATATCATCTTATTTTTGAGATCTTATAAAAGAGAGGTATCCTATAATTTTTGAAATCAGAGCTACTTAGCACTGTTAACATAAGAATTCAAGGACATTCATTTGTCTACATTTCCTAAGGATTTATCAGAACTTCATTTGAGATTTATTTCTGGGCATCTAAAGAAAGAACCTAACAGAAATACCTCCCTCTTACAAGGATTTAGCAGTGGTAGTGTCACTGGAGAGTAGGTTCTTGTTTCATCACAGGAAGAATTCAGAGATGAGACATGGAGATCAAGAAGGGAAAGTGAGGATTTATTAAGAAAGAGTACACTTTCAGGGGCGAGTGGGCAGACTCAGGTAAGAAGCTGCAGTGTCTACTGCAAGTGGGATCTATGGGCTGTAAAAATAAATGGGTGAAATATTCATTGGGAAGGAAGGGCTCTGAGGTTGTATTTCCTGATTTTCATTCCAGCTCCACCTTCCTGAGGGAAAGAGGTATTTTTTTCTTCATTTAATATTGCCTTTTTTTTTTTTAATGGAGTTACTGGGGATTGAACCTAGGACTTCCTACATATTAAGCATGTACTCTACCACTGAGCTATAACTTCCTCCCTCATTATTTAGTCTTGATTGGAAGTGTCATGAAGTCAATGCACAATGGGTACTTCTTATCTGCAAGGCTAATTTTATTATAATGAGGGCATAATGAGCAAAAGGTTACATTCTGACTCCAGAGATGCTCCCCTTTTCCCACCTTTCTTTGTCTGCCTCAAGGACCATTTTTGCCCCAAAATGTGTGGTTTTCTGTCATTTGGGAGATTCCTGCTTTTCTTTGTCCCTAGGACCTCTGTTGTTCACAAGATGTATAGTTTCCTGCCACCTGGCCCATCCCATCTCCCCCTTTCTCTGTTCATATCTAGCTATTGATCTGCTCTAACACTAGCTATGTGGGAGAATTAGGAGGTGGTTAGAGAAAGAAGAACATAATTTCTTTCTACATCTTACTTCAAATATACTTCAAATCCCTTCTCCAGAATTTTCTATCCTCATAAATAAGAATTTGATTGTAAAATCCGTCTTTTACCTCTGGCACTTAAATCTACCCAAACACTTATTTAGGGTACAGGAGTTATTTGCTTATAAGTAAGATTCTTCTCACTGTTCTGGATATAAAGAATCACTTGTTTAAAATTATGCCTCCAATGTAGGTTTCAAGCATTAAAAAAGTATTCAGTAAATATTTGACAGATGAATATGTTGCCTTATAAATATACTGAATTTATCTTTGTCCTAAAAATTATAGATAATTATTTATTGTTTTATTATGAATCTATAATTTCCATATGCTTACATAATGTGAAGCCAATTGAAAAAGATTTTTATGCAAATTTCTGAATTGTTATGATAGGTGTTCTCTTCAAATTAATAGCATTAGTAAAAAAAAATTAAAATAATATTTTATGGTCATAGATCTGATTTATTCTAGTGAATATATATCTAAGAATGTGATGTGTTTATTAAAGAAATGTTCTTACATGTGTTAAACTACTTGAAAAGAAAAAACACATAGCAAACTGGAGACTAGCCATCAAAACATAAACATTTTGTTCACTGGTTAATTTACTTTTCTGTTCCTACTCCTCCTAATTGAGGTAGATGCTGTTGATTTCCTAGGATCTAGAAAACTTAATGTAGCATATTTACATGTCAAAATAAGACACCTCTTTGACTCTGAAATCACCTTAGCTTCCCTTTTATTATATTCTTTGGTATTACTTTGCTAGTTCAATTCCTCTAGCCAAGCTTTTAGTCTCCATGGTTACTTTTGCAAATGTTATTTGGTGAGATCAGAGTAAAAATCAATCAAGGCAGTGGTTGGACATGCAATTTAGCTATTCTCCTTAATGTGTACACTTTATGGTCTATTTTCTTGAGTCCTGTAGGAATTCTTTTATTTATTTATTTATTTATTTTACTAACATCAAACTAGCTTTAATCTATTTCCCCTTTTCAAAAGATTTAAAGTAAAAATAAATTCTCTGTAAGCATTTTCTCTATTAGTTAATATCTAAATGTGTTAATTGTATTAGCGAATTATTGCATATCATTTATATCTGATAATAGAAGTGATGGAAAGGAAGAGGATATTCAAAACTACATAAAAAAAAAAACTACATAGACATTCAAATATATATTATTTTAAAAAGGATTTCAACATTTTTGGGCATGAGGAGGGCAAGGGATATAACAATTGTGGATTTCCAAATAGTCATAATCTCAAAGTATCTCAACTTTTTCTGAATTATTACTTTGTAGAAATAGGCTTATTTGAAATTACCTTCAAATATCTTAACAGAAATGATCTGTCCTACGGTGGGGGAAAATGAGGTAGAACAAAAATACATTTATATTAAGTAAAGATGTCAAGGTATAATGACTATAACATTATCTAAATACAATAAAACACTTTATATTATCTACTGGAAGTAATCTAGATCCATAACTTAGTTTAATTTTTGAGCCAATATAAAGCATTTTCTCACAATTTTATATTTAATTTAGCATATTTAATAAAATGGATTGTTAGATCTAGATCATGAAGTTTTATTTTTAGTTCATGATAGAGTATAACTGAAGAAATTTATTTTGAATATGGAGGTAATGATGAATTAATAATAGATGTGAAAGTACTTAATAAATGTTAATATTTTTCATTTTTGCATGAGTGCATTTTATGTTGAAGACTATTATCAGTTATTTTCTTCATACAATAAAAATCAACTTTTCAAACTAGTTAAATTGACAAACATATTTCCCTTAAGTTTCAAAATTGAACTTTCAAAGTATTGTTATTTTAGTTATAAATCTATGAAATATTAATCATCCTTTTTAACAGGCCCCTTGATTAATATGTACTCATATAAATTAAAGCACATTAAATTTCCTTAAACAATCAATCTCATTTATAGCTTATTTATACTCCCTCCAACATTTTAATCTACATTCATAAATATAACATGCCTGTGTTTTAAGCTTGTGAAGCACTTATCCTAAGACATAAAACCTTTCAAAACTTTAGTTAACTCTAATAAACATAAAATTAAATTTATAAAGCCAATGGTTCAGTTTTTTTATATTCAAATGTTGTTTATAATCCTTGTCACATTTCTCTTACCCTTCCAAATAATTTTTTAATCTAAAACCTAAAATTAATATTACTCAGTAAATTAGAATCTTCAGTCAATTACAGTTGAGCTTCTAATACATCAAAATTTGTTAATATTGTTAAATTAATTAAACAAGGAGGCCATTAGATGGAGGTGGCTTTAATGAGGGCAGACTATGAAAGCAAACCAAAATCTAACCTGTAAATGCCACAAGGTTACAAAATCAAAGCACTAGGAACAGCCAATCACAGCTAATTCAGCTTTAAGTGACAGCCAATCAAGTAATCTCCTTTCTTCGCTTTGCACCTTCTCTTTGTGTCCTTCTCCTAGCTCCTATTAGCACAGAGCTCTTAACGACTTCTAGTCTGGGGCTGCTTGATTGGAATCAATTTTTGTTCAAATAATCTCTTAAAAATTTTAATATGCCTCAGTTTATCTTTTAACAATACAGCCATCTTAATTGTATCCTTCAGTTTAATACAAAAGGCATTGCTGCTATGACTTTGATTTTCTCCATCATTTATATACCAGTTCTAACTGGTTTTGAAAATACGAATTTCTCAGTAAGCAGGGAAAGAGGTTTGCCCTTCCAAGTGTTGAAAAGAAAATCATGGGCCTCAAATGGTGTCACTTGTGCCAAAACCCATGGTACCAAAGCTAGATTTAATACTTAACCTAATTGGCATTTTGACCTTCTTCAGAGACATAATCTTAATCAACCAGTTTGAAATTTTCTGATCATTGCCAATGAGGTAATTTGTCAAATGGGTCTTCTCCATTATTCCCCAGGAGAGGAAGAGGCAATCTGCCTATTAAAATTCATGTGCAAAAAGATGCCCTGACCTAAAAATAATCCTTTCCTTTCTTTTTCTCATACTTCCCTGGACCCACCTTCATCCCATAAGTACTTTCCATTTTGTATAGCCTCTTCTGAGCTCCCATCTGGTTGCTAGAAGTTTGCTGCTAAATTCATGAGTCATTAAACAAAGACAATTAGATGTTCAGATTTACTTGGTTGAATTTTGTTTTTTAATATAAGCAAGCAGGGTGTTACTTCCCAAGCAAACTTAAACTTAGCATTCATCTCAAGAGAATCGAGATTAGTAAGAATCACTGATGGATTGTAAGCCAGAAATTTGGCTACTTGAGACCAGGGATTAATTTCTGTCCTCTCCAGTCTCAGTAATACTGAAATAGATTATAAGACAATGGGCAGAGTATGAGTGTATGATCTACTTTCTCTTGCATCTTCCTTTTTAAAACTTATAGCTTTTTGTGATTGAAACTCTGCTTATTACATACCCATTTCACCCAGCTATTTCTCTGCTGGGGCTACAGGGAAATCCAATAAATAGCACTCTTCTCCCCTTCTAGTTTCTGAACTGATTAAAAAAAATTAGACAAAGTGAAAGCAGATGAGAACTAAAACACTCCTTTTATTCCTATTAAACTTTATTCTGTAGACTCGGGTTAAATATGAGAAGTAGACAGGATTGCTAACTCCCTACTTGATATCCTCATTGAAAAAACAGAGAGGGAAATCGAGTTTGCAGAGACATAATGACTGATATTGGTATTTCTCAAAGTTTAACAAGTCACATTTGGTATTTTGTTAAAAGAAGGAAAAAAAAAAAACAGGAGCTCATAAAAAAGCAGCACTAAATTTAGTTTTTCTAAGAAGCTCCTAAGTGATAATAAAGTTGCATATCCAGGGACTATATTAAATCTTTTCCAATTAGATATAAAAACAACTAGGGGAAAATACACTAATATCAATCCTAAGGACAAATATAATGAAAACTAAGAGGCTTAATTCTTCTTGTTGAAGTGAGACAGGAAGGAAGCAATAACTAAGTGTGTAACTAATGAGGGAATGACACTGCCATTGAGGACAAACTGGTTAGAACCAAGATGGTGGAAGATTAGACTTCCAGTGGACCTTGACCCTCATGGCACACACACAGGTGCCATGACAGTTCCTAGGCTGACCATAAAAGGTCAAAAGGTGAACGGGGGCCCGATTTCTGGAAATCTCTGTCCCTTCCCCAAAGTAGTTGGAATAATCCTTCTACTCATTAGCATATGAAATTACTAAGCCCATAAAAACTAATAACTCTGTACCTCACACTCACTCTCTCTCTTGCCTTCTGAGAAAGCCTGCTTCTGTCTTTGGAGTGTGTACCTACTTTTACCTTAGGCTAAATGCCCCACATCTCTTGAATTCTCTCCCTCTTGTCTTTTGAGATGTCCACATTCTGCGTATGGAGTGTATATCTCCTAAACTGCTTTCTCTTCTGAGTGAGATGGACCAAACTCTGACTGTGGAGTGTGTATATCTCTAAATAACCTTGCTTTCACTTTACTATGCCTTGCTCTTGAATTTTTTCCTCTGTGAGGCAAGAACCTATTCTCTGGCAACAGAAGTAAGGGAAGAGATTGTCCTCCCTTCCTCTTTCTCAGAGCATTTACTTTAGAAAACTTTTAATTCTGAGTATTTTCTCCTCTCTTTGTAATGTTTATATATACTTTTAAAAACTAGATAGGACTTTTTTCATCTTTATGACCTAGGAATGTCTTTCTCAAGGACTTGGAAGCCTCCTCATTGAAATGTAATCCTCAAGGAAGACAGCAACTCCCAACTCTCATGTCATAGAGTTTTAAGGAATGTGTGTGTGTGTGTGTGTGTGTGTGTGTTTCCTCTAGATAAAGCTAATCAGCTAACACAGATGGTCATTCCAACTACTGGGCAAAGTTAGAATGAACTATGTATGACAAGTGGTTCTTTCCAGTCCACTTACTTAAGAACTAGATATTACGTATCTTGAAAATATGTGTATGCTGGGTTGTATCTGCTTGGCCACGTAAAAGGGTGAGATTTCTTTTTATCTTTGCAGTCTATTAGCAGGTTGCCTGTGATGTGCATTACATTCTAGTGTCAGGCTTATTCAGTAATAAGTTTTTTCTACTACTTTTGTAGAGAGGCTTTCTGCATTGGAGAATCTGGTTCATTTTACTTGTTTTTAATTTGTTTTCCCAACACTGTCACACATCTACCCCCATACTTTTTGTTCACTACCATTTAGAGGCATAATGGATGGTGAAAAAGACTAGGAATGTCTAAGGAAAAAAAGTATTTCTTCATGTACCAATGACATAAGAAATAAGCATTATTTTAACATCGTCCTTAAGGATTCACATATCATACCTACAAAATAAAGTCAGATGGTCATCAAATGTTTCCCATAGCATCCCAGGAAATATTTTCCAATATGATTAGAGTGTGTTCAGTGTTTTAGTAGTTTGTCTTCTTTCACATCTATGAGCTACTTGGGGGCAGATAATGTAGGCTGAGCCTAATGTCTGATACATGTAGGGTTTTAATACCAAAAAAAAAAAAAGGAACACAAGAGTATGGCTGTGTCCCAGGTCTCAGTTGAGTCCCTGGGATGTGCACTGCCAAGCAAGGGCCCTTCACTTCATGCTAGAAAGAATTCAAAACCAAGTCATAGTTGAGTAAAAGTAGATTTATTCAGAGAGATGCATGCTTTGTAGACTTAGTGTTGGCCATCTCAGAAGACCGTATATGCCATGAAGCAGGAGAGGGTGGGTGTTAAAGTAAAAGTAAATACACACTCCATAGACAGAGTGCAAGCCATCTCAGAAGGCAAGAGAGAGAGCAGCTACAAGGTGTGGGATTGTTAGTTTTTGTGGGCTTGAAAATTTTATATGATAATGAGTAGGACGATTACTCTAACTACTTTGGGGAAGGGAGCAGGTGAATACCTCCTCTTATTTGACCTTTTATGGCCAGCCTTGGAAATTTGGTACCTGCGGGAGTGTCATTTCCCATGCCAAAATATTATGATGTATATAATGAAGCTCAAGGTCTACTGGAGATCAAATCTCCTGCCTTGGAACTCAAGGTCTATTGGGAGTTGACTTTTCTGCCATCTTGGTGCTAATTACTGTGTCATTCCTTTAATGACTGTGTCCTGTCCCCTTCCTGTCTCAGTTTGATACCTGATCATGGAAATAATAAGCAAATAAAATAAAATAAGTGATTTTATTTTCGTGATGTGTTTTTTATATATTCTGAATATTTTTGTGTGTAATAGCTTGTGTTAATTTTCATTTATTTTCAAGCATAAGAAACTTAAATGTCAATAAATTTTAAATTACCAGAAGCAACAAATTAATCTAAAAATGATAAGTTAAAAATGTTCCAATTATATCCAGATGTATGATATATACATATGCACATAAAATGCTGAATTAGGATCTGTGTATATATGAAGGATCTATTTACTCTTAGTATCTAATTATAGAAACTTAAAGCAAATACAGTATACAACATTTATATAGTAAAAAATATTAATTTTGCAGATGAGGCAACTACAGTTCATGAGATGATACAATGTTAGGCCATTGGAAATTATCTAGCTTTGAAACTGAGCAGGACCCTGTGGGATTCCTGGATACAAACTCTTTCAGTGTATCCCATTCCTTGTTTGTTGGAAATAGGCTTCATTCAGCCTCCCAGACCTTCCTGAACACCAAAAAAGAGATTCAAATAGTTGTTAATCAGGGAACTAAGGGAATGCAGAATCAAAGGAGGAGAAATCAAGAAACAATAGTTGCAGAGATTAAAGTAGAATCCTGGTTTCTGCTCAAAGGATAAGCATAACAATATTCTTGAGTTCTTCTGCAGGAACTAAGGCCCCACTCAGGTGGAAAATGGCAACTTCAGGCTGAGCACAAGATTCCTGGAACATCACCCTGTTACCTTACCACCAACTAATCAGAAGAAAGTCATACACTCTCCAGTCCTCACCCAAAGTTTTGCCTGTAAAAACTTCTCCCCCAAAACCATCAGGGAGTTCGGGTTTTTTATTTTTTCTTTTTAGCATAAGCTACCTGTTTTCCTTGTTTGGTCCTGCAGTAAACCTTTCTCTGCTCCAAACTTCAATGTTTTGTTTTGCTTGGCCTCACTGAGCCTTGAGCATGTAAACTTGCATTAGATAACAGTAAGGTAATAGTGGAATATTTATAAGAAAAAGTATTGTTAAACTTTTGTAGGAAACAGATGAACAAAGTAGCCTGTGTGAAAGGAAAAGTAATTGTCCCTTTACCATTTCAGATTCTCAGCTGAGGCCCCCCTTTAATAAAATACAGGTTAACAGGAGAAAAACAAACAGAAGTTTAGTAATGTGTGTACCTCCTATATACATGGGGGATACCCAGGAAAACTGAGTAACTCTCTGAAATGGCCCAAGTCACCACCTTAACTAACATCTTAAGCTAAAGATAAAAGAAAATATTGGGATGTGAAGGAGCCAGTTATGGGAAAGTATCAGTGAAAGGACAGTAAACAATGGTTAAGTGGTTATGCAGATTTAGGTCTTTGTCTTCTCCATTGTCAAGAGTCTCTAGAGATTTAGTCCTACTTCTCTTCCTGTTGCAGAGAAGGGACACTTTTACAAATGGAGATTTCCCATATAAATGGAAATGTCCCTAACAAAATATCTACTCAGTTTTCTGAGCTTTTCCTGTGTCTGCTCATTCTTAAAAAATAATCAGCTCAAGATAATCCTTATGTCAAAGAGGCATATTTTGGGGTTGCAAATTCTGTTCCCTTTCATGCCTAAAAGATTCATTTAAGTTCTTATTTCTCTTATTATTTGTATTGCAATTTTTATCTCTTTTAAAACACTAAAACCAAATGCACAGTTTTAACAAGTAACATGGATATGTTTAAAAGAATTCTCAAAAGCTAAAAACCCTTAAATTTTTATAGTAACTTTCCAATCTAAAAATATAAGACTATAGATATTTCAATATTATGTTTTAGCCTATATTTAAATATTAATTTTTTAGTTAATATTTTATCCCAGTTTCTAGTGGATTAGTCTATTTCTAAATAGACCTTATGATTTCTTCAAATTATACATGATGTAATTAATAATCTAAACTCCTTAGACTTCTCTCAAGAGATTTCATTAATGTTTTTATCCTTATTCAGTCTATTGTTCCAGTATCTATCCTGGAGAAGCTTATAAATATTATTTTTTAAATTTTATTCAAATTGTAAGATTGATTGTGTTTTATTGGCTTTTAATATGAAACCAAAAAAAAAAGAAATCCAGTACTACTGTTATAGGAGGGTGAGGGGAAAATGTGATACCTTGGTTCTTTGTCACCTGAAAAAAATGAATTTTTAACAAGAGACAGAAAGTGTGATATGAACAGAAGATTTTATTAGTAAAGTAAAAAGATAATAAAATATAGTTACCCCTGAGAAATGGGGGTGGGCCAACCCAAGAGAGGAAAATAATGGCTCTGCTCTTTTGTTTCTCTTATTTTATATCCTGGCTTAGGGGGCACTTTCATGATCAATTGATTGATTGATGGCTCATGTTCTTTAGGTGTTCAGGCTGATAGATTGATTGATTGATTTACTGCTCATGTTCCTTGTGCCCAGGCATGCCCATCTCATTTGCACATGATCTTACTCATGATGCACACAGAGAAACCTATGGGGGGGGGCTCAAATTGCAATGTTAATTACATTATAATGAGAACAGGGTCAAGTTAAGCCAGGTCTTTCTCTCTACTGCGCAGCCGCAGCATTAAATTCTAACCAGCTTCTTTGCTGGCCTTCATTTAGAGAAAGTAAAATTTTTGGAGCCCCTTATCCTGAGCACAGGGGTACTATTATTTTCTGATTTGCTCCCTTCCGCTTCCTCTCCCCTTGCCTGGTGCTCATTTCATCTAACTGCCTAACACTACTGTGTATGGAGATTTGGACATGATTGCATACTTTATAAATAATTTTGAACTGCAGTTGATCCTTGAACAACATAGGTTTGGAGTGCATGAGTCCACTTATATATAGTTTTTTTTGATAAATACAGTACTATACAATCTCAGGTTGGTGGAACCCACTGATGTGGAGGACTGACTCTGGGACTTCAGCATCCTCAGATTTTAGTATCCAGGGAAAGTTCTGGAACCAATCCCCTGTGGGCATGGATATTCCTATTATAATTAATAGTCATCATTAATATTTAATATTTACAAAATATTCCAAGATTACACAGTGCTATTTATAAAATTGTTACAGTCCATTGATATAACTGTAATAAAAAATTGAACAGTATCTTTAAAAAAGCCTAGTCTCAGTGATACTTTCTATACTTCCTTTATTTAGATATGCCTTATTAATTAAACAGCCAAATAGTGAGTCCTGTCTTTAGTAGAAATTTCACCCTGGAGGGATATCCTTACCAGTGCTGAATTACCAGTTCACAGAGTAAGTTTCAAGAATCCTGGGTTGGAATCATGGCAGGGTAGATGGTAAATCCTGGATTTCATTTAGCATGTGACACTGGTGGAAAATATAATTTTCAGTAAATGGCACAATGATATCCATTCTCCCTATCTCACATGGGCTTAGAATTCATTATCCAAACTGCTCTTCAAGGTCTGCATATGGCAAATTGGGTATACATGCTCATGGTAGGAAATACAAGCAGTAATAGGCTAATATGATCTACATATGGAAAATAGCTGGTTGTCTGCAGCAAATTTGTTTGGGTAAAATTCCCCCTCAGGAAAAAAAAAATTGTTTATTTGCAAAAATGTTGATAGATTTCTTAACCAAGTTTTAAAATATGACCACTACAAGGCTTTACTGGTTAAAAAATAGTCGTACATCACTTTATCTTCCCCTCTATTCTTTACATTTTAAAAATAAGTTGTCCACTCTGGTCAGCTAATATTATCTGTATGTTCTATGTATTGGAGAAAGTATGTGGGAAAAGAAATTGAATCTACTTAACAATATTACACTGTCTGTATAGTTCAAAATGTTTAAGATGATAAATCTCGTGCTCTGCATCTTTTAACTACAATTAAAAATAATTGATACTTACTTAACATTTTATATTTATAATTACATCATTTTTTCTGAAATACAATGGGACTACTGAATTTGATCACGTGTACATATTGGGAAACCAGATTTCCTAATATTTCCTTGACACAAACTATCAATATTTTCCTTGGTTATTAGATTTCATTCATGCTTCCACCACCTAACAATAAAACTCAATTCCATGCTTTACAATGACTCAGAAAGAAGAACTTTCTTGTGTTTTCTAGTTCCTGCACAGTTATCAGCATTCACTATGGGACTGGGATTTGCATTTTCTAAGTACTATTGCTAACTGTCTCAAGTGAGTGAATACAAAAGGAAACAACAATTAAAGATTGCATTTGGTTGTCACCATATTATTTAGGAAGAAATAAGCAAATTTTTTGATGGAAATATACACTTTTTGATTTTTGAAAAGTCAAGCAATAAAACTTGCTTATTTCTCCAGTATATCTTGTTAATTTTTTACTCAGATTTGAACTAAAATTTATTGAAAAAAGATACACTGATAAAAGCAAATGTTCTATTATTTATTCACTGTATTTAAAATTTACATGAATCTATTAAGGGCACTGTGTAATGTTTCCACTTTATGCTTTAAACAGTTACAAACATTTGGCATAAAATAATGTGCATATCAATGTAACAAGTTTGAAATGTGGGGAATGAGTACCTGAAGCCTACCTTCCTTCTAACAATGATCATTAACACTCCACATGAATGGGTCATAGATTTCTCTCTCAGAATTCTAAGATTTTTTTCAAGAACAAAATTCTAAAGGACTTCAACATGCAATGGATATATATTTAACATTCAGAATAGCTAGCTCCCATGCTTACACTGAACTCATATGGCAAAAGCCTGTAATTGTACTGATTCTTTGGTTCAGTGTGTTCAAAAGCAAAGCAATGTGGCAAACCTAATGAAAACCATCCTTTGTGTTTGCTAGCTTCAAATTGCTAATACAGTTGCATTAAAATTCAACCATCCTCTCGGAAGATATATGCAGCTTTGATAAGCAGGACAGTTTGTTTTCTGAATGCAAGAGACAAGCATGAATCTGTTTCTCTAATTGTCCTGGTAGTTAAGGAAAATGAGGAGGAAGCATGTTTATTTTAATAAAATGTCATTCTGCCTCCTGGTATGACCACATCTGATTAGGAAAATAGTAAATCAGTCAGATTCTGTCAGGTGAAACATCATGTCTTCTATTCTTGGCAACCTCTTGGCTATTGCCACAGACTGTTAAACAATTGAATGTGTTGTAGTCATGAAATTATCCATGTCACAAATCTCGGGCTCTCCTTTTAATTACTCAAGACAAACTAAGACTTTGGTAACTCTAGTCACTGTATGCTACAATACCAAACAAATTACCAATAATCAACCATCCCTGAACTAACTAATGCATGGCCAGATAATGTTCCCACAGCAGTTTGATGTTTTCTTGTTTTCCATAATTCCATTTAACCTTCTACCTCTTTTGACATCAGTGGGTAAATCTGCCAAAATCCTTGTTCTTCAAGAGTTTTCATCTCAGGAAGCTCTCATTCTTGCCCTCTGATATAAAAATAACCACTCCAGCAATTAAAATCTCTTCAAATAAAAATAAGTCAAGGTTGCTTGATGACTACCACACAGGCACCTGCCCTTCCGATATTCAAGGATGCCATCTGTCGAAAAGATGAAACACAGTTTGAGAAAAATTTTATTATCATAGAAAAATACACAAATTAGAGTATATTTGAAACACTCATATGCACAAAACTCATCTATAAAAGTGCTTATCTTTTCCCAATTTAGGTGCAAGTAGTACAATAAAAATGGAAACCATGAAAACGGCATTTACAAAAACAACAATAATTTGTACATATACTAAAAATTTTAAAACCCGCAATCATTTATGGAATTTTTAATAAAAGTAATAAATTCTTTAATGATTTTTAGTGAAATGAAGGCTACTATAGAAAAGTTTCCAGCAAAGATTTATTCTGGAGCTTAAATGGGTGCATTGGTGGCATTTCACAGTGAGAGCCTGGAATGTGTTTTAGATGAAATAGCTATCACACTCACTGAAGTCACTGTGAAGTTATTTCCCCAGACATTATACTGAATTAAACGTGTCATTCATTCACTGTAAACAGAGACATACAATGATGCAACTTCAATATTTTGTCATTAATAGGCTATAATTATAATTGCTACAGGGCCTATTTTAAAAAATTCCACATTATGACTGTCATTGAAATGAGAACAGAGATATTTTTAATAATCCTGAATATGAAATTGGCTAGAAATATATTAAAAACAATAATTTTACAGAGTTTGTAATGAAAATTTATTCCACGGAGGTAAGCCAAGATTTTAATAATTTGAGCTTTTTGATATCAATGATTTTTATTACAGTTTTCTAAGACTAATTTATGCACAGAAAAATATCAGGGTAGACTAGAAATTATGAGATATTATTTCAAACTGTAAAGAAAGTGAATAAAATGTAAGAAACAAAATAGCTAAAAGCAAAATAACTTCAGATCACATGCATTATCTTACTGATTGAGAAAAGACATGGCCTCACTCTCCAAATATGAAAATTACCACCATTATCTCATTATCTGTTAGTTCTTTTAAGTGTGCTTATTGTTACCTGCCATCCCTTTGCAAGTTAAAAAAACCCATATGATTTTGTTTTTATTCCTTTCATTTAATATATTATTTTTTTAAATAGCTGATTTACTGTAACATCTCCTGTCTTTCTCATAGAAAACTGCTTAAAATGACAGGTGGAAAGGGGCATGTGATATACTGGTAGCATATAGTGTTTAAGAATAATTTTCATAGATCACCACAGTCACTTTCATAATCCCATATATATGACAGGTGTGTGAATGGAGTGTCAAGAGACAATATGTCAATCTGATAACATCAATGTCTACAAACTGAAATATTTCTGACTCCAAAATGCACATACTTTCCATTGTCTCTATTTTAGTTTCCAATGATTTTGAAGCATTGTTTCACATCAGAGTTATCTAAGGAACTTTTACAAAGTATATGTGTTCAAGCCTGACCATTCAATAGAAATTGGATGAATCTTGGGTAGTTGCATTTTTGAAATACTTCCCCAAAACACTGATGTTCATTCAATACTGAAAAATACTACGCATTGTTTCTAGATGAAATATAGTGTGAATACTTTCACTTTATATCTCCATCTGCATCTATATCTCTATAAATGCTTATATGTGTGTTTAAAAAAGAATCTCTGCTCTTTTTTCCAAAAATATACTATTCCTTTCGTATTTCTGGGTTTTTTTTCAGTTGAAATATAGTTGATTTATGATACTGTGTTAGTTTCAGGTGTATAACAAAGCAATTCAGTTATATAGATGTATATATACTTCTTTTTTCAATTATTTTTCGTTACAGGTTATTACAAGATATTGAATATAGTTTCCTGGGATCCACAGTAAATCCTTGTTGTTTATCTATTTTATGCATGGTGATGTGTATCTGTTAATCTCATACTCTTAATTTATCTCTCCACTTCCTCCTTCTTGGTAATTATACATTTGTTTTCTGTGTCTGTGAGTCTTAATCTGTTTTGTAAATAAGTATATTTATATTATTTTTTAGATTCCACACATTAAGTTACATCATATAATATTTGTCTTTCTTTTTTTGACTTGCTTCACATTGTATGGTAATCTCCAGGTCCATCCATGTTGCTGCAATTAGTATTATTTCATTCTTTTTATGGCTTAGTAATATTCCGTAGTGCATGTGTGTGTGTGTGTGTGTGTGTGTGTGTGTGTATTTTTTTCAGTGAATGACACCACTTCCTACCCAGTTACTCAAGACAGAAAACTACAGCACATCCATGATCCTTAGCTCTACTTCCCTCAACTGGGCATCTGAATGATTATCAAGTCCTATAAGTATCTCTCCAACTAACTTAATTACACCCATTCCTACTGTCTTCAATCTTGTTCAGGCTAGAGTTCTACCTTGAGTGTGAAGAGGAGCAGAATATGCCACTCTAAGACATGCTATTTTGGCATATTGATTATTTTGAATTAAAGGTACTCAGGAGACACGGGATGCAGGAGAGACACACTGACCCTCCTTTGACCACTTAGAGCAGGAGATAAATCTCCCATGTGAAATGATGCCCTCCTCTCTCCACCAGAGGGTGGAAAGCATCCTGACCACAAGAGACAGGGAATTTAAGGCCAAGAAGGCTGTGCAAACTTTGTTACTTTTTCACCAATTTACTACCTCAAGTCCAAACCACTGTGTCTTGTCTATTCTTCCTGGATTTCTTGTTTGTTTATTTATTTATTTGTTTATTTATTTACAGTTTACTCTCTCTTTTTTTTTAAACTTTTTTTTTATTGAGTTATAGTCATTTTACAATGTTGTGTCAAATTCCAGTGTAGAGCACAATTTTTCAGTTATACATGAACATACATATATTCATTGTCACATTTTTTTTCACTGTGAGCTACAAGATCTTGTATATATTTCCCTGTGCTATACAGTATAATCTTGTTTATTCTGCATATGCCTGTAATTATCTACAAATTTTGAAATCCCAGTCTGTCCCTTCCCACCCCCATCCTCCTTGGCAACCACAAATTTGTATTCTATATCTATGAGTCTATTTCTGTTTTGTATTTATGTTCTTTTATTTCTTTTTTTAGATTCCACATATGAGCGATCTCATATGGTACTTTTTGTCTTTCTGGCTTACTTCACTTAGAATGACATTCTCCAGGGACATCCATGTTGCTGCAAATGGTGTTATGTTGTCATTTTTTTAATGGCTGAATAGAATTCCATTGAATAAATATACCACTTCTTTATCCAGTCATCTGTTGATGGACGTTTAGGCTATTTCCATGTCTTGGCTATTGTAAATAGTGCTGCTATGAACACTGGGGTGCAGATGTCTTTTTGAAGTAGGGTTCCTTCTGGATATATGCTCAGAAGTGGGATTCCTGGGTCATATGGTAAGTCTATTCCTAGTCTTTTGAGGAATCTCCATACTGTTTTCCACAGTGGCTGCACCAAACTGCATTCCCACCAAAAGTGAAGGAGGGTTCCCTTTTCTCCACAGCCTCTCCAGCATTTGTCATTTGTGGATTTTTGAATGATGGCCATTCTGGCTGGTGTGAGGTCATACCTCATTGTAGTTTTGATTTGCATTTCTCTGATAATTAGCATTTTTATTGTGAGCCTATTGATCATTTGTATTTCTTCCTTGGAGAATTGCTTGTTTAGGTCTTCTGCCCATTTTTGGATTGCTTTTTTTTTTCTTATTATGTTGTATGAGCTGTATATACATTCTGGAGATCAAGCCTTTGTCAGTTTCATCATTTGCAAAAATTTTCTCCCATTCTGTAGGTTGTCATTCTGTTTTACTTATGGTTTCCTTTGCTATGCAGAAGCTTGTAAGTTTAATTAGGTCTCATTTGTTTATTCTTGCTTTTATTTCTATTGCTTGGGTAGACTGCCCTAGGAGAACATTTTTGAGATGTATGTCAGATAATGTTTTACTTATGTTTTCTTCTAGGAGGTTTATTGTATCTTGTCTTATGTTTAAGTCTTTGATCTATTTTCAGTTTATTTTTGTGTATGGTGTAAGGGAGTGTTCTAGCTTCATTTATTTACATGCTCCTGTCCAGTTTTCCCAATAACATTTGCTGAAGAGACTGTCTTGATTCCATTGTATATTCTTGCCCCCTACACTTGATCTTAGCCAAAAGGCAGAGAAGTAATATATTCTTGCCTCCTTTGTCAAAGATTAGTTGACCAAAAGTTTGTGGGTTCATTTCTGGGCTCTCTATACTGTTCCATTGGTCTATATGTCTATTTTTGTACCAATACCATGCTGTCTTGATTATGGTAGCTCTATTGTCTGAAGGCTGGGAGAATTATTCCTCCAGCTTCTTTCTTTTTCTTCAGTAATGCTTTGGCAATTCTAGGTCCTTTGTGGTTCCATATACATTTTATTATGATTTGTTCTAGTTCTGTGAAATATGTCCTGGGTAATTTGACAGGGATTGCATTCAATCCATAGATTGCCTTAGGCAGTATGACCTTTTTAACAATATTGATTCTTCCAATCCAGGAGCACGGGATATCTTTCCATTTTTTTAAGACTTTTTTAATTTCCTTCATCAGTGGTTTATAGTTTTCCATGTATAAGTCTTTCACACCCTTGATTAGATTTATTCCTACATATTTTATTTTTTTGGATGCTATTTTAAAGGGGATTGTTTCTTTATTTTCTTTTTCTGTTGATTCCTCATTAGTGTAAAGTAATGTAAATGATTTTTGGACGTTAATCTTGTAAAATGCTACCTTGCTGAATTCTTTGATTAGTTCTAGTAGTTTTGTGTGGACCTTTTAGGGTTTTCTATATACAGTATCATGTCATCTGCATATAGTAACATTTTTACTCTTCTTTTCCAGTTTGGATCCCTTTTATTTCTTTTTATAGCCTGATTGCTGTGGCTAGGACTTCCAAGACTATATTGAATAGGAGTGGTGATAGTGGGCATCCTTGTCTTGTCCCATATTTTAGTGGGAAGCTTTTGAGTTTTTCACCATTGAGTATTATGCTGGCTGTAGGTTCGCCTTTCTTTAAAAATATAAATGCTTTCTGCTTTGGTCACTTCTTCGAGTCTCACATATTTATGAGATTTCCATACATACAAAATTAAATTTGTTTTTCTCCTGTGAATCTGTTTTATGTCAATTTAATTATTAGATCAGCTAAAGAAGCTAGAAGGGAAAAAGGAAAAATTTTCCACCCCTAAACTGGATTAGTAAAATATGTTCTAATAAACTTCCGACTCTGATCTTGTTTTCTCCTAATCTTTTTTCACATCCCATCAAGTGCAACCATTTTAAAACACAATTCTGGTTATTTACTTACCCAGCTTAAAATCCTTCATTAATTCTCCTGTAGGTTTATAGTAAAGCCAAGATTTTATAACATGGTTTCTGGCTCTGTATTATATAGACCTGATTTATCTCTTCAAGCTCATTGCTCACCACTTTATTTCTTGCCCAATGAAACATCACATCTGTTATCCTTTCTACAGCTCTTTAAAACTTCTTTTCCTTAAACCAAACCGCTCCACACATTTTTGTCTGTTTAACTCCTACCCATTTGCCATGTCTTATTCTACACATCAGTTCCTGATGGAAGATTTCTCAACCCAACGTAAGTTCTATCACGTGTTAAGTATTTCTCTCCCCAGAATTTATCATTCTATTTTAAGCATTTGATATAGTCTACATTTTAAATATTTTAGAAGGCTTTTCCCCTTTGGTCTTACTTTACCTTATTTAATATATATATTTTAATAATCTGCCCTATTCTCTCTCCAGGGTTATACCTTTCAGCCTGAGTATGACAACCTAGAAAAGTTGGCCATGAAATCAATTAGAAAAAAGCAACTGAGGATGTAGCTATCTTGCCAGGCTTCCCTGGAACTCATGCTAAGTATTTTATGTATATCTATTATGTGCAAATACATTAAACCCATGCACAACAGAGTAAACTGAGTTGCAACAGTAATTCAAAGTTTATCTAGGAAGCATTCCTATATCTCCCACCCCAGGCCAGCAACTATGTCAGTCTTTGGAGATGTGACAGTCAATGACACACTATCTTTGTTTCTTCGCTACTGCAGGTGGACACAGCGTGGCGGCACCCTGACAACGTGCAAAGAAGGACACATGAAAAGGGGATTTTGCCCAGGCTAGGGGAAAGGAAATAAAACTTTCCTTTTTATGTCCTGAAGCACACATATTATTTTTTCAAATAAAATTCAAGAAGTAAACCCTATGTAAAATGACAGTCAAATTTATTTAAAACACAAATACACACACACACACACACACTACAAACATGCTTGCACACAAGCAGGTGTGTGTTATCCATAAAATCATGTAAAACGTGAATCTGGCAAATGCTCCCTAATCTATTTCCAGGATTTCCAATTCTAGCTAGCTTGGGGTGTTCTCCAAATATACATCATTGGATATTTTAGCATAGTTTGCTTGTTTATTATAATGCTTGGCCCTTTGGGCATGCCAATGATAAATGGAATAACCAGCTGATTTTGCCCATTTATGTGGTAAATGGAGGGAAAGGGCAGGCGTTATCTAGCAAATACAGGAATTTTCTCTAGGGCCTGGAATCCTGAAAATCTTCAAAGGGATTCTGCGTGGGTTTGCTGATGGTCCCTTGAGAGTCTTAATAATATAAATAATGAAAAGATATGGATGTAAAATATTAAAGTAATTTAAGAGCTTTAAAATTAACGTTTATTGTACTAAAATAAAGTTGTTATAAAACATTTTAAATACCACTTTGCTGTTTGTAAAATACTACGTGACCCAAAAGAGTGTAATGAAATACAGAGGAGGGAAAATGGTTTTTAGGAGGCTTTTACCTGTAATTACTACATACATTATTTTGATTTCAATTTTAAAGGAATGATAAGTATAATGGCTCATTACTATAAATATGTAATGAATATATTATATATCATTTATGTGCCCATAAACTTCTTTTATTTAATGTTCATTTGTAAAAGTAGTACATTTAATATATATATATCATTGAACTCATACATTTCTTTAGCAAATCGATAATCATTAATTCGTGCTGTGTTTCCTTTGTAAACACTAGAGACTCAGAAAGGTAAGAAGTTAAACTATATCCTCTAAAATTTCAATGCAATAATTATAGCTTATTTTATATTTGCTGCTCTTTGGATAAGGAATGATTCTCTCACAGTTAAAGTAAAACATGGAAAATCACAAGACTTAGTTCTGAACATACTTCTTGTTTTTTCCTCCATTCTACCTTTTTTCTTCCTCCTTAGCCAAATTCATTTATCTTCATTGGAATCAAAGAACTTTCCCTTAGGGAAGAGTAAGATTTGTAAGGCAGGTACCTTAGCCTGGACATTAGGAATTTGGTTTCATACTTTAAAGTCAATCTATTTAATATAGTGGCTGAACACATTTCATCAAACCCATCACAATCAAAGAAGTTATGTCTATTTAAAAGTAAGAAATGAGGGAGAGTATAGCTCAGTGGTAGAGTGCCTGCCTGTCAACAAAATTTTAAAAATAAATGAATAAAAATAAATTTTAAAAATAGTAGTAAAATAAAATAAAAGTAAGAATCTTTAAAAGGAATTTGCTTCAATCAATGTTCATGTGCCTCAGATAAATTTTAGTCAATTTCTATGACTAAAACTAGAGCCCTCTCCACACAAAGGAGTATGTGGAAGTGGGGGTATTATTCTGCTTCAACCAAATTAGACTTGGAAATTTAACTACATCTGTTGATGGAAAGGGTTTGTTTGTTTGTTTAAACAATATCTTTCTTTTAAGTTTCTGATAAAATAGAGAAATAAGGAATATTGAGAGATTTGGAAAAAAAAGAAGGAAACCAGGGAGAAATTGACTATAAGGACACAAATCTGAAAATATATTCATTCCCTTCATTAAGAGCAAGGTATAGTAGCTAAACAGCGTATGATGTTTTCCACCATAATTAAGCTGCCCCACCCGCGTCTTTCCCCAGCACTCACACACATCCCAACACAAATCCTCTGGTTTTGTGACCAGATTGGGAGCTGCTCTACTCCGGCAGGATGTGAGTCTCTAACTGCACTATATATTCTAGGAATAATTTAAGATCAGCCAATTATTTCACTCTATCTTCATGGCCAGAGTGTTTGTACAGGAGTGAACGCTTTATACAAGGGACCAGTCATAGCCCTTTTTTTTTTTTTTTGGACTCAAAGTACCAATAGACCTAACAAAGATAGTCAAGCAAAAATGGAAGGCAGAAAGTGGATTTCTTCAGTCTTCTATCCTCTTATTTCTGCTATCTTTAAAGCCAAATATTTTTAAGTCAGGGTTTTGTGAATGAACATATGCTACTTTTATTTTTTATTTCAGCTAATTAAAATTTGGTTCTTGTCCCTTGTTATTACTTATGATAAAGTGGAAATCCCACTAAAGCAAAAATGCTACTTTTTAATACAAATTTTATTAAAATATAGGATACATAAGAGAAAAGTACACAAAAACATGGGATTTAATGAACTTTTTACAAAATGAACATGAAAATGGACAAAATCAATCAGCTTGAGTTCAGAGTAATTTGACTAGATAGATAGCTATATATACCCCTCTCTTCTAAAAAAAAATAAATGAAATAAATTCTTATATGTAAAGGAAGTTCTGCTGGCATCAGTCTTACCTGTGTCCATTCATTAGTCTGTGGATCATAGGATTCCATAGTGTTGAGGTATGTCTGTCCATCGTACCCACCAACGGCATATAATCTGTCACCAAGAAGACAGACTCCAACAGCATCTCTGGGCATACTCAAAGGAGCCACCATGGTCCATGTGTCTGTTTTGGGATCATATCTAAAATGTAAGGATAAGAGGACATAATATATTCTAATCACATTCAACTTTTACTGTATGAATGATGCTCTTTCAAAGCAAGCCATGAAAAAGAAAACAAGCTTTTTTTCCAAAAATTCAATCACTTGAGGGGGTGAGTATAGCTCAGTGGTAGAGCACATACTTATCAATCAAGAGGTCCTGGGTTCAATCCCCAGCACCTCCGCTAAAAACAAAGAAACAAACTTCAATTTTTCAAGCAGGTGTTCAAGAGGCAATATCCAAATGTCTGGCTTTCTATAGATTAAGGTACTTAAAAAATATACCTAGACTCTTAATAAGATGGAGGCAGAGTCATTTGACAAAAATGAATACCATGGTTTCTTTCCACAAGAAAGTCAAATATGTAAATAACTATTTTCCACAGTAGAATGGGGTTCTTTAAAACAGATACAAGCAAAGTGCTATAGTAATACAGCAGAAGTAATGGTTAAAAACCTGGGAGAATTGTGGAATACTTCAGTCTCCTTTAGATCAGGTTTGAAAGTCTGTCTTAAATTTGTTAGAGAGAAATGAGAAATTTCTACAAAAGGACACAAGTATTAATGAAAATACACTGCCAGCTTTTAGGAAAGCAGGTGAGCAGTGTGGTTGATTTCAAGAGTATAAGAAGGAATAGTGCCTAAAATGGTGGATTTTGATCAAATTACAGATTGCTTGATGCCCAGAGTAAGAAGGTATTTTGTGCTTATTCAATATGAAAATAGGGAGCCTTTGAAACTTGGGGAAATAACTACAACATGAACAGAACTGTATTTCAGTGACAGTTACTCAGGACTCACAGCAAGGGAGAGATTGGTAAATCAAGACATGGAAGGGGTTGGGGGAAGGGATAAATTAGGAGTTCAGGATTAACAGATACATACCACTATACATAAAATAGATAAACAATAAGGACGTACTTTATAGCACAGGGAACTAGATTCAATTTCTTGTAGTGACATATAATGGAAAAGAATCTGAAAACATCTATATAATACACATATGCACACACACATATAAAACTGAATCACTTTGCTGTACACCTGAAACAAACATTGTAAATCAAATACACTTCATTGAAAAAATAGATTGAAGCAGAATTATTATTATTGAATTTTAACTAAAATAATTAAATTTTCAGAAAGTCTGATTACCATACATTATATACAGATATTTTACATGTTGCATGGCAAAAATTCAAAGAATTCCTTGGTGAATGTGCTTTACTTCAGCTAAGAATGAATGATTAAACAACCCCTTTGCTTTTAATTTGCAACTGCAGGTTTGGATACAAAAACGAGACATCTAGTAAGAACCCAGTCAAGTAAATATAAAAGAAGACTGGATAAAACTTTTTATTTTTTTCACAAGCACAGCAAATATATTCTGAGTTTTTTTACTCTATGTTTATTTCTCACCAAGTGAAACGTTTAACCCACAGACTCCTAAAACCAAGAAAGAAACAAACATAAACAAGCCAAAGAACCCATCTATACTTTATCGAAAATGAAGATTGTTACAAAATAAATGACTAGAGGGACCCCAGAGATCTGGAATTTATATTTCACACATAATATTTTACCCAAGACGTTACATGCATTTATAGATCATGACTGAAGGAGTTTTGACAGCCCAGATGATATATGTGAAATGAGAGATTGGTTGAATGCCTGCAAAACCAGGACCACCTTAAAGCATAGGCTGCCAAGCAAATAAAAAAGTAACTTTACATGGTGTAATTAACAAATGTGAAACGTCACAATAGACACAGGTGTACATAGACACAAACACAAACACACAAAATATGCCACCCAAGTCTTCTTTAAAATATTTAAATTTCCACCATGAACATTTTGAAATATGTAAACATATAAAAAAAAAGGACAAAAAAGGAAAGAGGAGAAAAGAATGACACCACAAGGAATCAAATAGCAACATAAAAACAAAAATAAAACCAGGAATAACAAATGAATAGCTAAGAAGAAGTAGCTGTTCTAAATTAAATGTGACTTAAAAATATAACAAAATAAAGAGAGCAGAACTTACTTGGACCCCAATTCATAAACCACTATTGAAAGATGTTTAAGACATTTTGGAAATTTTGATTCTGGGGATCAGATTTTAATAAGAAACTACTGAAATTTTTATTAGTTGTAAGAATGACATTCTGATTACCTTGAAAAAGTAAAATCTTGTTCATTTTTCATTTTTTGTTTCTGGGGTGAATTCAGAAATATTTTGACCTAAAATGACGTGTTTAAGAATTTCTTTAAAGTATTTCAGAGGAAAAAAAGGCGGAGAAGGAGAATGAATGTAGCAAAGAATACAATCTGATGTTGGCTGCTGGATAACATGTACAGGGGAGTTTTTGAATTTGTTTACTTTTTCCTCAGGAAACTTTAAAAGGAATAATATGTAAGACACCTTAATTTCAGTGAAAAGTGAATATTCCTAATTCGCTCTTCAGTAGAAACCAGTCTGCCTTTTGTCACAATCACTTCACTTAAATAGCTTTTGCTGAAGTCATTTTTCAGTCCCCATTTAATTGTTCAGCTCTATACAATTTTTTCAACTACTGTCTACAAAGCAGACTTTGTTTATCATTGCAAAAAAGGCAAAGGAACTGAGAAAACAGCCAACACTAGTGCACTAGGCAAAATAAATGCATTTCTGAAACCTGAAATTTTAAGTGAAATTCAGATAATGAAGAAATTCTCATACATTCATATTCTAGGGGAAAATAAGAAAATGCTACTATGTCCTGTATTTAGGCACACCTTTAGAAATAATATCCTACATTTAGAAACAGAGATCATTCTCTTCATATTTTACAAAATTCCTGAAGAGAATTTTAAAAAATCTAGTGCATTCTCCTAGAAAATCCAAATCTTTGAAATAGGCATACCTGTTTTCAGCAGCAGGGAACATATTTCATGTGCTTAATAACAATCTTTCAATTCATACCTGGCAATGGTGATAATATATAAATGTATATACTATGAGAAAAGAAAACCCAAACAAAACAAAATAAACCAAAACTGAGTCCAAATCCCACCCCATTCCCCAACACACACACTCTCCCAGATATTCAGGAAGTATCCAGAGAAATTAAAAATTATCCAGTAATATTTATCTTTGTTTGGACATTAATGAATGAATGTAAGTTGGTTTTTCTGTATTTAGAACTCCATGGATTCACATCTCGGCCTGGGGATACACATAATTGTTACCCCCTCCAATGAAATAAACAGCCTTTGTTCGGCTGACGAGAGGAGCCACAGATGTATAAGCATTTTCCAAACAATTACTACCAGGGAACTCTATCACTGTCAGTTCACATTTTGAGAAAATTTTGTTCTAAGCATTATTTTTTGCCTCAGGTTGCCAGTTTATTAAAAAAAGAAGAAGAAGAAGACGAAGAAAAAGCAGATGGGGAGGTGTTGTCTTTTCGTATTTAGGCTGTCTGCCTTTCCTACACCTCACCTTGGCCTTCATGGTCAGAATGTGAGCTCTGTATCAGGGACTCTATTAAAGTTTATAGCTTTCAGGCAAGAGACACGCCAAGATATAGTGGCTAAAATTGGCTGTAAAATGAAAACTTGCTAAAGGCATACGATAGTCACAGAAAAGTTAGTTTCTGACTGAAAATCCTCATTGAAGTTTTGGAGGTACCATTCATTTTTCAAGCATTGTTATTTCTGTAATTTGCAGATCAAAATGTATCTTAAAATATTTAAAGGGAAATATAACTAGATTTCTGCTCCCCTTTTCAATATTCTTTGCTTTTTTAATACAGGAATGTTTTAAAAAGTTAATTTGTTTTCCACTTTTTGACGAAGGTGGATGGAAAATTCCATTTTGACTTAGGTTGTGCTCTCTTCTACCTACTCTTCAAGGTTGAAGGGAGGAGAAAAGAGTTGTTAACAGAACCAGAGAAAGTTAGGAACAGCTAAGCAAGTCTGTGACTCCTCTCAAATGTAATTTCCTCATCAGAGCTTTGAAAACTATTTAAGCCATTGTCAACCAACAGAACATGGAGCATACCCAGAAGATCTGAATGCTAAATTCAGATCTAAATTCACTTTTAAAATAAATACCTCTAAACAGTTCAAAACTAAGGAGAAATAGATTCTTTATGTCATCACTTTCTCTATAACACTTTTTCTATAACAGAAACTACTCCTAGTGCTGTGAGCCCAGATTGTGTCTCAGTGAATTAAAGAGAAAGAAAAATGCCATATGGTATCACTTATATATGGAACCAAAAAAAAGGGGACACAAATTATCTTACTACAAAACAGAAACAGACTCACAGACATAAAGAACAAACCTATGGTTACCAGGAGATAAAGGGGGTGGGAAAGGATAAATTGAGAGTTTGAAAATTGCACCTCTTGGGGAGTGATGGAAATGTTAGCTATCATGATTGTGGTGGTGGTTTCATGGGTGCATATATCTATCAAAATTCATCAAATTGGATACCTGTAATATGTGTAGTTTATTGTACTGGATTCATACTACAATAAAGGTGTTAAAAAAACTGTGTCTTTTCAAATAGCTCTCTCATCATGAAAATGAATTTTAACAGGGTTGATATTCTTCCACCTACATAAGACATCATAGGTTTCATCTTTTCATCTACATCTACCTTCCACAGAATTGGTTTCCTTTGTTCAAAGCATGCAGATGAATTACCATGATGCCAGCCTTCCAGACAGAATATCCGAGAACAATAGATTATTCTCTCATTCTGTGTGTCCAGCTGACCACCTCAAAGACAACACTTGACTCATTAGCCATTGAGGAAGATACCGAATGGCAAATATAGGCTATTATGACTATCATATCAGTCAGCAGTCATTGCATCTACGTATAAAACATGGCCCCTATCTACATAGGCTGCCATAGAATCTCTGTCTTTTGTATATATGTCTACCAGAAACTTGAACACAATGTATTATCAAGTACATAACAGATTATGCATGCACAAAAATAGAAAAACAGTGACAACAAGCTGGTTAGTCTTTTCCTGCTACATTTGTTTGGTTGGTTCTAACAATGAGATCTTTAAAAGAAGAAAAATATGATATCTTACTAGAAAATGCAAAAGCTCCTTATCTAACATTTTAATTTTAAACAATTCAAGCAATTATATTTTTGTAGAAAATTTAGGATCTCACATATATCAAAAACATGAATTAATGTAGGGATAGACTACATAAAGCCAAAGAGAAGCATCCATAGTTTAAATAAAAAGTCAGTCTCTCCCTTATCATCTCCTTCAGTGTTTAGAAATTCTTGGATTATGTCTAAACCACAGGGGTGAAATGAGAAATTAAGAGAAATGAAAGAATCTAAAATTCCATTTTTGCCTTATATATTAATCTTTATGATAATTTAAAAATATTTAAGTGAAAAATGTATTTATCCCTGTGTCTGACAGCAAATCTTCACTTAAATGATTTCATTTTTAACAAAGATCTAAAGATGATAAAAATAGAGTCATATCTTGATAGTAGTAGGTTAAACACTATTATTAGTATTTAACTAACTATTATTTTAGATGATTTTTTCTGTTATGAATGGGGTAGATTTTGGTAGACTTTGAATAAAAGTTGCCTATTGTTCTATTATAAGTAGTATATGAAAAATTATGATAGTTGTTAATAGAGTTTGGGTAATGAGATATAGTAAAAGAATTTTTAACTAATATATGAATAGTTGCTTAATACTTAAGGCTTCACCAAAAATTTTCTGTCTTGAAAATTAAATATATGCCTACAATCTACATAAATCAGTAATACTCAGTCTATGATGCAAATAGAGAAATAACAAATCAAAATTTATCTATCTTTCCATTAGTCCATCCAAATATTCACCCATCCTTTTTAAAAATCTGTCTATCTATCTATCTATCTATCTATCATCATCAATCCATCTATCTCGCTCCATATATATCTGACTACCTATTCACAGTATACGTCACGATGTTTTTTGTTGTGAGAAAGTTGAGGCCTGTTTTCCTTAGTGTCTGGCTGATTCAATTAATGCTTGTTGAGCACTTACTCGGTGCCAGGAATTGTGCCAAATGGAGGAATACAGGCATATGCAAGATAATTTTGGCAAGCACATTGAACCTAGTTTAGTGGAAAAATTGATGTAAGACAAATAATTTTTTATTATAATGTTAATGATTAGTACAAAGGAAAACTCCATTGTTCAAATCTGCATTATGAAAAGAATCCTCTGGGTACTACAGAGGGAAAGCAAGAGCGGATATCACAAAAGCAGACTTAGGGGATTCTTATTATCTTGACACCCCTTTCCTATCAGATCTCATTACTGGGTTGCAGATTCAAGGACAAAGATAGTCCTGATCTCTTATGAGCTACCAGTGGTACTGATGCCTTTGAGCATATTTGCTGATTCATTGCCTAGTTTCCAGCTATGTTTATAATCTTAAATTCTAATTATGTATTTATCTCTTTTTTTCTAATACATTTTAAACTATATTTAATATCATGAAAAATACACACAATATAATGTTTATTGAATGAGTAAATAGATGGATGAAAGTGATTTTTCAAATTGTACCTTCTGGACCTAAATTTTGCTAGAATTTACTGCATTTTTGGACACTGATTTTTGTCCACTAAAGACACTGTCACTAGAGTGAGACTTGGCTACCAAATTAGTTTTCACTGTTCCATCAACTCTTCTAAACTTCCTATTCTTACTCAGTCCCTGCTTTCTTATCTGCTCTGAGTTGAGGTACTAATGTTCCTTGCATTTAAGGAAGCCTAACTCTACAATTCTGGATAGATGTTATATAACTGTACTTAACACTACCATTTACAATATCTTTATACTTCCTTAGGAAGTCATCGTCCTATAATAGCATTTGCCTATCAACTTGTTTATCTATCTATCTAGAAAACATAGCATTGCACACTATTTGCTATTCCTAATGATTTGTTTGCCTATATACTAGAAACACTCCTTGCATTATATGTGCAAAGTAACTCTACAAGGGTACCATTATGTACCTTGATTCATTGATGATTTACATGTGAAATCATCAATATAGAATTTATCTTATAGAAAGCACAGAAATGCTTTTAATCTGACACTTGGTATGAGCTCGGATAAGAATCATGAAGATGCTGTGTGAGTCTGCATTACTTAAGCTGTTCATACCCACTGCACTCCCATAACTTTAAATAGCTATGCTTCTTTAAATATAACTTTCTATCCTAAATGTATTCCTAGACTGAATTATGTATGCCTCTGTTCACAAACAATATTTGAATACATTAGACAACAAGAAAATATGTGCATGAAATGTCATTTTATTAGTGGTGGTTATATACGATATTTGCTGTGAAAGTAGCAGCCTCATCATATTCATCTTGTCATTTTTCCCAAGAATTTAGGAGAGGAAGATGTGAATAACCTGCCAGTCTATTAGCAGTATTTATTAAATAAACGGTTGCACATTTGTGTATATAACAGTATACATCTATGAATTTGGACTCTGACCTCTGTCTTCACTGTGACACCTGTAGTTCTTAATTTCACTGGACAAGAGAATGTTGAAGTGAAATTGGGGTGAACTTAATGCCAAGCTCTCTGTATACACAACCATTAAGTCCACAGCCCATTACATGGAGTAGCAATGTCACTAAATATGTATTTTACCCAAGAAGTGGCTCAGAGTTCAAACAGGCCCTGTTCACCAAAAGCTATTTCTTTCCAGTGGCCTTATTCTCACTAAAAATACTCAGATAACCAAAGAAAAATATCTTAAATGAGAGAGCACTTTTCACCCACTAACTATTCCACTAACAATCATGAATATAAAGGATTTAGTTTTCTTAATTAAAAGGAAGGTTGTCATTGTCCTCAGTGTGATCCACCAAATACTTCTTGTCCTTCTCCCAGGTCCATGTTCAGACACGGTCATCTCACCCTTAAGAAGTCTTGTGTGGTCATGTGACTGAGCTGTCATCAAAGCTCAGGCAAAGGATAATTGAATAACTTGAAAGTTGAATCTTCAATAATGCATGAACAGTATAGTGTACTGCTCTCTGGCTTTTCCCTCCTGACATGGAGACCATCAGTGCTCATATTTTAGCTTAAATGTCATTCTGGGCACCATAATAACAGTATCATGGAGCTGGCATGGACATGTAGCATGAATGAAAAAAAGAGCATTATGGTGTTAAACCACTGAACATTCTGAAATTATTCATTACAGTAGAATTAGTTATCCTATCCTAGCTGATAAAAAAATTAACCTCAATATTCCTTAATTTCACTTCCTTACATATCAGCATGTATCTTTATGTAATAGGCAATATCACCCTAAGTTTCTCTAACTTTCTAATCCTTCCTGCACCTAATACAGTGATGTACAGCCATTAAAGAGAACTCAGCTATAACCATGCCAGGAAGTGTCTGGGATTTTGGACAGAGTCTGAATCCAAGGTGCCCTTTCACTCCAACCTCTGTGCACCTGCCATTTTTAGGAAAAGCTAAAAGAGGATCTATATTTCTTTTATACACCAGGATTACAGGCAATATAGTTCAAATAAGTCACTTACATTAAGAAAGGTACGATGTAAAACAAAGTTGATAATTCACCTTTAAGAATTTGAAGAGAGTGGCAGAACCAACAAGACGGGATGAATAGAACAGATAAATAAAATATTCAATTTTTTTTAAATTAATGAACATTCATCAATTTTAAAAATTAATTAAAGCTATTCTAATAGATCTTTTGAAGCATATTAATGAAGAATTTAAATATTATTTTAGGATCATTGGAAAAATTGTAGAACTTTATTTTTTTAATATATAAAATTACTTATTTAGAACTTTAAATAAATATTAGTTGAAAAGAAAGGAAGGGATGGAGGATGGAAGGAAGGAGAGAGGGAGAGGGAGGGAGAAAAAAATAAGAGAAGAAAGAAAATAGTTTGTATGTGTGTGTGTGTGCATGTGTGAGCAAGTGAGAGAGTGAGAGAGACTACAAAAGCAGCTCTAGAAGCTGGATTTACTTTCCTATATTATGCAGATTTTATAAGTACTTGCATTAGGTATCCATGTTATCACATTGTCTCTTTCACTATAACTGTGCCTTGAAGTCTTACCTTTCTACGTAATCCAGTAGCCGAGAACAGTGGTTTGAAGCAGGGGCATCGTGACCTCCTACTGCATAAAGAAAACCGTCACACGTGGCCACTCCAACACCCCCTCTCCTCTTACACATGGGAGCACACATGTTCCACTTATTTGTATGAGGATCGTAGTATTCCATTGAACTCAAACAGGAACTTCCATCACGACCGCCAACTGAATACAACCTGAAAACACAATTGGAAAAACATGATTTCACACCAGCGTCATGACAATGTTAAAAAGGAAAAGTCCTTGGAAAATAAATTTTCAATCACAGCATGAGCCTCAAATGTGTCAAAAACACAGTGCGTCACATGAAAATTTCTGTTAGAGGTTCTCTGTAAGTAATTTTATATGACTGGAATTCCCATAATTCTAGTATGACCTATATTCGATGAAATTAAAACAACTGTAATTTTCTAATAGCTATTATTTCTAGAATGTTAGATAGACAAAATGCTTTTTGCATTAAAAATTAAGTCATTTAAGTATATTAATAAACATTGAGGAATATCTATTTTTAAAAAGAATAAAATACATTTGTCTTCAATTTTTTTAAAAAATGTCCATAATCAGAAGAAAACTGATTATCATACTTGTTGATCAGTAATTGATTAGCCAGTATGTAAATCATGCCTACTTCTTGTGTTCTGTACTCACAGCTTGGAACACTAAATAGATGGAATAATCTAAACACGTATTGTGAAAACCCCAGCTTTCTTATTGGATGCTTATGCTATAGCTAGTGAGTTACCTGGATGGACAAGACTTAAAGGAAAAAAGGGCACAATGATATTAGCCGACTGAATGTTGCTGAAACCTATTTGATACACTTATTTTGCTATTTCATTAAGAAGTCTGGCAAGAATTCAGGAAAATAAATACTGCAACATGAATTGTACTTAAAAAAGAAATACATTATCTATTCCTAATAAAATAGTTCTTGCCTGTTTGATCAGTCATGAAGATTGCATCACAATAAGGTATAGAGTTGAATTTACTCACTTATTCAACACATATATTTGAATGCTTTGTATATGTCACACACTATGTAAAGTTTTGTGAATATATCCATGAACAAAGCAGGAAAAAAAATTCCCTACCCTCAGTTCTACCAGGGAAAGCTACAGACATAATTTATGCAGTAAACACATGCATTATATACTATTAAGGGCCGTAGACATAGACAGAGCTGGGAAGTGGGGTCAGGAATGCAGCTGGTGGGAGTGGGAATTGTGTTTACAATTTAAAATACACCATCAGGAAAAGTCTAGCTGAGAAGATGATGTTTGCTGAAAACCTTGAAGAAGGTAGTAGTGGTTGGAAGTGAGTTCAGAAATATCTGGGGGAAGAAAATTCAAGGTAAAGTGAACAGGTGAGTACAATGTTCCAGGGGCAGCAAGGATGCCAAAGCGGCAGGAACAGAACAGTGGTGGGTGGGGTCGGGGGCAGATGAGGTGATGTGTGGGGACCGCCCCAGGATGGACCTCATGAAGGTGTTTACACATTCATCTAATATCTAAAGCAAATATAGACACTTACCTTAAGTGGAACAGGAAGCCATGAGAAGAGTGTAAGGAGAGGAGTGGTAAGATTTGCCTATGTTTTAATAAGATCAGATGTTGTGAAATTTTTATTAGTGGACATAATAGATCGGTAAACAGACTTAATCTTATAATTTTCAGCTTCTAAGTAAATGCACAGAGAGACATTATTACTTAGCATGTAAAATAGTTTAGGTCCCAGATTTTAAAATTCATCCTCTAATAGCCTTTAATAAGTCTTAATTATGATGTTTAAGTTGATTTCAAATCCCGGAGATTTTTTTTTAGACTGTTTATGTTTTTCTTAATGCCTGCCATGATAAAATGTTTCTGATTGTCCAAGTGTTCCCTTTTTGGATGCGATGCCTCTTTGCTTGATTACTCATGAGTTTGTCTGCTGGCTCTCAATCTTGCAAGATGTTGAAATTAACCAATAGGAGTGATTAAAAGTATTGGACAATTTAGCTTGGAAAAGCACCCAGAAGTGAAATGATTATTCACTCAGAAGTTTTTATCATCCTAAATAATTCATGAAATTTGAAATTTATTTATTTCTGTTTCATTTAAATTGGAGATTTAATTCAAAAGAAGTATGTTATAATATTGGGGTATTATTAATTAAAACCTAACTAAATTTATTTTTTGTAGAGATTTTACTTATTGGGTAAATATCTTCATGCAGGGCACCTAATACAGTCTCTGGTATGTAATTTGTATATAAGAGAAGTACCACCCTCATTTTTTCTATTGTTTTAAATGATTGACTTCAAGCTGCTCTATTTATAGGGACAAATTACACTATTGATTTATCTGAATCCAGCATTGCTGATACTAAAATATTTCTGTGCAATAATTGGTCACATTTTTTTGAAAGTATTAAAGAATGTTAACATATACAAATATATAGCTAAATGTGTTTTAAAAGTAATGATAATTAAGGAAACATATCACCCACATTATAGAAATCAAATATTGAGCTTATTACTATAGCTTTTTATTTGGAAATAAACTGTTCCTGTAAAGTTCACAAGTTACAACATCATTGACTTCTTAATATAATTATATATACTATAAACCACAATCCATTCAGTCTCTTTTGTGTGAACCCTCCCTTAATAAAACTCAGTAACACAAGAGTTTATACAAAAGAAACGTATTTAATAAGTTGATTACAATGACAAAGTACCCAACAGTTTCTTTTGTAAAATAAACGCTTGATATATGGTAGCTATTATTTTATTTTAAATTAGGTTATCAGTGTTTTATTTCATTTGATAGATATCCCTTTTAATGTTCTTCATAGGATTATATAATCAATAGATTAACAATAAAATTACTACATTTTCGATAGCATAATATACATTATTAACACTTGGGCAAAATTAGTTGGAAAGAGTAAATACATTACATTTTTCCTCAAAAAAAAAAAAAGCTTTGAAAAAGAAATGAGAAAGTTGTATCTGTGTAAAGGAGATAATAGTGTCCTTTTGAACTTTTTTATGGAGCCATTATTCTAACCAACAAATATATTTCGATACTTGCAAAGATTTTGCAGTTAGAATAAATGCTACCACATACACACAAAACACCATGGACAATTATCCGAGGACAGTTATTCAGATGTCCCCTCACAATCTATCTACTCATAGCTTAGACTGGCTTCCTGCTTTGCTTTGCTGCAAAGACAGATTAGATGTTGAGATTCTGAAGAGCAGAGGAGAATCTAATGTTAGAAGTAAATGCACTGATAACATAAGAAGTGACAGCTGACAGTTTCATTGAGAGAAAGGAAACATGACATTTTCACTTAGAGTTGAAAGATGAGTAGGAATTTGTAAGATAAAGAAATAGGGGAAAGCATTACATACAGGGAAAGTGTTATGTGTGAAGACAAGGGGCGTGAAAGGTCACAACAGGTGACAAATAGAGAGTGGCAGGTATGTCAATGTGATGGAATGGGTGGTGGTGAAGGAGGGAAAAGAAGATAAATAGCTCGTAGGATGAAAAGGTTGGACTGAAAATGAAAGGGATTGTATGCCACGCTATGAAGTTGGGATTTCATTCAGAGGCAATGAGAAGAGGACAGAAAAATACAATTCTTAGGAGACATCAGTGTCAAAGGTCAGTTTCCTGTGAACATTGACCAGTATATATATTCCAGACATGCGAAAAACTGGCAAGAGATCAGAGATGCCCCTGACTTAAGTAAACTCTTCTAAAATTTTGCTGAGAATGAATTTGAGTCTTCCCTCCCACTTTCTCTAACTTACATGTTTATTCAGCTTATAGACAAATTTTACTTAAAAAGTTCAGCAACCAGGTCTTCGTGTTTTGAGATGGAGATGCCAGGTGCCCAGCTAAGTTAGCATCACATAGTTTATATTCTAGTGCAGGTCCCATACCTCATTTAATTTATGCATGAATTTATGCATTTATTGCATTTTAGTGTGCTTCACCTTATTGCATTTTGCAGATATTGCTTTTTTTTTTAACAGATTGAAGGTTGTGGTAAACCTGCATTGCCAGAGGATGGTTAGCATTTTTTAGCAATAAAGTATTTTTTAATTAAGGTATGTAGATTGTTTCTTTAGACATAATGCTATTGCACACAATAAACTGCAGTATAGTGTAAAAATTACTTTTATATGGACTGGGAAATCAAAAAAATGTGTGTGTGTGATTTCCTTTATTGCAATATACGCTTTATTGTGCAACATACACTTTATTGTGGTGGTCTGGAATCAAACCTGCAATGTCTTTGAGGTATGCCTGTAGATACAATATAGGAATTGGAGGAAACAAATTCTGTATTAGTTAAGGTATGGCTGAAGTAAAGTAGCTTTGTGGGTAGACCCAGGCTGCTTCCCACTTTTGACCTATCATCTGTTGGGCAAGACCCTTTATCAAGAACTGCGAAGAGCCTGAAATTGTACCTTAACTGAAAGCTAACAAACAAGCCTGTCACAGTCTCATAGACGCTGGTAGAAGACACAAGACTCCTGAATTAGAGAGAAATGACTTTCTTATGGCACACTCGGCGCAATGAGCGCCACATTCACGTTGGTTCTCCTTGTTCCCCAAGTCCCGGAGTTTAGGAACTGCTAACCCTTAAAGGGACTGCCAGCAAATCTGCCCAATCATTGCTCTGAAGGAAGATACTATGTCTACTATTCCAATCAACGTATAGAGCTGCTCTCTGCCCCAAAGAAACACACTATCTCTATCTTCCAAAGCTGTTCGATTTACAAATATCCTTGAAAAGATAGTGTGGAAAAAAAAAGTGGCCAATACTTTTCACTTGGAAAATGTGTGGTAATGTGAAACCCCATGGAGAATTATCTACAAACTCTCCTGTCCTGATGGTGAAACCCCAGCTATGACAACCACAGCTCAAACAGAAGGAGGGAGGAAAAGTGGAAGAAGGAGCACATCCTTTCCCTTTAAGAATCCATCTTTTAACTCACATCTCATGTCCCACTGGCCAGAACTTAATTACATGGTGATACCTAGGTGATAAGATGCTGGAAATTGTTGTCTTTATTCCACTTGCCTAGCTAACAACTAGTGTTTATATTGTCATTAAAAAAGGAGTGAATGAGTATTAAGAGGGAATTAGACATTTCTGCCACAAGACTAGGTCTTTTCCGGCCCTGTGTACCATTTTGCATTCTGTTCTAGCCACCCTGTTATGACGTAGGCTGGGTTACTTCTCATTGATCTCCCATTAAGTCAGGTGTGTCTCTACTAGAAAATCTTTTATGATCCCAAGTTGTCCTTCCCCCAGAAATGTAATGTTATTTATCATCTTTATCCTAGTTAAATGTGTGGCATGCTTTATCAGTAGTCTATAACTTAAGGAGAGCTAAAGAAAGTGCAGTATGACATCCTTGAAGCAACTCTCTAGACCCAGAATGCTGATCCTTTGTTTCCCAATTGATGGAGAATTCTTTAATCTGATCCGATGATGAGTCTTGTTGATCCTACTGTCTGAATACTCCTGCATGTGCCTCTCAGTGAGTCTTTCCATGAGAGGTACTTGTTGAATTCCTGACAGCACAATGAGCTGGGTTTCAGTAAGCCCACCCAACAGGCTCCTGCTTACTAAGAAATGTTGGCACATGTGGTAAACGCAGTCTGAGACTTTGTACTGAATTGTTTTGATGTGATTTCAAATTTGCTTGTTAATGACAAAAAAATGTTGTTTCTAGAAGTAAAGCTGCTTTGACACAAAAATAGAGTGAGTTTGTCAGGATGTTATCATCTCATCTGCTGTACACTGTTAAGCACTTGGTAGCCCAGCTGCTGAGGGGCCCCAGGTGGGGGCTTATCAATAAAAACATGCTGAGAAGCAACTATGGCTAAGGGGACTTTTAGGCTATAAGTACAGCGTTTGTGAGGGCTACCCCAGAATTTCATCTGTACAAACCTACCCTTTGCTGATCTATCTCTCCAAAGACTGTGGGACATCAGTTTCTGCCATGGTAAAGATGACTCCTTTTTCAGTAGCTGTGACAAACTGTGTCATTGAGCCCGTGAAGATTATTAGCCTGCCTGTCGACACCAGCACCATCACTCCCTAGCAACGTGCTTTAGCAACAGGGACTTTTATTTTTGCCCTGGCAGCTGAGCATCAGTTCTTGGTTGGCAAAACCACCTCGTCCAGAAAACAAAACTTGTAGGAAAGGTACACTTCAATTAAATTTGTACTTTATTTCTATCTTCTCTCCTTTCCTGGAACAATAGTATATTTAATCTATCATGGGTTTGGAGCATGTAATTTCCTTATTGACTTATTAAAGAGACATGACCCTATATGTTATTGGTTTGTGAAATTCCTACAGTGAATCTATGTTTAAACTATTGGCAAAGACAACCTCAGTCTCAGAATATTTTGCTCCCCCGAACAAAACATACTTTGCTGTCATTATAACATATGGCTGATAGACCCTACTTGCCTTTATTTATTAGAAAGTTCCTATATTTCCTAAATAAAAAAATCCCTGACAATTATAATTTAAATAACACAGGTTAACATAGGTCAACGAACCACATACCAAAACTTGGTAGAATTCACTAATTCACAAAATCAGGTAGAAATGGTCACTTTAATCTTAATCCTTCCATTTTTCCTTGCCAATTCCCATCCTATACCTATTACAATTCTGCATTTCTATCTTTGCTATGTCTTATTTATCTATTAACATCATATAAGCTCTCTGAAGGCAGAATGTATACATATATATACGTATATACATAATTGAATCACTATGCTATACACCAGAAATTAACACAGCATTGTAAATCGACTATACCCCAAATGATATCATGAGTAATCTAAACTCAAGAGGGCTTTTCACTGGCTTTTATCAGTCTTAATTGGGAACATGATTCAAAATAATATTCAGAGAAGCAACAGTCAGGTTAGAATGACAAGTTAGTGAGATGTGAAAATAAAACAAGAGGAAAAAGAGTCATGTCAGTTAAGGTGAGGAGAAAAATAAATAACTGTCAAAGGGTGATGTTGGAACAATTTTCTGATATGAGTTTGAAGTGAAAGGTCACTTTCTAGTGATGATGTTTCTCTGAGTAAAACAGGAAAAGCAATCAGACATTAATAGACAGTCATTAAAGCACAGAATTTTGAGGAGATTAAATCACACTCAGTGGAATTAAGAAACAGCCCAAATGAGACCTGTACTATTTTGATTTAAAGGAGAAAGATTATTTGAAGTAAAAACAGTATCAGTTGAAACATTTTCATAAAATGCAATTAAAAATTTAGGAACATGTACTTAATTAAAATGTAAAAATTTTCAAGAATAAAATCTTTAAATAATCTCACTCTGATATTTGATATGAAGAATGGTATTAGAGTAAAACAGAATTTTTTTAGATAGTAAATATCCTAGCTGACCAGAAAATACAAGGACAACAAAAAAACACAAATAATGAATTCCATGTATAGCCAATTTAAGAAGGAAGAAATTGAGATTGTTAGAATTCAGTTATAACAACATGAAAATTTGCTACAACATTGTGTAGTGTTTTATTTATTAAGTTTTTATTCCATTTTTTATTAAGTTTGGAGATTTATAACAAAATACACACATATAAAGATATTTCACAGTAAAGTATTAAGGAAGGATCACAAAGCTATAATCAAAACTACAGAAAAAACCTAGAGTAAGTAACATATTGAAACTTTAAAATAACATGTGTGTGTTTTGCATGTGTGTTCACATTACAGAAAAATGTAACAATTGAACACGATAATGAAGGGGTAAGGATATTTCTCATCCCTGCTGAGCAAATTTGCTATACCAATGAGATACCCATTTTCTAAAGGGTACAAGAGGTGAATCTATTAGCATCAGTGTAAGCAGTAAGAAAAAGTCACTAAACAAATAGATGGACTGTTACATGTATAAATATTAGAAAAAGTAAAGAGGCAAAAATGGCTATGCTTCTGTGTATAGGAAATATGAATATTAACATTCAAGAGAAATAGTAATTGTATTATTGTAATTTTACTATCCACAAATAAATATGCCTGCAGACAGATTTTTTTTAATATTCAATGTAGAAGAATGTGAAATTTTACTATTAGTTTCCAGATTAAGTGATTGCTCAGAAAAATATTGTAATACCTAAGGAAAATGGCCCCTCTTTCAAGAGAAAAGATAAATATGGGTAGAAAAATTATATTAATAATCATATATTCTCTAGTGAGTAAAGTGGCAATATTAACACAAATGAACATTTTTTTCTATGATCGCTATTAAAAAGTGCAATGGAATAAAGATTTGTATTAAGAGAGAAATGGGGAATGGAATATACCTAATTCAGATAGAAACAATTCTAAGAGGTTTTCTTTTAGATAACTTGCAGATAAGATCAAAATGAAAATTAGTAATAAGCTTCAATTCTCTCTTCTGATAATTCTCAGTATAACTAGGAAATTACTGGAAGAACACCCTTAACCATTTTTTATGTAGCACCTCATCACTATGGGACCTATAGGGTTATATAACTGTAACTCCTTTTCACACTTACACATTGATTTTTCAAAGTAGCCATGATAGTAGGATTCTGATTTTTCTCAACAGCTATAGCCAAAAGGAGTCTAGCAGGAATGTCAACAAATATTATTTGATACGGAAATTGGTGCTAGTGGAAAGGTTAACAATGAATAAAGTATGCTGGCAGAAAAGCAGCTTTCCCAAACACAAACAGGAAACTGAATTAAGAGGGAGCAATTTGCTTTGGCTTTCCATACTTTGGCTCCAACTTTCTCATCTAGCAGATTTTTGAAACAATGATAGATACTGACATTAATTAAACTTTTAGCAGATAATTTCAGAGTAGCATCTTGAAAAAAGTGAAGAGACATAAATGCTCTGTGACAGGACAAATCACAAGATGTACACAGGGAAACAAAACAAAGCACAGTAAAGCGTGGATAAGAGTCTTTCATAATATAAGAAAAACTTACTGTTCAAGCAAAGAAAGCATCTACTTTATAGCTTGTATTTTATGGAGAAAAATAAATTGTGCTCTCAGAAGCAATTTAAGAAAATATACATTTAGTGACACAAAGAATTTTTAAAATAAGACAATAAGACATAATTGACATAAAATAAATACAAGACAAATAAGAAAAAGAGGTAGGTGTCCAATAAAGATATCATGTAAGGAAAATTAAAATTAAAAGCATTATGTCTGCACTGGAAGCAGTAAAATGCATAAACAAAATGATAATGATTAAATATAAAATATAGAAGAAAAACTTTCCCAAGTGGAAAAGAAATAAAATTATTGAGGAGAAAGAGAGTTTATGGAAAAGAAATCAGTGCTCAAATATACAGAGAATCATTAACATAAACACATACTAAAATGTATATCACCAAACCAAAGGACTAAAATAATGGAAAAGAAATCAAACAAGTAAATAAAAACAAATTCTCAGTAGATAAAAACTTTCCTAAGTAAAAGAAAGACATGATTGAGGTTTTTAAAATGCATCTCCAAATATTAAGTTAAAAGAATGAAAAGTAGCTATCAGATGATACCCTGGGAAACATTCTGAAATTGGAGAAGAACTTGCCAGTTACTAAGCTATTTTCCAAGCCCCACAGTCTCTGTTCTGTGTTCTGCTTCTTGATGCAGGACCTGTAACTCTGCAAATCACTTTTCTACTTTGCCGCCTGATTCCCTGTTGTGAGATGTGATGTTAATGGGTGCTAGCGGGAGACTGAAAGACTGGTGGAGGAAGTATCTTGCTCCTTTTGGTTCATTTCCTGTTCCTGTGAGTTTCACCCCATCTTTACTTCTTGAATCAGGTTACATCCAATTGGTGTTTTGCAAAACTCTCAAAATCGGCCTTATTGAGGTCACTCAGAGCCATCAGCAAGTAGAATGGCACCATCTCCTCACAACTCTGGGTCTCAGGCCAAGGGACCCCTCTTTCTTGTCAGAGACACCAGCTTCAGCTAAGCAGGGATCCAATCCCAAATGTCTGGATTTCAACTAGCTTCTAAATCTTAGTAATTATAATATCTTCTTTTGTTCACCAACACTGCAGGTGGTAGCTGCTGCCTTTAGCTGAAACATTTATGATATACTGCTCTCTGGTTGACTTTTTGGTTAACTAATTTTATATATATGTAACAAATCTTCGTATTAGATTATTGTTTTTGAGAATAACTGATAAATGGCTGGTGTGATTTCTGTCTCTTGACTGTACCCTAACTGATAGAAATATAGTCAAAATATCTATAAGAATTAAGGTTTGAGTTTGGAAAACATTAAAGATGAAAACTTACTGAATTTACACACCTTCTTGAAAAATATGATAGAAGATAAAAACTAAGAAATATGTGCTTAGCTTTAACAATACAAGACTGTGACATTAAACTGCTCAAACCAATTTAAAACAAATGTGTGAAGACACAGGAATGTTCCTTTTAGACATAAAGTCAATAAATTATGTAATCAATATACCCTTCCTGGAAAATAATAGTAGTAGTAATAGCAATATAATACTAATAAAGAAAGATATATTTATCTAGAAATAATTTCTAGAGCATATAAAGAACTCCAAGAAGCAAAATGAAAAAGGCAGAAAATTCAATAGAGAATGGAAAAAGACTTGAACATATACTTCAACAAAAGGATATACAAATGGTTAATAAATATATAAAAACATGGTCAATCTCATTAGTCATTCACTGAATGTGATAGCACTAGTCACCAGAATAAATAAAAACCATGAAAGATGACATTATCAAGTCAGTAGGAAGTGGAGTATCTAGAATTCTAATACACTGTTAATGTGTACATAAAGTAGGAAAATCCCTTTCAGAATCTTCTGGGCAGTACCTACTAAAGCTGAACACAAGAATACTGTATAACCTAGCAATTTCAGTTCCAGGTCTACATCCAGCTAAAATGTGTACACATGTTTACAATGGACATATGTAAAGATGTTCACAGCAACACTGTTCTTAATAACTAAGAAGTGGAAAATATTAAAATGCACATTTATAAGAGAATGACTAAATAAAATTTTGATATGTTAAAGAAGAATAAACTAGAAAGACAATTATTAATACTATCTTTTGTTAAATTCTGAATTTCAAGACATAATAAATACAGCTAAGTCAAGCACAAATTAATGAGGGAAACCAAGCATGACTCCACTATATGCACACATCTGATTAAAAACAGAAACAAAACCAAATGGCATTCACAAAATGTAAGAAGAGACAAAATTAGTAATAATGCTAACACATAAAAATACCAAATTTTGAGGATAATAATAGTAACAAAGGAAGATGTAATAATACAAAATGAATTATTAATAGTCATAGAATTAGAAGTAGTGTACAACTGCCTTCTACTAAATTTTACAAGCTCAGTAAAATATAACTTTTAAAGATAATATATATGGTACCATATATATAATTTCTTCTATCATTTCTCATGAAATAAGTGTCTAGAAACATAAGAAGTATATATTTAAGTGAGAAAGACAGTTTATATTTTAAATAATAACTTTATAAATTCACACATATATTTAGAAAAAATTTAGATTGTTAAAGGTTATTAAGAGTAACTAAATTGGATACAGTGTTTCTTTCAAAGTTTACTCAGGAGAAATAATGAATGCATATTATGCCCAGGGATATAATAATGAATGTTGCAGATAAAATCTCAACGTTTATTGAACATGTATGTTAGTGAAAAGAGATAGAAAATACTAACAGTTTGGGAGAGTGTGCAGGGTGGTCTATTTTAAATAGGATGAATAGTAAATAACTCTCTGTGTGGACACATTTTTAAGATGAAAATCTGAACAATGAGAAAGACCCAGGCACATGAGGATTAGTAGGAAGAGCATCTCAGACTAAGAAAAGAGCACATTGGAAGGAACTGAGTTGGGTTAGAGCTTGCCACATCTAAAGCATAAAGAAAAGGCATTTGGCTGATGTATAGAGAAAAAATGTAGAATAAGGAGAAACAAGATCCAGTGGGTCCCTGTAAGTAAAGATATGCCTTGTATTCTAAGCACAAAGGGAACTGATATATTACTTGCGTTTATAGGGCAATGCTGACTGGTTAAGCAAGTGGACTGTAGTGGAAAGAGAAGTAAAGAGACTGGAAGCTTTTGCAGCTGTCCCAGCCAGAGGCGTTATTAGTTTTGTTCAGGGCAGAACCTCTCACGGGAGTACGAGGGAGTGTATTTTGACCCTAGAGAGGATATTAAGCAATGTCTGGAGACCTTTTTGCTTATCACATTGGGCAGGGGGATATAGCTGGCATCTAGGGGATGGAAGCCTGTATGCTGCTAAACACCGTACAAGGCACAGGACAGAGTCCCACCTGTAATAAAGAATTACCTGATTCAAAATATCAACAGTGTTGAGTTGGAAAATTCCTGATTTAGGGTGATAGAAATGGAAAAGGGAGAAAGTGGAGAGACTGATACAATCATGCAAAATATATATATTAAGTACCAAACTTTTAGTAGCCCTTTGAAGGCAACTCAAGACTATTTTACAAGAAAGGATATAAATATGCAGAAATTCAGTTCATATAGTCCTCATGAAATATACTGGATACTTTTTAACAAGCAATTAATGTGAAGAAGCTTTGATTTCTATTTTATAAGAAGAGACAACCAGAATAATATGCAGGCTCGATCTGTCAAGTCTCCATAACGCCTAAATTTCAAGAAACCTCAAAAACAAAAAATTTAAAAAGACTTTTGTATCAAAGCAGTTTACTAAAAATTATATTACAAAGAATATTCACTGAAAAACTTAGAGAAAAAGAAAAAGTCTACTCACTTGCCGTTCAATGCTGCCACACCAACTGTGCTGCGGGCAATCGACATACTGGCTACAAACGTCCACTGCTGACTCTGAGGGTCCCACCTCTCCACTGTGTTCAGGTAGCTCCAGCCGTCGTGACCTCCCACGGCATAAATAGGGCCTTCCAGTACTGTCACACCTAAAGCATGGGGGCAGTGACAACTGAATGGATGTATTCCACACTGAGGTTTAAAATCAAATTAACAGTAAGAACTATGACACCATTCAGAATAAGCTCTAGTGGTGAAGAAACAATTCCAATGAGGTAGACACTGTTCACTACTAACTGAATCATTTCATTCAAATGAAAAAAATGAAAAGAGAACCAAAGCTAAATATTACTGTTAGGTAGTTAGATAAGTGGAGGCACCAGGCAGACAAGGCAGGGGAGAGATTGTCCAGAAGATGGTGGATGCCCACCTCCAGCATAAAGAGGCTTTGCTTCCTCTCAATGAGTGCCAGCAAGAAACTGGTTAGAACTCGACATCCATGACTGCTTGATAGTGGACCTAACTGGACATGACCCGATGCTCAATGTAGGACCTAACTGGACATGACCCGATGCTCACTGTAATATAATTAGCATTGCGATTTAGGTCCTACCATGGGTTTTTCTGTGTGCATCATGGGCAAGGATATGCACAAAAGGGGACAGGTATGACTAAGCACTCCAGGGGCAAGAGCCGTCAATCAGTCGAGAAACCACCTCTAAGTGAGGGTGTAAGAGAAGGGACGAAGACCAGGGCTGCCGTCCTCTTCTGGATCTGCCCACCTCCCGTTCTTAGAGGTATTGTTTCCCTTTGCTAAATACAACTTTTAAAATCTTTCGCTGTTACACAATTCTTCTGTCTCCCATTTGAATTCTTATCTTTTGGTTAAGGAAAGAATTGGGGTCTCTTCCCTTTCCCTTTTTGGGGTAACATCATGACCTAGATGCTGTATGAAAGAAAAGAAATTTCCTTTGTCTATGTCCATATGAAGAGGCAAAATCTCAAAATCAGAGATGATGCATCTTGTGTCTCCACTTTTGAAGAATAGTCCTACACTGCAGTTTAAAGTACTTTATTACTTTAAGCAATGATGCATTAAGCAATGTAATATCAGTTTGAATTTCAAGTTAGGGTCCTCTATGTTTTGACCTCCCAATCACTTCATAATAAACTTATCTAGAGCTTAGAAAATATGATGACTTTTATTTCATAAACAGAAATCGTTAAACAAACAATTAAAATAAATTAATAGTGAATCATCGATGGGAAGATATATACAACTTTTATACAGTGTTTTTCTAGTAAATTAATTTCTTCATTCGATGGATTTTCTAACACGTTAAAAACTGCTAAATATTTCAATATTATGTTGATATTCACTGAAGTTACTTCATTATCATAGAGAAATTCCAGTGAATTTTCCCTCAAAGTTCAAAATTCAATGTCTGATTGTTAAGAACTCTGAAGCATCTGTGATTTTACCATACTTGCCAGCTGACAAGTTAAACTGCCACCTATGCATACATACTGAGAGAAGACACAAGACTCCTGGGGCAAAGAGGAAAGGTAGTTATTACTCCTAGCAACAGCAATAGTCAGAGTATTCCTATTTTTTTTGACAGGGTCTCCAAGCCCCAGTTCCTACAGGATGATGCAAAGAGGGCTTCAGCACATCCCTCAGCCTCTGGGAAACTCAAACTTTGGACAGGATTTTCCTGCCTGTAAGGTTCTGACCTCATTTTCCTTAGAGCATTTACACCAAAAAACTTGTAATTGCAAATTACAAATTCTCTGACCTTTTGAGATGTAAGTCTTTTAAAAAGCCTCTTGCCAGTGTTAAAACCCAGGGCTCTCTTTCTCAAGGACCTGGGAGCCACCTACTTGAAATCTAATATCCAAGAAAGACAGCATCTTTATCTCCCAGTCTCTGTGGTAAAATAGGAGCTTAGCTTTCTCACCTGGCTTCAAGTTGTAAGTCTACCTGGTCTGGAAGATAGAAAGTTTACTTCACCTTTAGGGAAGGCAATTTAGAAACAGATTGTCTATGATTTCCCTTCACTCACTCCTGCTCTTAAAAGCGCTCCCACCCTTGTTTCAGTGGAGTTGAGTTCAGCCTCAGTTCTGGCCTCTCTTCCTTTTGCAATAGCCTTGAATAAAGTATTCCTTGTCTGTTTGTCTGATACAATTTTTACTTTGGCAAAAGCCAGGTGGAATTTGCACATGCAGTGGCTTGTACTACAAGAAAGTAAGTGAATTTATGATGTGCAATGAACTCGCATGCCCATTACTCCTGAAGGAGACACTGTCTTCATACTTTTATCTATGCCTTCTTTTCACTTGGGAGATAGGAATTATCTATCTTCCTAGTCTTTCTGTTATAATAATTTGGGGGAGGGGCTGCTCAAAAGTTGTGCAAAAATGCAAGAGGCCTATGGAAAACTGTCTTTCAACACTGATGTGAAAGTAAAATGACACTTTTTTATTCACTCATTCATTTATTCATTCAACTACTATTCACTGAATATCCATGTGTGAACACAGGTGAACAAGGTGAAGTCCCTGCCCTCATTGAGTTTATACATATCAGACAATGAATATTTAGCAAAACGGAAATAAGGATTTTATTCACAGTAAGCAAGGTCTTACTTGGAGTGACTCTAATCTCAATTACAAGATAAAAGAACAAATGAGACAAAGAAGAAATGACCAGATGGGTGAGAGGGTTTTCCAGAGGCTTCTGGTATTTGGAAACTAAAAATGAAGAGTGTTTCTAGGAGGATGTGTCAAACATTTACCTGCATATCTCTGACCAAGTACAAATTTCTATTGGATTTGGGAAGACAGAGCATTTTATTGACTTTGAAAATTAGTTCTTGAGCATCACTGCACAAGTTTTAATCAATTTTGGTAATTATTTATTGAGTTATATACTCCACAAAAAGTTTTAACTCATGATATTTAAAAAAAACATTTAGGTTACTTGATTTTATGAAAATGTTTTACTCACAAAGGACAGCTTATATAAAATACAAAATTCATAAGATTTTTCACATGAATAATACTATGTGCCCATCACCTACATTCTTTCCACTCTGGATTACCCAGTGTGCAACTTCCCGGTCACTAACCTAGATAGTCCTATAAGCATATAAAAACGCTTGAGATAAGTGGTAATCAGAATAATCAGGATATAAAAATTAAACATCTTTGAGAGAAAATTTTTGACAACCATACTTAAATTTTTTTTTTTACTTTAAAAGTTTTTTTTTTTTTATATCAGATGTTGTTAAGAACACGGGGAACTGCCATCATTCAAAAGTCCGTGAACAGTAAATGCTGGAGAGGGTGTAGAGAAAAGGGAACCTCCTTATACTACTGGTGGGAATGTAGTTTGGTGCAGCAATTATGGAAAACAGTATGGAGATTCCTCAAAAAACTAAAAATAGACTTACCATATGATCCAACATTTCCACTCCTGGGCATATATCCAGAGGGAACTCTAATGCAAAAAGATACGTGCACCCTAATGTTCATAGCAGCACTATTTACATGGAAACAACCTAAATGTCCAACAACAGATGACTGGACAAAGATGTGGTATATTTACACAATGGAATATTATTTAGCCATAAAAACAACAATGTAACACCATTTGCAGCAACATGCATACTCCTGGAGAATGTCATTCTAAGTGAAGTAAGCTAGAAAGAGAAAGAAAAACACCGTATGAGATCGCTCATGTGTGGAATGTAAAAAAAACAAAAACAAAAAAAAACATAAATACAAAACAGAGACAGACTCATAGACATAGAATACAAATTTGTGGTTGCCAAGGGTGTAGGGGGTGGGAAGGAACAGATGGGATTTCAAAATGTAGAACAGATAAACAAGATTATACTGTATGGCACAGGGAAATATATACAAGATCTTGTGATAACTCACAGAGAAAAAAATGTGACAATGAATATATGTATGTTCATGTATAACTGAAAAATTGTGCTCTACACTGGAATTTGACACAACACTGTAACATGACTACAACTCAATAAAAAATGTTAAAAACAAAGAAGTTGTGGTATATTTATATAATGGAATATCACTCATCCTTCTCTATCCTTGTTAAAGTTATCCATTAAGTGATGCTAAATTTATTCCAAACTCTAAATCCATCCAAGTTAAAGAGATTAGGTGTTTTTATTGTGAAAAATAATGAAAATTTAAAGCTGATTTTTAATACTGTGTTACTGTTTACATATTTACCATTAATTGCATAATTTAAAAATCATAAGCTGTGGAAAAGAGATTCCTTTTTGCCTAGGTAGAGAATGTTTATTTTTAAATGAATAATAATGCATTTAAATTTCTTTTGACTTAATTGTTATGTTAAATAAATTACTACAATATTGATGATTACTTTATGGAAGTCACAAAATATATCTAAATCACCAATGGCTTCATAATATGCATATGACTTTCTAGGCATTACTTGTTTTTGATTTTCTTTTCTAAACCATTTTTAAAAATTATCATCAAGGTTATAGTAGCAGCTAGTAAATATTTATAACTAATGATTAGGATGTCTTAATTCCACTGCCATCATATAGTTTTACTTCAGAAGCAATTAATCACTAAATAATATTTCATAAAAATGAACATTTTTACAGTTGTTCTGTGCAAAGAATTTAACAAAAATAACTTGCATAATAGGGAATGGGGAAATAGATAAGTAAAATTATATATATTCTGTAGACATTGCTTTATAAAATGTTCCCAATGACTGTATAGCACAGGGAAATATACACAAAATGTTATGATAAATCACAGAGAAAAAAATGTGACAATGAGTGTGTATATGTCCATGAATGACTGAAAAATTGTGCTGAACACTGGAATTTTACACAACATTGTAAAATGATTATAAATCAATAAAAAATGTTAAAAAAATGTTCCCAATGATATTAAATACATACATTATGTGTATACATTTATATATATGTGTGTGTTTGTGTATATATACATTACACAGACATATAATGTGTGTATGTATAGGTGGAGAGAGAGAGAGAGAAAGACTTTGTGAAAATTTCCCCAATATTATAAAGGCATATAATATGTAATATATGCAATCCCTCTATATAAATCTCTCCCTATAGAATTATGATGTAAAATACAAGTAGATTAATACAAATATAATTTTAAAATGTTGATCACAGGTAGAACAAAATGGGCTATGTTACTGGGGATATTTTTCATGCAGTCCTATAAAATCATCTAGGCTTAAAATATATATATTTTTGTTTGCTCCACAAACAAAGAGTAAAAGCATAATTTGTATGTGTGTATTTCCCTCTTTCCTTGACTGAGATAGTGATTGCCAATTTGACTACCCAATAAAGTAATTTAGGAACCTCTGAAAAAATACTGTTGTCTGAATTACCAAAAATTCTGATTGAATTAGACTGGGCTAAGGCCTAATATAGAAATGTTTAAAAATTCCCTTGGGTGATTCTTATGTGCAGTTAAGATTAAGAATAACTGCCACAGTGGAAAATGGCAATTGTGCTAGAACCATGGTGGATGTCTCCTACCAATAATGTGTCTACCTTGCAAGTCTCTAAGATCTTCCATTCATGTTCTCTGTGTGTATGTGTGTGTGTTATGTGTGGTGTATGAAACTGAGGCTGTCATAGAAGTTTAGCAGTCAGCTAACATCAGTTTTATTATTATCCAATTTCCATTGCATAGATTCATTCATTATCCATCCAGCTTTCCAATAATTACAGTGTACCTTCTATGATCTCATATCCTCACAAAGTGTACAGTGGGTGGGGAAGGAAGAAATGTACATCAGATAGATGCTACCTTAGTACCTTCTACATGACAAAAGGAATGTTTTTTGTCTAAAGTGAACAAGTGATGGCTGAGCTAAGATCTAGGGGAAGAACAGAATTTAATGAGGGGGAGGAATTCTTGGCAGAAGGAACATGGTGTAAAGTCCTGTGGCAGGAAGAATAGAGTGTGTCTGAAGAGCTGCAAGAAGGCTAATGAGACAAGAAAACTGGGAAGTTGAGGAACAGGCAGTACAGTGTACAATAAGGCTGAAAGTTATGTATCACACAATGTGGGGCCTTTTTATGTGCCAGCACAGTGTTTTTATTTAATCCTAAGAGAAATGTGAGATGTTTTAAGCAGGGACATAATACAACTGTATTTATTTTTAAAAACAATATATCACACTGGATGTGGTGTGGAGAAATGAAAATGGATGTGTCTCTGCCAATAGTGTGTGTGAGAGATGACAGTGTCTTGTAATGATGTGGTGGAAGTTGATATAAGAAAAAAGGAAGGACTCAGGAAAAACTTTCAAATATAGAAGATGTATTTATAAATTCCTTTCCTTATATGCCTCCTTCAATCATTCCATCAATACATTCTGTCTATTAAAAAATATATGCCAGCTACACGAATTTGGAAGTGTTACTTAACCTCTTGTGCCTCAGTTTCCTGATCTGTACAATTGAGTTAGTCGTGGTACCTAACATACAGGGCAGTATCAGGGATTGAATGAAATAATACATGCAAAACACTTCAAAAAGTGCCTGGCACATCTATAACATTATATAAGTGTTCAACATGATGAGGATTGAGAGCCAAATAACAGGGCCCTAGGTCTTCTAATCAAACTTCAGTCTGTAGTATTGCAGGCAATATGGGGAGAGTCTTCTGAAGGGACCAGCTAAAGGTTTAAATACACTCCAGGATGCCGCGTTGCCTCTATTTCTGAGGGCTCCAACTATGTGTGGTTCATTTAGACAACTTAAAATACCGATACAGAACCTTCCACAAAAAGTGTCCTCTCTAAATATTTTGCTAAATCAACACATGGTTGTCTTGTCTTATGAAAAGCCCACGAATGATTTCATGTAATACTGAGTCATTGTTTTAAAGTAAGAATGTTGTACAGTAGTCCCCCCCTTATCTATGGTTTCCCTTTCCATGGTTTTAGTTAAATATTAAATATTAAATGGAGATTTCCAGAAATAAACCATTCATAAGTTTTAAAGTGTGTGCCATTTTGAAAAGCATGATGAAATCCCATGCTGTCCCACTCTGTCCTTCCTGGGGTCCCCGATTCTCAACACTGCCTGAACCTGAGATCCAACTGTCAACATCCTCATGACTCAATGATCCAGGATGACTCAAAGCAGAGGATCTGCCATCTTCTGATGTATTGTCAGAAGGTCAGTAGTAGCCTAACAGTACAGTACAATGCATACATCATTCACCCCTCTTCATCTCAGCACATAGGCATTTTATCAACTTATATCATCACAAGAAGAAGGATGAGTACAGTACAATAAGACAGTTTGCGAGCAAGAAATAGAGACAGCATATTCACATGTTACAATATGTTATTAAGATTATTCTATTTTATTCTTAGTTATTGTTGTTAATCTCTTGTGCTTAATTTTAAAAGTAAACTTTATCATAGGTATTAACATATAGGAATAAATACAGTATCAATAGAGTTTGGTACCATTCACAGTTTCAGGCATCCACTAGGGGTCTTGGAATATCTCCCCTGTGGATAAGTGAGGACTACTCTACACATGTGAAAATTAAAAAACAAATTGCAATTGTAATGGATTTTGAAGTGCTGCTCTTCTAAATGCCAGCTTTCCTGTAGCCACTCATTGGTTTAAGAAAGCAAAAATTACAACTGAGAAAAATTTTTTAAAGTCAATGTCTTTAATAGCCTATAGTGAAAAACAATATGAAAGGAATATATACACATATATTCACATCTTTATACATATTCATATATATTATATATACATATATATAATATATACATATATATATAGAAAACTGAATCACCATGCTGTATACCAGAAATTAATACAGCATTGTAAACTGATTATACTTCAATAAACTTTTTTTTTTAAATTACAATTGAGGTAAAACAGAAAAGTATTGGCAGAGGCCATGGGTTGTAATTGAGTGATCAAGAGAATATACCACAGAAGATGAGGCAAGTGAGCTGGGGTGTAAACGTTGACTAGAATATTGACAAACACAGATGCAAGACATTGTAAGTGAAGGGAACCACTTGAGAAAAACAGGAACAGAACAGGCTAATTATGGCAAAGAGTGAATACTCACTTTTAGTGGTTAAGCAACCATAAAAATGTTCCACTCATAACTGACTACTGCCTGTCTGTATCCACCATGGAATTTGCACCAAGACCACACTTCTCACCGACCACTCTCAGGCAGTGATTGCACAGGGTGGAGGTGACAGTGCAGCCCATTCCTGCAGCACATGGGGCTCCTTAAACTGGAGATTTGCCTCTAGGATTCCCTATGGGCCCGGCTAGAATTTTAAAATTATATCTACCACCAATACATACAGAAATTATTCAAATCAGTAAAAAGCAATAATTACTGTTCATATATATTCCATGTATCCTATCTTTCATGACAATTCTTATGTTGTACTTTATACTATAATAGATTGTCCCTGTGGTAGCAAATCAAAATTTTACCCATCATTTAAATCTCCACCCAAGACTCCAGAGACAAAATGTTCTCTTCCTTACCAAGCTGCAAAGAATGCAACTAAAGCCTGAAAGTTTTTAAATAAAACTTGTATTTATTTCTAGGTTATATTAAGTTAATATAGGATGGGTATCTAACAAACTAAAATCTCTGTGAAAGAAAAACTTATTTTCTGATTATTACATTTCACAAAGCATCTACAACTGTGATTTGGACCTAATGGACACTCAATAAATGAGTAAATGAGCCATGGAGAAATAAAGAAAGAAGGGAAGAATGGATTAATTAGGCAACCTAAGGCACAGACTAACAAATTAATCTTCTTCAGTGGCTTGAAGTGCAGTATATGACATGAAATGCCCAAAGATGTAAAAAGGGTTATATAGTAGTTTGAAAGAGAATTAAAAGATAAAGCTTTAAGAAAATTTCCTTTATGAGAATATATACTGGTTCTGTATCAAATTTAAATTTTAAGCTAGTTTTTAGCATATTGTTGAATTAGTATTCATTACTTAATAAATGCTTATAGAATAAACTTCCAAAATATTCTGTCAAATCACAATAAATAAGAAATTCAATGTTTTATTTAAGATACCATTGTGAATAGTAAAAGGAAACAATTTTGGTTTTAAAATTTAAAATATTTCTATTTTCTCAGTATTTCCTATAGGGCAATATGAATTTTTAATTATGAAAGAAATAATTGTCCACATCATAAGCCAAAAAGTAGTTAGAATATCAATTTTTCTGAGTCAACATATTTTGGATTATACTTGAATTATAGGACTTTTTCTGGGTCATTTTTTTGAATCTTTTTTTAACTAAAGAATTAAACAGTTTTCATTTCCTAAGAAAACTTTCTAACAGAACAGCAGATGAAAAGGAAATTGTGCTGTTATCTCAAATAAAGCAAGTGTCAAAGGTTTAAAGGAATTATTTTATCAAAGTCAAAGGTCAAAACTATCATATCCAGTGATTTACAGCCATCAGACACATTTCAGAGTTAATATTGTTTTCTATTTGCTCTCTCAGAGATTAATTTCCCCCACATTGGAGCACAGTTTATGTTTCTGTTACATACTGACCTTAAAGTGCTATGAGTAAAGATCTAGTAATTATTAATACCTTCATTAGTTAAGACCCTGTTTATATTTTGATAATTATTAATTATTTGTTGATTGAACTGAGATTTTTGAGTTTCTTCTAGGTTCTATTGACTAAAAGAAAAAAAGTATATTGGAACTTCAAGTATATATAGAAATTAGACGTGTGTGTGTTATCTTAACAGGGAGCTTTTTTGTTTAAATGGGTTTATTAATGATTTTCTGCAGTCGACGACAGTGTCTTCCATTCATTTAACCACATTCTAATATGAACTAGCAACATTTTAGGCACTTGTAGGCAGTTGAATAAAAATGAGTATGACATAATTTTATCCTAGAAGCCAATGGACTATGTATGATAATTAAATGAATATGATCCACAAGCATAGGTGATATGATACACTCACTATGTACCCAGAATGCAGAGGAGAGGACAGCTAGTTTTGCAGAGGGTGATAAAGGAAGAAGTTACATAGGAAATGACATTAGACCCAAATATTATGAGATGAATAAGAATTGACTGGAAGGGAAATAGAAGGGTCAGTCTGGGTGGGGGCAACAGCTTGTGCAAAGTCGGCTATAAAACAGCTTTGTGGGTTTCCAGCTTGGTAAGACTGCAGTGTGGTAGATCTTAGAGTGTAGAGCAGAGGGAAGTAGCATAGTTTAAGACAGCATCAGGCAAAGGCTAAATACTGATGAGCTGTGAATGTCATGTTAAAGAATTTGTTCTTTCTAGCCAGGTAAATAGCCAATCATAATTGTGTTTCAGAAAGTTAATTTTGGTATTAGGGGAAATTCATTGAAGAAGAGAGACTAAGGTAATAAAATATCTCTCTTATTCAATAAAACAACAATGGGACAGACTTATTTTATTTATTACTAATGGATCCTAGACCAAGTTTTTGTATATGTATTGCAAGTATAATGGCATAGGCAAATGGAAAACAAATATATGATCTTCAGGGTGTTCTTTGGGAAGCTGTGAATTGGCTTATCTCACTTCTGTAAATCTGGTCATCAAAACAATGTCGATCAGGTGTCTTACGTGCTTCCTGGCTTTGCCAGCCTGTTCTTCTCTGCCCCTTAACCCTCTGCATCAAGACTCCTCTGTTAATCCACACAGTCTGCAAATTAATCTCCTCTAAATCCTTGTCCTATTCCATGCCCTGCAGTCTCTTGTTTTGTGTTGCATGTTTCATTATTCCAGCCTTTTCTCTCTGTCTAAGCTGTTATCTAATGTTGTGTGACAGTAGCAGCATTCAAAGATAAGAGAAAGCAAACAAAAAGGATCCTTATGCTTCAGTATCTTGTAAGATTGGCAACATTTTTATTCGTTGTCTTCAAGATTGTCTTAAGCAATGAGAATCAACTCTTCCAGTTCAATTTTAATGAACTATTTATATTTGCTTCTCCATGTTGAATCTTTTAGGGGAATACAGATAGATTAATTACCTTCTGTAAAATTCTAGGTGTAATGGCCAAGGTTAGAGATCCTACTATAAACTTTTTCACTAATGGTCCTTGTCTGTCATTTCATCCTTACTTATATTCTAGCAGCAATTGACTTTTGTTAACACAGACTCACATTAGCTACTTGTAGTCAAAAGCAGGTATCAATGTCTAAAATGAGGATCAAGTACACTTTCTTTGCCAAGAGGGACTACCAGTGAAGGTATTTGGGTACACAGCTTTAGATCTCAGGGCTTCCTAAATGCTAGAATTAAGGGATCATATATTATGAAATAATTTTGAGTGAATTTTATTTAAAAATGATAATGCTGTAACATGTTTCTTTCACTCCTCAATAAAATGATCACACTAGGGAAGCATGTGAATCAAAATGTGGAGATGCAATTTAAATAGGAAATTTTACTAAGCTTTTTTTCTTACTTATATTATTTTCAGTATTGCAAAATTTATAAATGAATGTGTAAAGGAGACAAAATAATTGCATTAAGACTAGCTTTCCAGGAATCCATCATTTTATTGTGGTAGACTTGTATAGATTTTAGCTGATTCTAGAAAATGGTATTTGAGGAGGCAGCAAAAAAAGCATGTTGATTTCCTCCTAACCCCAGTTCTGCTATACCTATGCAGCTGTATTTAATTTAATGGAAACAAATAAAAATAAATGTAAATAAAAGAAGCAACTGCAGAAGTTGAAAATGACTGCTCACAAGTCCCTAAATGTCTTATCTCATTGATACCTATTTTCATTCCAGCAGGATACACATCAGTCCATTAGAAAGTCTTAGGAATTGACCCATTCCCTGGGATTACAGTCGGCCCTCTATATTTGCAGGGGATTGGTTCCAGGACTATCCCCTCCCATACCAAAATCAGAGGATGCTCAAGTCCCTTGTATAACATGACATACTATTTTCGTATAATGTATGCACATCATCCCATATACTTTAAATCGTCTCTAGATTACTTGTAATACCTAACACAATGTAAATGACATGTAAATAGCTGTAAATACCATGTAAATAGCCATCTGCTCATGGCAAATTCAACTTTGCATTTTGGAACTTTCTGGAATTTTTTTCCCAAATGTTTTCAGTCTGTGGTTGGTTGAATTTGTTGCTGCAGAACCTGTGGGTACCAAGGGCCTAGTGTAGTTGGTTGACATGAAGGTGTTTTCCAATCTAGAACCTGAGCAGAATATTAATAAAAAGTAACTGGACCATGGAATTAGATGCAAAAACTTGAGTATCTTTGTAACTGAAAGTCAATTGCTCCAACTTTTTGAATTTCAGTTTTCTAATCTATAAAGTAATGATAATAATAATATTCATCTCCAGGAGCTGTTGTGGGAATTAAGTGAAAAAATGTACTTAAAAGATCTTGGGAGAGATTTTAGAACTTAGCCTTTTTTATTAAAAAGTAACTCTTAGTTTAATGTGATTTCATATACTGAAGGTCAAAAACATGGTCAAGGTCAAAGTGCTGTCTACTAAGAAACAGAGAAATGGTCTTTATTTACACCAGTCCAATTGTTTTTTGCACCCTTTTTCTTATAATTCTCTTCTTATTCTTTTTAGTTATAAATTCTACCTATAATACTAACATTTTACATTATTTCTGATGTTCAGTAATTATTGAAATTCAGCATCAAGTTACTGCTTGAAGATGTTGAATAATCAGTCTGGGTTTATTCATACTGATTTATGGAATATGCAACTATTTATATTTGTCATGATCAAAAAGGTAAAATTGATCTCAGTATTTATTTTGATGGCACTTTATATAACTAACATAGTCTTAACAAAATATAATACTTTATACTATAGATAAAACAAAATGATAGGCAAAGGGAGGGTATAGCTCAGTGGTAGAGTGCGTACTTAGTATGCATGAAGTCTTGGGTTCAATCCTCAGTCCTTCCATCAAAAATAAACAAACAAACAAACAAACTTAATTACCCCCCCATGATAGGCTGTATTTTAGGAAAAAATGATGGGATTATTGTTTAAAAAAAGCTAAAAACCCTAAAGAAAAAAAACAAAAATTATAGACAGAGCATTTGTCTTTTTATTAACAAATAGTGTGAGAATCTATACATTTGACATGAGATGATGTACTAGGAACAATTTAAAGTTGTTTTACTCATAAAAATCTTAAAGTTCTAATTCCTCTATTGTCTCTATGGTAGAATACATCAACATATTGAGTACAATGTATTTTTTTTTGCTTCAATCTTTATTGAGACCCATTAATTAATATTTGAATTATCCTTATCTGAAATGAGTCAGGGAAGGGGTGGCAAAGAAGACTGATCAGTTAGCATTTAAACAACTCTAATCAGAAATTCAGATTCGTGTGTGGATTATTACAAATATATCATTTATTTTAATCCTATACTGTTTTTTTGTATAATTAATAATAGAAATTTTCTATCCCTTAGTAAAATGAATGGTCTTTAAGATATATGGACTAAGGAGAAATATTTTACAAACACCTCTGCCCTTATATCAACATTTACATGAATATAGAAAAAGATTATAAAATTATAATTACATTAGGTTGTTCAATATCCTGTTCAAAGTCAAAGGCATTTTTGGGTCTGGTCAAATATGGTATTCAATTGCTTAATTTAAACAGTAATTTTCACTGTGTTTCACTACAAAGAGCAGCACTTTGTTTAGCTTACAAATCAAGTGTGTCGAGTTTTGCTTCCGCCTGATTTACAAATAAATATTTTACATGTGCATCAGAATTTGATCCAATGCTTTATTCTCCATTGACACAGTAAGTCTGTGGTGACAAAAATTACATTCCACAGCTACTTACAGCTCCTGAAGCCTACAGATATTAACCAAAGGCCCTCCAATATTTATATTCCTAAGTTAGGATATTTATAGAAACCCATTTATACTTTATATATATAATATATACTTTTTATCTTATATATTAATATATTATATTACCATAACTGATTTGTATCCCCCAGAAGACATCCATTACTTTGTGTCATTAGCTTGCACACATACTATTTAACACAGTTTTAATATTGTCAGCGTATTACTTCTTTTTAAATTTGATAGTATAAAAAATAAATGTCTCTCATAGGAAAGTTTTAAAAACATCAATAATGTGGCATGTCTATTATAAATAATGTACACATTTTATTTATAAGTACAGTATTTCCCTTATTTGAGTAAACCCAAAGAGATATTGTCCTCGGATCTAAGGTCAACAGCTACTAGATAAATGGTTACCTTGCTAAACCCACTGGTGCCTAAAGATTGATATGTTCAGCCCTATGGCACTGCCCTGTTACCTCACCATCAACCAGTCAGAGAACTGTGCACAGGCTGATCATATACCTCAAGACCTACCTCCCTTACCTTGCCTTTAAAAATGCTTTGCTGAAACCCTTTGGGAAGTTTGGGGTGTTTTAGCACTAGCTGTCCCAGACTACTTGCCTGATGTCTTGTAATAAATGCTGCACTTTCCTTCACTACAACCCAGTGCCAATAGACTTGGCTCTACTTTTTGCAGGCGAGCAGACCCAAGTTTGGTTTGGTAACAACAGTACATTAAACTATCAATTATTCTGCATTTTGGCATCCTCTAAGAATGTAAAAATAGTACAGTCTGGCAAAATAATGAAAATAATTTTTGGCTTATTTGCTTCCTCCTCCCAAGCATAGAATGTAATTTGAGTTAATTTTTGCATTGCTCTTTCTTTTTATCCCAAAGTTTAAAGTGCAATATGAATCTAACTGATTAAATATATATATATCAATAGCCTATTTCATTCTGTTCAATTGTAACCTATGAATGCTATAATATTTTCTCATATGTTAACTTTTCAGAACCCTATTCTCTCAGGAATCATTTAACTGAGGGCCGGTGAATTATCTTTCATTGTAAAAGCCATCTTATCATTAAAGCCACTTCTAAATTCTATTTGAATTTCTACATTTAAAACTACCTTTTAACTGAAACAATCAGAGGAGGAAAAGTTGCTAGGAAATCATTTTTCACTTTTATTGTTTCTTGAGCAGAGGTTTCATGTCTTGAGAAAAGGTAAAATGTTTTTGGAAAGAACTTTTGTCTGTATTAAATCTGACAATCTAATCTCTTTCATAAGTAAAGGAAAAAAATGAACAATGTATTTTTGTTCAGATCTTTTCCTGGTAGTGCTGAATTATGAAATAATCTCTTGAAACTAATAGATGTCACTACTAAAGGCACAGCTAGCTCCCTATACTTGGCCTGGCTAATACACTCAAGCTTTAGTATTTGGTGTCTTAAAATGTTTGCTGTGTTACACAGATGACATCAGAAGAGGCAGAGTGAGTCTACACTATTGGTCCACTGCCAAAAAAAGGTACTAGTGATTCAAAAGTCTAAACATTTGGAAAAAAGATACATATGTCTTGTGAAATAAACATCTATTATAATAAGAGTCACAGAAATAATTGGTATCAATAGCAATATCTTCAATGTTACAGGGTATACCTTTTGAATTAAAATATTATTTTATTCAAAAATACTTGGTTTTCTTTATGTGCTGGGTGCTTAAGACATCAGCCTGCAAAAAGCAACTATGTCCTCTTGGGGCTTACATTCTAAAAAAGGTGATTGAGTAAAGACATAAGGTTGATTTGAGTTCACCTAAAAATAAAATAGCTTGTCTTTTCTTTTACTTTCATAAAGAGATTGGAGGGAGGGTGGTAATTTAAAAGGAAATGTCTTTTTCTGGGTGCTTAAAGGATTAGAGGACAAAAATTCAAACATTCCCTTTATACAATAGTAAATTAGATCATTTTCTTAGTATCAGAACATGGGCCATGATAAAGAGTTTTATAAATATCTGATCTCATGGTAGCTACAAGTAATTTATAAATCTCTAGACTTATATGAATAGGGGTTCTAATGATTTAGAAATATTTTGTCCAATCGGACACTCTGACAAACATCATATGTGTGCATATTGGCAGAATTTAAATTGGATATGTATGTATTAATTTAAAATATTTTAAGCCTTAATAAATCTATGGCTGAAATGTATAGATCACTATGCTTGTAGCTTGTCTATATTACATGCAAAAAGAAAATAATTTTTATAAAATTAGAAACTGAGATACTCTTGAATATGATATGAATTTATACATAATATAATAATTCCATTAGTAATCTTAATAAAATTTGCATTTCTTTCTTTTCTTTAATGGAAGTATAGCCAGTTACAATGTGTCAATTTCTGGTGTACAACACAATGTCCAAGTCATGCATATACATACATTTATTTTCATATTCTTTTTAATTAAAGGTTATTATAGTATATTGATTATAGTTCCCCGTGCTATACAGAAGAATATGTTTTAATCTTTTTTGGTATGTAGTGGCTAACATTTGCAAATATCTCAAACTCCCAAGTTTATCCATTCCCAATCACTTCCCCCTAGTAACCATAAGATTGTTTACTATGTCTGCAAGTCTGTTTCTGTTTTGTAGATGAGTTCATTAGTGTTCTTTTTTATTTTTTTAATTCCACAAATGAGTGATATCATATGGCTTTTTTCTTTCTCTTTCTAGCTTATTTCACTTAGAATGACAATCTCTAGATTCATCCATGTTGCTGGAAATTTATGGACTTACCCTATAACCCAGCAATCCCACTCCAGAGTATATATCCAGAGGGAACTCTAATTCAAAACGATACATGCAATAGTCATAGTAGCTGTGTTTACAGTAGGAAACCACCTAAACGTCCATTGACAGATGACTGGATAAAGAAGTTGTGGTATGTTTATACAATGGAATACTATTTGGCCATAAAAAAGAATAAAATAATGCCATATGCATTTGTCTTAAGGAAAGTCTTCTCTTTAAGCCACACAAAACCTGGCTCACCCCTAGACTCCTTATATATACTATGAAAAATAAACTTTTATTCTAGAGATAGTGATACAAAAATAATCAGAATGAGGGAGAAAATAGACGCAGAAAGCAAAGCAAAACAAAACAAAACAAACTTCAAGTCTGTAGAGAATTCCAAATCAATCTTTGCCAGTAATAAGCTGAATGAACTTCAGCAAACTCCTTAATCTTTCTGGTCTTCAATTTTCTCACTTGTAAAATTAATATTATTCTGGAGTAAGATTTCTCTTAGCTACTCTGTGGTGTCTGTTAGTCTACATAATCTTTTGTTTTGTTTCCTTTAGCATTGCATTACCACCTGCACATTGAGATGGAAATTATTGCAACTGAAGAAAATTTTTTTATTATTAAATGTAATTTTAACATGCATCTTAAATTGGAATATGGAAGATTCACCTGATCATTCCAGTTAAAGACATCTATGAAAAAAGTTAAAATATAAGGTAAAATCATCTCTATAGATAAACTTACAAAAGCAAGTAATAAATTAGCAGTCATAACCAGAATAACAGAAACTGAAGTAGTAAGCATTCTGTAGTTGATTTAATATTTTTCTTCTTTGTTCATAGTTCTTTCTGTGTGATTCACCTGAGTGACCAAGTTGCCCTCACATTTTCTAAAATTACAATTTCATTTACTTTCCATTCAAGAAAGGGATATCATGTGAATTCATTCCTTTATTATTTGAAATTTGTGCTAAATTCAAATATGCAAAGCCAATTATGGGCAAGAACTTATCTCAAAATAAATATTTCATTATTAAACTAAAAATTCCAATTAATTATCATTGTAGGGTGGAATTATAAGAAGTCATATTATGTGTTATACACCTCTTGTACTGCATATTAAACATGAAAAAAGATATTTGTTATGTTTGAAAATATATTGAAGAGATAAGCCAACATCATTGAAACTAATTTGTCTTTAAATAACCTTGTGGTTTGCTACTCAAATATTCTAGGATTCCTTTTCTTATCTGTGTTTTTATACATTTTGCTTTGTTGATGGAAACATTTTTTCTTCTTTTTCAATTTGCCTGTTAATACTTATGGTACAATTTCAGCATCACTTCTCTTTAGAATCCTTTCCTAACTATCCATTCTGACTTAAAAGAATATGATCATAACACTGTTGCTTATTGTACTTAGAACATTTCATTTTAATTGTCTTTTAACCTTTTTAGTCTTCCTATTCAGGCATAAGATCCTTGAGTACAATATTTTATTAATCTTTTAATTCTAACATGAATATTGTAGTATGTAGTAGTACAATTTTAATGCTTCTTGAATAATGAAATAATTTAACAAATAAACATTCTTACAAAAATCTTCCTTGTATTTAACCTGACTAATTCTGCTAGCCTTATCTTTAACTTAATACCTCATTTTATTATTGAAAAATTAAGGTGCTTCCAAAATATATAAAATAGAGATGGATATATTTTATTAAACTAGGTGCTAAAGAAGATAGCAAAGCAATCAAAGAAAGATAAGGTAGAGCCAAATGCGAGGTTGCTACAAAGAAATGTATGCATGTTTGTTACTATTAGACAGCATATTTAAGTGTATAAATTCTACAATATTTAATTCACAGAAGAAAACCCAGGTAGTTACATTATCTGCAACATTCAAACTGATCAATTGCTCAAGAAGAGAAAATTAATACTGTGACTCCTAGATCAAACAGATGTATTCTCAAGGTTTCTCATAAACAGGAAACTTACTATTCAGGTTCAAGTTTGAAGGGTCAGTGTTCTAGAAGATCTATTAGCCTTCAGCGTTTTATCAAAGTACAGTATAGTAAAGAGAATTCTTTCCACTCACTACACAAATTCTTGACACTACTGCCAAATAAAATACTATATAGAAGGATAATATGCAATTCTTGACTACTTAAGAGACAGGGTATCCATAGATCACAGAGAAATCATGTTGTGAATGAGTCACACACTTTGTGATATGGAATTTTACTTCTGGAAATGTGTAATAGATTAAATGAAAGATTATTACATAACAAAGCACAGAATCTCTGTGCCTGGATAAATAGTTTTTATTTGTGAAGGATCATTTGCAACCAGTATGGATAACTACTGTGTATAATATTGAAGGTGGGTCTTCTTTGTTATTCTTCTCTTTTTCCTCAACACCAATGGGACTCTTAGTACCGAAAAGGTCTCCAATAAATGTTTATTTGAACAAATACATAATTCATTGGAAATACCTGGGAATATCTATGCTTAGACAGAAGACTAAATATATAATAAGGATTTCACTGATCTTTAGAGTTTAGAAGTCACAGTATATTAGATCACATTCTAATGAGAAGGGTCTTAGAGTTGTTTCTTTTTTCTTCCTTCATCCTTCCTTCTTTCTCCCCTTCCTTCTTCTATTTTTGGCTGGCATTACCAATGTTATATATATGATATTTCCAAGAGGAACTAATAAAACGAAAGTAAGAGAATAAAAGTTCTAAAATATTCTTTAAAACTGTATACACGTCTGTGTCTATATCACATCTGCCTAGGTAATAAGAAAGGTGACCTGATGATTTTCTGTTCACTCAAATATTAAAGTTTTGAATTAAAATGGTTATCTGCTCTAAAAACTTCTTTTTGTGTCTCATATCCTCCTCAGAATTTTCCCTATCTTATCAATCAGACATGCATATATATTGAAAATGGTGAGTCTGTGTATGTATTTGTGTATGTGTATATGAGTATTACTATCAAAAGAGTTAAATGTTTTACTTGTGTTCCCAACTTACTCCATTTTCTTTTTTCTTTTCATGATTTTTTTAAAATCTGATACAGAAAACTGAGTAGGTAGACTTGAATTTTGTTTACTTGTGAAAATTGCAAAATTTTTAAAGAAACCCAGGCCCTCTTGGTCTTGTGAGAAATGTTTGTTTGTTTGTTTTTTCTTAATAAAGGAGGTATGATGAGAGCAAACGTATCCTGATATAGTTAAAGAAATAGGCTAAGCTGAAGCAAGTGTTCCTCTTAAGACAATGGACACTGACAGTTTAAAATGAGATTTTTCTAGTCTAATGGGTTATATGACAAACAAATGCAAGATTTTATTAGCTTGATATTTTCTTCAGGCTATTCATTACTTGTTGCTATAAGTATAGTTTCAAAAAGCCAGAGAAAAGACTGATAATAAATGTTACTTTGGGTTTTCTTTCTTCATATACACATTCAGGAATTTTATTCATTTAAATACTTGATATCATTTAGAAAATGTTCCTTAATATTTTCATTTGAGCATCACATTTCCCCCAGTTGCTTCATGAAACCTCATTTGCTTTGTTCCCCCCACATGTGAGCATTTCTGGATGCAGATAATCAGATCCCCACCTTCTCACTCTATCCTCAGTTCTGAGAGCAGCATACTCAGATTGCTTTAGTAATTTTCCTTTAGTCAAGGATAACAGCCCAGACGTGGAATCAGGTTTCTTTTAAGCAACCAGAAGGAAGACAATTCAGTGCTCGAAACTTTGCAAGTGGGAAAAAGTCCTGTGTTTGCTTTTCGCAGAGACCATCTAATAACCTATTACTCCCAGAGGCCAAGAACTCTGTGAATGTACAACTGCTTATCCTCTGTCTTTCCTGACAGTGAAGGAGATCTTCAAAGCCTAACAATAGAATATTAATTCTCTTAAGATGCTCCTTTCTTTTTTCAATCTCAAGTTTGTGTGACCGGACTTTGAGGTTCAGATACTTGCTGAAATCAGTACAATCAAAATGTCTGAAGGTGCCTGTTATTTCTCCCTTTACATTTGAGTAATAGTTTGACTTGATGTAAATACGTTGAAAACCTTTGCCCATCAGAAGCTCGAAGAATGCTTCTATTATTTGCTATCATAGGATTGATACTAAAAAACCTGACACCAATCTGATTACCCTTCCTTTGTTGTGGGTTTGGGTATTTCATTGCAGGTATTTTAGTGTTGTTTATTCATAGTTACTCTTCTCACTAGCTTGTTTTTTCCCGCTTTGGGAGGCATGTAATCATCTCTTTATCTCTGATACTGTGAAATTTCATACAGACAGACTGAATTTGCTCTTCACTCATTTTTCTGGTTGCTTTCTGGACTACTCATTTTAGAAATGTAGAAAAAAATAATAATAACAAACAAAAACCTCAATTTGATGGAGTTGAGAGACCAGCAAGGGGCGCACTCACGCCTGATGACAAGAGCTGAGCCCAACAGGAAGAAGAAAGATTTCTTTTCTTTCCTGACGACAAGTTGCCAATGAAAAGCCATGACTCCCTTGCTGTGTGGGAACTTGTACGTGGATTGTCATTGCAATTCTGTGCCGATCTGGGATAAACCCATATTTGCCAGAGAAATATCTGGCAGTCTATTTATTTCAGGTCAACAGAGGCCATGTGTTACACTTCAGAGAAATTCTCTCAGATTCTTCCTTGTTTTTCTTTCTCACTTTCTCAGTACTCTTTCTAAAACTACCACGGATAGAATATCCTACTTTCTGATAATTGGTTTTTGTCTCATATGTTTTTACCATAATTTTAATGTATTTCCTCACATTAATTTTTTAAGAAATGATGCCAGTTTTATTTTTTCCAAAAGTTTCACTTAATATTTAATTTCAGCAAACATCTTAAATTTTAAAAATATCTCTTATACTTTTCTCTATTTTTTTAGATAACTGATTTCAAGGAAGAATATTTTATGGCATGTATTAAAAGATAACAAAGATATGCTCTTTTTATGTTATAAGGTTTTTTATTGGAAGCTGAACTATGTCTGGGTTTTCAGAGAATGTTGCATATAAACATATCTTTTTCTTTCCCTTTTAATCTTTAAACTATTCTGGGAATGTTGATGGCTTGTACATCTATAATAGAAGGCTTTCCTATTAGGAAGACTGGATGGAAGATAACTTATAAGATAGGTAATCCTTAAGTGACAGATTATAGAGACCTTTTTGTCCTGATTTATTAGTTCAAAATGTATCATTTTAATGGTATCAAAATTACTGATATGAAAATAACAAACATAATTCTATCATTATTTCCCCCTTTTTCACTCTCAGTGGAATTGAGGAATATATACGAGCAATGAATTAGCACAGACCTTTATCTATCTATCTACCTGTCTATCTATCGACCTACCTATCTACTTAATCACCTTTCTATATCTAAATCTACATTTATCCTTCAAATCTTAAATACTTTGGTTGAATCATTTCTCAAAATCACTCTCCAGGAATTTTTGCAATCAATCATTCAGACACTCAGGTATTGAACTGATATTTTTGTGTGTATGTCTTTTATTTTGGATAGCTAAAATGATAGAATGAGTCTCAATTGATAAATTAAAATTTAAAAAAGCATAAGAAATATATTTATAAGAAATGGAATGCATTTAGTATTAATAACAGTAGTAGTATTAACTTATTGGCAACAGTATGTTATATCAAAAAGAATATGACTTTGGAGTCAAAGAAGCTTAGTTTAAAATTTCAAGTCTTTCTTGTAAGATGATGTGGCATTGAGAAAGTGAAATGATTGACTAGTTCATGATTTTTTAAATCTTAAAATTTAAAAATAAAAATATTTATATTATGAGGTGGTTGTACTTAATCAGTTAGCAAATGTACAGTAGATACTGGCCATTTTTTCTACTTTGACTCAGCATCTGAATGCCCTTCTTATTTTGTGAATATTCACACAGGGTTGCTTTCCACTATAGATGCCAATAATCTGATTAACTTGTTTTTCCTAACTCTGAAGAACTAAGGTCTGTACTTACAAACTAAGCTTGGCTGGTAAGGTGCTCCCAACAGGAACTTTAAAACTGGAATGCGCAAAACAAAGAAGGCAAGCAAGATCTTGTTTTGTTTTTGTGTTTGACTGGCAAAGGTTGCAGCAATATCTAGCTTGCAGGGCAATGTGGCTCAGAGCTATCGCACAGATCTAGAGTAGATGGAAGCAGAGATGCCAGCAGAGGCATCCAGCATCTTAAATACAATAAACTATTGAGCAACACATTTAGCAAAGAAAGTTCAAGAAAGTAGACCTAAATAAATAGAATGTAATACTCATTGATTGGAAGAAGACTTAATGTTGTTAAAGTGGCAAAACTCACAAATTCATCTATAGATTCAATGCAAAGCAATATTTGAATCCCAGATATTTTTTTGCAGAAATTGAGAAGCTGATTCTAAAATTTGTGTGGAAATGCAAGAGACTCAGAATTGCCTACAATTCTTGAAAAAGAAGAATAAAATCAGAGAGCTACTCTATCCAATTATAAAACTTAAGACAAGCTACAGTAATCAAGGCAGTGTGGTACTGCCATAGGATAGCATGTTTCTTAATGGACGAGAACTGAGTATAAATAAACCCTTGTATTTATGGCCAATTGATTTTTGATGATGGTGCCAATATAATTCAATGAATATTTTCAATAAAGAAAGATTTTTTCAACAAATAACTCCGGAACAACATGCAAAAGAATGATGTGCTTCCTCACACCATATTAAAAAATACAAAATTGATCATGTTTTTGAAATAAGACCTGATAAATGTAAAATTTCTGAAACATAACTTAAAGATCATTGATTAGACAATTTTTTTTGTTATATTGCACCAAAAGCACAAGCAACAAAAGAAAAAAAAATAAATTGGTCTTTATCAAGTTAATAGATTTGTGCTTCAAAATACACTATCAAGAAAGTTAAATTAGAACCCACAAAATGGGAGAAGATATTTGCAAATGTTGTATCTGACAGAGGACTCATATGTAGAAAATACAATGAATTCAGAAATAAAAAGAAAAATAACCCAAGGAAAAACCAGCCAAAATATTTGAATATAAATTCATCCAAAGGAGATACATAAATGGCCAATAAGCATGTGAAAGTTGCTCATAATGATTTGTTAGAGAAATGCCTATAAAACCATGAGCTACCACTTCATATACTCTAAGATCATTATAATAAAACAAGAACAGATAGTAACAAGTGTTGTCAAGAATATGGAGAAATTGGCAACTTTATATATTGCTGAAAGAGATAGAAAATGGAGCAAGCATTCTGGAAAAGAGCTTGGCAGTTCCTCCAAAATTTAAAGATGAAGTTACCATATGATTCAACAATTTTACTCCTACGTATATGTCTAACAGAATTAAAAATGTATGTTCGCACAAAAATGCACACCTAAATGTTCATAGCAGTTTTATTTATAACCAAAAAGTGGAAAAAGTCCAAACACCCATCTACTGATGATGTATAAAGAAAATGTGGTACACTCTAACAGTGGAATAGTATTTAACCATAAAAGGAATGAAGTACTGATACATGCTAGGAAATGGATGAACCTTGAAAACATTAGTTGTGTGAGAGAAGCCATACATGAAAAGCTGCAAATTATAAGATTCTGTTTATATGAAATGTCCAAAACTGGCAATTCCATAGGGACAGAAAGTAGATTAATTGTTGCAAAAAGCCAGGGAGATGGGGCAATGACAAGTGACTGCTATTGGGTACAGGGATTATTTTTAGAATGATGAAAGTATTTTGGAGTTTTATAGTGATGGTGGCTACTCGACTCTGTGAATACATCCAAAAGCATTCAGTTTTACAGTTAAATATTTAATTTTATCTCAACTGAAAACTAAACAGACAAAACCAAAAACAACCCCTACCATATATTTAACATACAACATGGTGAATGGCATGCAGAAAATCCCTAATAAACAGTAGCTATATTACTCAGAAGATAAAAATCATTTTTTTCTAAAATGACTTAATTGCAAACAGTGTATGGTAGTAATGTCTTAATCAGTGTTATGCAATATAAAATGTGGCGAGAAAGAAGACCTGATATCTGGAATTATGTGTTTCAAAGACATAAATGCTAAAATAAAAACTCAGCATATTGAGAGAACTGTGCTCTTAATTAGTTTAATTCTCTAGACAGATGCATGAATCCCTTGATGTCATGGACTTAATGTGAACACAACTTCATATGCTGTATTATCCAGCAGAAGGGAAATTCTCTCTTTATTGATAGCTTTGAAACATTCTTGACCACATATTCATCTTTAGTAACCAAAGAACTCATGTGACTTTCTCATATTATCATGTAAGGATTATTTTTTTCAAACAAATCAAGGTAGGGGAAAGACATATAGGTCAGGGAAAACACATTAAATTTTTATTTTATATTTTAAAATTTAAGCTAGCTCCTTGTCACTTGAGTGTATAATACGGGATACATAGTCAATTTTGTAATCTCACTGCATACCACAGGGTAGGTACTGATTAACTACAGCAAATAAAATGAGACATTCTAGTTTCAAACTAGTGCAGATGGCTATTAGTTTACACTCAGACTCTATATTGGTGATTACACTAAAGGGAGAGTCATGATTTGTGTTTAAAAAATTAACATTAAGACTGTAAAGTTGATTTGAGAAACAGTCAGTTTTGACCTCCTGAGTGAAACAAAAATTCATGGCATTGCCTTGAGGGAAGATCTTGGAGGGAAATCTGATTTGTGCTCTTTTTCCTATGCCATATTGTTCTCTTCAAAAGGGCTGCTGCATCTTCCATACTGCCAGGCAGTGAAACAGCAGTGCCCAGGCAGAGCTTGCCATCATTCGTTGGATAACATCAGAATGTCATCAAAGCCCAGCTTGCACAAGAAACTGCTAATAGCCAAAGCAAACAGATTTGCTGGTTCAGAACAACCCCTTCCCATCCAGGCTCCCAGCCCTATAGTTAAGGCATCACTGATAATGAAGAAAGGCTCAAGGATATGTGCAAATGAAGGTAAGTAGAGGTATCCTTGAAGTCTACATGTTAGGAGTAAATGAAAACAGGTTGTATGAAGTCAGCTTTCAAGGGCAGGACCTCATGCCTGGTGCAATTTCCCCACCCACTCCTAAATGTTTTGGGAGGACACAAAGAATGGCATAGCCTTTATAACATTAGCCAAAGTATCTGATATGCCCCATGAGCGCACAAAACACACGTATTTCAGTGGTTACAACTCCTGTTAAACAGGATTAAAAGAGAAGGAGAAAGAAGAAATGGAAAGAGACAGGGAAGAGGAAGAAGAAGAGAAAAAAAGAAAATGAAGAGAACAGGAGGGAGAGAAGGAGGGAAAGGATGACTAATAGGAGAAAGAGAAAAGTAAGGGGAGAGAGCTAAAAGAAGAGGTAGAGGAAGATGATTACTTGTAACAAATAAAAAAGAATTAATTGAAGAGACAGATAGTATTTGGAAATAGGCATAATAAGTAAACTCTCAGAAATAAGGAGGGATATTAATACCATTAAGAAAAAGAAAGCAATTATAATGAATTACCAAGTAGGAAAACTGAGAATGTAAAAAATAAATTCATTAAGATTCAGACACTAATACATGGGATAAATATCATGATGCACACAGGTCAAGAACAATTTGGAGGGCTGCATAATGAAATTATCCATCAAAAAGGGACCAAGGGAAACTATAAAATTAAAATTTAAAAGATGTGAAGGATTAAATAAGAAATATCAACATCTGTGTAATAGAAGTCCCTGGAAGAAAGGAGAAGGTAAATCACAGATTGATACATTATATTGAAAGAACAGGATCTTAGGCCAAGAATATTTATTGCATTTGTATATGATAAGTAATGCTGAACTTCCTGAGATTCAATTGATCATTAGAAATGTGATTGATCATAAAGGAAGCACTCTACCTTATCAGAGAACACACATGTTTTGTGTTGCTGTCAATCTGGCTTCAACTAGTTGGATCTGGAATTGGATCCAAGTCAAAGGCAGTTTTCTATGTACTGGGCTTTGCTAGCAATCTATGAGGCACACTGAGATGAGAACTGACCCCAGAATTGATGCCCTGTGCCATGATTTTCCCTACTAACTCAATCAGGTCTGATCTTGGGGAGGACTGTGGTGGAGAATAATCAAAAAACTGGCAGCAAGCAATAACCCCTAGGAAGTAAATCACAGAGGAAGCCATTGGCATGAGAAATGGAGGAGAGGTGATCGACTTGATAATGGAAGTGAAGCAGAACAAAAACCACAAACAAGGAGAGGCTTAGGCTTGAAAACAGGGGACTACTAGAGTTGGTCCTGGGTGAACACGACTTGTGAGAAATGCTGTATTACATATCAGATATCTTTGATACTTGGCTTATTTAATTTTCTATGCAGCCTTCTTTCCCCAGTGGATCCTTTAACGGATAAAACAAGCTAAAAGACAGTATCTAAGATTACCATCCAGATTAGCACTGGTGCCTAAAAGGTCAGCAGTCTATGTGGTAGGATTTGAGGCAAACCGTTACCTTGTACACTTTAAATGTCTAAAATTGTACCACTTATGGTGTGTTCTTGGTAAAGATTTTTCACGTATGTTCTCTTGATATGCCAATATCATAACTAACTGAATTTCAGCATACTTTAATAGAAAGTAACTGAATTGTCTAAAAAAGGAAGAAAGACATTAAATTGAAAAAATTCCAATCCAGAGTGTTTATTCTCTGTATTTATCCCAAATAGGAACATAGGTAGGTAGCTAACTAGCTAATAGAAACAATACACAGAGATCTTAAAGGGATACCTCCTAAGCTGCTCTCCCTTCTGAGCGAGACAGACCACATACTGTCTATGAAATGTGTATCTCTCTAAGTGAACTTGCTTTCACTGTACTATGCCTCACTCTTGAAATTTTTCCTGTGCAAGACAAGAGCCTATTCTCTGGTAACAAATCAATGGATTTGCAATTAAACCCCAATATCTCTCTAAGTGGACTTCTAAATACAGGAAAGGTAGTCGACTATCTGATTTACTTCAGGTCTTCAAAAAAAAAGTAATTTGCATTTCTTATAATCCACATGATAAAAAAATGCCAATTCAGGAACTTTTTAAATTAAATTCCTTTTTCAAATATTTGTGTAGGACTTTACAATTTACAAGTGATTTCATATTCATTACCATCATCTGATTTTTACCTAATCAACAACCTTGAATTGGTGGCAAATCAGGAAACTGAGGCTCATAGTTAAGTGCCAAATCATGCCAATATCAAATGGTAGATTCAAAACTCACACCCAGATCTTCTGAATCCAAATAGAGTTCTCCCCATTTCTAGGTCACTCCATAATAAAGATCATTTGAATCCTATCATGTTGACCCCTGGTGCCAGTTGATGTGTCACTTTTTTTCTAAACCTGTGTTGCCCTCTCCCCGTGGACTTTTCAAGATGGAATCAATTAAGTACAAAACTATAGCTAGACTTGTCTATTTGGTAATGTGGGTGTGAGCCAACTTAATTTTTTCCTCAATTCACTTAACTTTTCCTTCTCTAGGCTGTGTTACTCTGGCCTCTCCATGATAGCTCTGCATTTTTTTTCCTTCACATTGAATTTTACATGTTGTATAAATGTCAGATTGTAAATCTTTGAGAGCAGCTTGAGGTCTACTCATTTTGGTATCTGTAACATCACTATCAACAATTTAATTCACATTGATTAACACAGAAAAATATCAAGAGCTTAAAAAAATGTGTTCCAAAGCAGCCCACAATTTACCTAAAGTTAATGGTAACTAGTGGAAGGGATGATATATTTTAGTATACATTTCCATTATCAATAAAAAAATTTGTTCTAAAAGTAATATCAATAAAGTAAGAGATCTTACCTAGACCATGTCTATGTGTTGACATTGGTGGTAAGACAGTCCATGTCTTGGTTTTGGGGTTGTAACATTCAACAGTGTTCAATGTCTTTAAGCCATCTCGACCTCCAATTACAAAGAGTTTGTCATCAATGACAGCCACACCAAACTGCAATCTCCTGCCATTCATTATCCCTGCTTGGATCCACAAATTTGTTCTGAGGTCATATTTCTCTATGGTTGTAGCCCCTGATAAAACATAAAATCAAATAGTCACTATTTACTACTAATCCAACAATCTGCCCAAGGCACTGTATAAATTAAGACATGAAAATATTCTTGTCACATTCATTTTTCTTAAAGAAAACAAATGGTGGAGAAACAAAAGGAGTAGTAATTTAAGTATTTTATTTTCTCTTCTTGGCAGACACTAATGATTAGACACAAATGTTCAGCTTGCTTGAATTACATAATGGTCTCATGACAAACTATTGAGTCAATAAACTCAGTTTGGGGCATGACACAGTTATGTGAGTAGATTTTACAACTTCCTTCTATCACTGTTTGTCATAACAAAGTGTAACATAATCCTAGCCTGGAAAGAAATTAGTTAAAGCCCTTTGAAAAACTAAGTTGAGTATGTTATCTGTTTAATTTCTGAAAGTTAAAAGAAGTTAATTTAATAAATTCTTTACCAAGTTCCTCTTTAAATTTGTTTTATGCTTTAAACAACAGAAGGTTTTAAAAGTCAACTTTAAGATATGTAAACAAATGCCAGTTATAGACATAAAATGATCTTCTATCCTTATCAATTATGTTATAATCTCTAAATAAAATAGCTTATCATTCCTAAAAGCTTTTTATATACAAATTTGAGAAATGCAATAAATCTAATAAGATAGAAATTGAAAGAATACATTTAATTGCTGATGGGGTGTGTTTTAATGGATTCAGTTAAACATTCCACAGTAAAAACACCTACCTTGAACAAATATGTATATGATAAATATACACTGACAAACACTGATCTTGTTCAGTGTTTAATCTTAACGTTTAGACTCACATTCACCAATGTTTCATCTTCACTGATTAAATATCTCTACAAAGAGAGTCAGCATTCTTGTGTACTTTTACTTATGCATTAAAGATCCTTTTACTTGTAATGTATTACAAGGTTGCAAACTAGGGAAAACATTCCTCAGGGGACTCATTTACTCTTTAGAACATAACCAACAATGAACTAAACAAATGTAAACAACTTGGCAGGAAAAGTTTTACTAATTGAAATAAAAATGATAGAATTTATGCTCAATTTTTATTCAGAAGTAAAGCAGTAATAATATAAATATTGTGTTGGATGAATTAAGTCTGCTTTTTGATGTTATTAAATGCATGAGCTAATTTTCATACAACTAAATATAAAGTACTATAAGACTACTATTATTTTTAGAATAAAAATAAACTGTAATATTCATAAAAGTCATTTGATATTGTTTAGTTATATGAAATATTATTTAAACAAATGTGCTTCTTTTATGCTTAAATGTATTTATAATGTTTTATATTGAATATTTTATTCAAATATGTACAAATTGAAATTCCAAGGTGAACTAAATTGTTAAATCACTTCAAGGTGATCTGAGTTTTCAAAGCTTGATAACATTGAGATTTCATGGATGCCTAACTAAAAATTAAGAACTGTATGCAAATACCCCTCTCTTAAGACTAAGTCTTGACAAATCATTGCAGAAGAAATAGTGTAACCTAAGCCCAATTAACGAAATTCTATGAGACCCATATTTTGCAAGTATGGATATACAAGAAAGTATCTAAACAACTATTTTCCTTAATCTCTAAAACTTTGGTCAAAATTTTTGCAGGGAATTTAAGATACGGTCAACCTTCTAAGAGAAAATCATTGAGAATATGTGAAGTTAATGGCTTCTGAGCAACCAAAGGTATCATTCAAAGCGGAAAGTGAGGACTTAGATTTAAGTTTCAAAGTCTCATTCAAACAAGCTAGTTATATCTTAAATCTCAACATATGGCAGGATTTTTTTTTAATTTTTACAGTATTTTTCCTCTAACTGCAGTCTTCACAGGTGACCGATACGTTTCATCCTAAAGTGGCTACATCAGAAATAGGAGTGTATTTTTATATATTTTTTATTTTAGAGGTTACGTTAATTTACTCGGCTGCTGTGAAAAGTTATCTCAAATTTAGCAGCTTAAAAAATCACATTTATTATCCTATAGTTCTGAAGGTCAGAAGATCAAAACAGGGCTTATTGTGCTAAAATCAGGGTGTTGGCAAAGCTTTCTTCCATTTAGGGGGCTCCAAGGGAGAAGTGGTTTTCTTGGCCACTTGCATTCTTTATAACCCTTTCTTCCATCTTCAAAGCCAGCAACATTGTATCTCTCTGACATTGAGTCTTGTGATTACATTGGGCTTGCTCCAATTTAACCTGAGTTAATGTAGAATAATCTGATTTAATGTAGAATAATATGATTAAGATCAGCTAATTAGCAGCCTTAATTGCCTTCACAATGACCCCCTCCCCTCATTTGGTATGTAAACTAACATATTCATTGATCATTGGGATTAGAAGGCAGACATTTTTGGAGAGCATTCTTCTGCCTACCCCAAAAGCCAAGCTCTATTTTCACTCCACTCTTCAATTTTGCTTAGTTACAAGTTGAGTAATACAAAACAAAGATTTCTTGATTTGTAGAGCTTACTTATAGTAGTCAAAAAATTGGTCATTCTCCTATTCAGTCAGCATATAATATAAATATTTTATCTAGTTTTTAATGATCATGAAGTTAAAAATATACCTCATCTTTTTCCAATGAAAGTTATTAATAAGAATATTCCTTAAAAAATTTTCTCACCAGTATACTTTGCTAGTTGTCTATATAACTGGTCAATTCTGTTATATTTTATGTTTATCAATTTATATACAATTTATGTTTATCAATGTATATAACTCTACTGACTACTAAGGGCAAAATAGTGCTATTATTAGACTAAATTTTGAAGAATTTAACTTATAATTTTAACCCAGATCCATCTTCAGAAGAGACACCAGGAATAGATAACAACCAACATAGCCGCTAAGTTTTGTGTCTTTCTAGTGACGGTGAGGCTACGAAAGGAAACTTCACAGACAGGTGATGCACTTTTCACCAGAAAGAGCCTTCCCTCACTCTTCAGTACTGAACATAGCTTCTAGGAACTGAAAGTGGTCTGTTTGCAGACTCATTGGGAAAGATGTAAACAGCCAGAATTTAACATGGGAGCCTCTTTCTTAATTCTAAGGATGGTTAAAGAAACAGATACTGCAACTTTATTTAGTGAATCTTCCCCTGAGACCCTTGGGGAAGTATGGTTCTCCCCTTAAATATCTCTTAGCAGCCCAGTAAATTGACACCTATTCCAGAAGACAATTTTTTGTGTCTGAAAAACAAACTGAGCTTAGGCTGACGTGATGTTATTCATGATTTTGAGTTGTTTCTACAGCTCGGTGCAAACTGATGACCTTGAACTGGAAAGTGCCAATGATATACTTCAAGTTCAAAGAAAATGTACTGAAGTGGAACCAAAGTGACTGAATGGAGTTACTGAGGCAGACATCAAGAAGGGCAGTCCTCAAAAGGGCAGAGATGAAAGAATAAGCCTTCTTTTGTTATATTGCTTTTCTTCAGAATAAGTCATATGGTATTTCAAAGTTATTTCCCCCACCTAGTTGCAAATGCTCGGTTTCCTCTGATAGAGAATTGTGAGTGAATCACTTTCTTGAAGCCGTATGAAGACTATTGAGTTAAATGCTTCGGAAATTATCCAGTTATAGAATGGTAGCATGAAAAGCTGTTCTTTAAAAGTTCTTGATAATGCAGTCAGTCCAGTTCAAGCCCAGGAAGTAAAAATCAGGTCAAGATGGTTAATTCCACCCACCTATCTATTTCAATTTCCATTTTCACTTTTCAACAATGCTAACAATGATGTAAAATGAGAAGAGACAAATTCAGAATAAAATGATCTGCCCAAGTCTGGTCAACAGAAAGAAAAAAAAAAAACCTGTTTCTCCCTACAGTTAGATAACTTTAAAATTTTGTATATATGAAAATCCAAGGTACCCATTAAATATTCAAATACTATAATATATCCTCCATCATAAAATTATTCAATAAAAAAACCTCAAGGAAATTAAGTTTTTATTTCATAGTTAAGAATTAATGCGATTTCTCCTTTTATGTCTTTTTTTCTCCACCAAGACTCTTATTATTATTGGCTATATTAAGAAAATTTGCTCTGAGTTCACATAAAAGATATCAGGCTGTCTGATCAGACGTCTGGTTGTTAATGAAAATAAGAAACTGACCTGTGGCCGCAACGAGGCCGTCAACAAGGAGGCAATGCAAATATGTAGAATAAAGGATGGTTTTAATTCTTTCTCCTGTGCATTCAGTCAATCGACTTCTAAGGGAAGAGTCATCACTACTGTGGTCTTGACGTGTCATCAGTATACCTGATCTGTCTCTAACTAGGCTCCATTTAGTGTTCACAGCTATCATGCATAAGATGATCAACAGAACAATGTAATAACACAATTTTCCTCTTATTTTCTCTCTTTTATTTTCAAAATATATCAATTTGAAAGATTCTCAGCTTTTATCTCTGTGCTTACTCTTTTTTAGGAACTAAATGGTCTCATAAATGGCTTATTCTGAGCCAAAAGACCCTCTGCTTGCCCATTAGTACAATGTGGCTTCCTTGTGTGAAGGACAGAAAAGGCCTCTCAAAATCTTGATTCCTATCAACCAAAGCAAAGGAGGGCTGCATCTTCATAAGCCTCTGCCTGTCAGTCTCATATCCTAACAATCTGTCCTTTTATCTCTGCAGGATGATTCTGCAAAGTCTCCTCAAATACAGACAGTCCTTGCTTTGCTTGGTTCTGATATGAATGAATTTCAGTTACCATGGTTGAGTTAAATAAAACCAGTCCACACCTCCAGATTTTAATTACCACAGGGTATCAACTGTGAATAATTGAGTAAAATACAAACTTTGCTCCTAGCTCTTCAGTCCACAAATCACTACTTAAATAATAGATGTGCATCATGATCAGTAACCAATTACCTCACTTCTATCAAAGTCTGCAGGTGATTTGTCATTGCACTTCTGTTACTGAGTTCATGCACAGCACCTAGTGCTAATATTTTTTGTCTCCTATGATAAACCCACTGCCTTTCTATAAAGGAAGGAAGGAAGAAAGAAAAATAAAAAAGAAAGGATAACTCAAGAGAGAATTTGCCAACAAAGATGTAAGTGGAGCATATAAAGAAACAAGTGACAACACTGGAAGGGAAATTACGATAGAATCACATCCTTCCATACCCAGTTGGCTGAAGACTGTTCCTAGAGCTTTACTGGCACATCTGGGCTTCCTGTGTAAGGGTCATGCAGTCTGAGCTTGCTCTCAGTAGCTCAATGCTCTTACACGGATAAGCAGGTAGACCAGGAGGCTGCTTGTGGTAGGACGTTGTAAACACACACAGAAACTGCCCACTCCAACTACCAATAAATTAGAGTTGGGTCAAAGGAATGTGATATTTGGCACCACAAGTTTCCTAGAAATACGATACAGAGGTTTATTTTCTTCTAAAGCAGAGTTTGGAAACCTTTCTTCCATGAGGGGCCAGATGATAAACAGCGTAGTCTTTGTGGGTCATCTTATGGGTCTCTGTTGCAATGACGTAGGCATTACAGAGTGAAAGCAGCCATAAACAATAAGTAAACAAATGAGCGAGTCTCAATTAAACTTTATGGACATTGAAATCTGAATTTCACAAAATACAAATATTCACTAAATTCACCTTGAAATATTACTCTTTGGTTATTTTCAATGATTCTAATGTAAAAATCTAAGCCATACAAAACAATTGGTGGGTTAGTTTTGGTCTAGTATCCACAGTTTGCTTGCCCTTGCTCTTAAAATACCAATAAAATATAAATACTCAGAGAAAATGGTGCCAAATAAATTTTTATTGATCATAATAAATCAAAGAAGTCTTCCTTTTCGAAAGAAAAATTTGGTTGAACTTCCAGATAGCAGTTCATATATCAGATTTAAGTTTTCAGGGTAGCTTTCCTCAGCCAACCCTCACAGAACAGCAGCACTGTCCCCTCATTCTGTGCTCCCCACTCCCCTTTCTTTACTTTATATTTTTCTGTAACTAGTCATCACATAAGCTTAACTAATTTGTATGTTTGTTTTTAGCTTCCTGAATATAATTTAAACAGCAGGTCAGGAGCTCCTGCTGTTTGGTTTACCAGCAAAGAGAAAAGTGACTGGAAATTAGTAGATACTCAATGAATATTTATAGCGAATTAAATAATCCACAAAGGGTGAATTGATAATCTGGAGCCTAAGAAATGCTGAGGAACTGGCAGTAGAAGGGATAGAATTGTAACTCAATTTCATAATTAATTCTTTCCAATTATTGGGACACAGATTTAAAAAAAAATCTATTTTTCCTAATTTGGGGGAAAAACCAATATTAAAGAATTATCAGAAAGTCACGTTTTCTACTCAACATGTGAGCACCTACAAAAAATGATTTTTATATAATTATTATGAGACTTCCAAGCATATGAAATTGTTATTATTCATGCCTGTGCTTCAAAGTTGGGCATTGACAGTGATCACCCTTATAGGTTCCTGTAAAGAAGCCACTTAAAAGGAAATTGTAATTATGTATAACAGAAATGTCTCCAGCTAGAATCTTATGACAATAGACCAAACAAAGATTAAGTGAACATAATTTATTGCATGATTGCTATAAAACATACTTATTTTATTATAGTAAAGAATAATCACTGTTATAAAATCCTATCTGATAAAGATTAAGTTGATACTGACCTTGCAATTTTGATACATATAAAATTTAGGAAACAATGGCTAAAATACAGATTTAAAAAATATCTACGTACAAATCAGATGTGCAGAAGGACACCTATATATTTCTATAAGTGCACTTTTGTCGTTCATAAACTTCCTTTCAAAAAGAATTTTGTCTACAAGTCAAAAGCTTACTAAGGAGACTCTTCTTGGTTAGGTTTGTTCCATGAACTGTAAAGGCTTTAATCCTAAAGACTAGCGGTTTAAGTGTGACTGAAAAAGTGCCAACAATGAAGGAGGAGAGTATAGCTCAGTGGCAGAGTGCATCCCTAGCATGTACAAGGTCCTGGGTTCAACCCCCAGTACTGCCATCAAAAATAAATAAAAACCTAAATAATACCCTCCCCCCCCAAAAAAACTGCCAGCAATTAATAGTATTAAACATTTCAAGTAATTACTTCCACTGTCATTTATTAAATCAGCATTCAGCTCAGTTTTTTACATGTGTCTTTGTCTTGATATTTCTCACAGTGTTTCAAAGAAATATGCAATATTATTTCCATCACGTATATGAGGAACACCAACATTTGGAATAATTATCATGCTAAAGAATACACAGCTCGCACAACTCTAATTGTTTTGATTTTACTAAAATAAGTAAATGTCATGCACCAAGAGGTTCTTTGGGTTGTTGATGAGGAATAAGGCTTTAAAGTCTGTAAGTCAGCCAAAAGGTGTAAAATAACTGAAATTGTTTTCTTAAAATTCCCTTACATTTTTACTAAATGCAATTTAATATGGACTAGGATAAATATACAGACAAATATATAGCTATATTTTTAAAAGTTTAGATTAAATATGGAAACCTACTTTTTGTTGGATATTTCATTGTTGTTGATACAAAATAAAATACTTTTTTTTTTTTGGTATAACTTGCTCTTATATAAAATGGAAAGTAAGTAATTAGATGTACAACTCTACTCCCTGCACAACACAGATACTGGAACTTTCTGAGGCATCAGCATTTTCACTTCTCCCAGAAGTGCTTACTCCAGAGAAATTGAGGTTGACATCACCCTCACCATTGAAACCATCATCTTCCTCTCAGCAGATATGGTTGGTTTCCTTGGGTAATATGTATAGCTAATATGACTCAAGTGTAATATAGTAAATTAAACATACTTATTCCCCTTGGTATTTAGTCATGAATTTTGTTCCTGGCATTAAACCATCTTTTGATGGGTATATCATTATATGTATAGTTCATTATCTACAAGTTTACATTAGTATTTCTGAACCACATTACTGCTGCATGATCTTAAAAGTATTCTTTTAAGTCAGGCATCAAAACTATCTGAGTGTGAAACAGAAATAATATACAATTCTTCAAAAGCTTTGACATAAAATAAAAATACATCCTATAATTCTGGTATATCAAAGACTATTTCACATGCATAAAAAAAATCCTCAAAGCCCAGGTTGTTTTCTAACACATGGAATATTATTATCAGTAGAACAAGAACTATGAAAATGTAAATAGGTTTAGTAATGTCTAAGCACAGCGAAAACAACACTCTTTTGTGATTTAATTAGTCATACATTTATATGGTTTTCAAGAAGCAAGGAGATATTTTTGTGATGTTTTCCACACATATTTCATTTGTAAGTCATGTGTCTTATAACATCGGTTTATGCATCTCATACATGAAAGTGTAGTTATCACAAAAAATATATGTGCATGGCACTCACAGCAGTTTTATTTATAATAGTTAAAACTGGAAGTCCCCCAGGTGTTCATCAGGAGGAAACTGGATAAACAGATGACTATTAAGCAATTCAAAGAAAACATGAACTATTGATATACACAATACCATGGATGAATCACCAAAATATGCTAAATAACAGAAAGTTTAGATAAAGAAATAGGGAATGTGTGATTGCATTCATATGAAGTTTAAGAATAAAGAAATTTACAAAAGTGGTTGTCTTGGAGGTGTGGAAGCTGGGGAGTGACTAGGAAGGAATCTGAGGGAAATTTCTGGAGTAATGGTAATGTTTTCTATCTTATTGGGACTTTGAATTACATATGTATATGTCTTTGTCAAAATTCATGTAAAGGTGCACTTAAGATTTGTGCATTTCACTGTATGTTAATATTGCACAAAAACTCTAAAAATTTTTGACATCTAGTTAATAGTAATCTTGGTGGTATGTCCAGTCTGAAGTGTATTTATGTCTACAGTTTTGAAATACACTAAAAAATATATGAGGGATGAGTAGAGGAATAATAATTGGATAAATATATGATAAAGTAAGTGTAACATAATTTTAACTGTAAAATTTAGCTGAGTATATGGAAGTTCACTGTATGATTCGTCTAACTTTTTAATGTATCCAAAATTTTTGTGTTATTTTGGAAAAGTGAAAATGATTAAAAACAGATATATTCAATATAACTGGACTGGTGTAATAAAAGTGGCAAGCACATAATATTAAGATATTACAGAATAGAGACAAGTAAGGCTAGCAGAGAAGCCATGGGTGGGAGAATTTTACAGTGAGGTTAGACAACAAAGAAAATGGGGTAAAAGGAAAAAGTGTGGGTGGTGCACTGACCGGTGTGGTGCTTCAAATTTGAGGTGAAGTGAGTGGTGAAATTTGATAAAGATTAAAAGTATCATTTCAAGATATCTGTGATGGAGAGAGAGTGGGAAGAAACTACTGGGTAAATTTGGAATGATAATGGTGAAGGATAAATGTTTCACTGGTTAAGAAAATTGGGCTTGATCTGGGGCATGGAGAACTAATAAAAGTTTTTCTTTTATGATTTTACTTATATTTTTGTGTTTTAAAGAGTATGTTAAAAGTTATGATAAATCAATTGGCAGTGATGAGCTGGATGAGTGGAACTAGAGAGAGACTGGAGGTAGGGAGAGCTTTATTGCTTATTAATGTGTTGTCAGAAAAAAAGTAAGTCCACTTGATAAATCCATACATTATCCGAGGTCTGTGGGCAGAAGATGATAAAGCTTCAACCAAAGTAGTAGAACTCCTGGTGTAAATCAGACCATCCCTGAGAACTGATTAACTATGTGGGGCATAGCAATTTTAATGACTCTAGTTGGAAGCCAAGACAGATGCAAGCATCGCTAATAGGACATATTCTAGATAGGATATCAATAGTGGTTTTTAATAGTAGGAAATGTAATGACCTGGTGTTGAATTATAGAACTTTTATTTAATAGTTATACCATGTATTTCATCATAGAAATATTTAATCCCAGAAAAACAGGATTTTTTTTATATTTCATATCTTAAAGTCTTTTAATATGGATAATTTGTAATTTGAGGAAATAATATGCACAGGAAAGTTAAATCTAAAAATGAGTGTTTTAGTGGGAGGGTATAGCTCTGTGGTAGAAGCTTGTCATGCACAAGGTCCTGGGTTCAATCCCCAGTACCTCCACTGAAAAATAAATAAATAGACCTAATTACCCTTCCCCCAAAAACAACAAAAATAATATTAAAAAATGAGTGTTTTAGAATATTTGTAATAAGACTTATTTTAAAAAAGAATATGCTGAATGTGAGTTTTATGTGTATTTATCTGCATAAATTTTCTGGATATTTAAGTATAGACATTTCTTAGACACTTGAGAATATGAATTTAATAGTTCTTCATACCTATCCTAAGAATAAACTTTTAAAATGCATGCTGAATTTTAAAGTAATGTCTACTACACTGAGTTTTGAAGATACGTTATAAAAAGGTAAAGCTCATGAGACATTGATCAAATAGAAACTTTCAAATTAGGAGAAATTGTTAAAATATTTATAATTTTACACGCATAAAACTAATTTACAAAACATGAAAGAGAAATAAATATAATAGAGCATATTTAATTTTTTCAGTTGCCTACTTTCTTATATTCCTAATGTGTCTCTTTAAATCATAAAATAAGTTTTAATCTTATGGCCTGGGATTTTTTTGTTCACCCACTATACTGGATAACTAGTTCCAAACTGCTGTTAAGTTGTAAATAAAAATCACATATTAAGAATTAAAAATATGTCAGGATATTATGCTGATATTTTAAAAAGTCACTCTGAACATAGCTCATCACTAATAGATTAGGTTAAAAGTGGAGGGGGGAGAGTAGAAGAAAGAATATCAATTTTGAAATTACACAGATCCCTAGATTTAAAATCTACCTTAACTACTTAACTAAACGGTAGAAATTAAGAACATTTCTTAGCCTCTGTCAAAGTCAAAATGATCAAGGATATACTCTCAGGATAGTTTTTTTGTACAAAGTAAATGAAATTTTGTGTGTGATAGTGCTTGGAAGTTGCTACTTAAAATATATGTCATGTTGGGGCAGGGGGCAAGATGGAAGAATAGAAAGATCCAGGGCTCCCCTCCTCTTATACACACACCAAAATTACAACTACATATAGAACAATAGTCTCTGAGAATAACCTAAAGGCTAGCAGAAAAGACTTTCACAACTAAGGATAAAAACAAAAAGTCACCACTGAGACAGGGAGGTGGGGTTCAGATGCATCCACAGCCCCCACACTGCGAATCAGGGCTGGGGTGGGTATCACAGCTGTGGTGGTCCTCCCGCAGGAGCAAAGGCTCCGACCCCCACATGACTCTCCTCAGTCTGGGTATTTATGTCAATTCCAGACTCACAGATACAGGGAGTAGATGGCTGGCTGCCAAAGGGGAGAGAGGTGGAGAGTTGGACAAAATAGGTGAAGGGAATTAAAAGGAACAAACTTCCAGTTATAACACACGTAAGTCCCAGGGATATAATACACAGCATATGGAATTTAGCCAACAGCACTGTAATAATTTTATATGGTTATACACGGTGACCAGACTTAAAGGGGTCAACAATTCAAAATGTTTTTAAACAAAAAAATCACTGTTGTACACTTGAAACTAACATAATATTGTACATAAACTATACTTTAATAAAAAAAGTCATTGATGAGATAATTTTATCATTCTCAAATGATTGCTTACTGGGAACAAATAACACAGATTCGCAATAATTTTCTTCTTCTTGAAAGATCCTATTGAGAAAATTATTCTGGTAATGGCAATCTTTGGTTTACAGTTTGTCTTTTGAATCTTACAAAAGCTATAAAGAAGAATTTCATAGTAATATAAAGTTTATATTGATAAATAGTATATTATGCATATATATATACATACATGTATACGTATGACTTGCTCATTCTTTTATATCTACTAATATTAGTTAAATAGGTTGCAATTTAAATATGGCAGATATTTACTGGGTGTCTACTCTATGTGACAATTGTTTCTGATGTTAGAAATGTAAAGTTCCCATCTCCAAGTTGCTTACTATTTAAAAGAGAGTCTATTACATTAGCACAAATACACTCATGAATTTATACTCATAGTTCTGAATATTTGCTAATGTTCCCTCAGATTTAAGATATGTGTTGATCTCTTTCCTTGTGTGTTAATATTGCATTTCTTGTTATCACATCAGTTTCTATTTAAGCTCAGGCGTGAGTCTGAATTGCACTGGCTGTGAAAAGAATATGTAAGGATCTGATCAAATTGTTCATGAGTCCTCATCTACACTGTGATCAGAACTGTTCTGATTTATTACATGATATAATTTAATACTCTGAGGTAGAATTAGTATCTTCATTTCAGAGATATAAAGTTACATGTGAATATAGTGTTACCAAATTTACAAATACTCAAAAATTATTTAATCATGGAAATGCCAACAATCTACTTTATAAATATGTAAGAAGTGAGAAAATGTCAGCTTTGCTAATCGTTTAGTTTTAAACAAAATACCTACTCTCCAAAAAAGTGTAGTGTATAAAACAAGTAAAAAAAAAAATCAATGCAGGAAAATTTAGAATGCAAAATAAAAAGAAGGTTTCTGCTTACAAGAGAATGAGAATAATAGCCAATCTGGAAAAATTGCAACAATAACACTATTTTTTTGCATTGCTGGACTTAAACGAAAGAAAAAACTTCAAGGGTACAGCCAAATAGCTGAAAGAACAGTGAGGGAAAAGCCGGGTAGAGTTTGCCAAGTAAGTATGAAAGCCAGTATTCCTTTGAGGCAAATGTCTACACCTAAGATAGGATCTGGAGCATTTGCCTTGGGCCCCTAACACAAAGTGGGAGAATGATCCAGAGACTTTGCAGTAAGCCTGGAGCATTGAGGAGGCCTGAGGTAGCTATGTTACTGGTGGTTCTTCGTTGAAGCTGACTCATGTTTGCTGGAGAAAAGTGTGAAAGAATTTCAAACTACAGTGGAACCAGAAAATATGAAATGGAGAATCTCAAGCATGTGTCCTCAGGAAGATGAAACTTAAGACTGATTTCTTACAAATGCCTGATTTAGAGAAGACTGAAGCTTGTCCCCTGACCAATGAACACCTGCCAAGAATCTCTTCCCATCCTCAAGCCAATAAACTAACTTCTTGGACTCTAGCTGGAGTCTTCCTTCTTTGCACCCCTTACCCATAAATACAGCCTACCCTAAACCCTTAATACACCAACTTGCAGCTTGCTAGGGATCAAATTTCCAGAATTGCAAATCTGTCTGCTATTCCAGAATAAACGCAATTTCTGGTAATTCCAGTTACTTTTGTATTTTGGTTGACAAAAATCATCACCAATTTAGGACCCCAAAATCTTCACAGAGTATGAAATAAACTATAACTTCAAAATAATCTTACCCAACAAAAAAGAATCAAACTAAGATGAATGAGACTTGCCAGAAACAATAAACAATGATCAACAGACAGACTTTCAAGCTTTTAGATGTTGGAATTATAAGCTACAGAATATAAAAATAAATACTTGCAATATTTTAAGAAAAAGTAGATCATTGTTTTTAAAAAGCAAGTAAAATAAAAATATCCACAGTTATCATATAGCTCAAGAAAGTCAAAGAGAAGTTTCAGAAATGGACAATGTTGAAATTTCAAATTCACAGGGATCTCTTCTGCTGACAGATTAGCTCGTATCAGAGGAAGTATCTCCACAAGAGGAACAATAAAGTGACAGTTTTAAAATACAAAACTTAGCTGTTTAAAGACATGAGAGACTTAAAAAGACAGCTAACGCTTAGGAGGAAGAAGTCCCAGATAGAAGGGATGTGAATTAAAAGGAGCTTAACATTCTTTGCCATTTTCCCCTCAAGGAACAGCTCATGCAGAGGCAGGACTAGGCTGAGAGTCCTGGTCCAGGCTTCTCGGCAGCCTTGTGGGGTTGGAGAGACGCTAATTGTAGTTCAAGGCGACCAACGTGATCAGGACTTTAGACTCAGGGAAGAGAATGAGGGCATCAGTGTTTCTCTTCTCTGAGCACTTGCTAGTTTCTAAGACATATATGATGATGAGAGGCAGAAATCCAGGCAGAAAATAGAAGCTAAGACACTAAAATTCAGATAGGCTTGGTTCTATTGTGGTGAAAATAAAATGGCATTCAGGGCCCACCAAGGACGAATAGCCCTGCTATAAATACTGACAGCAAACCAGGAAGAGGGCAGTGCTCACAGATTCTCTGTCTTAGTCTCGAATCATCCAATGCTTGTTTGGGAGAAGGTGTTTTGCTCCTACTCAAGTGTCTTTCAAAATGAAAGTAAATTATCTCTGAGAGAACATAAGTGTGACCAGTGTCTTTATGTTCTCATATACACTATTCATCATTTTTTTTTCAGAAATTGCTTGGTATGCTATGCTACCTACTAGATATTTGCAGCAAACTTGTAAAATATTTGAACTATTCCTTTTAAAATAGAGAAACTGAGAAGAGCACCTTGTAAGCTGTTTCTACTGAACTTTGCAAAATACAGTGTAGGCAGTTAGTTCAAGAAACTGAAATAAAATATGCAGTAATTGGGGGGAAAAGGAATTAATATGTCATTCTTCACCAGTATATACATGATTAAACACATAAAAAATTCAAAATACCAAAAAAGTTCAATCTCACGCTAAGAGAAATGCAAATGGAATGACAAGAACGTGGAGGTTCATTATACAATTTTTCTACTTTTGTTATGCGAAAATTTTTCACAATAGAAAGATTTTTGAAGATAGAAAATTTGTTGACAAGGCGATGAAAATGGCACTATTTGTCTAATTTGGTGGTACTATAAATTCTTAAAAACTATCTAGGAAGAAATTGGCTCATATGTCAAAAAGACTTAACCTTCCCACCCAGTAATTTTTCTTCTAGTTATCTGTACAAATGGTCAAGGGTTAGGAAAAACTCTTAAGGCATGCAGATACTAATGATGGCATTATTTATAGAAAATAAAACGGATTCCACCAAAGTGTTTGATACTAAGATTAAGCTCATGTAAACTGTGGCATTTCCACATGAATAAGAATTAGTAAGCTCCTGGAAGTGATGTATTTTTAAAAATATAATGAAATATAAATTTATAAATGTAAGATAAGTAATAAATAAAAGCAACAAAATAACTAAGTATGTAAATAAATCCAAATATAACTGTATTTAGATTCTTATCTAGATAATGCCATAGTGAAAGAGATGAAGGCAAATATAAATAGATAATCTCTATATAAATGTAGGTATAGAGTTGTGGTTCTACACAAACATATATATACATACATTTACACAGAAATTTGAGAAAGGAAATAATACCGTGTTCCGTTAACAGTGGTAACAATGATTGTTTTTAGGTTATAAGCTCATGATTGGCTTTTCTTTTACGTACATTCTTGTATATTTACCAGGTTTTCAATATATGTTGATAATTAGAATGAAACAAAATGTATCTCCAAAAAATACTGTTTTTATGAGAACAAAACCAAATTATTTTTATTGCCATGGGACTGTCCAATCAACCAACCTCAAAAAATAAATCCAGTAGAGATTTTTTGACACAAATATTTTCCATTAACCAATAGCACTAAATTTTATTTCATAGCTTACATGAATTACACATAAGTATAAGATAGTCCAAGCACTTGAGAGTAAGCAAGTCATGTTTTACTTTTAAACCAACCTTCCAAAGGATTTATGATGATTCCTGTGTAATTTGTAATAAAATTCTTACCAAAACAAGAGCAAATTTATTGGCACAACTTATTGTGTTGGTTTAAATCTGCATTTGATTTCAGTTGACAGCATTTATAAAATTTGTTCTTATAAAAATAGTTTTTTAATGTATTACCTTTAAAAAAACATATTTAATTTTATATGTCCCCCCATTTCTCATTCATACTAGAACAAATGTGAGTAAACATATGAATGATTTTAATTGGCCTTAAATATGCTATAAATTACTACATTGTTACAGATTTATTTTTCAGTATTTTCCAGTTACAGCAGTGAATTAAATAAACCATACTTTTCAAAACATACTGCTACTTCATTTTATGACTTGGTTCTTTTCTCGCATATGATTCATGCGATTTTTAATTCTTGAGTTTTTTGTATTGGCATAAAAGGCATTTATTTTATACATAATGCTGTTCATGTAAGTGCCATTTATATGCATATCTTTTGTCCTTGTCTCCTTCCCTATCACATCACTATTATTTCATAGAACCCCTGTTGTCTCATGCCTCCAAAGTTCCTGTTGCCTTGACCTTATTCCACAACATGATTACAAAAGTCAGCCCAGGTTGCTGCCGAGTTCTCTGACAGTCTTTCTGACACTAAGCAAACATTTTGGAAGGCCTTGTATTAGTGTAGCCTCTTTATACATGCCATCTCATTTAATCATTGCAATTGTTGCAGAAACAGAATATGACATTGAGAAAGGGTGAAGCAGACTAGGGATTTTAAATGACACTCCTGGATTTGAGTAGGCATCTCTCTGATTTCAAAGAGACTTTCTCCACTAGGAGCGTCACCTGCTTTCAAGGATGTCTACATTTCACCTCAGGATCTATTCAGCTAAGCCTTTCACTGAAGTCAGCTTGTATCTTTCCTCCACCACCATGCTGCTTTCATTTCTCCAAGGGCTCTATTCCAGCCATGAGGGATTTCTCTCCATTTCTGAAGACATCACACTTCTTCAACTGTAAACCCTTACATCTCAGGTAGAATTTACCACCACCCTACTCTGCCACTCTGATGATGTGCTAAACTAATGCCTAATAGTTCTTCAGATTTCAGCTAGGTAAAACAAACAAACAAAAAAAGACAACAAACACATTCTCTGTTCTTGTCTACTTTTCTAGACTAAATGAGAATGGTCCTGATCTCACTTGCAAATCCCATCTTGTGATGCTCATTTTATTCACAATTTTTTTTAATTTAATTTTTTTTAATTTTTCCATTAAAAACAAAATAAGGTTTAATGATAAGGTTAACTCATTTACTTTAAGGAGAGATGCACATTAGAATTAATCTGATATAAATGATCAGTCACCAATCCTTCATACTGCCTCTAATTAAAAAATGTTAAATGTTCTCGAAAAGATATCAGGTACTACACACTAAAAATAAATCTTCAACATCACCCTAAGACCAAAATCATTAAGCCTTATGGTAATGGAAGGGGCAATGATATGCATTTATACAAGTATTAATGCAAAGTTTATGCACCAGTGAATTTATAAGGTCAGTTTTAAAAAATATGACTTTCAAGGATGGCCAATATCTTTTTTATATTTTCAAAAGTACTTACATTCCAAAGTAAAACAATCCAAACTTATTTTTAAATGTAAGCAAATTTGTTTAAAATTCATAATTGTAGAGACTTACTAATACTGTATTTGGCAAACTTCAAGAGGGAACCTCAAAAGATTAAAAAGCATCTTTAAAAAGATTCCCATATGATTATGGTAAGGGTGTGCAGAAGTTTAGAAATTAGAAATTTGTTCTGTTAAGCAAAATGACAAGTTAATTGTTTGTTCTTAATAATATATCATGGGGAACCACTAACTGTATCTGTGAAGTTTAATAAGCAAGGCTTAAAGAGATGAATATAAAATACCTATTTAGACAGGCACCCATTAGCAAAGTCAGTCCATGAACTATTGCAGGTGAGCACAGAAAACTCAAGGAAGGTAAGCCATCATATTTGTAAATTTACTCATGACATACATATTGGAAACTAATGCTGTGTTTGGTAGAGATTATGCATAGCCCTTGAAGAGATCTTTTTCTTAAAACAAGTATTGTATTTTAAAATCACCATAGTAGAAGGTACAATTCAATATACAGATTTTGAAAATGAATGTGGACAAGGACTGGGGGTGGCATAAATGAAAAAAGTCAAGGATGGCTGGTGAGATTGTGGAAGATTATTTTTCTTATGCAGAGTTTTCTACTGTGCTATATCGTGAATTAACAAGCCAAACCCTGAGACCGCAGCTTTTAAAATACACAAGTACTTTATGCAAGCTTATGCCCTGCTGGCCACCATGGCCAATTGATTTCGAGGTGTCCCTTGGACAGCAGTCCCCAAAACTGGGGCTTCAGATGAGGGTATCAGCTCCTGTCTGGGAGACACGGGTGAGCTGCAGGCAGACAGACAGCACAAGGAGGATGTGCACGAGCCTAGTTCCCCGGGAGCACATTCTAGTCCACAGGGCCCTAGAGCTGTACCTGCCTGTCAGGCCAAAGCTCCCGGACCAGCAAAGTCTTCTCCTTCCCAGAAAGCCTGGGGGGCGGGCGGGGAGGGGTTGTGTCTGTGCAGTGCAGCTGGCGTAGCACAATCTCTCCCACTGCCACACTCCTCTGGGATCCAGAACGCAAGCCCCGCGGCCACCAGAGCCTGGTGACCAAGGAGTGGCCCCAAGGTGGCAGCCGCAAAAAGGGGCTTCCAGACTCGCCCCGGGGACCCCGGACCCTGGAGGCGGCTGCAGAGGGAGCACGCGAGGATGGGGCCCGCCAGTCTCCACCCCGGGAGCCACCTCAGGCCCCCAAATGCCTGTAGATCAGACACCTGCCCCCACGCCAACCCCAAGACTAGCAAACGGGCCTCTCCCACACCAAGTCTGGGCACCCCTGTTGGTGCTTTGCCCCTGGCCTTGGGGCTTGGGGGTCCCAGCACCACAGCCCAGAACGATATAGCCTTCTGTGAGGCTGGAGGCCCCGCAGCCGGTTGGTTTTCAAAGCTAGATCTTTTGGGGTCCGGTATCTCAGGGGCAGGTCTTAAAAGTGAGGCATGCCAGATGTAGGGTTCACACCCCTTGCTCCTCAGTGAGAAGCTGTGGGCCTCCACACAGCGGGAGGGGAGGTGCGGGTGGGTGCGGGGCTTTATGCCAGATTGTGTCCCGCCTTTTCCTACCTGCTTGGATGTGGAGCATCTCTCGCTTGGGAATGCTAGGAGTGGCTCAGCCAGCCTTTAGGTATTTTCCAGAAAAAGCTGCACCGTGTGTAGCTGTAGATTTGGTGTGCTTGTGGGAGGAGGTGCGTTCAGGCTCCTCTTCCACTGCCTATTCATAAATAATTTTGTTTGCTATTTGTTTTCCCAGGTTAACCTGGCAACTCTGTGAGGTATGGGTAATATTCATACTGTTCACTGTGGCACACAAGTTAACACAGAGCCTGGCACAAAACAGATGTGTGATATGTCTATCATTGTAGAACGTGTGGATGTGTGAATACAGAAGAAAGCAGAGGGAAGGAAATGACAGTGCTCTGAATTTTCATAGCATCTCCAGAAAATATACAAGGGTTGTACCTGTAGTTTATCAGTCCCATAAGATATCATCTGCATCCCAGTAATTATGGAGCTGAAGAGAAATTTAATGAAATTTTTATATAGCCTTATAAAGCACAATATACCTATGTAAATAATTAAAAACACACCAAGTATTGTATATCATTATAGTGGATTGTAACACTGTACTCTATTGTATTGCGTTGCATTATTTTTCAATTAGTCATGCCAAGTAAATTCCAATTTTTTGCTATTATGCATTTTTTCTTCTGATTTCTGTTTCTTTTTACATTTTAATTCCCTTCGCCTTATTACCTTTCAAGAAAAGAAAACACAATTTTAAGATAAGATCTTAACACCTATTTAGAGATAACACAAGTTAATAAAGGTACAGAAAACACTCTTTAAGCAATAAAAGCAGGATGCAATACTAAGGATTACTTTGAAAATGTCCTGTTTGTTCTTTAAATCTCTTGAAATACTGGACTTCTCTAAGTTTCTGCTGCAGGAAAAGTAGGTTCTCTGAGATTTGTATTAAGTGTCAGATTTTTGTCTAAGTTTGTGGAATGTGTTTAATGTCCGGTTCCTAGAGGCTGAGAATATAGTAAGAATTCCTGAAGTTTTCTTCAAATTTTTTTTTCTATTTTAATACGTATTTAAGCAGGGGTATCTTTTTATACCCCCTGTATTATCATACTCTTTTAACCTCTGGATTACTGGATACGTGTAACAATAACAAAATGGTATTATTCAATTCTAAAATGAGAGATTCAGAATCCCTAAGAAAATTCAATTACTAAAGAATTTCTTCAATCTCAACAGACTACTGTGTAAGATTATAGAAATTAAAATGCTGGCAAACAGCTTAACTCAATAGGCTCTTTATTCTCATATTCTTTTATGTGATGGCGATTGTATTTAAAGTCACCAGGTTTAAAAAATTTTAATTTGTCATTTAAATTTTTGGCTGTTTAATAAATAGCACAAAGATTTTTGTATTAATATTAATTTACTGTTATTGTTCAATCCTAGTCATAGGCTGGACTGATTCAATCAACATTCTTTTATTTATTTATTTTTTTAAATGATATGAGCAGATTTACAAATGGAAGTGATCTGATATGGGCATTCTTTCTGTAGAATGCAGTGTTCTTTAAAAACAAATGCCACTCATTTGACCTTAAAATATGATAAACATGTATAAAATCACTATCCATTTATGAAATCTGAGACTTGGATGAATGTATTTATTGAAAGTCACTGGAAATCAGGATATTTACTTTTACAGGTAACCTATTACAATGTTCCAATAAAATTTGCATGCTTTTGCTTCAAAAGATGCAATTTATGTCATGTGGTGTAAGCTATTTGGTATTTATTACTTTCATAAGGACTGTATGGATACAGGTTAATTGATTTGTTTTCTTAGCTTGAAAAAATGTTTTTGATATTTTAGTATAATTTCTGGCTATTTTTGAGTCAGATTTGTATTTAAGATATTTTCTGCTTTACCATTTTATAAAGGAGGGTTTTAAGGCACATCTGTTTTGGGGAGAACTTCTGACATGTTCTCTTAAGTAGTAACATTAAAGAAGGAATGAGGAGTGGAGGGAATGTGAGAGATTAATGCCATTTCACTCGTTCTTAAAGCACCAAATTATTTACCCTTTTTAGCTGATAGTGATGTCTTTTAAAATATATATTAATATTCTAGTGCTTATTTAACGTGATAGCTACTAGAAATCAACAGCCCAGTAAATAGGAGTAAAACTCTTCAAAAAATTAAACTAATGAAAACCATCTAATAGCCCCAAGATCTTTTCTTGACAAATAAAAAGGGGAATGGGTCTGGTTCTCTACTGATTACACAAACTGTTTCCCTTCAGCTGCTGTTTTGGGATCTCACTTCACAGTGGTTAAAGTCAGCCTTGTTGCTTCCTCATGATTCTTTAGCAACAGAGTACCCTTAATAGAGGTTAAATATGCAATCACAATCTATTGTTGTCAACCATATTTTTTACATGTATATTACATACATTATGGATAATTATATCACTTATTAGACACAAACATACAATTATATTCTTTGTCTTGTGTACTTGATGAAGAAAATTAAGACAAGCGTAAAAAAGTATGAAGAGGACAAACATTCATGGAGATTTTTCCACTAACTACAGAAGAGTAAATTCAAATGTATGCATTTGGCTTTAAATGAAGTATTCACTTCCTTTTAAAGGCAACATCGGTAAGTACAAGTAAATTTGTAAATGAGAGCCGTCACAATCTTTACACTCGTTTATAGTCTATTTATTGGTCGATTTTCTTTCAGATTCTAAACTCCTCAAAAGTAAAGTCTCTCTTCGTGCTATTACTCTCAGCAAGCATGTGTCTGGCATATTATTTTCCCTTTACTCAGAAATGAAATATATTTTTCAGTCTATCCAACAGACTACTTAGCCTGGGTTTTCTAAGCAAGTGCTTTCAATCCTCCCCCAACGCATTTCATATGAAGACTTATAGATGATGCAGAAGAGCTATAAGATTTAAAGATGAGTAAGAAGCAAAAGCAGCAACTCCAGACTGAAAAAAAAAAGAAAAACAGGAGGTGTCCTAATTTTGCCCTAACTCTTAAATCTTAATGAACTAAGTAAGCTAAGTTTATGTGAAATTTGTTACTATTATACAGATGACAATAGTAAAATCACGCCATGGTATGGTACAGATCTAGAAGATGTACCTTTGTTGTTATCCATGCCTCCCACTGCATACAGAGTTCCAACTGTAGATTTTCTAGGTTTAGTTCTTGGACTTTGCATTAAAGTTCTTCTTTCTGGCAGTAGATGGTATTTCATTGCTTCCAGAATCAGCTTTTGACATTCCAGGTCATTCTTAAATAACGCATGGTTTTCTAGGTCAGCCAATATCTGTGAATAATAGACAATCACTGTTAATAATGCTTTTTATAAGGATGAGCATAAGGCATCAAATTAAACTTAGAAGCTTAGTGCCTATGATATTACCTCTCTACTGAGAGGGATGCAAAATGTAGTAAGAATGAATTATATTGACAAATATGAATGAAATGCACAGCTTCCAAGAGAAACAGAATGGACATTATTTTTGATTCCATGTTATTATTCATTTTGTCACACAGAATATAAAGGAACTTCTAAAGATCGCTTTTTCCATTTCCTTCCCGTTTATGAAAGCTCTTCATAAATCACATATAGTTACTCATTTGGCCATAAACATGTCTGGTGAAGTAAATTAAAAAATAATCTTCAACAAATTAGATGCTAACAAGCCTATCATAATATTCATGTATTTACTTTAAGATGTTTACTTTAAGATATAGTTTAAATCCTTTTCAAATTTAAAAGAACTCGACAAAAATGAAAAAAAAATGTTCATTACATCTTTTTAATTACGTGAGCAGTTGAAAAGCTGTATATCAGGCAGGGTAATAGTTTCCAATGGTGAAACTAAAAAAAATCATATGAAAAATCCAGCACCTGAGGGAGCAGCAAGGAGAGATCAGAGTTTTAAGCTCTGTTATGCCTCTTTAACTACAGCAAGTTGTTTTCTCTGCAAATTCTTCTCTGTACGTTTCTTTGAACATATTCACCATATCTTTTATTTTTCCACTTTCTCTATCCTTCTTTAAACTTTATTTTCCCTTGATTCTTTCAGTATCACATTCTCTCTTTTTGTCATGAATCCTGTTTCATTTCAAAGTGAGTTAAATCTGTCACACAGATTTAGAAAATAAGAAGTAGAAAATTTAACATTGATTGACTCACTCACCTTTTCTTCTACATTGACAAGAAACTGTATCACATCAGTACCCAAATGTTTATTGAGTGAATGCATTAATATGTGACAGGAGCATATAATTAAGCAATTGATTGTAACACTATAACTTAAGCCTTAATTAAATAAATTTATTTAGCCATTGTGATACATAAGTTACTTTTGGAAGGGTCGGGAAGAATATAAAAACACATAAGATACTCATATATATGAGATGTGGAAAAGATAACGGAATAGCTCTGAGGCTGAATGAGGAGTGTAATATATTAGCATTACCAGATGCTTTGGAGTATTGAAGGGAAGATGTTTAAAATCTTGCTTATACTTCTCTTCTTATATAATGAAACTTTAGTTGCCTTCATACCATTTCATTCTTTTTTTAAAAGACTACTATTTTACTTGTCAAATGTTAATAAGTAGAAACCTTAATTCAATAGAGTTGGGAGACTAGAAGGGAGAGCTCTCATATTCTGTGACAATGACAGAGCCCAACAAGAAGAAGAGACCTCTTCTTTCCTGGTAAGGACTCAGTCAACAAAAAGCCAAGAACTCTGTTTCCTAGGGCCTTCCCAACTTCCTTTTCCCCCTATAGGTGAGCTCTCCTTTCCTTGCCATGCAGGGACTTGCATGTGACTCTCCAGCATTGCGACCCAGAATTGCTATTCTTTACTGCTCCCAAATAAACCCAACTTTGCTGGAGAAACATCTGGCAATCTATTTGGTCCAGGCCAATATACTTTTTAAGTAATTTTTAACTACCAAAGAAAATAACACTTTCTAACAAGGCCCCAGTGGTCTTTATATAATAGACCTTTAAGAGAAAGGAGGATAGAGAGAGAGAGAGAGAGAGATTTATTTTAATGTGACTCTGTCATCTGTGTATCAGAATATATTTTTCCTATGTTTAAGTTTTTTCTTTTCTTTAAAAGAAAAAATAAACTTATGTCTGTCTAAATGTGACTCTCAATTTTTTTTTCTTTTATTCTCTCTCTGTTTACCTTTTTTGGGGGAAGATTTTGGATTAGTTGATCATAAAAAACTGTTCTTGCAGTAGGATTACACTTTAGGTATATTTTATCCAAATAAACAATTAACTGATTCCAAATAAAGGAGGGAAAAAAAAGAGAAAACAATGTTAAAGTTATGTGCTTCTTTTCTATGTTTTTCCTTGGAAAATTATAACTCAGAATCAAAAAATTACTGGGTAGATCGTGTAATGGCTTAGGTTTTCAGATAAGTAGATTCATAATGTAGATCTTTAAAATGTGACATGAACGTGTAGGGTTATTTATATTGAAAAGAGTTCATATAGTATTTCTGATATTTTAACTAACTAGAGTTGATTAGCTTTGGCTTAAAATTAACTCATGCCCTCTTTATTTTATCACCATGTAAAAATAACGTTAGCATAATATTTTAATAAATAAAAGACGAGTTTAAAGTTTATTTTAAACTTTAAAACATGTCTATATTAGTGGCATGGGGCCTGTAAGCAATAATTAATATAATAAATAGCTTAAGATTACCAAAATACCAAAATTGTTTAAATGAAATTTCAGTTGCTTAACATCTTATATACAGGTTTAATCTTGTGAGTTTTGTTTTCAATGGAGGTACTAGGGATTGAACCCAGGACCTCATGCATGCTAAGCATGTGCTCTACCACTGAGCTATTTCCCTCCCTATTAATCTTACAAATTCTTATGGTTACTTACTGTGTTGGCTTAACATTAAAATTTTTATTTAATTTGGACAATTTTTAAAAATAGACAAATATTAAGTTGATTAATTAATAACTCTTCAATAACTTTGATTTTTAAGTGATAAAAAGTTACAAACTTTGATCACTAAATTATTTCTAAATTTCCCTAATCCCTTATTTTATATATAAAATGGACTTAGATGAACAGAATGCACAACATGTCTTAAATGTTAGTTTATCTTATAACATTTGTTAAAATGAAATAAAATATGTGTTCTTGGAAAAAAATGAAGTAGACAGGTCTTTTTTTGTTTGTTTCTAGTCTTCCTTGTGGTTGAAAAACAAAAGTTATTGATTCAGATAAAATTATATAATTAATACAAAAGACTACAGAGAAATAGGATGTAAGGCAAATACTGTGTATTTTAAAAATAAAATAAGATGATACATGCACTGATGACAAAGCTGAAGCTAAAAACATCAAGTTTATCATCTATTTGAATAGCTAAATATTTATATATTTCTAAACACACACACAAAACTGTATAAGGATTACTACAAATTTATAAGTAATAGATAATTATAAAATAAAATGTAAGAAATCCTGTAAAAATAAAGTAGCAGAAGATAGTCAACTCTAAGTGCCTAGGTTTAAAATGCTTTCAAGTAAAAATTTTTAAAGAGAAATACATTTATCAATATTCATAGATGTATACATTTAAAAAAAGATGTTATAAATTATTTAAAATATGACCTGGAAAATAAACAAAATAAAGTTAAAATTTGTACTTTAGTTCTATAAAATTGGTAAGGTATTCTGTACTTAAATGATGTTTTCCATTTTATTAACAAAATATTCTGTAAAATTTCTTAAATTTCATATACTCTAAATCATTTGACAAGATCCTTTTTTTTAAACATTTTTATTGAGTTATAGTCATTTTACAATGTTCTGTCAAATTCCAGTGTAGAGCACAATTTTTCAGTTACACATGAACATACATATATTCATTGTCACATTTTTTCTCTGCTGTGAGCTACCACAAGATCTTGCACATATTTCCCTGTGCTATACAGTATACTCTTATTTATCTATCCTGCATATGCCTATCAGTATATACAGATTTTGAAATCCCAGTCTGTCCCTTCCCACCCCCATCCCCCTTGGTAACCACAAGTTTGTATTCTATGTCTATGAGTCTGTTTCTGTTTTGTATTTATGGTTTTGTTTTGTTTTGTTTTTAGATTCCACATATGAGCGATCTCATATGGTATTTTTCTTTCTCTTCCTGGCTTACTTCACTTAGAATGACATTCTCCAGGGACATCCATGTTGCTGCAAATGGCGTTATGTTGTCATTTTTAGGGCTGAATAGTATTCCATTGTATAAATATACCACTTCTTTATCCACTCATCTGTTGATGGACATTTAGGCTGTTTCCATGACTTGGCCTTTATAAGTAGTTCTTCTATGAACACTGGGGTGCAGGTGTCTTTTTTAAAGTAAGGTTCCTTCTGGATATATGCCCAGGAGTGGGATTCCTGGGTCACATGGTAAGTCTATTTCTAGTCTTTTGAGGAATTTCCATACTGTTTTCCACCATGGCTGCGCCAAACTGCATTCCCACCAGCAGTGTATGAGGGTTCCCTTTTCTCCACAGCCATTTCAGTATTTGTCATTTGTGAACTTTTGAATGATGGCCATTCTGACTGGTGTGAGGTGATACCTCATCATAGTTTTGGTTTTCATTTCTCTGATAATTAGTGATATCGAGAATTTTTTCATATGCTTATTGATCATTTGTATTTCTTCCTTGGAGAATTGGTTGTTTAGGTCTTCTGCCCAATTTTTGATTGGGTTGTTTGTTTTTTTCTTATTGAGTCGTATGAGCTGCTTATACATTCTGGAGATCAAGCCTTTGTTGGTTTCAGTGTTTGCAAAAATTTTCTCCCATCCTGTAGGTTTTCTTTTTGTTTTACTTATGATTTCCTTTTCTATGCAGAAGCTTGTAAGTTTAATTAGGTCCCATTTGTTTATTCTTGCTTTTATTTCTATTGCTTGGGTAGACTGCCCTAGGAGAACATTTTTGAGATGTATGTCAGGTAACGTTTTACCTATATTTTCTTCTAAGAGGTTTATTGTATCTTGTCTTATGTTTAAGTCTTTGATCTATTTTCAGTTTATTTTTGTGTATGGTGTAAGGGAGTGTTCAAGCTTCACTGATTTACATGCTGCTGTCCAGTTTTCCCATCACCATTTTCTGGAGAGACTGTCTTGATTCCATTGTGTATTCTTGCCTCCTTTGTCGAAGATTAGTTGACCAAAAGTTTGTGGGTTCATTTCTGGGCTCTCTATTCTGTTCCATTGGTCCATATGTCTGTTTTTGTACCAATACCATGCTGTGTATTGTCTGAAGTCTGGGAAAGTTATTCCTCCAGCTTCTTTCTCTCTCTTCAGTAATGCTTTGGCAATTCTAGGTCTTTTGTGGTTCCAGATAAATTTTACTGTGATTTGTTTTAGTTCTGTGAAATCTGTCCGGGGTAATCTGATAGAGATTGCATTGAATCTGTAGATTGCCTGGGGCAGTATGACCATTTTAACAATATTGATTCTTCCAATCCAGAAGCATGGAATATCTTTCCACTTTTTAAAGTCTTCTTTAATTTCCTTCATCAGTGTTTTATAGTTTTCTGTGTGTAAGTCTTTCACCTCTGTGGTTAAATTTATTCCTAGGTATTTTATTACTTTGAGTCTACTTTAAAGGGGATTGTTTCTTTACTTTCTTTTCATTGTTGATTCATTGTTAGTGTAAAGAAATGCAACTGATTTTTGTACATTAATCTTGTAACCTGATACCTTGCTGAATTCTTGGATTAGTTCTAGTATTTTTTGTGTTGACCTTTTAGGGTCTTATATAGATAGTATCATGTCATTGGCATATAGTGACACTTTTACCTCTTCTTTTCCAATTTGGATCCCTTTTATTTCTTTTTATTGCCTGATTGCTGTGACTAGGACTTCCAAGACTATTTGAATAGGAGTGGTGATAGTAGGCATCCTTGTCTTGTCCCAGATTTTAGTGGGGAGATTTTGAGTTTTTCACTATTGAGTACTATGCTGGCTGTAGGTTTGTCTAATAGAGCTTTTACTATGTTGAGATATGTTCCCTCTACACCCACTTTGGTGAGAGTTTTTAATCATAAATGGGTGTTGAATTTTATCAAATGCTTTTTCTGCATCTATTAAGATGATCATGTGGTTTTTGTCCTTTCTCTTGTTGATGTGATGTATTACATTGATTAACTGGTGTATGTTGAACCATCCTTGTGTCCCTGGGAACAAGATTCTTTATTTTGAAAGAAATTGACTTTTTCATAATAGCTGTTACTTATTACTGTGTTTTCAGATTATTACTTGTAACTATGTCTTGCTTATGAACACTGTATGACTTGTGTCAGTATTATATCTCCTCTGAAAGCACTTTCTAAAGTTATTTCATCCCAAATTCAGGCACAAAGGCAGAATAATAAAATGGTTAAGTTGCTTTTTAATCTTGAACTATCTTTAGATTTTCTGCAACAATCCAAGATTAATACAAATATTGCTCCTCACTATACAATGAAAGTTAGTTTTGTGTTTTACATTCTTAAACTTTTCATGAATCTTTAACTATAATGACAATTTTTTTCTTGCCCCACCTAGAAAAAATCAATAGACTTCAATAATTGTATACTACTTTGAGACATGTTAATATTTATGTACAAGACTTTATACAATAATTGTCTATAAATCACATTTTATTCTTAGGATGCCACATACTAATACCCCTTCCAATCACAGATAATCCAAGTACAATTTAGCTTACAAAAAATGCCCTTAAAAATTTCTTAATATCTTCACCGTTAGTATGTTCTTTCACTTTTAAGGATAATCATTGGCTATATCCTTATAAATTAATTGTGTATTAAACCTCAAGGAAATATCTCGCTGTCTACAAAGCAATAATGTTTCAGAATATTTTATCATCTAGAAAATATGTCTGAAATAAAAATATCCTGAGACTTAATATGAAGGATAGCATAGGGTATATTATAAATTATCATTGTGTAAAATTCTAAGAGGTTGATCCTAGGATCAATGTCAGTTAGGCAATCATGTTACATGTATGCTTTATTTCCCTATAACCTCAATAGGTTTTCTTTCTGAGTAAACAATGACCAGTAAGTTATAGAGTAAACCTCTAGCTGCAGAGGGGAACTGGGTCAAGAAACATCTATGAGAACTCAGTGTATGATATTCAGAATTGACTGGTAAGAAATCAGAATAATGTACCCATTAATCGCTAGAATTCTCATTAGTAAGTTTGTTAGAAATGTTATAAACTTTTAATTAGAATAAATATGTTCTTTGCAATTGTTTATATTAAAACATTATTTAATTTTATATACTCCTCTTAAAGTTTCATTGACTTTATTATTAACTTCAATTTAATTAGGAAAACAATGAATAAGATACAATGAGTAAAACAATATTTCTTTCAAATGACCATTACATTTGTTATTGAAATACAATGTGTTGGTTTGAAAAGCGGAACCACATACTTAGCAACATGAAAATACTAGTGTGTTTCAATTCTATGTGTGCTTACACATAGACACTCCTCTTCAAACTGAATTTTCCAAGAATATTTATATGAATTTATTTCAAATGCTTGCTATAAATTGGAAATTATGACTCTGAAACTATTGCTTCACTAAAATGAAATGCATTATTCAGCTACCTAGATTTTTGCATTATTTTTCCCAACCTCCAAGTAAGAAAGTATCATTCAAAAATATTGGCTCCTTTTCTCTATAATTGACCTAATGTGTCAAAGAAAATACACTCTTGGCTAGAATCTTTGTCATGAGTCTCTGCAGTAACTTGCATGTATAAATGCTACCTTAGAATTGTAATATGGCAACATTTCTCTTATCATGAGCAAATAAAATCAAAAGAACAAATTTGTGCTACATGACCTACTCTTACAACATAGAGGGCATACAACTCTAATTTTGCAGGAAGAGTCAAAAAATACTTACATTGTAAAAATGTGCATTTTTAGATAGCTTCCTTAAAATATAAAGTCATAATCTTAAGGAAATATAAATAACAGCAACGGTTTTCTATGATGTTAATGGCTGGAAATTTTAAACAATCTATATTGGAAGGTACTCCTTAAGTAAGAGTAAACCTGCATAAATGTAGACATAATTTGAAAGGCAGGGTAACTACCAGCATCTGTACAAAGCACTGCAAATACATCTCTCTATATCTTTTATCTGATTAAAGAGTCCAGTGGAAAATTAAATGCAACATTGAATGTAGACTTAAAGAAAGTTAAACTTAAACTTACTATGGGCCAAAGAAAGTAATAACTGCTCTAACCCTGTATCTGTGGGCCATCAAAGTTACGAAAACCTTCTCACATTTACAAAAGAGTGACAAAATCTCATACACCTCATATTATTTCATAGCATTTGAAACTTTTGTTTTGCTACTGGGTGTTGTGCTAAAATAATCAGCTCCCAGAATTTGAATCTATCAGGTCAAATTGATTCCTATTAGAAGTGACAGTGCTTAGGGAACAAGGGGCAGATTCATAGTCTTTCAAGCTTTCCACTTGACAAAATAAATAAGATGAATGATAAAATATTATCATACACTGTAAGCTGCAGGAAAAAGTGATTTTCTACTTCAATGTCTTATAAACAGGGGAGAAAAATGAAATATTTTCAATATTCATATTAAGCAGTTTCTAGGACATTCCACTGAGAAACAGCGATGTTAACAGTCACACTCAGTGTGACCTTGAACCTGGAACCTATTTTGCAGTCGGTGGAAGGTACTGGTGAAAGGAGAGAGCTCAGTTATTACAGAACATTGTGGCCATATGATAAAAGGTATGCACATAGCTAGGGCTGCCCCACTTCTCAAGGGAGATACATACGTTGCCTTATGCCTATAGAGGTTTCATATTTCCTCCCTGTTCAGTAGGTTTTCAAAGACACAGGGAGAGGAAAATGGACAATTATGCTGAAAGTTTGACAATATTGGTTGATTCACTGATGCTTGCAGCCCTTCGGCAGTTATTATTTCAAGATCTGCTTGTGACTGGAACAGCCTAAGCCTGTACAAGAGAAACTAGCTCAACCGTAGCCAGAGTATCCGTCTACCACCTGAGAGAAACTCACTGATGAGTAGATAGATCCTCATGTTACACCCAAAATCCCAGGAACATCAGTTGAAAAGAATCTTGGCAAAGAATAGAGTCATGAAATTTTAAGAGACTGAAATAAAGCCTCGTTCTTTCTGCAGGCATACTGACGTTTCTGGCTAAACTGTGTAAGGATATTACTTTTATTTTTAAATAAATGAAAAAAGTAGACATAAGAGAGCTTCCTATGTTATCTTTCAGTTCTATCATTTCAAAATGAAAACACACATTACTGATGTGCTAAGACCTACATCTAATATATCAGAAAGTTTCCGGAAGAATCCATCTACGAAATGAGGAACAGCTTCATTAATTTTATTCTGAGTACAGAAATATTTGATTGCCTTATGATGAAAAATAATTGACTAAGCTGACAGTACAAATAGTGAAGAATAACGACATCATCAAAACAAGTAGCGCTCATGAAAGTAATTCAAATGGCGGTTCTTATTAGCGGTAAGCGAAATGGGTTTCATGCATTTAGAATTTATGATTAACTTATGCTTATTTAACATGAGTTTGCAGTTCTATAAGTAGTTTGAAAGGTCAGAATTTCTAAGACTAGATTTTTGATCCTGTGCCCTGTATCACCTCCAGCCTGAAAAATTTCATTGCCACCCAAGTAGGCTGTGGACCTGGCATGCGTGCATGTGTTTATTCATTCATTCAGCAGATATTTAGCTAGCACCTATTTTGTGCCAGGTGCTAGAATAGATCCTGGATAACCACTATCTCTCTTACCACTAACCTATTCTACTCAAACCCACTCTTCTCCCCACCCCTTAGACCACCTTTGTTAATAGACTCATGTCTAGGCTATATTCAAAACCATGCATTATCTTCTTATTGTTTGCAAGACATTATGCAACAGCCTCAGACTAGCATGCCATAAATTCTATGATGTAACTCCATCTCAGCTATTGAATCGCTTTCCCCTATACTCTAGCACATATTATTCTGTATTTCATAATTTAGCTTGTCTGATCTCTTTCCTCTCATCTGAATAGATTGTGCCTTTTTAAAAAAAATTGTTATTCATGCCTTTCTCTCTGGGCTTCCATTAAATTGTGACCCAATCTTCAGAGTCTTGTGTAAGTCCTATTACTTCCATGAGGACTTACCTAATTCTTAGGCCACAGTTGACACAATTTTTTTTTATTAGTCCTATCAGACTGTGATCAATTGATGTGTAGTCACTGAAGGGCTTTATAGTCTTACTAAGTCATAAACTTACAGGAAACCAGGAAAAATGTCTGGCACCTCTTCTTGGGTCACTAACAGGGGTATGAGCTCCTAGGAATTGTTCAATAGCTATTTAAGTGACTAATTATTTTCATGACTATAGTATCTATTAATTTTTAATTTAATTTTTTATTGAAGTGTAGTTGATTCACTATGTTAGTTTCAGGTGTACAGCAAAACAATTCAATAATATGTATACATGTATGCACTTTCTTTTCAGATTCTTTTCCATTATATATTATTACAAAAAATTGAATATAGTTCCCTGTGCTGTACAGTAGGTCCTTGTTGTTTATCTGTTTTACATATAGTAATGTGTATCTGTTAATCCCAAGCTTCTAATTTGTCCCTTCCCTGCCCTTTCCTCTTTGGTAATTATAGTTGTTTTCTTTTTTTTTTTTTCCTATGTCCATGAGTCTGTTTTTGGTTTGGAAATAGAATTTGTAACACTTTTTTTTTTAGATTCTACATTTAAGTGATACCATATGATATTTATCTTTATTGGTCTGACTTACTATACTTAATATGATAATCTCTAGGTCCATCCATGTTGCTACAAATGGCATTATTTCATTCTTTTTTATGGCTGAGTAATATTCCATTATTTATATTATATACACCACATTTTTATCCAGTCATCAATTGATGGACATTTAGGTTGTTTCTACATCTTGGCTATTGTATATAGTGCTGCTATGAACATTAGGATGTAGAATACTTAATAATTTATTTTATACAATATATTCAGTGTTGAAATTTGAACATATACAATGTATAGGCAGAAATATATTTAACATCACATCTTAAATTACTTGCATAAGTTAATCATCTTCATAAACATTAATAGCCTTTCAGAAATATCTTTGCTTAATAATCAGCCAAATATCTTTTTCTAAATGATTTATCTCAGACCCAGTTGATGGCAGGCTTATTTTCAGTTGTGGTCAATAGCAAAATTCCATTACACAAATAATTTGGGATCTTGGACATTATGGTGAGGTGATCTTGACTGTTAATTAAGAAACATAAAACTTGAATGTTCCACTGAAAATTCAAATTTACACATTTAAATCTGAACCTACTCTTTGTTTGAGTTGAGAGATAACACAACACCCATAGACTACCCATGGTTAACAAGTGCAATGCACGAAGTGTAAATGTCATGCTCAAGTACATCTTCCTCGAGAAGGCTATGTCTGCAAGCAGCCGGCATACTAGATCCTGAAGAGGTGTACAGAGCATGTGGTACTCAAAGAAAGATGGAGAATTCTTCCTCTGCTTCTCCTATATTTTATCTCAAATAAGTTAATTCTGATGTTAAGAAGTAAATGGTGCTCCTGGAAATTCTTAGACACAAATCTGCAGGAAAACACCTAAGAGACTGCATTCATGTATTATTTAGAAAACTGGGTTTCCTAATTTCAATAATAATGTGGACCTAGTATTAAATTTTTGTTTTGCTTTAGCTCCATCTCAATTATCTTTAAATAAAAATATTTTTATTTCTCTCACATTAATTAAAAGGTATCAGTCAGTATTTTACTTTCCTCATTTCACTAAGGGAAGATGGAGAAAGAATTTTAATCACCACATATTTGCAGATTTCCAGCTTTCCTTAGATTTACTCTGATCAAAGCCCGACATACCTCTTTTGATCATCATCAGTGAAATAAGTTCCTGTGAAAACATCAAGGTGAATGCATCTTGCAAGTCAATAAGGGATTAAAATAATTCTCCCAAGTAAAGCTAATTCCACTGGGCATACAATCTGTCTGTAGAGTTTCTAAAGTTTGGATATGAAATGAGTTGTTCAAACATCCTGACTGAACAAACTTCGAGGATAAAGGAAAATATAAGCTCATTAACTTTAATACTAAAGGCATTAAAATAATTGGAATGCATCAAACCTTATGCCAGATATTTTGGGGTATGCAGAAAGTAATGCATCAGTTCTTAACTTAAATAATTTATAATATAATTTGTATTATAATGGAGTAACCTATAATGTAATCTGTAGTATAATGTATAATAGAATGGAGCATGTGGTCGTTATTTTCTAGTATTTACAGTTAAGCAGGAGTATATTAAGCTGGGTTGAGAAACCTGGTAGATTTTTATCCAACAACCCAGGTTTCAGATGGTTGACTTTTTCAAAACAGAAATCATTAAACTATTTACTTTCCTTCTGTTCTTTGCAGATAACCCTCCTGAACTTGCATAACAGTTGAAAGTCACTGCAAGAAACTACATTAATCAATTTAATGTGTAGGTTTATCCTGGAAGAGAACTGTTTACAGGGGTATTCACCAAATTCAGCAATCCCACTGGAAGGTATTTGGCCAAAGGAAATGAAAGTCTAACTCAAAAAGATATCTGCACCCCTATGTTCATTGCAGCAATATTTATGATGGTCAAACATCCTAAGTGCCATGGATGGATGAATGGATATGTACAAAATTCAGCCTTAAAAAGAGAAGGAAGCTCTGCCATTTGTGACAATATAGATGGACCTTGAGGGCAATTATGCTGCAAGAAATAAGTTGGACATAGAAGAAAGACAGATACCATATGATCTCACTTACATATGGAATCTAAAAAACAAACAAATAATTGTAAATTCCCAGAGGCAAGGGAGGTTGGTTGGGAGAAATGGGTGAATGTGGTCAAAGGGTACAACTTCCAGTTATAAAATGAGTACGTCCAGGGGATTTAGTATACAGCATGGTGACCGTAGTTAATAATGCTGTGTTGTATATTTGAAAGTTGAGAGTCCATCAGGGCCCAGATGACAGTTTCTGGAAGAGAAGCATCTCTAACATTTTAAAGACACGTGAGCTCCTCCTTCAACAGGTACCATCTTAGAGAGGAGAAATATTGAGGTGAGACCACTTGAAAGAGAAGAGACAGCCTAATAAGGACTTTGAACTTCCAGTTTACTGAATGGTTACCTTAAAGTCATAGTTGTGAACCATATAACTTTTTTCTAATTGTCTAATTTTTCTAGCTATTAAGTATAAATTATTCTACCATCAGTAGGAATAAAAGCTTAAAACCAAGATTACATCAACTATAAAAATTAAATGACTTTTCTCTTTGTAGAAATATGTTAAAGTGATCACTTCTGACATCTAGGAGAATACATTTAATTAACTGATACAATAGACACTCATCATGTTCATACTGTTTTAGAGGCACTGTAAGTACACTAGGAATGTAATCATAAAGTTCTTTTCTGAGCTGCAAGGTGGCATAATTTACAAAGACAAAGAGATGTAGCTGTAAGAATATAACTAAAAGTCTTTCACTATTAGTGATGGATTACTAATAGATAAGTAAACAAAGTGTACTAAAAAACAGAAAGATGTGCTTAACCAGTTGTTATATGGTAAAGAAGTATGTACAACAGGAAGTCTTCCTTAAACTGAATCAGTAAGGATACATACCTTGTTGCTAGGCATGGAAAAGAGTAAAGGATCTCTCAAGAAGACAGATCGTAGTTCCAGAGGAATGAAAGAAAATCAAGTAGAATTTAAAGCAATATTTTTTTCAAAATACACTTTGTTTAGTGAGATGTTATTCGTAATAAAACCTCTTTCTCCTCTCTCTCTCGTATCTTTTTCTAGTTCTATTTCACTCATCTGTCCATTCATCCACCATCCCATCTTCCATCTTTATATGTGAAGTCATTTAACCAAATAACTCTAGTGTCCTTATTGAATCCTCTTTTTCTCTCATTCAACACACAAATTCCCCGGAAAATACTTACAGTTTGACCTTTAAGATATATCCAGAATATATTTACTACTACCATCCTGGGACAAGCTAGCACCACCATCACCTGGAGCATTATAACACCTCCTTACTAGTAAATCTGCATCTAGTCTTTCTTCTTAGCCTTGGTTATGTCTCACTTTCTTTCCCACTAGTCATTTTACATTATTCTGTCCTGTTCAGTTCCTTGTGAGACTGAACCTTCTGGCCCTGTACCTCCTGGCTCCCTTGGTGTCTTGCTTTTGTCTGGCTCCAATCAGTAGGATTTATAAATGGACAGTCAGAAGCTAAAAGCAAAGATAAAAATACATCTTCCCTACTCCCTGCATAATGTGGCTGAAGTGGTGTCTCTTTATGATGAAATCTTGAGTAGGGCAGCCCTCTGCCATTGTCCCAGTCTTTCTGGACTATGTAATGAGGTTTCCTCCATCATCCCCGTAGTTCAGTCTTCAACATCCCTTGTTCATTTCCTTAACACTGATCACATCTTTGTTACTAGTGCCTTCATTAATATCTCTTCTTATCAACCACTGTCAATGAATTTTATCTCCTGCTGAGATCTTAGCTATTGCTCTACCATACAGTTTATTTTTCACATATTAGCTATTAACAGTCCTTTTAAGATATACTCTCTGCTTTTGAATACATTTGAAATTTTTCATAATAAAAAATAAAGGAAAAACCCATAAGCTATGTGTCTTCTTTGCTCAAAATCCTTCAGAGACTTTCTATATTAATAGGAATAAAAGATGAGGCACCTAGACTGTCTGCAAGCTCTGTATCAGCTACTTCCCGATCCCTTCCGACCTCATCTTCTATAGTGCTGGTGCCTTGTCCAAAGAAACCTAGCTACCTTGGCCTCTTTGATGTTCCTCAAAAATGTCACAAATATTTGCACCTCAGAGTTTTGGCATTTGATGTCGCCTCCTCCTGGAACACTCTTTGTCTGGTAGCCATTGAGTTTTTCCTTCATTTCCTTTATGTCTCTGCTGAAAGACACTTCTTTATAGAGGACTTTCCTGGCCAACCTGCCCAATTTAGCAACTTCAATCATTCTCTTACCTTGTCCCATTTACTTTAATTCATAACTCTTTTACCAACTGAACTGTAATAAATATATGGCTTGTTGGATGTCTGTTGCCGCCTCTCCACTCTGGCTTCCCCTTCCTGCTAAAACGTAAGCTACATTAGAGTAGGGACCAGTCTGTCTGATTTCAGTGCTAAACACACAGGACACACTCCTTCTACATAGGTGGCACTCAGAAAGTCTTTGTGAAATGAGTGAGTGAAGAAATGAATAAAGAGATTTCTAGAATAATTTTCACAAAACAATTGATTCTGGCATTTTACTAATGGTAGTGTTTTGGATTTTTATTGTTTTCCCCATTGTATGTGTATGGTTGATTTGCATTTTAACCAATATAACATACCTATAAAATGAATTCAGATTTCAAGTTGAAAGTATATATGTGAAAATATTTACACAAAGCTTAACATATAGGCTTGTAATAAAAACAGGTATTTGAAGAATCAGTTGACTGTGGATTTTTACACCTGGACATCATATTTATAGTCATTGGAAGAGATGAAAAGACTGCAAGAATATGGGTAGAGGAAAACAATGAGCCACAGTCTTAACCTTAGTGAGCGCCCATGGGTATAAGAAGGTCAATAAAGGATGAAAAAAAAGGGAGATCGAGGCTTAGAGAGAATATGTAACATCTCATACACAGCTCAAGGAGAAGGAAGAAAAGTGTTAGAGGGGATGTCTACAAAACCCAAATGTAGCAGGAAGATTAAAGAAAGAAATAATTTGAGCAATTCAATTTGAATACTAGAAAATCCCCGTGGGATTTAAGAACACTGGGTGGTTTTAAAGAATGCTTGATGAATAAATGGAGACAACTAGCATTGTCTGCTTACATGAGAAATTTGGAAACAGCCTTATGAAGCTTATACCCTTTTCTGACATGCTTGATAGTCATAAATAATTATAAAAATTCTATTGTATGTCAATAATTAATGTAAAAACTGTATGTATGTATGTATGTACCTATCTATCTATCTATATTTAATCATCTGTCTTTTGATCTAGCTACCTTCCAAGATGCTATACTGTTGAATTATTATATAAAAGGAATAATGTCTAGGAAAGAAGATGCCCAGCAAATCTAAGAATGATGCCTTTACATTTAGCACCCACAGAAAAAAATTTTTAAAGTAATATGAACAGCAAGCAATTAGATACACCACAGAGATTACTTTGCTAAATTTAAGCAAATAAAAGAAAGAGGTAAATTGCTAACTATTAGCAGGTAAATGTCAATAAGCCATCGACATATCAGAAGAATGTATTTTGTGTCAGAAAATAAGCTCATGCTAAATGACTTTTAGCACATCATAAGTATATAAAAGCAAAGATTAGTCTTGGAGATACAGCAGAAATAACAACAGAGAAACTCAGTCTAATCTGAAGGCTCAAAGGGTACCTACCCAGTGTGCTACTAATCCTGATTCATTCACTAAATGCATTATTCATTCACTCGTTTATTTTGTCAAGATCAGAAATAATCCAGTCACTGGTTTGAAGTTATTTAGTGCATTTATATGCAAGAGATAAATTTTGACTTAAATAAATGAGAGGTTCAGCCACAAATTTGTGGGTAACCACAAACAACCCAAAGTGTTTAGTAATAAGTATATTAGCTATTAATATTTAGTTCTATACTAGGAATCACTGAGGACATGCAGTGATAGAATATACAGTTTCTATCCACAAAATGTACAAAATCTAACTGAACAAAAAATGCATTTTTAGCACAAATAGAAAACAAACATCTAAGAACATATTGAGTTTCCTTTTATCTAACATAGGCTACTGATTCAATTTCTAAAGGCAGGATTCTCAGAGAAAGGGAGTAACTGTGCAGCAATATTTTGGCTTCTTTTAAAAACAAATGAACAAATTTATCTGCATATCTATGGATAATACAACATAAAATTTTAACACAGAGTTAAAAGTGAAAAAATGTAATGGGATGTTTATAGATTCAGAAATCCAAAGTTATAGATATAAATCTTGGCTGTAACTCTTTCAAGCTTTATGAACATGAACAAAATTTTATGAATTTTAATCCTTCATGTATAAAATGTGGATAATGCCTTTTTTACATTTCTCAAATCATTATATGAGATAAGTATGTGAAAGTATTTCATATCTATTTAAATCATATAACTATTTAAAATTACTCAACTTTTGTTAATTTTAAAATTTAAGAAAGATCTAGGACAAGATATATAATGTAAAAAAAGATTCATTTTCATCAGATTTTTGAAATATATTAATTCCTATGTGATTCTAGTTGGATTTTCAGAATTACATTGTTGGAAAGAAACTTACTAATAGGATACCTAATTAAAAACACATTAATGAAATATGGCAAAGTGTGAGATAGCTTTTCTTCTATGATATTCATGGAGATGTAGTTTACACATTCTAGTCAGTTTCTAATACCTTGTGAGTAATCTCATCCTTATGGAGAATTCTGACTACAATACATAGAGAATACTAAAATTCTACTCACCAGAGGACAGAAAGATGTTTCTTAGTAGCAGCTCTAAACTATTTCAGAAATGCCCCAAGTGATATAAGCCATTAAACAATATTCTATGAGATGCTCTTTAAATTTTTTATAGTACCTCACCAAGAGGGAATAAACTCTTTTTAAGTTTTATTGCCCAAGAAAGTTTAAGTTTCCCTGCCTTAATCTCTCTATCTTCTTATGATTTTTGCTTATAAATCCTTATAGATGAATGATTTTTACATCTGTCCACATTTTGCTAATATTTCAGTTTATTTGCTGACATAATTTTTATCAGTTTGAAAAATAACTTTTGTGGTTTTCTACTAATAACATATCTATACAGCATTTTACAAACAAGTTTATGATTTTATATTTAATCAGTATAGCCTCTCATCCTGCCCTGAAAGAGGAGAGCAAATAATTAAAAAATAATTAGCAATTAATATTATAATTTTATTTTACAAACTACCATATATTTGATTCAGAGGAAGGAGCTATTGGAGAAGAAGAAACCTCTACTCTACTAGGTTCTTCTGGCTGGTCTAAGGATTAAATTGACATGAGACAGAATAACAGGAGAAAATCAAACAAAAGTTTAATAACATTTATACATGGAGGGACCCAGGAAAACAGTAACTTGCCAAAAAGGTTAAAGCTCTTACCTGAAATACCACCTTCAACTTAAGACAAAAGGGGATGTTGAGGGCAGTGGTTTGGGATTTCAAAGGGGAAGAAGGCAATTTACATGAAGATGGAAAAGCAAACGTTTGGTAAATAAATGTTTTGGGGGCCATCCAGAGTCAGTGGTACACAGAAAGGAATTTTAACAAACAGACTTTGTTAGGTCCCTCCCTGTCTACCACACCCAGTTCATACAATAGATACCTAAGGTGATAGCTCACTTCCTGGAACAGGTTCTCTGTCTACACTCTTTTAGGCTGTTAGCAGGAAGGTCAAAAGTTCTTCCTTAGTCTTTCGGGCCTTAAAAATAAAAAGTCTACATTAATCCAAAGAGACACATGTTGGGGTGGCAAGTGATGCTCTTCTACAGGGTCTTACATAATCTTTGCACATATATCACACAATAAGATAATAAATATTTTCAGGAAACTTAATTAAAAAATCATATACAAGATGTAATTAGAAGGAAAAACATTGAGGTGGTCAGAGGGAATTTGGTATTCATATATATTAATTATATAATGTATACACAAATAGGTACTATTACACTGTTTTCATAAAGCAAGGAAACTAAATATTAGAAAGAAGGCAGACTCATGTATGAATTCTTGAACTTGAGGTTCCAAGTTCCCATTTTACCAAAATACTCAGGGCAATGTTAGGTGCTAGAGTGTATCCTTTAATATCTACACATAAACTATATGACATGCTATGAAGTCCTTTCATTCAAATATAGATTTTCATAAATGAGATTTTTTTTAACAGTTACTATTTTGACAGTTGCATTGACATGTGTTAGAGTGAATTTCGTTGTCATTAAATGCTCCTTATGACCATCTGATTATCACAACTCACTCAGGTAAGTATAAAAGTAAACTCAGTACAGAGTGAATTTTGTGTCTTCCGCAAATTCATATGTTGAAGCTCTAAACCCCAAAGCGACTACAGTGGAAGACAGGACCTTTATGAAGATAATTAGGGTTAAATGAAATCATAAGGATGGGGCCCTAACCAGGTAGGACTGGATCCATATATTCATATAAAAAGAGAAATATATACCTTCTCTTTTTCTTTCTTTCTGTCTTACTGTAAAGGAAAGGCCATATGGCAACACAGTACAAAGGTGACTATCTGGAAGCCAGGAAGAGAATTCATGAGGAACTACATTTTCTGGTACCTTGATCTTGGACTTAGAGCCTCCAGAACTGTGAGAAAATAAATTTCTCTTATTTAAGCCACGTAGTCTGCAGTTTTTTGTTATGGCAAACCAAGGCAACTGATACACTTGAGTTACAAAAATCTAAGCAAATGATTGTCATATTTCACTCTATGTGTATTGTTTTACTGTATGTGTATTGACAGCTACCTTTAAAGATTATCTCCAGATTTGCAATTTAATTGATAAAACGTTTTATTCTGTTCTCATGAAATGTCTTAAGGTCCTACAATCAGGAACATTGTATTTTTTATTTATTTGTCTTACACAGTCATGTTACAATTTTCTTCATACTGTAATTACTCTTTTTATGTGTATTTTCTTCTTCTCTTATAAATTCCAACCAATCCTCAGAAAAACTGAAAGAATGAGGCATTTAGTAATTATATTTTAACTAGGGAAAACAAAACTTTAGAAAAAGTCCTAACCCAAGGCTCAGAGTAGGAAGCAAATGGAAGAATAGAAAACTATAAATATGAAGGATGTTGGGTACCGAGAATTAAGGAAGTGAAAGGGAACAGGACCCTGTGGGCCCCCACCCACAAAATCCCCTTGCCTCTTGTTTATAGAAAAGCTGAGTCTCCCAGGCCTCTCTAAGTCATAGAATAGTAGACTCAAGCAGACTTGATTAGGACAAGCCTGCAGACACTGGGGGATGACAATGACTCTGACCACCTATCTCAATGATTGACTGAGATTATTCCTTCATTTCCTTTAAAAATTTCATGGCTGAACAGAATCTTTGGGGATTTTTTTGGGGGGTGGGGAGGATGCTGGATCCCCCAGATTGACGGCATTCCTTTTTTTACCAAAGCTGTTTCCCCCAGGACCATACCCTTGCCCTTTCCTCATATAGAAAGCAATTACTCTTATTTAAGTATCAGGAGGCAGCTGCTGAGAAGAAACAAGAACTGATTAGAACTCAGTCCAAGATGGTGGAGGATCTGACTTCCAGCTGACCTTGAGCCTCATCATGTGCTTGCTCATTGTAACATCTCAGCATGCTAAGCGACACATCCACCAGCGCCATGACAGTTGATGGTTGCCGTATAACAAGTGAAAAAGTCCACACAAGGACTGAGAAACTCTCAAGGACTGATTGGCTCCATCACACTTGGATGGAGGACATGATGGTGGAAGCCTCTCATAAAAGCCCACGTGGCTTGACCAGGGCCCGAGCTGTCACTACCCCTCATCTTGGCTGGCGGCTCCCCCGACTAGAGTGCAGTTTCCCTCCTCAGGTGCTTTTTCTTCCCGTCTCCCTCCTTGTGCACTTTCTTTCCCTTTCCCCTTCTGAGCAATTAAGCAGCAGTTCACTTCATCCTGCCTCTGCTGTGTGAATTCTTTCACAGTCGGTGGTAAGAACTCACATTTTGGTGGGCCTCCTAATTTAGGGGTCCCTCCATCCACTAACAGAAGTGAGACAGTTCTTGAAGAAGGATAGATAGATGCAAGCAAAATGTTAAGTACTGAAACATATTTCATTTACTGCTCATTTTTCCCTGCTGGGAGAATTTGGAATTGAATGACTTCTGAAAATGAAGCTGATGACAAATTTTGCATTTTTCATTTTGGTAAAAAAACTATGTAAGACTTCTTTTATATTTGAAGTTATGAAGTTTATCACATTCCATGACTCCTAAATAAAATAGTCTTAATATTGTGGAAAGACTGAATGAATGAGTTGTCTGATTTTGCTCAAGTTGCCATTTGACAATGCAAATAAATACCCACATTCAGTATCTATTGAATGATGCAAACAAACACCCACATCCATTTTTTCTTGTAACATTGGAATTGCCCTTCTATGCCGATTCTTCTCAGTATACCTTTAATCACATATTTTTGCTTTCACCTCAACCTGATAGTCAAAACAACTCAATGAACAATATGATTATTTTTAATTAGATTTGTCTCAAAGGACAGAGTATGAAACCTGACCATCTTATGTAAATGTTATTTGTTTAGAAAATATCTTTTCTGAAACAATAGCATTATTTTTATGATAATTTTTTCTGTTATTCCTGGGACTTAACACATGCAAAGAACATGGGCTGTTGACTATGTGAAAATTGTCACGGTCACAGCAAGGAGATAATGACTTCACTTCTATTCTTCTGTAAAGAATCATAGACCTGATATTCTGTGCTATTAAAGTACTCAACTAAACTAAAATGTTAGCTGATAAGAAAAAACTTTAAATATATGTATTATTTTCACATATTATATATACATATATTTTTATATGCATTGGTTTATATGCATTTGTACATAAATGTATACATATACACACACACAAAAGAAAAATAAAGTCTTTGAAATTCTTATAAAATGTATTAAAGTAATATAATTTCAAAATTTTGATTGTGTTCAGTATTCATCATGGTAAATAAGTCATACTTCATTTGTGTTTTGTATGTTTTCCAATTTCTTCATAGCTGTACATAAAAATTTGAGTTTAATTTTTCAGGTAAATTTACTGGCTCAAGTAAAATGCCATATTCAGAAGATAAAAGACTAGTAAAGTTCAGTGCAATCTGCTTAAAATTTAGTTACAAAAGACATTGATTGACATCTATTTAAAATTTTTTTTATATTATAAGACACAGTAATTAGGTGCCCAATGTATGTCACATATTGAAGATAAGGTCATGAGGAACTTACAATAGATTAGGACATGTAAACACATACCTCTGAATAACCTAAATAAAATATTACCAGTGCTAGACAAGGAGTTAAAACAGGGTATGTGAGAACACTGAGAGGAGAGCTCATCTCCAAAAACAGGTAGAAAGTGCCTCATCAGAAAGTCAACCCCAGGTTGAGTTTTTCATGGTGAAGTAGGTTGCTAATGAAACATGTGCATGTCTGAATATTAGGTTCACAGTATGGATGTACAGGTAGGAAGACTTGTCCTGTAATAAACCAGAAAAAATTTTAAAAAGACTGTTGCTTTCTTCAAGTTGATTAATAACCATAGGAAAGAAGACTGTAGCAAAGAACAACGTATATAATGCTAGGGCTATGGTATGCTATCTATGTATCGGATGTGTGTGTTCCAAAGCTGTTGAACATTCTAATTAAAACTGTGTTAAAAAAATTCATTCTGAAAGCATTGTGAAGAATGGATACAGGTGGGGAAGGATGTCACTGGAAATAAGCAATTAACGTGGAGTCCACTACAAAAAGTGATAAGGCCTAATCTAGAGGCAGTGATAATACACAGGGGAAGAGGAGATTGAAAACTTTTTAAAGAAAAACTATATTTACAAAAAAAAATGCTTGTGGACATGTGGAGTAAAAAGTCAGTATTTGTTGAGAAGGATTTTATTTAAAATGAAAACAATTTCTAGGCTTCATTTCTGGACACGGGGTCAGGACAAAATGTCATTCCACTGTTCTAAACAAATGGGCCGATCGGATGAAATGGACATTTGTCATTTAAATAGATCTTTATATTTCAGACATAGCCTATTTGTCTGCTCAATTTTATATGTATTTAGGATAGACCGAGAATGACGAACATTAACATGAATGTGTATTAGCATGAGGTGAAATCTAATGGTCAGGATCAAGTTACATCTTGTATTTTTATAATAGATGAATATTATGAGTGACTACTCCCTGAAACCAAATTTCAGGTGTTCCTGTGATTAAATATTCATCACTCCCTAAATTCTTACCATATATTTGCCATCTCTTACTCCTAGCCTACTTTTGAAAGGAGTACAGCACTTATGCTGAATTTGTAGCAAATTGGGAAGTTGTTTAATGGTTTGGAAAAACCCCCACAGCTGACTGAGTCGAGAATAACACACTCATTATTATTTATGACTCTATTTCCAGGTCTTTATAGGTCAGCTTATTGAATTCACTGAATATGCTGCTTTTCCAGTTCAGCAAAGTCAATTTTGCAGGCTACTTTGTTGTAGACAGACTCATATTAACGGAAGACAGCCAATTTCTTTAAATATAAACACACCTTAGAACACCTTTAATTTAGAATAATTTACTCTAAATGAAAATCCAGTGTTTATAAACCTTTACTTTTAAGAATTCCAAAACTTTAAAAAAAAATAAATAAAACCACCCAGAACAATGCCTCCTTGCCATGTTCTGTAGCTCATTCTTTGTGGGAGACTTTAATAGCTTTACTTGAAATAAGTGTTCTTTAGAAAAGCTAGGGTTTCTGTGGGTTAGAATTAAGTGAGTTTCTTTACTAAGAGGTTGCTGTGATGGTCTGCACTGTGAAATTTTAAAGGGGGGATATGGAAAGATGGGTTTATAAACTTTTTTAGCATGAAACACTTTTGTGAAAAATACCTTTGAATATTAGTCCAGGGACAAAGTACTGGGAAAAGCTAGTGTAGAGCAAATCATTGAAAATATTTCAGAAACCAAATGTAGAAGTAATAAGAAGGCTTAACAATAGAAAACACACTGTGTTTTTTATTGTTATTTTAGTAGTTTTATGATTTCAGCATCAACATTTGCCATTTAATCCTGTGGGAGATATGGGATATTTTGGCTTTAAAGATCACATATTTCACCCTTAAACATATGTTTAAAGTGTATTTAATCTCCCCAAGTATTGAATAATATCTAACTCTAGGCTGCCTGAAGTACTAAAAGGTAAACAAAGATGTTAACCATGGAATTGTGAAGGATTTGAATTTTGCAGAAGTACCATAATAGGATAATATCAGTTTTATTAAAAGTTACATAGCAATAAAAACCAAACATTAAATATCCTTAATATAGTCTATCAAATAACTTTTAGGTGAAATAATAGATTAAATATTTTGAGAAAGTAAATATACTTTTAAGTAGAGATGTACTGGTCATGAATTCTTTAGTACAATACATGACAATTTAAAAATAAATAATGAAAATATTAACTGTTAATCTATCTTCTCTTTAATTTTCACTTTTTATTTGTCATTGAATGACTCCCCCCACCACACACACACACACACACACTTTATTTAAGTTATTTCAGCTCCTAATCATATCAGGAAAATGAGAGATATATATGTAGTCGTGTCCTTTAAATCAGAAAACTTTAATGATAGAATATGCTTTATATAATATTTATTTTTAAAAGCTATTTTTCAGTCAATTGACATGATACTTATATTTTAAAAGTTCTTTGGAAGAAAAATAAATATTATGCTTTAAAGTTAATAGTTAAATTTGATTTTTACACATTTATTTATGAAATCATTGCTCCATGCCAAATAAAGATTAAACTTTAGTGAAAAACAACTCCACAGAAGTATACATGAAACATTTTAAATATAACAATAACACTTTTAGATTATTGTTTTATAATTCATTTGTGAACAAAGAAATAATGATAAAAAGACTCAATTTTGATGATCAACATTTAAATGCATTTTGAAAGAAAATATTTTGCATGTAGTATTGTTTATTTCCTTCTCCACTTTATTTGATTTTGAGTATGAGTGGATAACGTGATAAATGCTAAGATATGAGTCAAAATATAATTTTTTTGTTTGAAAACTTGTTCTCATTGGTGGACAAAAATTCTCATTTGAATGTTAGGATTCCTAAATTCCATGTTACATGTATTCATGAGTTATTAAAATAAAAATATTACTTAAAACTGTGTGCTTTAATTCTCAGAGCCTCAGTTTCTGTTTGCAAAATATTAAGGGGCTAATTTTGAAAGTATTTTTTGTGATAAAAATCTATGAAAGTAAAGTACATACACATTTTAGCATGGCATCATGTGATCATTCACAAATTTTCCCTGGAAATTGTGGAACAATTAATTCTTTCTTTGTTTTTAAGGGTGGAGGGAGGTAATAAGGTATGTATGTATGTATGTATGTATTTATTTAATGGAGGTACTGGGGATTGAGCCCAGGACCTCACACACGCTAAGCACACACTCTACCACTGAGCTAAACCTTCCCCTGGAACAATTAATTCTAAGCTGATCTGAATTGGTCTGATAAGGAAATCAACAGTAGGTAGAAAATATTGGAGTAAAACATAACTTCAAATTAACAAAGGTAAAAAGACACACACTACTGTTACACAAATTATTGTGTAAACCAAAAAATAACAAGAAAAGAAAAAGAGAAGTTATGTGTCCTTTTAATGAATTCTGCCTGTTGAAGTGAAGTAACAGAGGACTATCAAAAATTGTGATATCACTTATATGTGGAATCTAAAAAAAAAAAGACAAACAAACTTATTTACGAAACAGAAACAGACTCACAGACATAGAAAACAAATTTACGGTTACCAGGGGTGAGGGAAGTGGGTGGGAAGGGATACATTGGGAGTTCAAGATTTGCAGATACTAATATATATAAAATGGATAAGCAAGTTTATACTGTATAGCACAGGGACCTATATTTAATATCTTGTAGTAACTTATGGTGAAAAAGAATATGAAAACGAATACATGAATGTTTTATATGACTGAACTATTGTGCTGTACACCAGGAGTACACATTGTAAACTGACTATACTTCAATAAAAATATATTTCAAAAAAATTCCTGATAATTATCAGCTCTGATTATTTTCATTAAGTCAAATTAATCATATGGAATCTAAATTTAAAAAAGAAAATTTATCAAGATTTGAACTGGAAAAGTTGATGTATACATGAGAACTATTAAATTAACATGTGCACCATTTTTAATAGAATATGAAATTTCATGATATTCAGCACCAATATAAGATATTTTTCCTTTATATTTTATTAAAAGATACTGCTTCAATACATTTTTGACAGCTTATGCAACATAATATAGTATTTATCATTTTTTACCATTAGCAGTGTAGTGTTATTTTTTGAATATTACTGAAGTAAAAACTTTTATTTTGAGTAACCTATAAGCATTTTCCATTTAATTAGAATGGAAAAGAGTACGTGTGCTTAATTCTCTGGAGAGTCATCAATGTTAAGTTGCTCTTCTCGAGGGGGTATTTTTTTTCATTTTCAAAGTCATTAAAATAATAAACTTTTATTTGTCTGATATTCTTGGAAATTAAAATCACAGTAGTAGTTATTTCAACACATGTGTGATAAAATTCAATTCACTTGTGATTCCTTCATATAGCTTACAGTCTGCATCCTTTCCTCTTAAAAATACTTGAAATTATAGAAGTTTGCAAAGTAATTTTACACAGTTAACTGTTTTTTTTTTTCTTGTCATTTAAAAGTTGTGAATAGTGCCTGTTAGGAAAAATGACTACAATGGAAGGAATATATTTCACTAAAGACCATTTATTTGGTGAGCAAAAAGCATTCTTCAAGTTGCTTTTTGCTTTACTCTAGTATGTTTTGAATAAATGAAAATTCATGGCAGGTTTGAAACATGAATTTTTTTCATATGAGAAGGCATTCGTATATTAATTCTCTATAAAACTATCTATGTCACATACTTTTGAGCAGGCATCAATTCTTAGGAAAGTAAAACTTATTTTCACTCATACAATGTTACTATCAGAAGGAATATTTCCATCTCCTTCCCCTGGGGTGGAAAGTGAGGTCTAATGAAATTGAACTTTCCACGATCAAACACTGAATTCATGTCAGACTCAAAGTTAGGATTCAAATAAACACCATCATTCCATATGCTCACCTACCAACATCTGCACACACTTATTTTAGCTTTTCACTTGTTGACATAGATAATTTTGCAATTCACTTTTCTAAAGCCAATCTTTCTACTTGTGCAAGAAATCCCACCTACTCTAGTACATCCAAAGAAAATATTCCAACAATTCTTCCCTCTCTGATACATCAAATTTTCCCTCTCCTCTGGATCACCCCGGGAGTATATACACATGTCTGATGCCAGTCCCCCGGCATGACGCTTATCAATTTAACTCTCAGAAACAAAATTGTTCTTTTACACTGTTCTGTGAAAGTAGACCTCGGCCCTTTCAATCATTTTTCCTTACCCACCAGCACAACGGTGGGCTTTGTCAGTACAGGGCTGGAGAGACACTGCAGTAGGAAAGATCTGCTTCCGAGTTTAGGGGGGGTGAGGGGTGGTGGTAGGGGTGGATGTGGGGGTAGGGGTGGGTGTAGGGGTAGGGGGGTCACTTTTCAGGTTCCTGCAGTGAATGCAGTTTCTCCAGTGCCGGCCTCCTATAGTGCATACTGGCCAGAAGAACCTGGGTGAAGAAGCTTCTAAAAGAGCCCTCAGGTGATAGTAAGATGTCCAGGGAAGATTTCTAGTAAGTTCTAGAGAACAGGTTTCTAGTAAGTTCTGCCACTGCTGTATCACAGTGACTTCTCTGCCCTCCAGGCAGCCCTGGCTGCTCCCTCTTCGAGGAGGTCAGGGTCTCAGCCCTGGGGTGAGTATTTGCCTTCTAAGTAGTAGCTGCCCCTTACAGCTGCTGTTTCTGTGTTTCTTGGAGTCCCCTTCTCACTTTTCAATACTTCCTTCCTCGAAATATTTGCTATATTAATAATTATTTAATTTTTCCATGTAGAAACTTTAATATGTTTTTGTTTCTCCTCAATGGACCCAGGCTGACAAACCCAGCTGCCTCTAGACACATTTTTCTGTTCAGTTTTGCAGTTTTAACGATTCTATGTACCGACTCTTTTACAGTCCAATTTACCCATGTTTGCTTAGCTCTGTTCCACAGAAACTAATGTTGTCAAAGTCACCAATGACCTTCATTTTGTTAAATTCAAAAATCAGTTTTTTGGCATCGATCTATTGACTTCTCAGCAGCATCCTCACTCATTTGTGATGGTTTATTAGCTGAAATCCCAGGACATTAGGCTCTCTTAGTTTTTATTCTATTTGGCTAGTTTCTCCATTTCAGCCATTAGGTTCTTCCTTCTTTTTATCTCTAGTTTTGTAATGCTCTGATGCCCGAGACCACCTTTCTTAGTCCTCTCCTGTCATTTATACTTACATGTTTGGTGAGACCACCGCTTATCATGTCTTTAAATTATATCTATATGCCAACAGTTTCCTGGTTCATATCCCCTGGCCCTTTCTCCACGGATGCAGTCAATGCCCACTCAACATCTCTACTTAGAGGCCTCATAGAACCTTAAAAGCGCATCCTTCTTCATTGGTGATTAAGCCCAAAAAACCTAGAATCTCTCTGATTCCTCTCTTTCTCATCCCCGCATCTGACTAGCTCTACTTTAAAATATATCTATCTTGAAGACACTTCCCACTGTCTTCATTGTTACTACCTCACTATCCTCCTCTGACTTCTCAAAGATCTCTCACTTCTAAATTGCTATCACCTACTAACTGATTTCCATTATCTACTCTTGTTTTCCTCTAGAATACTCTCAACATGGCAACAAGACAGAGTCCGTTGAGTTGCGTACATTAGATCAGACTTTCCTCCACTCAGAATGCTGCAGTGGTTTCCCTTGCATGCCAAGGAAATGCCAAAGTTCTTAAAATGGTTTCTTAGACCTTTAATGATTTGCTTCCTCACCTTCTCTGAATTCCAGCAAGTCATCCTTTGCATCTGCTCCACCCTAAAAGCTGCCTTATTAACCCTCAAAGAGTAACTAGCAAAAATGTCTTATAAAAATAACAATGTGGACAAGAAGATGCAGGAACATATGTGTTTTATCTATCTCTCAAATAAATCACTTGTCAAAATAAAATAATTCTATAATGTAGATTTCCTCTACTAAGACCTTAGCTTTGAAATTTGCCCAGAGATTAAGTGTGCTTCAGTCTGATGATCCTTTTAATCTCCAGATTTCATCTCTATAAACTCCACTTACTAAAATATTAAAGCACCTTTAGCAGTTCATTCAAATTTACTTAAATCCTAAATTAAAATCACTGGAAAAGGTTTAATGATTTGAACAGTCTTTGCTTTATTACAAATGCTGCACAATTTTTCTTAGTTCTCTTACAAATTAATATATTATAATTTAATTTTATCATTCTTTTTTTATAAATTTATATCATATATAAAATAGACACAAACAAAAAATGAAATTCCTTTTAATGCTTGAGAAAGAGAATTGTTCTTGTACTGTGTGGTCTCCTGGTAAATTTTAGGTATATTATTTAAAATGTACAAAAATGCTAATGAGCTAGTTTAAGTTCAGTTTTCCTTTCTTCATGAAATGAACTTTATTTTCTGATTTATTATGCTAGCAGTGAAAATGAAACCAATTTTTCTTATAGCCATTTTGTTTTAAAATATACCATTGACTTATGTATTAGTGTAATTTTGATAAATTAATTTGATTAATGTACCTAATAGAATAAAGAGATGAGAGGTTATATACTATTCAAGATTGGCCTCCCATTGTCCATTCAATAATGGGTTATTAGTAAAATCAGAATCAATGTTCTCTGATCTCTCTTTATAACAGTGTTTAGTACCCATTGTTAGCTCCATAGTAACACATCAATGCAGAACTTTCTTTCACATTTCAGACAAATCTTTTATCAACAGATAATTAAAATAAATGAAACCAAAGTACATAAGACCTAGCACAAACTCTCCATCTGTTGATTTAGCAAATACTTACTATCAACTATGCCAGGAACTTTGTGAGCAAGAATACCAAGTCTGATTTTCTGAAAACTATACTTATAAGAAAAGAGATAAAAACAAACTAGAACTAAGTAAGAAAACAGTAGGTGAAAGTGCTAAGAAGAGAACACGTTTAAGGTGAGATGTATTTAGGAAGAAAAGGTTGATCACACTATGGTGGGGTGAACACCTTCTAGGTAGTAGAGGACCAGAAAAGGGGTGTGGTGGGCACTTCTACCCAGCAGGTAAGGAGGTGTTCTCACTAGCATTGCTTACAATTGCAAAAGTATAGTAATAATAAAAGTAGACTGATGTTTAGTCAATTTTACTGTTGTCTTTAATTATCTATAGACTATGCCTCCTCTTTCATTACTTACCCTCAAGAAAACTGTTTATATCACTACCATCCACTTCTCTTGGCTACCATGGTTTCCCATCCCTAGAATCAGCTGGTACAAGTGTACTAGAGAAGAAATAACCCTGACTTGCTCAAGAAACAGAAATGTCAGTGTGCCTGCAGGGCCTGGAGAGCTGGTAAGAGATGAGGCCAGAGGAGTAGTCATAGGACAGTTGATGTAGGGCCTTGCTGGACAGGGATATTAGAATGTTGTTCTAAGTGTCTAAATCTTAAGTTTGAGATGAATTGATTCATACTGTAAAATTTCTTTCTGGTTGCTAAATGGAAATTATTGCAGTGGTTAAGCATAAAAGTTAGAAAAATAAATAGCAGGCTATTTCAGTAATGCAGGGAAAAGATGCTGGTAGCTTATTTGAGGATGTGGTTGTGGAGATACTAAAAAAAAAAACAGATTCAGGATATGGTTTGGAATACAGTCAAAAGAATTTCCTAAAGAAATGAATGTTAAATGTGATACAAAGTGGAGAATCAAAAACTATCCTAGGATTTAGGTCTGAATAACTAAATAGTTGGGAGTAACATTTACTGAGAATGGTAGAGGAGAAAGTCTTGGGACTTTGAAATTTTTCCAATTTGGACATGTGAAGGTTTGAATAACTACTGGATATCCAACTAGAGATGTCAAGTAGTTAACTGGGTATTTGAGTCTATCTTTCAGGAAGAGTTTAGAACTAAAGATAACAAAATCAGAATTTATCATTGACTCCCAGATAGTATTTAAAAGTATGGAAGTAAACACCATTCTCAAGGCAGAAAATGTGATGTCTTGGGTCATTGTAACATCAGAGAGTAGGAAGAATTAACAATTACCATTGAGTATGAGTGGCCAAACTGATTGTGTCACAGGTTGCTGAGAAGTCAAGTAAGATGAAAACAAGTGAGATGGAGGAGGGGAGGGGGAAATGACAGAATGGAAGTTTTGAGTGACCGTGATTAGTTCAAAGAACTGATTATAGGAACGATGAGTATGAATAAGTAGGTTTAATAACTGTAAGTGACAGCTCCATATTTTGCTGGAAGAGGGAACAGAGAATTGGATAGTTGATATGAAAGAATATGAGATATAGTATTTTGTTATAATAAGTCTTAAACACATCTTTGTAAGTTACTTGGAATGATCCAACATAGAGTAAAATTTATAATGAAAAATACAGAAGAATTGCAGATACTGACTGGTATATATAAAGTAGATGAACAAGTTCATGCTATATAGCCCAGGGAACTATACTCAATATCTTGTAGTAGCTTATGCTGAAAAAGAATATGAAAATAAATATATATATATTCATGTATGCTGAAGCATTGTGCTGTACACCATAAATTGACACAAAATTTTAAACTGACTATACTTCAATAAAAAAGTAAAAAATAAATAAATAAAGATAAATAAATAAATAATATAAAAATTTAAAAATAAAAATAAATATTAAAAAAATAAAATAAAAAAAGAAAGGAAAATATAGATGGAGTCACTGCAGTAGAGATATTTCGGTGTCAAAAAACATGATCTAAAACCACAAGCAGTTGGATCAGCCCTTGGTAAAGGCAGAGATATTTGATATATTGTAGCAAAAATAAAGGCTTTCATACTAGTTCCAACTTCTCCACTCTCTTCACTTGCAAAGAGTAACGTATACGTGTGAGTTGGTGCATATGCATATTCTTTTTTTTTTACACTAATAGCCTGTTGACTTAAAACTTGTTGAAATAAAAAGGTCTTGTATTTTCTTAATGTGATAACTTGAACTGTGACTGCCATAGTGGATTAAATGATCATGAATCTAAATAGTACTTAAGATAAATCTATAAGATTTTAGAAGTCTATACTGTCTGTGCATTTCAGTTTTTAAGATATGTTTTCAAGGTTTCTTCCAAAGAATAACATTATTCTATAATTTTTTAAAACTCTTATAATCTAACTTTGTGGAGAAGACTCTCTCTTTGATGGTGGCTTGGTATAATCATTCATTAATCAGACAGGAAGCAAATCAGAGAAGAAAAAACAAAAAAAAATGAAAAAGGAACAAAGATTGATAATGGATTGTGTTAATTGTTTGATTAATACATTTTGCCTTAGTCATTTGTAAGAGTTAAGACTTTCTTTTGTAAAGATAAGATATATACTACCCTAAACAATGAATGTTATACTGACAAACTTGGAGAACTGTTGGATTTATCAAGGAGTAGTTTAGATATGCTTACTTTGGGGAAGTAAAATCAAATAAAACATATAAATTACTCAGGAGTGTAATCTACTCTGTATGTCTTATGCTGTGATTTATGACTGCTCTTTTTCTATTGATTTGTTCTCTGTCACCTTGCTTGCCTTTCATTAGGTTTTTTAGTTGTGGCTACAATTTTTTATAGACGACCGAGTTTTTATGTCACTGGTATCGGATCAATTGTCACACATCCAGTGGGGTAAATGGTTAAAGACCTACCTCCCGTCATATTGCTATAACTACCATACAGAATCTTTCGGAATAAATCTGTTACAGCTTTATGTAGAAAGAATTAATTACCATAAGATAGAGGTATAATCTGTTTCCTTAAGTTAAAACTCTTGAGTCTCCTTGTTATTTTGTTATTTCTATTATTAGATTAAACTATATTCCTCTAAACCTAAGCAATATTTTATCATCCATTGCAACCTTTTTTTCTCTTCACATTTTGCTACAGAAAATAAAAGTATATGTTTATACACATAAGCACACACTATTATTTATTTGTCTTAAGAGTCAGTAGCTATTCTTGTTGGAAAGTTGTAAGAAATTGTTTTCCTTGTTGTCTCAAAAGAGATAAACAATATCAGTTCCAAGACATGAAGCACAAGTTATTTGTGTATCTCTAACCTTTTAAATAATTTCTGACTGTGATAAAACTGAATTTTCCTAAAGACTTTTGCCTTGATTATATATAGAACTGCATTTCTTTGATTTTTTGAGAGCAGCATGCTTCTACTTTTTCAATGATTCATTAGGAAAGAACACACCAAAACTGATACTTATGTATTCTTTTAAAATACATATTTAACAAATAAATACATATGTACTTACTACAAAGATACATCATATGAAATGACTTAAGACCAGTGGAAACGATAGTTGCAAAATGTTAAACATGGTGTTTATTGCATAGCAACATGTTCTTTTGTTGCATCTTTGAAAAAGGATATATAGAAAAATGAGTAAATCAAATTGAGTAGACTCTTTCTAATATATATATTTATGTAAATAATCACATCTCTAAAATGAAATTTCCAACTCTGTTGAAATTTTAAAATTTCTGAGTATTCATGAAAAACCTGAAAACTATTATTCAAAATTCTGTCCCTTATTTAAAAAGATAATACAAGTCATTCAACATTTCTTGTACTATATCTCAGTTAAGTATTTCCTTGAAAGGAGAATAGAATAGGCATTGTTGCTTCTGTGGTCTTTTAATGTCTTTTCTTATTTTTTCTGAAGTTCATTTTGTCTACCACTGTTCTCAATTAAAATTCATATTCTCTACCAAAATTTCATCTTCATTTTTTTCTATATCAAATCAACATAATTTATACTTCATAATAACATGTTAAGTTTGAATAATAAAGAATATCAGAACTTAAGAAATAATTGAACAGCTATACACATAATGGGCATAGTTAAAAGAAACAAACAAAAAAATGAGAATGCAGAATGTGAGAAATGAAGGAAGTGAAATCTTCTGAAGTGAAGTTGGTCAGTTGCCTCATGATTACAAAAGCAGAATTTTACTGTAATCTACATTTATTCTTTGGCCTTATTCAATCATTTAACATGTTTTCTTTGTTGATCAAGGCTTTGTCATTGTTACTCTCTCTTTTTTAAATCTAGATATGTTTTTGTGCACTCACTAAGTAGAAATAGAAACTATTAGTTGTGTAAAAAGTTATAGATTATTCTGTCTAACTTTACCCCAGAAGCATGTATTTTCTCTCTCTCTCTTTTTTTTTTTTTTTTTTTTGTCTTGAACATCTCTAAATCGTCTTCACCTTTCCACTCTCACTTTGGTTATGAATTTGTTACATTTTGCTTTAAAATATTATAAGCAGCCCACATCTTGTCTTCCAAATACTGTTCTGTCAATCACTTGAAACCTATCATTTACATCTATAGGAATTATCTTACAAAAACAAAAGCCAAATTCTTCTCCCAAGTCTTCTTCAAAAATCAGCCCAAGTACTATTTCCTTTTGAAAATAAACCCCTACCTCACTAGAAAGATATAGACTCCTCTTCATTTAAATATTGCTAGTATTTTAAAATGTAATGTTTTGTTTTGTCATATAACAATTAAATAGTATGTAATCATATCTTATAATATATGTACATATGTATATACATCTGCAGTTATATATTATAATATATGTAATATATAGTATGATTGCATATGTAATATAAGGACACACAGTATATACACATAAATCAGTTGCAGTTTAAAAAAAAAATATATATATATATACACACATTAAGTACTGTCAAAATTAAGAACAAAACTGTATCAGTGTTTCCAGAATCAAGGAAGAAGTGTTTTCTGATCATCATATGACTTTTTTGAAGACAAGATGCTTAGTAGCTTGGAAGATTTATGAAAGAAGGTGAAAAATCCTAGATTCAATTCAACTTTTTTAAACTCTGGTTGGACACTGAGGAATTTACATATGCCCTTATTACAAAGATGCATCTTATGAAGTAGAAGGAAAGGAACCCAACTGCAGATATAAATATTGCACTTGCCTTCTCTCAGTGGGATGAAACACTTTAGTATCATGTCAGCTAGAGTAGTCTGAGCTCTACAACAAACTAGAAAGACGATTGTCATTCTGATTCTCAATTTACTCATTTGTCAACTGGTAATAATAATATTTACCATGTAGATATATTATAGAAATTAAATGAGATAAAATACATTATGTTTGGTGACTAAAGAAAGAAAGAAATGCATGTTCTGATTTTCTTACTCTTTTTCCTTTCTCAGCATTTTTATAGGAAATCTTCAAAATTGCTGTATTCAGGACATTTTAATGGTCTTCCAGTTTAAACAGCAAATAAGGAAACAACATACATTCATCATAGAAATATCTCTGTGTATGTTCATATCTGGTCAGTCTAGATTTGCAGGAAAACTGGATTTTTCACTAGTTCGGTGACCTTTGAAAAGTCACTTAACCTCTTTGAAACTGTTAATCCCTCTGTATAATATAATTGATAATCCCTACTTTTCAGCTGTGTTTTTTAAGATTAGAAATATTGTATGAACAGTGCTTACAATGACATATAATTCATTAATATTAGTTACAGAAGTGATAGTCCCTCCTATATCCAAAGACACTTTTATGAAAAGAAAACATGTTTTATTCTTTCCTCCTACACATCTATTGCTTGAAAATATATATAAAATTATGCTTGTAATGTCCCCAGTTTGAGAGATGAGGAATGGAAAGTAGATAATATATGTTATGTTTATGTGTATTGGACACTGGAATACGAGTTAATGTAAAAGCCCTTTACTAGTTATTTTCACAAAACAAAATAATATTTCTATTTTCTAATGTTAGTAAATATTGTTTCACTCATCAAGATAAAGCAGATGAACTAATCAGAATTAAAACTCCCTGTGTAATGTGTAGCCTAAGGAACAAATGAGCCAATATGATGTATATCTCTATCCTCAAGTAATAGTTTAGATAACATATACATGTGGGAACAGCTCTCATTTTTGATAACAAAAGAGTAGGGAAAGACGGTAAGAAGAAAAGGCATATTAGGAAAAGATGGAGTTCTAGTCAAATTCTTGGCCTCTTCTAATGGGTATCCCACTGTGTATGATGATTTTTGAGCACCAGTTTAACTCCAAGATCCCCACATTTCAACAGTTGAAATGGTTGGGTAGGATCAGAGGGACTAACTGTCAAATCATCTATCACTGGTTAATTGTTATCTACCTATTATTGGCTAAGAGAGATCATGGCCATTTCTATCCTGAGAGAGGATCCCCCAGGTCTGAGAATACCTGATATCAGAACCTAGGATGGAAGATTCAGAAAAATCTGGTGTGTGACTTTCCAATTCAAATACACTAAGGATGATCACAGAATATATATTTTATCAAAGAATGATCATATTATTGCATCTTCGGTCAGATAGATGATAGATAGATAGATAGATAGATAGATAGATAGATAGATAGATAGACAGACAGACAGACAGGCAGACAGGCAGACAGATAGATAGATGACAATCAAAACAGGGAAGCAGAGAATTAATAATTACAATGTTCTAAAAATCTTTTAAATATCCTATTGAGATCAGGTACTTTACATATATCATCTAACTTGATCTTCATTTTTATCTGATAGATGAAGAAACTGAATCTCAGAGAAATGATGTGACATTCTTATAGTGATATAACTATGAGTCAATAAGTAGCAAGGATGGGATTCAGACCCAGGACCCACAACCACACATCATTTTCCACCATCAAATTTACCTTAAAAAGAGCATTTGATCAAAACTAAAAACATAAAGTGAATAAGTAATAAAAAATGGCTCATAATGTTTACTTTTAATACAGAACTTTTCAGTAAGTCACAGTTCTGGGAGCAGCATCACATGTAATTAATTACCTGTGGCGGGAGGAGCGGTAGTCTGATAAAGGCAAGAAGCATGCTCAGGTCATTGCATCTCCTCTGCATGTCATATTTGACCCACATCATCAATGCATGGAAAATGGTTTCTTCATCAGGGACGTTTACATCATCGCTGGCCAGGAGTTTATGGAGTTCCTCAGCTGGAAGCAGTAAAAACTCTTGATTTCTCATAACTTCCATTATGTTTTCCTACAGGGAGAAAACAGCTTGGCATAAATTCAGCTTCAATTTTACTTAGCTAGCAAAGCATCTCAGAAAGAAATGAAAAAAGAAGTCAATAACCTTTGTTCTCATTCTAACATAATCCTTCAGACTTAATCCTTCAGAAACTAGAAGCTGTTAAGATGAAAGCATTGTAATTGTAATTGAAGTGTAAATGTATCCGAGACGGCGCAGATCTTGTAATAACTGGAGGATTATAATGTTGAGCTTTGTATTGCCGGCAGAATGTACTAAGTGGTTAAATGTTCAGGTTTCAAGTGGACTGCTATGTAAGATTTGGCAAATACGAAAAGAATAACATTTCAACGTTTTTAAAGCTTGACTGCATATACATCAATCAGAAAGTGGGAATAAAATTACACACAGAAGTAACACTGTAAGATGTATCACTGTTTATTCAGAAGGGGAAAAAAGCAGGATGGATAGGCCATAGAAGTAAAAAAATCCCATATGCTCCATCATTTTATTATCTCTCAAACCTCCCTTCTTTTATGACAGTTTCTCTGGCTTAATTCAGATTCCCATTTATTTTCTTCCAGATTGCCTCCAGAACCTCCTAATTACTCTGCCTGACTGAATCCTTCGCTCTCTAGTGGACCCTCTATACTGATGCTAGAAGGCTATTTTTAAAACATAAATGTTTGTGGTACTACTCTGAACTTCTTGTTTCATTTACTTTCCTTTCTTCCTTCTTTTCTTCCTTCCTTCCTCCCTCCCTCCCTCCCTCACTCGCTTTCTTTCTTTCTTTCTTTCTTTCTTTCTTTCTTTCTTTCTTTCTTTCTTTCTTTCTTTCTTTCTTTCATTTCAAACTCTTGGTTAAGCACACTGGTTCTTCATGATCTGACTGCTTCCTGATGCTGATACTTCATCTCCTGCCTTCCTGGCACTACAGTCACAAAAATGACTCTTCTCTCAATATGCATTACCCACATTCCATTGCTTAAAATTACTCAACCACCTTGTTTTCTTAATTTCTGTCATTTTTCAGGACTCAATTCCAAACCTACCTGTTACATATGGGCTTCTGGCACTCTCTCTTCACTCCCCTTTGATCTGGCTGCCCTATTCTCTATACTTGCACAATGCATGGTGTTAATAACTCTGACACAGTGTTTATCAAACTGCTGCCTAGTCCTTGGTATATTTAGGGGTTTTATCACAAATGTAAAGCTCATTGAGACCAAGACCTTGACATTTAACCTTGTATATCTAGATCCTGGAACACAGCAGATGAACAGTACATATTTATTGAATAGATGCATTGATCATATTTGCAGAAAAAAATACATTTTAGAAATTGTACAGAGCAGTGCAGTATTTTTCAAACACATTTTAAAAACTACATATGTAGAAAACAAACTTAGGTTACCAAAGGGGAAAGGGTGGGGAGGGATAAATTGGGGGTTGGGGATTAACAGACACACATTACTAAACATAAAATAGGCAAACAACAAGGACCTACTTTATAGCACAGGGAACTATATTCAATTTCTTCTAATAACGTTTAATGGAAAAGTATCTGAAAACATATGATGGAAAAGGATATAGATCTATATATCTATATCTATATCTATCTATATCTATATCTATATCTATATCTATATCTATCTATATCTCTGAATCCCTTTGCTGTATACCTGAAACTAACATTGTAAATCAACTACACTCCAATAAAAAACTAAAAAAAAAAATCTACTTGTCAAAAACCTTGTTACACTTTATCAGAATCTTCTCTGGCTGATAAATGGTTAGAGGAGACAGAGATTGAACTGCTGACCTTTTCTTTAGTCCCCCTTCCTCCATGTCTTCTGAGACAACTTCAAGGAAGTTGGATAACTAAGTCTTCTTAGATCATAGTTTTAAAGCCATAGTTTTAAAGTTGTGGCAGGAATCTCAATAGGATGGTTATTTTAGGGTAAAACCTGAAGTAGGAAGTAGCATGGGACTAGATCTCTTCCCAAAGAGGCATTGTGTGTATTACAACATGGCAGAAGATTTGGAAAGTTCCCATTAGTCTGTACATCAGATTCAAACCTATGTCCTGAAGAGAGAATGGACCTAGGTTATAAGCGAATCCCTAGAATTATATCCAAGGCATGAAGTGCCTTTAGCGTTCACAAAAGCAGGTCAAGTTTTGCTTTTCCAACGTTGATTATTCTTATTTACATTTAATTGACATCACAGAATAGCTGATTTCATGAAGATTGCTTTGTCCTCTATGTTTCCTCTGTGCCTAATACAGTGTTATGTAAACAATAGATGTTCAATACCTACTCACTGAATGAACCAACTGAGTGTTCTGAGATTTACTGCCACCAAATTTCTCTGAAGAAGTCTAGGAAGATAAAGAAATTTTTGGAAGAATCATTGAAAGACATTTGGTCCATCTATTTTTCCAGTTACTCAAAAATCTATGCCTCTATTAAACTTCACACAGCTGTATAGCTAGACCATCAGTATATAGCAAGAGGTGCCATAAAAAAGCAGCTCTGTGAAACTCTAAGCAGTGTCTATTATAAAGATATTGTTTGAGGCATATTTCATTATAGTTTACAATGTCCTCTTTATGTTGACCCTTGGGAGAAATTTCTTTCAGGTTTTAGGAGCAGGAATAATTGCACTTCTCCTGAGTAAATTGGTTTGCTTTTATCACGGATGTTATAAATTATAAAATTGATCAGATTTATGTTTTTATTTGGTCTCTAGAAAACTTATGAGTCAAACTGAAATCTATCTGAAAGGAAGGTTATAGCCTTTATCAGTTTGATTTCTTTTTCAGACAGCTCTGATAATAGCTTCATTTAATATCACTACAGCAGATTTTTTTCTTCTTTTATTCTTGCATCTAATTTGAATTGTATTCTTATAAATTTGTATCCTTATGAGTCATACTACATCTTTGGGAAACAAGCAATGTTGTTTATAAATACTGCTGTAAATAAACTGGACATCAGGAGATGGTATCAGACATTGAATCCATCACACTGACACATATACTGTATTGTTTTGTTTTCTTTATATATGTTGGAGTTCTAAAGTTCTCTTACCTCTTTTTTTTACCTCATCAAATCTCCTTCCAATGATAGCCTACCTAATATTTTTATGTATAATTTGCAGTCTAACCTTTAGAAATTAATCATTTTAGTTTCATTATCTCTTATTCACTAAAGAAGAAAAAAAATATTGATTTGCACTAGTTTCATTACACCATAGCTAACTCCTTGTTGTCTGAGAAAATCGTTATGAGAAACATCAATACTCTCCAGCCTATTTATTTTTTGTATAATACTTTCCTTTTAAGTTTATTCAAGCATTAATTCTATACATATTTATTGAACATCTAACATTTGTTTCTGAATTATTGTGGTGAGAATGAAATGGATTTGTGCCAAAAACTTTACCATACATGGAGCACCTATACAATGTGCAGAGCCTGGAAAAATGACTGCCTAGAAAACTCTGTTAAAGCTTGTTTTTCAAATGGACTTAGAATATTAGGTAGGAGTATACATTAGAAAATAGGAAACGGTAAGAAGTGTATTCTGACCAAGGGAAACCATACAAACAAAGACATTATAGCACATAGGATGGTATAAAGTGCCATGTTCCGTATGTCAACTTGATTGAGATGGCCACAGAAAAAACTGTGGAAAATAACACTGAAAGTGTCATTTAGACCATAAAATGGAACAAATCTTTCACATATAGATTGAAATATTTATTGTAAAGAAAGCCTTTAGAAATTTTACCAAATTGAAGTTGCCACTCCACAAGACAAAATAATCCTTACTAATTACATGAAGATTAAATTCTACTATTTTTGGTACTTTATAATATTTTAAAATAATTTTGCTAGCTATAAAAATGTATAGTTTTGTTTTATTCTAAGACAGAATTTTCTTACTATTTTTTTAATTATTTCCTGAATTTGACATAAACATTTTCTAATATTTATTTCCTTTTGTCTCTTAATTTTATTATTGTTTTTCCTCCATCTTATTATGAGTAATATATCAATAAGTAGTAATTCATTTGAAATTCCTTTGGAAATTCATTTTTCTACAACATTTAAAAGTTAACTAATGGTAACATCAGATTGAGAAGAATGTAAGTAAATTCTTTCAATTATCACAGTTTAGTTATTGATTTAGTTTAAAATGAGAATATTACATAGTAGTAAAATATTTTATCAATGTTAAGGTAACTTTAACAAACTTTAATGTTGTTTACTTCATTATCAGCTACTACCAAAGCAACACATTTTCTACTTATTAAGGGTAACTCAAGGAAAACTCTTCTATGAAACTCTATATAGGTTGAAACCTGTGTCTCACCATCTTGTACTTTGTGACCAGGGTCCATTAGAGAAACTTCCCAATTGCTATTAAGTATTATGGTAGGAAGGTTAATCCTTTGCCAGACCAGTACCAACTCTCTGGCTTGATTCCAAATCACCAGAAGGTATGGAATTTATTTAACTGCCATTAAAAAAGTTATTGGTTAGAAAGACAAATGCTTAGGAAATGCTTAGGAAACTCATACTGTCAAATAAATAGAAACTGAAAGGCATGCCTGGGAATTGGCTACATCTTCTAGTTGTGGTTTATTATGTAAGTATAAAAAATGTGAATTTTTGGTCAAAGTCATAGATTTATAGTTATAATTCTTGAAGCCTCCTCTGCTAGTAAAGTTTTGAGAGTTTCTGGTATATGTATGATTCTACTGTCGTCAGGAGTAAGATGGAAACTTGCATTTCTTGACTTCTGAAACAGTGCCTTTTCTTTTACAACATATACTGGATTGAATAGTGCTTCCCAAAATTTCATGTTTATTTGGAACTTCAGAATGTAATCTTATTCAGATTACAGATGTAGTTAGTTAAGAAAAGGTCTTATTGGGTTGGACTGGACCCTAATCCAATGACTGGTGTGTTTATAAGAAAGAAATGTAGAGAGATACAGACATACCATGATGAGAACATCCTGTGAAGATAGAGGGAAGAAGGCCAGGTAAGACTGGAGGGACAGAAATAAGAGTCATGCTGCCACAAGCTAAGAAGGAATGCCAAGGATTGCCAGGAACCACCAGGAAGTGGAAAAGGTGAGAAAGATCCTTCCCTAACCTTCAGAGAGAGAGCATGGCCCTGCTGATATCTTGATTTTAGCATTTTAGCCTCTAAAACTATAAGAGAATAAATTTCTACTGTTTTAAGCTACACAGTTTTTAGTACTTTACTATGGCAGCTCTAGAAAAATAATATGTATCATAAGAGAAGTTTTAAAAATAGTTATGTTAAAGCTCTCACATAAACCTAAGAAAACATGATAATTATTTCCAATCTTTTAAATGATAAATTCCAGGCTCTTTATCTTATAGACTGATTCCTTTTAGGAAATACTAGGTTTCCACCCTATGATTCAGCAATCCCACTCCCGGGCATATATCCAGAAAAGATAAAACCTCTAATTTAAAAAGACACATACACTTCAGTGTTCACTGTAACACTATTTACAACAGCCAAGACATGAAATCAACTTGTGTCCATATACAGATGAATGGGTAAAGAAGATGTGATATATATATATATATATATGTATACACACACACACACACACACACACACACACACACACACACACACACACACACACACACACAATGGACTATTACTCAGCCATAAAAAAGAATAAAATAATTCCATTTGCAACAATATGGATGGACCTGGAGATTATCATACTCAGTGAAGTCAGAGAAAGACAAATGCCATATGATATCACTTGTATGTGAAATCTAAAAAAAAATAAAGATAGAGACAAATGAACTTATTTATAAAACAGAAACAGACTCAGACATAGAAAAAAACCTTATTATTACCAAAGGGGAAAGGAAGTAGGGGGAGGATAAATTAAGAGTTTGTGATTAACAGATATACAGATATATACAGACTACTGTTTATAAAATAGGTAAACAACAAGGACCTACTCTATAGTGTAAGGAACTATATTAAATATCTTGCAATAACATATAATGGAAAATAAGCTAATATATATAAATATATATATGTGTGTGTGTGTGTGTATATTCATATATATACATATATATATATGAATCACTTTGATGTACACCTGAAACTAACAGAACTTTCTATATCAACTATACTTCTACAAAAAAATAAATTAAAAAAAAAAGAAATATTAGATTTCCCATGACCCAAAGGAGTGTCAGTGATAGGAAAAGGTGGTTTACTCTCAGGATCAACTTCTCTTTGTGTATATACTTTTGTCTCTTGCCTCTAGAATTTAAACTTTCTAAAAATGCAGGGCAGGGAGAGGCACCTTTCCCAGTTATCAAGGGCCAATAAGGAACACTTACCTTAAAGTTGCTACACTAATTTTGCTGTCAAGACTATGGCCTTTTCAGGTTAAAACCAATTTGAACTGGCTTTTGATGATTTGGCTTGTGTAACTTTTTAATCCCTGTGTCTCCAAGTTGCTGCCTGACATCTTGAGCACTACTTTAGAGTTCAGAGGGCAAGGACTTATCAGGAGATAGGCACATTTTGTTACTTTACAGATAGGAATGTTGAGGCTCTGAGGACTTATACATAGTCACAGCATTATTCAAAAGAAGGTTGGGATTAAGATTTCAGTATTTTGTCCAATTATGTTGCCTGGTCTATCTCACCATCCTTTGGTTAATTTCTTCTTCTAGTTCTCCTCTGCCCATCTAGTTTGGACTTACTGTCTTAGTCTGATCTGTGCAACATGTATGCACCCTGAATCTTGAAGGCTCACTTTAATCTTGTTTCCAACTCTTTCTTGGTATTACTGAGTACCATGATGTGGCCTGGTGATTATGGAGAGTCAATATGCTATTACTGACTTAGATAGTTGGTCAAGATTTAGATCTCAACCCTGCTACCCACTGGCTGTGTGATTAGGAAGCTGGGTTCCTGACCTGTAAATGAGGATAAAAATAGTACCCACCTTAAAGTATCATAGTGAAGACTAAATAAATGTACTGCTCTTTGAGAAGCAACCAACACATAGCAAGTGTTAAATTAGTGTTAGTCGTTACTATCCTGCATCTGAGCTTCCCTTACTTCCAGCCTCTTATTGCTAGGTGTATTCATGTTCATATTTCTTTATCTTCTTATTTTCTTTACTGATTATTCAGTCAACAAACTTTTCCTATGCCTAATGTGTTCTTAACTAAGAATACAGAGACCAAATAAAAAACCAAAAAGACAAAGAAAAAGAAAGATTCTGACTTCTAAGAAACTTACTTTCCAATGAGGAGGATAATATGATGTTAAAAGAGAAATATATTCATCTTACAAGAGAGAAAAAAATGGGATGTTTAATGGAGTCCAACAGATAAGAATATAAGTAGAATAAAGGAGGCCAAAGAGGAATTTGAGTCAATTCCCAAGACAAGGAAGTGTTTCTCATAGAATCATAGATCTGGAGACAGTACTAAAGAAATGTTGATGTCATCTGGCCTAGTATTTATCTTAATCTAGCAGGGTTAAAAAATGGGAATATCTGCAACTTCACATAATATCAAACCAGAAACAATCTTTGAAGTCACTTAATTTAATGTACATCCTTTGTACTTCTGTGCAACGCTTACCCGGTGATTATTTTCAGTGATAGGAAATCCACTACACCAGAAGAAAGCTCATATCATTTTTTAATAGCTCTGTCAGAAAACTGTCCTCATTTTGATGTAAAATTAGCTTTCTTGTAATTTTCTTACTTCAATTCCAGGGCAAATGTATTATTATTCTATTGATCAGCTTTACAAATACTTGAAGAATAATATTTTTTTGCCTTATATAATGTCTTTTAAAAGCTAAAGAACTATTATTTTTAATTTCTCTAAAGGGTCTTAATTTTCAAAATCAGAAAAATGTACTAGAGTAGAAAATACGATTTTCACTGAATTTCCCCTGAAATATATGCTTTCTTTTACTACTCCTTCAGAAATGCAAACAAATTAAAAATTTTTTTCATAGACTATATTGCTTATTGACATACATATTTTTAACTTTCCCAAGACATTTTCTAAAGGCAGGAAAACAATATAAAGCAATCATGATCTAAAAATGTCATTTCAATCACTCAGTTTATATACATGCATATAATTCATATATATAAGTATATTACTTATATGAATTATATATTATTCATATGTATACATATGGTATTCAGAAAGTAAAACAAAAAGGAGTGTTTTCAAAGAGTTAGCAATGTATGCAAGTATAATACTTTTTCTTTTCCTTGTCAATTTTGTTATCAGTCCTTAAGCAATAACTTAGAATTAGAAATTTTTTAAGTATTTGAATTGTATATTAGGCGCTCCCTTAATAATAGCAGTATACAAGGTGTATATCACATGGGTTTGGTATTATATATATATATTTATATATATATATATTATATATATATGTATATTTATTTATTTTTTAAAATATATATTTTATATATATTATAAGTAAATATTATATATATATATATTCTTCTGTGCTTTTCTTAACTTCAGAAAAACTACCTAGATTCAAATATACTGGCTAAAGTAAATGGTTTCCAATTTTCTTTATTAATTATGTACCACCCACTAAGGGTGGCTACTTTATTGAGAAATGTTTTCTTCTGAAATAGAGCATCAATTTTAAAAAGAAGCATTTTAGGATAATCCCCAAGCCGTACCCTGTATCAAAAATAATTTCTGATGGTCATCTTTCAAGATTATCATACGAGAGGAAAGATATTTGTTATTATTAAATCCCTTAAAAATGTGAGTCTATGACTGGGACCATAGCAAAAAGAATTGGAAAAAAATCCCAATTCTAACACCTCCTAGTCATGATTTCCCAGGCTAGGCACCTAATTATCCTGATATATCATCTCCTCACCTTGCAAATGGGTTCTATAACAGTACCTATCCAATAAACCTTTTCTGATCTGTTTTCAAGCACAAGTGAGATTAGGGGGAAAAAAAATCCTAAACCATACAATGCTGTACAAAGTATATGCAATAATTTTGGGGCGATTCTTTAACCTCTGTAATAATTTGGTCTACTTCTGATACTAGAGTCACATTGTTAAAAAAGCTTTAATATGTGATACATATTATCTACTAATATGGGGAAAGGGAGTGTGTATATATCATTTATAAATTTCACCATCAAGAAAATTAGCCCAATTAGCTAAACAGTTATATTTCCTTTTTTTTTTTTTGGTTTAACAGAAAAGTAACTATTCTCAAATGTATATTTGATTTATAAACTGTGTAACACTGTATGCATAATTTATTAGAGTAGCAGTATTGCCTTTTATTATTATTATTACTAGGCACATTTACTCCTTACTAGAGCCCAAACCTGTCTCTTCCCTCTTCCCTTGTAAATTGTTCTTTGTCAGTATTTGGCAGGTTACTTTTAGGTGTCTGAAAGAGATCATTGAGAATGGCAACAGCTGGAAAAATTAGAAGCAAAGTGAAAATCTCTGGACAATCTTAATGAAAGTTTGTGCTGGCCCATGGGAGAAATGGTATCATTGCTAATTAAATCAAGAGTCTATAGCACATTTATGTATTCAAAGGTGTTTCTTTTCATTGTAGCAAAGTGTCCAAGATACCTGATTATATAAACTTTTTTTAAAGAATTTACAGTGTTTGATAAAAGTATGAAAATAACAATCCACTATAATATTACAAAATTTTTTTAATGCAAGATAGTATTTCTGTCTTCCTGCCTGGGACATCTTGTAGGAAATTGACTTTTAGAATCTACTTTGATATGTAAGAATGTATATTTTACCAGGTAGCACTCAGTCTGTACTTACGGAAAAGTGAAAGAAAGTTTATCCCTTGTCTTAACAGAAAAAAAAATTTAGAACAAAAAGGATTGTTTTATCAATCTATTTGTTCTTATGCTTGTAAGCATAAATGTCTTGTTGGGAAAGTCTGTTATATACGTAATTTGAAATAGCCAGACAGTTGGGGTAAAAAGTATCTGTAGAAAATAAAGGAGTTAATATGGAATTTGCTTACATAATCACATTGATTATTTTGCAATTGAAAAATAACATTAGCTTTCAATAAAGAGTAAATTGCAATTTTGCAATTTTAAGGTCTAAATGGTCTCTACAGAAGCATGTAAAACTTTAATTGTAATTTTGCATTCTTTTATGTTTAATAAAAGGGTTTAGACTATTTCCATCCTGGGGTGAACTAATTTACAAGTTGGTCACAGCTAATGTTAAAAATCACAGGATGGTATATTTTTATACCTAACCTATTTAAAAAAATCTTTAAATACTAGACATAATTGTAATCATTGTCCAAAAAATCAAGCAAAAATAAAAAACAAGTTATAAAAATGTCATCACCTATAAGAGGGCATGTACACCTGAGAGCCACTCCTTCCTCAGCTGATGACTATTGGCAAATTACGTCCACCGTGATGAAGTTGTTGACACTGAAAACCACGTCTGGACCACGCCGGCAGAGGTCTGGCAGCCCTGCAAACCACCCTGGTTGTCATCTGTGTTTACAGTGATGGTGTGGGAACAGTAAGTGATAAGATTATTACCCAGACTTAGGTTTCTAGGATGGTTACTGAATCCAGTTAACCTCCCTCATGAGGTCATCCCCTCCTCTCTCCTCAATGAGTCTGGAGATGAACTGGAGAGCCCTGCCAACTTTTATAAGGACTTTCACAGTGGCTTTTAAACATAAACAAGCCTAGGAGTTAGGCTGAGGTCTCTCTTTCTCCAGAGGTGAGCAGAGGCCCTATGTCAAGGTCAGGGTTTATGGGGAGATGGGGAGAATGCACTTCTTTGGCCTTTTGGATCCAAGTACAGAGGTGACTTTGATACCTGCAATACCTGGCACCAGGATGGGGGCAACAGATAGTTCTCTCTGGCTTTGAGTCTGAATCCACCACCAGTGGGGGGACCTTTGCTGAGACCTGGCTGTGAGTGGGTCACTTTTGGCCTCTACTCCTTCCACCATTATGGCCCCCACTACTGAATGTGTTACTGGTATGGATGTGTTCTCTACGTATACTCCTGCTCGCCTCTGCTCCCAAGACCTAACAGGAATGCTGCAGTTAGGGCTCTTTTAGTGAATCATGTGGAAGAAAGGCTATGAACCAATCCAACTACCCGTATCTAATGTCATTGTCTCCCTATGGCAGTACCAGCTGCCTGGAGAGGGGAGGGAGTGCCTACACTTATCACTGAGCTTGAGGGAATCAAAGTCCTCTGAGAGTCTATTTCTCCATTCAATAAACCTGCACTGAAGGCCTCAAGATTCACCGCTGGTTGTAGGCAGCTCAATTCAGGAATGCTATCTTCAGCATGAGCAGTACCCAACGTGGTGACTGTCGTGGGGACTATTGCCCCAGCTGAAGGAACTTGGTATGCAGCAATACGTATTGCAAGCACCTTCTCCAGCATCCATCTCTACCTGGATGATCAGGCTCAATTTGCCTTTATGTGAAATAGGTTGCAAAATACCTTTAATGTCCTTCCACAAGGCTACCTAAATTCTCTGGCTACTGCCGTCTACTGATAAGTCATGATCTGGAAAATTTTTGTTCCAAGAGGGTGAACTAGCCTTCTTCTATATTGGTGACGTTCTCCTAGTGGACTGAGACAAGGTCCCTTCCTGACAAGAACTAGAAGAAGCCCCATTGACCCACGTGTAGTAAAATGGCATTGACACAGACCAGTAACAAGGACTTACAACCCACATGAAATTCCAGGGTTAAATCTGGGAAGAGGTATGACATCTCATTTTAGAGGAGAAGACTGCCAAACTTTGGACTCTTCTGCCCTGGCAGATAAAAAGAAGTCCAGTGAAAGTTGAGCCTATTTGGCTAATGGAGCTCTCACATTCCCCGTGAAGAAATTTTAATGACACCCATCTACTGGGTTACCAGAAAGGCCACTGACATGGAGTGGAGCTCTGACCAATAGGACACCTGGAGGTTCTCCATTAGTCTAAATTTGTTCTTCCCTGGGGCCCCCAACCCACATTTTCTGTTAGAGTTACAGATCTCAGCAACTTCTTAGTTTGTTACTTATAGCCTATTACCAACTGGAAACCATCACAGGCCAGGAGTATCCATTGGGCTTCTGCATCCATAGACTCCTGAAGTCAGCTAAAAGGTAAACATCCTGTGAGTGGCAATTCTTGGCCTGCTAGTGGGCCTTGGTGGCTGGTGAGCACAGGATTCTTAGCCCAGAAGTAGTACTACCAGAAATCCCAATCATATCATGAGTCTGAACAGAGGCCTCAACTTGCTTGGTAGAGAGTCTTGGAAGTCTTCTCTAATGAAGTGGAAATTGTAAATCCCTGGCCCTACTGGGGCCTTGAAACTCCAAGAGTTGGTCTCAGGAGTACAACCCTGGCTCCCAAGAGGACCCATGTCTCCACTAGCCTGATGAGGATTCATATATAGAGACTTCCTGGACCATGCATGGGCCTGCTTTACTGATGGCTCTTTCCAGTTAAGTTCTACTGGAATGGAATGGTGTGTGGCTGCCATATAACTTGAGACAGACCTGTCCCTTACTGAGTACAGTAAAGGGCATGTGGTGCAATGCACAGAGCTTCATGTCTATCCAGTCTACCACCCAAATGTGTCATGTTACAGTTTCACTGAATGTGGCTAACAGCCTGGTCATCTAGTTGGGATACTGACAAACCTTAAATTGGCGTATAAAATAAGTGTCCTCACCCCTCTCCATGGGGACAAAAGATTTAGATAAAATTGGATCTGTTACTAATAAACTTTTTGTTAACCCTGTGGATGCTCATCAGAAAGTCCCCCACACTGAAAAAGGGAAAAGAACCAATGAGCAGAGCATGATTGTCAGCTAACCATGGAGAATGAATTGTTCTCTGCTCCAGAGCAAGCAGATGTGCTCGGATCTACAGAGGACAGCCATGGAAATTCATACAGTATCCTAAAGTGGATCTATGGACTGCCACTGCTGTCAGAAGATGCCAAAACAGCATGGAAAAGCTGTCCCACCTACCAGTCCCTAGCCAAGGCTGTTAATAGTATTTAGAGGCAGATCCTTCAAGCCAATGGGCCAGGGAGTTCTTGGCAGATAAATCATGTTGGACCTCCCATCCTATCTGGAGGGGTTCCACTGGATCTTGACTGAAGTTGACACTTTCTCCCAGTTTGGCTTAGCCATTGCTCCATGCAAATTCCAATTACTGAAGCCACACGATGCAGGACTTATAAGATGACATTTATTTTCTGTCCAGTTTCCCTAAGTAAACTGTATCTGAGGAAAGCCCTGGATTTGCAGCCTACATCAATGGGTCTCATTACGGGGCATGCTATACACTCAAGATGCTGTGTATCACTTCCCATACCACAAGGTGGTTCATTGTTTTAATGGTAAAATAAAAGGATGGGTTTAAGTGGGCGATGGGAGGGGACAAGATAACCCCAGCCTGGACTACAGTTCACAAGTGAGCTGTCTGGAGCAAGGCAGGAATTCCACAAAATGGTACTTTTCATTTGTACTGTGTATTTGACCAGGCTGTCTGTCCCATGTGACCTTCTTTCAATTGATCACCCTCTTTCTACAGTTATTGACCCCTCAGTCTTTCTGGAAGACTCCATACAATTTTTCCATCTCCTTCATCCACTTTCCAAAGTTCAACCAGATGGGATACCAGATGGCTATTAAACTACAGGCATTGAGAGACAGGAACCTCCTTCTCAATTTACCACTCAGGTGTAGAACATGAGTTTTTGCCTATAGAGACCTCCACTTAGACTCAGCACTTTCTATGCTTAACTTTCCACCCTCCTTCTCTTCGAGCCACTATTCCATAAAGTAGCAGACATCTTTTGCTGCAGGTTCCTTGGTAGTGAGGGAGATGAGTTCCCCCAACTGTGCTGACCCACGGCTGGACCAGCTGGTGCCTCACCTGGTGACTTTCTGTGGGTGAAAGGGGGATATGGAGGGCCAGCACCACTTTTGGTCTCTTGCTGACTTGAATGAAGTCCTGATTGTTAGTTTCAGTTTGACTTACTGTCCTAATTGAATACCTTGACATTTGGTTGCTTGACATTTGATATATAAGACTCCCACAAATTCAATTTTTTTTTTTTACTTATAATTTAGTTTATTTTGTTCTGATGCCTCCTAGCTACTGTGTGGGACATACCATCCACAAATACAACTCTTAATCCTGTGACCACTCTTATAATAGGTTTAGTTTATGCAATATAATGCAATTTATATGCAAAGTTCTATGTATTTCTATCAAGGATTTTTGTATGAAGGATCACATTTTAATTACCTAATATGACTTAACACTCTTAATACATAATGGTGATTTTAGGTCTTTATTTAGTAACTACAATTGTTATTATAAATTAAAAATAATTGCAACATGATTGGTCATGAGTTTGTGGCAATATGGAATGCTTTCAGTTGAATTACTACCTCTATACATATTATCATTGATCTTCTAGTAATTTTTATGGGATTCCTAAAATTCAGGGAAATACCTGGATTTGCTGTAAAACAAAGTAAAAAGTTATATTTAGATAAATAATTGATAAAGGACTTTCTAATGCTAGATAATGAGGAAGAAATTGTAATTTATCATAGGCTAGTAAATAAAGGACATAATTTACACAGATTATAATATCTAATCTCTGTATATGAAGAAACTGAAACTAATAAGTGTTGAAATAAGGTGTCAAAGATCCCACAATTATACATGGTAGATAAATGACTTGAATTTTGTTTGTCTCATTTCAAAGAAAAAAAAACCACATAACTGATAAGAAAAGAGTAGAAATCCTATCAATTAGGCTAAGTATGGGGGAAGGAAGCCTGAAAATCTTGAACCTCAGATTCTTATGAACCCTTCCTTTCTAGATTGCATAAATCTCTTCTCCCTTGTTACAAAAACAAAATAATAAAAACCATACCAATCATAAACAAACATTTAAAAAAAAAACCCACAAAGATGTTTTGTAGATGTTTCATTCATTTTAATTCTTTTTCTCACAAATAATCATTGCCTCTAGCTTAATTACCAGAGTCAAATCTCCATATCATCTGGGTAGAGAGCTAAAAACTCCAACGCAGCAAGAAATAACATTCACATCAAAGTGATTTCAGGATCTTGGTAAGGGTATGGATGAAACTGGGAAGGAACGTGCATGGAGATGGATCTTGAGGGTGTTAGGCAAGGGTGAAGGGGTATAAGAATGAAGACAAGAGAATGTATTTATGTAGATCACTCACTCATTACTCGGGATTCAGCATAACCCCAAATACATACTGGTTGGGAGCTGGTTTTAATAGTGGACATGGACACCACACTGAAGTCTGTAGATGATCATGCGTGGGTGGAAATGAGTTGGAGATGTCAGAGCTTCATTGAGGAAAACAATAGAAGTCAGAGTGAGGTGGAGATATCAGAATGGATTACTTGGAAACAACTGAAAATCCTTTCATTACTGCTCTTTGAGAAGGCCCAATGAATGATGCTGTGAGGGGCACCATCTTTTTAAGAAGGCCAGGTTTAGGAGTGGGAAATGCCGCCTTCTCCCTGGGGTCTAATATTCCAGAATGGAAGACTCTAGATGGAGGCAAGATGGGTATCAAAGAAAAAGAGCAGGGGGGCCTGAGTGCATGTAGATCACCTAGATCCATGGGAATCTGTGGAATTGCTCCTCAAGTATCCCGGAGTGAGACTGATGGGTTTCCACTCAGGATATTTCTTCATCTGAATAAAAGAAAGCTGATATTCGCCACTGCAGTGGCACATTCTAGTGCTTCTTACAATTTCTAGGTCAACGTAGGTTCACAGACTCAGAATATATTAATCTCAGGAGAATGAGATCCCCTGAGAAGTATACACAATAAATCAAGTTACAAGCTTATACAATAAATTTCCCTCTGATCCTACCCTCAAGGGATCTGCAGAGTTTGCTAGGGTGGACGTGTACTGAAAAGAGGAGCCCTGACATCTCTGAAGACTGTTTGATTTTGTGGTGACATTTCAACATCACCAATGTTCTCTGGACATAGCAGGACCCACAGAGGCTGCACAATGAATGAAGTTTTATCTCATTGTAAGTACAACACTCCCATAAACCTCTGTGGTTACCTCCTGAGATATAAGTATATAATTGAGATATACTAACAGATAGCAGAGCTCTCACTTTGATTCCCAGATGTGGTAGAACAGTGGTTCTCAAATTTTTGCCTGTATCAGAATCTCCCAGGAGCAGGGGTAGCTACCCAGTTTGTGAGGCATGATACAACATGCTGATGCAGAGCCTCTTGCTCAAAGAGCATGAAAAAAAGCTGCAAAAGGTATAAAAAGTTCATATAAAGCTTTTCCTTTTCTTCCATGGTGTATTTGATTATTTAATGTCACTGTAAATAATGAGAAATGAAACCTGTAAACCACTAGCCTGAATTTTACTCTTCCTCTTTATTTTGTGCAATTCTCCAATTTTAAATGTCAACAGAGAATTTAAGTCATATGCAGAATCACCAAGATTACACAATTTGTATTTTGTGGCTCATCTCTGAAGAGTGCCGAGGTGGCCAGAGGAAAGAAACAGAAGCTAGACTCAGGAAGTCTGGAAAGAGGAAGACTGTCTCCCTCCTGTCAGGGAGCCAACCTGAGGTGGTGCTCCCAGGTATGGGAAAACTCTCACAGTTGCCTGGGGCATAAATATCCAGTTATTGACTTGACAAATGCTTTTTTCTCAATTCTCATTATTAAGAAATTATCAGGAAAGAACAAAGGGAGTTTGTCTTTCTATAGCAAAGGTGGCTGTACACTTTCATAATCTCCAAGCTCTTGTTATAAGGAAATTTATATTTTCTGTCATAATATAATCTACAAAAGCTTTGATTGTCCTGAGATTCCACAAAGTATCAAAGGTATCTGCTCTATTGATATCATCTTGCTAACTGGTTTCAGTGAGTAGGAAGTGGCAAGTATTCTAGATAACGTAGTAAAACATATGTATGCCAGAAGTTGAGAAATAAATCCCTAGGGGGTTTCAAGTATATTTCTGCATCTGTAGACTTTTCAATAATGGTCTGGAGTGTAGTGGGAGGACTTCTCTAGAAAGGAAGTCATTGCCCCTCATACACCTGACCAGCGAAAATGAGGCACAAAATTCATTAGGTTCCTTTGGATTTTTAAAGCACATAAGAATATGATTCAAATCTATCTGTTGGTTGTTTCATCAGACTGTTTCTAATGGGGCTAGTGTATTCAAGTCCTGGTTGTTGGCTAAGCTTCCCTGTCATGTGTGCTAAACGACCAGAAATTAATTCTGGGAGTATCCACAGTAGATGAGAATGTGGAGAGAGAGTCTAGCAAGTCTCAGTGGTAAAACCATGACTCAGATTTCTAAAGTTCCATAGCAAGACCATCCTCTGAAAATAAGAATTGCTCTCTGTTTGAAAACAAACAAAAACCAGCTCTTGGAATACTATTGGGCTCAAGTTGTAACTGAGGATCTTACCATGGAACACACAGTGACTGAAAATTGTTTGGTGTTATTAAATCCATTGGATAGTGATGTGAAGTAGGCATAGTGCCCAGCCATTGTAGACTGCAGTTTTAAAATGGAAACATGGCATTCACACCTGGCTCAAGCAGATCTAAAAGATACTAGTAAATACATACCTATTTCTCAACACAACTGGGGTTCCTTATAATAAATCTATGGAAAAATAAAAAATTCAGTCAGAATTTAGAAAAAGGTTGACATGCTACACTGGTGCTAACCAAGACAAGGATGTAAGGAAACCCTTCTCATAGCAAAGTCTGAACAATACACTTGGTTGCCCACTTTGTGTCAAGAGCGAGATGGTCTAAATTATACGTGGATTTCTGAGCACTGGCAAAATAGTTTGGTTGGCTGGTGAGAAGCCTGAAAGGAGCAATAGGGGTGGATTGGTGGCAAAGAGATCTGGGGTAATCTTATGTCAATAGATCCATTGGAGTGATCATAAAGTAAGGATCTTTCTTGAATGTTCAGCAGACAGCACCCATGACAGAGAAGGCTCTCAACGATCAGGTAGACAGTTACTTGTACCATGGACATTGCTATCTTCTTTCTTAGCCATCCATGTATTCCTACAATGGGCCCACAAAGAGGTCATCATGATAGCAAGGACGGAAGTCACTCCCAGACCTGAAAGTATGAGCTCTCCCTCAGTGAGGCTGACCTAGCCATGTCACCGTGAATTCCTAATATGGCACAATTTTGCGGGGAAGACAAGCTAGCCAGCTGGTGGAAAGTGGATTACACAGGTCCCCTTCTATGTTGCAGGAATCAGAAATTCATCTTCTCTGAAATATATAAACACTCTGGAGCTAGGCTTACCTTCTTTGCCCCCTCGACAGCATCAATGGTCTAGGGAATTCCTAATTCATTGTTATAGTATGATTAATAAAATTGTGACTGAAAAATTTTCTTTAGATAAAGGCACCTATTTTATGGCAAAGCCAGTACAACAATGGGCTCTTGTATGTGAGATTCATTGATCTTACTGTATCACTTATAAACATCTAGCCTGAAGAGCAGTGGAACAACATGCTGAGGTCTTGGATTAAGCACCAGTTTGGGGCGCAGCACCATGCATGGCTGGAACACGGTACTCCAAGGGACAGTACATGCATTGACTCAATGCTGGTATTTAATCTTGCATCCCCAGTTGATAGAAGTCATGAGCTAGAGAAATAAGAGGTAGATTTAGGGTTAACCTTTCTCAGTATTACTCTCAGTAATTCGCTTTTGAATGTGCGCATTACTTCCCTACAACTGAAAGATTTGTTGAGCAAGAGATCCTAGGTTCTAGTGGAGGAGACACTTTGCCAGTGGATAATTTAAGTTACACTGAACTAAAGTCTGGGATGACTGGACAAGTGGAGCTGGTTAACACAGTTTTGAAAAGACAGAGAAATAATGTACAGTGTTACAAGCTCTACCCTCTGAGAAATAGAAGACAAGATGTATCAGCAGATAATTCCTTTCCTTTTAACTCCTGGATGAACAGATCTGAGCCACAGTGGTTCCATGTGCACTGGTTGGAAGACATTTCTCATCATTAAACTACCAATTGCATTTTATTGTTAAGCTGTTAACAGCTCAGAAATGCACTGCCTTGAATTTTCTTTCCCTCCTTCCTAGCCCACTGTCTCTTTCCCCCTCAATTTTACAACCCTGAGATTGCATATCCCACGAAAGCTGTGGCCCAATTATCACCATAAACACAAACAAGAGACTCATGGAACATTTACATTTGTAAGATAATGTGCATGCAAAAACTGGTGAACAGAAAGGAAATAACATTTATAAAGTATTAATTATATATGGAGACATCTTTAGTGACTTTATATTGTGGTCTTTCTGTTCACATCTTTGAATGCCTAATTGGAAAGACAGAAAAAAAGAATAAAGAAAAAAATGCATCATCAGAAAATCGCCTAAACTAATATAACTAACATAAGTGCAACTGATATTTATCTTCCTGTGTCAGGCATTTTATTCATATTTTCTTATTTGATCTTCTTTATATACATAAGTAATGAGGCTCATAGACACTAGAAAATGTATTCAAGGACACACACCTAGATAAGTTGTTAGTTTAAACCTAGAATTGTGTATCTTTAAGCCATCCCTCTTGGCACTTAACTTTGTTGCTTGGATTGGCATTATACTATCAAGGACTAGGGTAAGTAGACAAATTTTCATGAAAGATTTGGCTAATAAATTAAATATAAATTAATTCATTTGACTTTTAATGCCAGCCTATATTCTGACACCAATTTGCAGTTTGGTAGCCAAATAAATTGATGATACCTTTGGCAGAAATGGAGACATTCAGGAAAGATAATATCTGGGAAAGTACAATAAGTTCTTACAAGATTCATTACTGTTGAAGTGATAAGGCACAATATATGATAAATATTTAGCAGGAAGCTGGAAATGTAAGATCCTGAAAAGATAAATCTTGGACAGATGGGATCTGGAGTCATTTTAATTAGTGGAGAGTTGAATTCCTTTTTTGGTTTGGCCAACATTGCTGATCCAAGGAAAAGGAAGAAAAAGAGGTTATCTATGAGACAGAGAGGGCAAGCAAAAGAAAATTTTAAAGAGAGTTTAACAACACTAAAACATATAGTAAGTTCAAGGAGAATGAGGACAGAAAAATTATAGATTTGCTGTTAGTATAATTAAAGATATTAACAGTAAAGATACTTCCAGTCAGTGGCTAAGTATAAAAGCAGGAATGTAAGAATTTAAACCCTGAGTGGTGAATATAGTGTCAGCAGAAGCAGAATACTCTTTGGAGAACTACAGTGCTTAAAAAAGAGAATTCAATACCATCGTTTTACAGTAGTAGTAGTAGTAGTAGTAGTAGTAGTAGCAGTAGTGAAGATGAGATCTGTCTACCAGACTGAATCCTCAACAATTATCCCAAAGCCTGGAATAATTTAAGTGCTCAAAATGTATTTTTTTTAGAAAAATGCATATTCTGAGACTCTTGAAAAGCAGAAGAAAGAGCCTTTGAGGAGAAACTGAATGCAATCATAAAAGAATTCAAATGGGGGGAAGGAAAAGGCAGAAGCAAATGAAAGATTGTAAAACAAAATGCTTTCTACAGAAGAAAGAGTGATAGTGACATCTTTAACAAAAATATCAAAAAAAACTAGTCAATATTTTGAAACAGTTCCCTGGACTTTATTTCTGAGAATTTATTACATGACATATACAGAATTTCAAAGGTTGGAGGGTAAAAAAAAATATGAAAGTACACAGACCAACACAGAAGTAAAGTGGAGAGAGAAGCCATAATCCAGGGAACGTGGTATAAAAAAATTATAGATCACACGGGAAAGCATCCAGCTGAAACACACTCATCTTGTATTAGTCATCATGATGTTGCACCTTTAATTTTTTCTTGTTCATTTAAAGGAATGCTTACTATGTATTTAAAGAGAAATACTCAAAATCATCAGCAACTACCATTTTTAGTTTAGATTTAATAAAAGAAATTTAATTGCTATATAGTTTTATACTGATGTACAGAGTAGAGAGATTTTTATTTTTTAATTGAACACTAAAAAGATCTTAGAAAATATTTATGAAAAATAATTTCATAGTCATTATTTCATGAGAAAAATGCACTAAGTTTAGACGTTTAAACTTTGCTGAAGTCAAGAAATATGAAAGTAGAAGAATTCTTTACAAAGTTACCTTGTTTAAATTTTATGAGTCTCAACTAAGGTATTGTTAGGCAGAGCTAAAATTATTGTGAAGATTCTCACCTTGAGAATAACAGAATACGAATCTTAGAAGAAATATATGTATATTTCTGCTAGATTTCTATTATGCAAAGCTCTCTTAAAAATCCTTACATGTCTTCAGTACAGCCATGTAAATCTAGTATACTTCAATTAAAAAAAAAAAAAGCACAGTCATTCTTACCATTAATGGGAACTTTCTACCAACTGAAGGAGCTGACACTATTCAAAAAATCTTTATACCGAATTAAAATCATTCTTCTTGTATCTTATTCCCATTGGCCCTGGTACTATCTGGGGACAGAACTCCATATAATAATTAAGTGACTCATAGTTTACATATGTTAGTCTTATAACAGCTCTAAGATTAGAAACTTGTTTGGCCATACATGTTTACCATTTGAGAAAACTCAAGCACAGAGAGTTTAACTAAGTAGTCCAAGTTTGCACAGCTTATATGTGGTTGAAAAGAGCATCAGAGGATTTTAATTTGGGCTCTAGGATTCACACTTAATCCTTAAGTTATTCTGTCTTTCAGTATGGCTTAAATAAAATGCTGCTGAATTATGCTGGGTTTGATATAATCATGATCAATTATCATAATATGATTTCTTTAATTTTTTGGAAGATTTACTACCAACGGTCTGTAGTCCATCTGTTTTCTGTGATGGCTCCCATAACTGCACTTTCTGCAATATTGGAATGTATTATTAAAATAACTACAGGAAATAAAATTGACCACATTGTGGTTATCCCCCAAAAAGGAGTTGACAAAGCCATTAAAACAACTTTTCCTACACTCCTTCCATTTTGAGTAAATTCAGCTTGTTTCCATAGAGCACATATAAACACTTAACCAGGTTGGTTCAGTTCCAGATTTGTATAGATTATGTTCATCAGAAGTCTCCAATCAATGGTCTTGACTAATTTAACAGAATGTAAATAAAATCAAAAGTTGGTCTTTCAAGTATGGTAGGAAAATCATGTGTTTGCATGAAATAATATGGCAGTGCTGGTTGACTTTGATAAGTTTTAATTGATATCCTTTCATTTTGAACACAATTCTTAAAATTACATGTTCAAGGGGGCACCATGCACTGTAACTTGGGAGTGATTTTTCCTCTTTATATTTTATTAATTGGCCAAATTTGAGGACTGGTTAGATATCACTTATAACTATTAATACTGAAAAGTGGACATGATGTTTCATCCTTTTCATCAATTTAAAAACATTTTTTGATTATCCACTCTGTGACAAGCCTTCATGTTAAATTCTAGACATTTAAAAGTAAGTAAGCCTTTGATTTCAATTGGCCTAGCCTATTCAAAATCTTGGATTCCTGAAAACTCTGTATTATTTAGGATGATTGTAACTATGATGAACTTGTGACTTCATACTTTAAATTTCTAAGGTAGTAAATATAATATTTAATATTTGTAACTTGGCAAATTGAATAGCATGATTACACTCTTTTAAAACTAGGAAAAGTAAGTCACAACAAGGTTTCTTGCCTTGAATAGTTTTCCGAAGTGGTCATATTAAAACTCCAGGCAGTCTGCTTCCAAAGTTCATGTTCTTAATCACATGGCACACTACCTCCTGGCCAAAATAATCCTGGATAAATGGCTGGGAACAAAAGACTGGCATAAATGAGTCAAAATTTTCCAAATTTACCCTATCACAGTGACCCAGGAGATTATTTAACAAGATTGCCACACTAATAAATTGATGCCCCCAGTGTCCCCAAATCTCCCAAGGAACTAAAATAACTGGCATAAGAATCTTGATTAACAAAGTGGCCTCACATACTGAGTTTTTAGCAGGCAAATACACTATGTGTTTTCTTTCCTTCTTAACATCTCAAAAGAATTGCCACTTATTAAGCAGTCACTTAGGTTCCATAGGATTCAGCTAATACATAATTTGACAGGACTGGACATTTTAATTACAGAAATGAGGCTATTTCTATGACTCAGGATTCTTGGGGGAGCCTTCATTAGCTAAAAGCCACCAGAAGAGGCATGGAGACTGCCTGCGATTTTATTCAGAGGGACAAGGAAAGAGGGCCTCACAAAATAGGGTTACAGAGGCAGTTGTGAGAAAACTCTGCTTTTTTATTGCCCCTTCAAGGTCCACTTGAGTGGAAAGAGCTCAGTGGTAGAGCACATGCTTAGTATGCACAAGGTTCTGGGTTCAGTATCTCTTTAAAAAATAAAATAAAATAAAATAAAGGACCACTTGTTCAAGGTATGGGCTGCATTTATAAGTTAATATGGAAAACAGGGCTGGAATAAAATACTTTAATATTAAAATTGTCTTACAGCAGTGATATTTTGAATGGTTTTCTTTGATTCTTTTCTTGGTTTTGGAATTTCTAAATTTCCCGAAATTAGTAATTTTTAATGATGAGTAAAATTATAATCTTAGAATTATATTCTTATCTTTATTTTATCTTGGATCAAAAACCTTTGAAATTATGGTAGAATTCCCATTTATTTATTATTTTTGGTACTAGAATAGAATGCTAACAAAAGAGACAAAATCTGTCCTGATTTTCATACATGACACTACTTTCATTTGTAATAAAAATTCATTTGACTGCAGTTATTGCAGACTTTTCACATCCTGTTCTATCTTATCAATCTGCTTGAAATAGTTTAACTTTTGAGAGACTAAGAAAAAATACATTTCATTTGGATTCAGGTTATATTGGCAAGCTTTCTCAATTGTTAAGAATATTGCCGTATTACCATATTTTGAAATCATCTGCACTATTCTGTAAGAAATTAGTTTTTATTGTTCTGATTTAAATATTTATTTTCACACTCATAATATTGTGTATGATTTTCAAACTATCCCTTGGATATCAGAAAGATAAAATATCTTTACAATCTCTATCACCTATTTCTTAACAAAGTGTTGCCATAATCTTTTCCTCCTTTAAAAAAAATAAAACAAACCAACCAACCAAAACAAAATGGTTGATAGATTGGCAGTGTTGGCCCATTGGTGGCCAGCATTTGATGGCAAAGCTCTAAAACACATTTTTGAATATTTACCTGACTATTCTTTATTATTAAAAGTATTTGACCTTCTGAACATGCAAATAAGTATACAGTACACATAGATTCATTACGGCTACAAAAGCTATATTGAGCTATATTCGTGGCTAAAATACCATGAGCAGCACTGACACCAGCACTGCAAATTCCCAAGATGGCGAACATTTATGGTAATGTTCTGAATAGAAGATATTTTAGGTCTTCCTTCTATTTATGTGGTAGTTGCTTTCTTTGAAAAATTCCTAGAAACATTTAATTCATATAAAAATTTTAATATTTTGTGTTTATGTGAATTTTACTTTTAGTGTCAGATAATTTTGAACAGCTGTTTCATTTACATGAATTAGATTCATAAAAGTCATTGGTAGAAGTGAGCAGATCTTCATACTGTAGAAAGAAAGTTAATTGTAATTTAGGTAACACATATTCTGTGGGGAAAATTGGAGAGGATAGAAGGAGTGGATATGATCAGAAACATGCTGATTAAATAAAATAGAGCATCATTTAGTAGTGCTTTGGGAGCTTTGTAAGGAGCTGGGGGTTTGTATTGTAAAGAATGGAAACCAGTACAGAGAATTCCCAGGTTTTTACATAAAAGAAGATTTTTTAGTAGGATGGATGCAGGATAGATTAGAATAAAGTAACATGGGGATAGGGAAATATTAAAACATTTCAAAATAAGAATTTTCATACATAGAAGTTATTCAAATGGTAGGAACAAAGAAGGAGGAATCTATTTCTGCCATCAACTTATTAACCTACATTACCTTGTAGACGGTAGAACTATTACGTGAGATGCTAGGAAATGGAGAGAATTTGTTACAAAATTCATTTACTAAGAACATACCAACTCTCAGTAGGCATACACAGAGCTTGAGAAGTGAGCTCTGAAGCTCAGAATAATTTAAGAATAATTATTGAAGCCATAGGCCAGGGGTGTACTAGGAGAGAGTATAAATTATTAAGAGAGAAGAAGAAAGACCAGAACCCTGGGGGTGAGGAAAGTAGAGAGAGTAGCCAAGGAAAAACATTGAGAAACATTTTCAGAGAGCCAGGAGAATCAGAAGATGCAAGTGAAAGTGTAAGGGTCAGTTATTAGTGTTGTCACTTATGCTTGAATACGGTGAGGAAACAGTGTGAGAGAAGAGTTGGCATAGAGAATAAGAGTTTGTTCCCTGGGTAGTTATCTTTTCCTTCCATGATCTGATTCAACGTTTCAAAGAGTCAATTTCCAAACTGGGAAGTATAACAAGAAATTACATAATTTGTTTAGTCCCTAAGTTTAGTACATGAAGAATTTCAGGAGAAAATGTGAAAAACACTTTCACTGAAACAAAAAACAAAAAACAAAGATTTCTTTGTTGACAAAATGAAATAAATGATACACAAAATTTATGATTACTTGTTTTCTTGTGTATAACTTGTACAAATACACACGAACCAAAAAATAATACTTATTCATTATACTCCCTGATTTAGACATTAATTTCTGAAGTTGTAGAGGATGTTGGTTTATATCATTTTTGTTTCCTTTGGTAAATAAAGGTTAAGCAGTATAATAAAAGAACTCCTATTCATTAGTTCTTCTTCCTAATTCATCAACTAGTGTGTAGTTGATTACAGAATTTTACCTAACATTCTACATTGTTAAAATACAGTATCTGTCTTTTTTTACATTATATTTTCTGTATATTAAAAATATTTTAAAATAATCAATATTAATGTGCTATACATCATTTATATCACTAGTTTAAAAGTATTTATTCTGGATTAAGTTTCTAAATGTGGCTTCCTCTAAATTATGACAACTTATAATTATTTACTTACATTAAATAGTAGAATTATATGTAAATACATACACATGTAATTTATTAAATACTAGAATTCTGAAAAAAAAGTGAAGTAATTCACTGGATGTTCAAGATAGGGAGAGGGAGAGAGAAAACAAAAGAGAATAAAATTGTAAGTTAGATGCTTACTTGTCATATTTTAGCCCAGAGGAAATCTAAACTGCCTTTGTTTCATGGCAAGACTTGTGCAGAATATGCATACTTTTACATGCAGGGAGAATTTATTCCAAATGGATCTACATCCACATAAATAATGTTTCTACAGTGAAAATATCACCCTATTGTAAAATATTTCACCTAAGACTATTCCAAAGAACTTTGTTTAAAAATCATAGTAAAAGGGAGGCTAAAACAGCAAATACCTAAAGAAAAGAAAATCCACAAAATGTAAATAAACCACATTATTATTGAATAATCCAAAACAAAACACATTCAAACTTTGCAGTCACTATTGCTTTTCTGTTGGGGAGAATTTAAAAAAAAAATCTTAATGTCCAGAGGTTTCCTCACTACCTCCAAAATATTTTCTCAATAGTTTATCAAATAGCAATGATATATAAATCAATAGAATTACCCAAATCATTTCATGAGTGACTTTTTGGGTCTTGGAAATAATTTTTAGATTTTTTTTTAAATGGAAGAAAAGTCCCCATTGTTTAAGTTACAGCTATGTGAAGAGGATAACCAAGCAAACTGTATTTTTGAACACTCTGAGTTTATGAATGGCATATTATGAATCTAGTAAAAGCAATCTATTGAACCCCCAAATTATCGGTAATTAATATCTTACTATATTCTTTATCCATTGTTACTGTTTTTCTTTTCCTCTCCTCTCCTCTTCTTTTCCCCAAGTCTCAGATCAGTAAATTATCTGTGTTCCTCCTTAAGCTCCTTAGAGTAAAGGATCCCTCCAAATAGTCTGGCGAATTCCACAGCACTGAAAACTTTTTGCAGTAGGAAAATACTGTCATATTCAACATTGTATCACCATCTGTAACAAGGTGCCTGGATGGCAGGATCATACAAAGTATCTTTACTGCTCTATCCTGGCCTCCAAAATTTAAGACTATTTCAAAAATTTTTCAGTGTTTGCAAACAATGCAATCAATTAAGACACCACAAATAAAGGCTTTTCTGTTAAGTTAAAAAAAAAAAACACATTGAAAGAGCCATGGCATAATTTAGACAAAAATGAAATGTTACATTTAAAAGAATGGGTAAAAAATAATGATTTGATATCAGTGAAGAATATCAAAATGAATCATGCAGAATTTGATATTGGAGTCAAAGGACAGAAATATGGAAGAACTTAATTTCATTTACTGAGTATGACACTTGGCCATGCCTAAAGCTCACCTCACCCTTGGCATTTTCAGTTATATGAACCAACTTTCAACTTGGTTATTCTCATCGAAGAATGATCTGCTCACTTTGGAACAGAACAGAGAAGTTGCTCATAGCTCAGTCCACACTTTCCTTGAGATGTCGTTTTGCTGTTTCTCATTACCTTTGAAGGTGGACTTATAAATTCCTTGGCAAATAATGTAACTGGCACCTACTCTTCTAGGAGCGAGGCATACAGCTTTGAATTTTTAAGTTCACGATTTTTTTTCAAGGAAAAAACATACATATTTTAAATTAAAATTTCCCTGATTATTTTTGTATGCCATTTCCATGCCTGCCATGCACCAGGTGCAGCCATCTTGGAAAGTGCTAGATGGTTAGGTCTGGGGGAGCACAGGGGTTATTATATCTCCCTGCTCCATAGCACTAGTCACTGACTTTGCTGCGATTCCCTGCCGTCTTGCCTTCCTTCCCTTCAGCTACTGTGGCAGCCCCTTGGCTTGTTCCTGGAGGAACTCCAAGCCTGTCAGATCTTGCTGCAAGACTATCCATTTTCTGTATAATTTCCTTTCAGTTGTCACTCCAAGAGAGCAGCTTTATCCTTGTAGGGGACAGGACCACGTGCTGATTGTGGCAGAAGGTGAATGTGATGTGCTTCAAGCTTGGGGCTGCTTCTTAGCCTCAGTGTTCTTGTCATCAGTGAGCAGGTCCCTTATGACCAGCAGCTCATCCCACATGGAGATAATGCACCTGGAGCCTGGGTGCTTCTCCATCCCGCTGTGCTTCTGGACCACACAGTGATCACATTCCATCAGAGGCCTGGTGTGGATGAAGACCATGCCATCCTACATGTCCTTTATCTCCTTCATGGCTTCAAGTCCTCCCCCACCCCACTTCCCCCCTGGGGTGGTCCCCAAATCTAGGAAAAAGCCTAGTGCTTCAGACACCAGCCATTTGTTCAGCCAGGTCCCCACGCTGGGCTCAGTACTGCTCAAGAGCTGGAGTGAATGTGGGGCAAATTTGTCTGGTAAGCTCTGGGGCCATGGAGGAGCCCTGTGGGCTGGATGGGAAGAGGGGGCTCCCCAAGAAGGGAAAGTGAGCCTAGAACTCAGGTTTGTTTTTCAATATGGTTTTGTCATGGTTTTTTAATTTATTGACATATTTAAAAATAATTTATAAATATGGTTTATATTATTAAGAGTAATCTTTCTTTATTAAAAATGTCACTCATGTTTTATCTCATATAGCATGTACTTTTAGATACACAAGGTTGATTTTTGCCCGGTCACAGGATTGAATGATATTATGAGGAAGAAACGAAATAGATGATACCCCCCCACCCCATTTACACTTCCCTTTCTTTGCTGGAACTTCGTGAAAGTATATCTCATACAGTCAGTGTATGTCAGCCAATTACATTTTATACAATTTTTAAAGGCTACTTTCCATTTACAGTTATTACAAAATATTGACTATATTCCCCTATTGTACAATACATCTGTTGACTGAAATAAATGCACAGCCTGAAGTTGAGAGTTATGTTTTATTTGACGGACATTTCTGTGGACTTGAACCCCTATGAGCCCGGGATGACAGCCTCTCAGATCCCTCTGAGGGACTGCTCCAAAGAGGTAGGGGAGGAGTTAGGATATATAAGAATTTTACAACAAAGACCAGGTAGTTGGAACATTAAAAGATTATTTGTTAACTAAAGAAAACCAGGCATTTCAAGTTAAAGAATTCAGTGCTTTTCTATATATGGGAGGAAGCAAACATTTGTGCTCATTGAATCCATTCCTTTGACAAGCATCTAGCTACCTAGGGCCAGTATCCTGTCCTTTCTTATTCTGAGTCCCCTCAGAGTGCACCATTGTGAGTGGCTGCAGAGGCTGGGCTACAGGCTTGTCTTCACTGGGGGGTGGTGGCAGTGGCTGGCGGCTTGATGACTTCAGCATTCTCTGTTTACTGATATGTTTCCAGTATTTTTCGTTCACCCATCCTTGAGCCTGTCTTACACCCAAAAGTCTGTACTGCCCACTCCCTCACCCCTGCATTGCTCCTCTCCCAGTCACTGGTAACCAGTAATGTGTTCTCTGTATCTAAGTCTAATTTTTTGTTGTAGTTGGTATATTCACTAGTTGTATTTTTTAGATTGCACATGTAAGTGGCATCATATGATATTTGGCTTTCTCTGTCTGACTTACTTCACTTACTATAATATCCTGCAAGTCCATCCATGTTGCTGCAAATGGCAAAAATTTTGTTCTTTTTTATGGCTGAGTAGTATTTCTCATATACATACACCACATCTTCTTTACCCATTCATCAGTTGATGGACATTTAGATTGCTTCCATATCTTGGCAATTTTAAATAATACTGCTGTGAACACTGGGGTGTAGATATCTTTTCAAGTTAGCATTTTTTTTTTCAGATATATACCTAGGAGTGGAATTGCTGGGTCATATGGTAACTCTGCTTTTTTTTTTTTTTTTCTGATTCATTTTGGAGAGTTGTAATAAAGGAGTTGTGAAAACAGTGCTTACTATCTTTATGAGATTTCCCATTCATTTAAAATGTATATGAGATTGTCAATCCCCAAATTTTAGAAGTGATTCTTAGGTTGACATCATTTTAAAAGAAAATTGAGAAAGTTAATAAATGTTAAAAGATACAAAGCCTTAGTCCATTTGTAGTTTACAGTGTTGATTTGACAAATATTCAGGCAGCACCTTTGAAATGATTATAATAAAAGTGACATTTCTAAATCAAAGTCACCATGTAGAACCCTACATGCTAAGTTACTCCACACATATCAGAAAGAAAAAGGGGGTAAAAATTAAAGTAAACTTATTACCGGGTTGATAAAAATTAAGGCTAAATTGATGAGTAGTATAGTAAGACATAAATTGCACTTTCTTGGGTATTTATTTGTGTTTGTTTTGACGTGCCTTTAGAAAATACTATATTTTACATAAGTTTATGACAGCTGCTTTATATTATGGGGATGTATACAGATATGCCTTTTCATTAAAAATAGTCATGGATCAAAGGGTAACAATAAACAAAAAATGTTCTTTTTCATTGTATTTTTCATTCACAAATGTTCTTAAGAGAAAAAGAGAGGTCAGCAAACACTTGTTTGTTCACATATTAACTCTGACACAAAACACCTCACAAACATTAATTCTCCTCTGTATGCACTCATAAAGTAAAGGTTGCACATGAGATGAACAGAAACACTAAATATTCAAATACATAAACAGTCGTAAATGTTAACCCTATCCCATTTTAGCATATTCATTAAGTCTATTTCTGCATAACAATTAATGACTCATGCTGTCTCAGCACCAACTTGGCAGATAATGAGGAGGCTTCTGTATGTTAAAATGTAAATGATCTTAGTGACCAACTAACAGAGGACATATATTTCTTTTTCATTAGAAAATCTAGCCAGTAGGGAACTCAAATTGCAGTAACATTTTCTTGGGAATAAACTTAAAATTTCTTCCTTCAGTAAAAACAAATTTTTTCAAAGACTTTAACTAGAAATCTGATCATATATGGTTACACAAGACAGGCCACTCCTATTGTCTGGAACATGATTTTTCATGCATGTGACTGTTAATGCAGACATAATCCCTGTCCTTCAATGTGAGAGCAATAATGGGGTTCCAGTCAGCTCATCTCAGTGGCGCACAGCAATGTCTTAAGTATGTCAAATGAACATTTGCTATGTAAACATTGCTGTATATGGACTGAAAGTTGCCACAGTCTAATTAATCAAGGTTTATAATTATTTCTGAAACAATTTTATAGTGTTCCAAATCCATGCAACAGATCTCTCTTAAATTTCTGTCCTCCAAATAAGGATGAAACTTGGTCATTAGAAACTCAGTGTGAAGACAAGCCTCCAAATCCTAGCCTCAATCCCATTCTCTCAATCGTGTGTGGGGTGTTATTCTCCATTTTCCCTCATTCATGTTCTCACTCTTTTATTTATTCATTTGTTCATTCATTCAAACACTGTTTTATCAAGTTTTAGGTAAGGTAGACCAATAGCCTCTAGCCCATAAAAAATAATGTCTAATGGAAATTAGGAACAAATAATACACACAGGATGTAGTAAGTCTTCACGTGATGTAAGAACAAAGTTACATATAGTAAAGGAAGATTTGGGAGTCGCTAGGGGCTATGTAACGGAACCCTTCATGCAGGAAGTTATCTTTTAGGATTGAAAATCAAACTGCAATTTTAAGGACACACAATGGGATAAGTAAAAAGCTCTAAGAAGGAAAATAATTGCAAGGACACAGAGTGATGAAATTTGGGATGGAGTGGAACTATGGTGAAATAGCAGAGTTACAGAGAAATCTGATGACATGGCTCGAAACGGAGGTAGGTACTAGATTATAAAAACACTTTATGCTGAAAGTTTATACTGATAGTTTGTGGGAAGCCACTCAGGAATGTTTAGCTGGAAATAGATTTAATCAGATTTGGATTTAAGAAGTGAGCCACATGACTTAAGAAAAATACATTTTTTTCTTTACCTCCACTGAAAACTATACTTTAACACAATTTTTATAAAACTCAAGAATAAGCAAATTAAACAATATAAATTTTAGGGATGCATACATATGTGTAAATCTGTTATGAACAACACATGTATTAAAAATACAAAATTCTTGCTATTCTCAAAGGATAGTGTTTACTACTGAGGGAACAACAGGTAGAAAGGATTTCGAGGAGGGCACAGGGAAGAGTATACTTAAGAAGTTCTCTTTTTAAGCTGGATAGCACAATCAGGGAATGTTACTTGATTATTATGCTTTGTAACACTAATATACATTATCAGTTTCAAATTTTACATAATAAACCAGTTAAATTGAGTAGACATTTAAATTAAAATATTTGAAAACATTACAGATGAATTTTTAAATATTATGTAATAAAATATCTGGAAATGAATTAGGAGAGACAGAACTAGAATTAATGCAACAGCTCAGGTAATAAAGAATGAGACACATTACAGAGTAGCGAACTCTCACCGAAGGGAAGAAGTCAGATTCAGTAAGTGGTTAGGGAGAAAGGTGAACAGTAATGAAGGTTGCACCAAAATTCAAGGGCAGGTGGGGCTCTAAAAGAAGAAAGTGTTCATGAATGTTAAACATTGCAGAAAATGGGAACGGAAAAGTACAACTTGATTCTTAAACTCTGGAAATACTGGTCAACTTGGCCACAACTTTTCTGTGTCTTGGTGGAGGCTGAATCCATACTGCAATATGGATTCAAGAATTTCCACACTGTTGTTGCTTAGGGGTGGTGATCTGGTTTGGGTGGGGGCAGGTGTATATTTCTTGTATTGATGCTATGATTATAGAGAAATTCTATTTATTTCAGCTCAACCAAAAATTGCATTCTTGAGATGCTCTTATTACACTTATTTTTAACAATGTCAATCATCATCATCATCATCATCATCATTATTATTATTACTGTATTGCTCTTTGAGGTGATTTTAGGAGGAGTTGATAAGAAGGAAGATCTTTTTATGGCACTAGCATAGTTAAGAAAAAATCAGGATATAAGAGAGTTAGTGAGATCCGTGTAATGCGATGGTTAAAATAAATGATCGACTTTGAAACTAATTCTCCTAACTTGAATTCTGGCTCCTTCACTCACTCACTGAGGGAAGTTCAGTGAGTTAATGAACTTTTTTTTGCCTCAGTTTCTTTGTAAAGGCATTACCTACCTTATAGCATCGTTAGGATTAAAATAGTTAATACATGTAAAACACTTAGAGCATTGTTTAGCTTAAAGCCGTCTATTATAACTATTAATATTATTTTGGTGAAATTGTGAAGAAATTGTAATTCCTTGTCCTTCCTTTCTGTTCTTTATATTGCAAAGACATATTATGTGTTACTTATAAATAAGATGCATGCATGCCTGTATGCCATTTTAATGTCATATTGGAACACTGAAGAATTATTTAATTTACTAGTTATTAGTACTAGTTACTGTTCGATTTTCTATTTCTAAGTTGATTAGGACTTAAGCTCTGTGAAATTATATATTAATTTGAAAAAGAAGAAGAATCTAAATTAATTCTGCCTCGTGGAAAAGATAAACCCTAATGCTCAAAGTTCTATTGCCTTGTATGATGTTAACCAGTTTTGTCTTCAACTTTGCAAATTCATTTCAGTATTATTTTTCTTAGTGACTTTGATCTCCTTAAACTAGTTTTACTATCCTGCTGATGTTCTCATTCATAAGATAAATACCTTTTTTGGCTTGTGCTCAGTATATATGTGTGAGAGTCATGGTTTTAATTTTGTCTGTATTAAACTCATTTTAATTTTGTTTGTACTTTTGAAAATGTATACCTAATTGTTTATAAGTCACTTTAAGCAACTTTGCCACCTTGTACAGTAGTAATAAGTCAATATAAAATAAATCCCAGTAAGAAATTGAGTAGTGTTTGAAATAAGGTGATCCTTATCTGGATATGGAAATATTATTATAATGTCTGGGAAGCTTTTTTCTTTATATCCTAGGAACAGTTAAGCTGCCCCTAGGCCCTCAGGGAACCATTGCGTCTATATTTTATTTCAGAATATGAAGGCCTGGGGGATTTACTCTGCCCTAAACCTCAACATCATTCCACAGACTTCTCCCCTCTTTACACCTATTGAAACATTTGAAGGCTGTCTTTTTTTTTTTTCAATTTAGATCAAAAGGAATTCTATCATTATAAATTTGTTTAGCACTGTTGACATGCAGCAAATTTTTTGTTTTGTATTCTGCAAAGGTCTGTCTTTCTCCTTCTGGGTAGGATGTTTTTGAATGATGATACCAGATGAGACCCAGATCAAACAAGCCGACTCAATTTCTTTGTGGACTGATGCTGTGGACTGCCTGTTCTCCATTAGACAGTGTGTCTGAAGCTGTAAGTATATGGTGAGGAGGAAGAATGAGGAGCAGGTGGGTAGAGAATAAACAAATAGTCCTCATTTGCTGAATAATCCCAAACCCTTGGAAGTGTAACCTCCAGGCAAATTTGATCTTGCTGTCACAGATAAAAGGCTTCACAGCCAACCAAGCTAAGCCATCTCTTTTCAGCCCTTTTTCATTATTAATCATTATAATGAGCTGAAAATTATGTTGCAGAGTGGATGGAGATGGGGAAGTGGAGAGGGAATGACATGCTGATTAATTACATCAGTACAAAGAAAAGGTTGACAGCTTAGGAAAGAAGATACTTCATAGAAAAAATAATTATAATGTTAGAGGATGGCTGAGATTATGAAGACAAGTGGAAATATTAGTCTTGAATAGTAGAAGGGACACTTGTTCTTCCAAGATTAGAAGTAAACTTAGGTGTGTTGATAAAAATATGATAATGCTTTTCATTAGCCTTGCACTTTATAATCATGATGTACTTTTACATATTTGGCTCATGTTTGACACTTATTACATCTGTTCACATTGTTTATCCATAAGCTAAGGCCCAAATATCTGCTTTTGCCAATCCTTTTTTTTTAATCACTTTTGAAAAGTTATCTTCAGCTTTGGATAATATATTTTTCCAATAAAGTAATATTATGATCACAGTCTTGTAAGTATAATCGAGGACATTGATACGTAGTGGTTCATACCTGTGTTCTAGATCAGAGTTAAGATCTACAATTCATTAGCTGGGTGACTTTGGGTAAGACATTTTATCTGGTTATGTCTTGGTTTTCCGATCTGTAGAATGAGAACAATGATTTTACCTATCTCATAGGGATGCTGTACCAGCGTATGTAAAACCATTTGTGCCAAGCCCAGGGAAAGCCCCTAAGAACTGTTAACTAGCATTATTCTGTGTTATATATTTGGCATTTCAGAAATTGTCTTAATATTTCCTCTATGATAGATTGATTAATAATTGAAGATATTAGATATAACAAATATAAATTAAGCATATAATTAAAGAAAATGTCTTGTTTTATTGAATGCAATGTATTAAAAATCTTGTATGTATATTTGTGTGTATATATACATAATACATAATATATGCATACTATATATATATGTGTATATATATACACACACACACTTCTGTGTATTTGGCTAAAAGGAAGATAAAATATTTATTTTTCTGCTTAATCATCTTTACTGTGGTATTTTTGTTATAAGAAATATTCCTTTTTTTCTCCACATTTTAATAATAAACAACAACTTCCAAATTTTGTACATTTTGTGTTGTTTTTATAATGAAGTGAATTTGAGTGCTTTAGTCTTTCTAAAATTTGCATAACAAGAAAGAAACAAATGAAAAACACATTGGAGTTGATGGCCATGGATAGGAACTAATCATAAAAATGATTTATTTGTGTGACAATAAAAGCGTTCAAATACAATATGTATTCTTTCACTAACAAATGTTAAGACTCCTTTCAAGTCAATATCTATAGAACAAGTTTGTTCTCTTTTAAATCTATATAATATCCCATATATTGTAAATACAAAGTCAATAACATTTTTGTTTTCTTGTTTTTAGTTATTAAAGTAACCATTAACTTAATAATGGTAGATGTTTAGTTTGATTTGGGGACACGACTTCCACTATCTTGGGTCACATGTTTCCCATGGTGTGACTGAACTCCAAATTCTACGGGCAGCATATTTCTCACACCTAACCAATCAGAACTGCATTTGGGGAGAAATTAAGGGATGAGTATATAGCTCATTATAAATGTATTGATCATATGATATGAAAAAGGCATTAAATGTCTTGAACTCAATTAAGTAATATGGGAAAATAATTCCCATTAGGCTAATATTTTAAGTTAGAATAAAATAATTATCATATTAGTACTATGAAAAAGATGACTGAACATCTATAAATCCTACGTATATTCCTTTAGAATTCTGGGAAAATATTCTTTGGGGACAAAAATGTTGATATAAGACTAGTTTTTTATTGGGAAATTATTTTATTGAAATGATTGGGAATTATTCACTCCAGTAGGGAATGTGAAATGGTGCAGCTAATCTGAAGAACAATTGGGCAGGTCCTCAGAATCTCTAACATAACAGAATTATCATACAATCATTTCACTCCTGGTTACAAACCCAAAAGAAATAAAACTTTAATGTCCATACAAAAACTTGTGTATCAATGATCACAGAAGTATTATTCATAATGGTCTCAAAGCTTAAACATCCAAAATGTTCATAAACTGATGAATGCATGAATAACATGGAGTATATTCATATGATGTAATATTATTTGGCAATAAAAATAAATGAAGTACTGGCACATGCGACAACATAAATAAACCTTGAAAACATTATACTAAGTGCAGGAAGCCAGTCTTAAAAAAACATGTATTGTATGATCTAGTTTTGTTTTTTTTTTTACGAAGTGTCCATAATTGGAAAATCTATATAGACAGAAAATAGATTATTGTTTGTTTAAGACTGGAGAGCTTGGCGTCAGGGGTGGGTAATGACTGCTAATAGGTATGGAATTTCTTTTTGAAAGGATGGAAATGTTCTGAAGTTGATTCTGGTGATGGACGCACAATTCTGTGCATATACTAATAACTGCTGAATTTGTACATTTTATACTGGTGAATCTTTTGGTAGATGAATTACATCTCAGTAATGCTCTTTTCATAAAACATAAATAATTTGGAAACAAGAAAATTAAATATTTCTTCATTCTTTCACTATCATTTGCTAATCTCCTACTATTACTAGATAATGCTCTACTTGTGGAGACATTAAGCTTTAATGGCTTACTGATAAAATGGCACTTATCCACATTTTGAGAAATGCATTTATATTTCATGGATTTTCAGATTTAACAAGGTATTTGGAAAATCATAAGGTTGTGAAAGACATCAGGGGACCAGTATAGTCTCAAACAAACTTCATCATTTTACAGTTAAAAGACAGATCTCCAGTGACTTGCTCGAAAACACACTATTTCATTAAATATAGTTAAAAAGCCAAGTCATCATTTTTCAACCCATTTTTTTTTCTCATACTTTATGTTCTCTTTTTGCTCAAGAGGTGTTGAAAATCTTAAATGCTTTCAGCTATCAGGAGATCATGGAAAATTTTGAAACTACTTCAAAGTATGAGATGGATGGCCAAAATTAAGGCAGTGCTGGTGAGAACATTTTCTGGACAAGATTAAATAAGTAAAAGAGTGCAGACTAGACTCTCAGCTTATGTTTTAAAGATGAACTTGAGAAAATATTCAGTTTAGTCTAACTATCGGGTTGGAATTACTTCCACAATGTTCATGCCAAGAATTCAACCCTTTTTTCCCCTTAAATCTCAATGGTATTCTATCCTTTCATAAATAGCTTTAAAAATAAACTTCAAGGATTGTCATTCATCCTAAGACATTATTAATTAAATTTTTAGGTCACAATATTTAATGTTAAGAATATAATATTCTAAGAGGGAGAGAAGGAGGAATGAATAGATGTAGCACAAAGGATTTTTAGGGCAATGAAATTATTCTGTATGATACTGTAGTGGTGGTTACATGTCATTATGTGTTTGTCAAAACCCATAGGATGTACAACATCAAGAGTGAACTCTTATGTAAACTATGAAAAAAAAAAGAACTAATTCCTGAGTCAAACTAATGCAAAAGCGTTTGGAAGAAAAGTAGAAACCGTCAGTGGAGTCACAGAAGGAAAGGCCAGTGACTTCGTAAATAAACAGACACCAACAACAAAAACAATTATAAAAATAGTAGAATGTATTGAACTGGAATTTATATCATGGAAGCATTTCAAAGAGAAAGAGAGACCGACTGTGCAAATGAAGCCAATAAAGTGTGGACTGAGAATTCTTTTTTTCCTGTGATAGAATTGTTCTAAAATGAGATTGTGAGGGAGACACAACTCTACACATTTACACACACAAAAACCAAAGAATTCTGTATTTAAATGAGTGAATTTATGGCATGTAAATTATACCTCAAGAAATTTCTTTCAAAATGAGGGAGAATTTAGCACATATCTATACTCAATAGAGCTGCTCCCAGGTATTCGTCTCACAGGGTAAATGAAAACAGATATTTAGAAAAAAGATGCATGCATAATATACAAAAATATTTATTCATAATAACCCACACTTGAACTAACCCTAATGTCCATTATTAAGAGAAAGGATTAATATTTTGTGATATAATCTTACAAGGTCAAATTATTCAGCCCTACAAACAGAATGAATGGCATATTCAAGTAAAAACATGTAACTCTAAAAACATTACTTAGAGCAAAAGAGAAAGACATCAAAGTACACATTGTGATTTTTTTCATTTTTATCAAGTTCAGCCACCTTCACATTGATGGATGCACATTGTGAGAGTGTGTGTATTCCAACTGAAATATGACAGAGGGTATACATTCTGTGTTAATGGATGTGATTCAAACCTATGGTTCATACACTGACTTTTCCAATACTGTCAAGGGTTAGGAATTTGAAAGATTTGTGAAATCATAAACTTTACATTGACACATTCCACTGTATTTTTCATGTATACAGATATAGACACAAAAAGAAAGGTAAGAAAAAATTACCATTAGACAATAATGGAAAAAGTGACATTTTAGTTACAACCCTCTCCTCTGACAACCCCCCCCTTCTCCCCACAGACACTGACCAGAAAGCTGACCAATCCAGGATGTCAGTTGCTGGTTGGGTTCCAGGTGGAATGTTGGGGTGTCCCCTGGGGCTTATTGTGGCTGGTGGATCCACGGTAACTGGGCAGAGCCCTCTGGTGGGTCAGTGCCATGGAGGGGCTGCTGTCCTCTGTGGAGCTTGGCTTTGGGCTGATCCTTAGGAAGCTGAGTGCTGTCCTGGTTTCGCTGCTGCCCAGTGGCCTGTGTTCTCAGTTCATGTTCCAGAGCCTCCACTGGGAGACAGTGTTGAGTCTGCCTGTCCTCACCTTATTGGTGGGTGTGCTATTTACTTGCAGACTTATTCAGTCTGTTAGAGGTGAACTTAATGGAAGACATGAAAAGCAACTGGCAAAAACACTGGCTACAAAGGTCGAAGAGAAGTGCCACCTCATAGACCAGCTTTATGCGGCTAAAAAGGAGTGTGCCAAGATGGAGACAACTGTAAAGAACACCAGGCTAGGGAAGGAGCCAGTAAATATACCCAGCCTCACTGACACTTACAGAAAGTTGATGATGGTCAACCTGAGTTCAAGGAAGGAAATCGATTTTCTCATCAAAGAACTAAAGAAAAAGAGATCCCTGCAGTCTATCTAAGAAGAGATGGCAGAGACACTAAAAGTGCTCAAGTTCCTGGAAGAGGTCATGAGAATCAGCACATCACAAGGGGCTTTTACCAACCAACCAAGCACCAAGTCCTGATGGTCCCTTTCCCAAGAATGGGCCCTCGTATTAGAGCTGTGCTGTTCCCTCTCCTCCACTCAGGCCTCCCAAACTGCCAGGCTGCGTTCACTCACTCAGTCAGATCTCCGCCTGAGCTGCACTGAGGCCAGTGGATGGAGGGCAATACCCTCCTGTGGACGAGTTCCTCCCTCCAGCTTTACCAGTGAGCACAGCAGTGAATTCCTTCGTGGTCAACATCTCTCATCAAAAATATATTGGAATTCCCAGAGCACACCATGAAGCATGGGACTTCTTTTATATTCAGCAAATGTTTGGATTATCTCATATTAGTTGTGAAAGAAATGTTATAATTGAGACTGATCTTCTACTTAGTTTGAATCTATATTAAGCCACATTTCTCAAGACAGTTTGGGTAACTATTACATATCAGCAATGTAAGTGAAGTGTATATATAGTTATTCTGTGTACAAAGATTGCATTATAATTTAAAATGTATGCAACTTGTCAACATAAACTTTTAGATGGCCATAGCATTTATTTCTAGAGTTTACTTCTGAAGTCATAAGTTTAAGTATGTATAGTTAAAAGAAAATAGATGAACTTTTTAAAGATGAAGTTCAATTGTACTCTTAGAAGAAACTTTTATCGTTTAATTTTTATATTCTGCTATAACAATATCCATAATAAAAATAAATTTGATAATTTAAAAAAGAATAAAATAGTCTAGTATTCTCTTTGAACAAAATCTTATTATTAGCCATAGTTTGGGATTAACATAACAAAAATAATATTTGCAGGGATTTATGAATGTTCCCAAACCTAATCCTGATATATATTATATTGGCGTTTTAAACTAAGTAAAGGAACTCTAGATTACTATGTAGGCTTTTGGGGTTTTGGACAATAAGTTAAATCTGTTTTCTAATAATATTTGCTGCTAAGGAATTGTGTGGTGAGTTGATAGTTGACCTATGTTATACTCTTCACCTAAACTGAGTCTTAGAGTTGGTAAGGTTTTCATCTGTTGATCTATCAGAAAAGTCATTTTATTCTGACCTGGAATCTGAAGCTTCACTGATACCCATTGCTACAGCCTGGGCTGTTAAAGGATGCATTTACTATTCAAAGTTTATAGAGCTGAGTGTTGTTAGCTTAAGTTATGGTTATTAGCAATTTTATTTGCACTAAGCTGGAATACATCACTCACATTTCTACCTTCTTGAAATAAAACAAGGCAATATTTTTCAGAGCATTTTATGATTTTAAAAGTGAAAAAAGAGTGTCAATTTACTGTGATGGATTCCAAGTGAGTTCATCAAGCTGTCCATTTTTGATTCTAAATGCTCTAGTAAAATAATATTCTTTCCTATGCCAAGTGATGTTTCAATCTACTGACAACTAAACCACCACAAATCACTAAAGGCTTTTTCCCTGTTGAAGCAGGCTGTTCAAATGTACACCACCTTGCTGGCCACTTACAAACCAATATTTAGTCTTGGACAATACTTAGGATTTTGAAATTTTCCATATTTAATGGCATCCCTCCTCATAGTCTTCCTGAATAACTGCAAGCGTACAACTTGCTACTTTCTTATTTCAAAGATAAAGAAAGTACATTATTGCATCTTCAAATGATATGTTAGCAGATATGACAAAGCAAACCTACCTAATGAAGACAATATCCTAATTATTTTCTATATTTCCTTTGTGCTTTCCATAGTTCTGTATTAAACATATAAATTTTTAAAATATAAACGTTAATATGATAATGATGATCATGATACAAAGATAGATATATATATATACACATATATATGTGTGTGTGTGTGTGTGTGGAAAAGGTAGATTTACGAAACCATGTAAACTAGGGTTATCACAGAGTTTACTACTTAAAAAGACAGCCTTTCTTCTGATTGATATATGCAGTCAATGATGATACAGATGTCTGACACTACATAGGAAGCCCTTTTTGAACTATCCTAGTAATGCAGAAATAGTATTTATCACAGAAGGGAATTTTATAGATTAAATAATTGAAATAATTAAACACTTAGGGACTACTTACAAGTGACAATGAAAATCTTTTAGATGTGGGTTTTAGGATGTATGCATATATGTCTTAATCAGTGACTATGTATAATGAATCCTAATTTTAACTTCTTCATTTTTCTCCTAGTTTAATTGCAATTATTTTTTGAAAAGTATGTACTTCTTCTACATTTCATATTATCTTGTCTCCTCGTCATTTAGTTATTACCATTTATTCTTATCCATATACCAGAAGTAAAAATAGAAACATTACTTTATAAATTGACAATTAGGTTATTTTCCTTTCAAACAGAGATGGAGAAGAAACTGAATTCCATCTCTAGCCATATATTTGGAAATTCTTCATGTACCTTTAACTTTAGATCCAATTAAAATGCAAACTGTCTTTAATTAATGCTTAGAATAGTATAATATCTGACTTGAACCTTTATTCAGTCTTAAGTAAATCCATTTAGATTTAGTATTGATAAAATATCCATTTTGTTGAAAAAAAATTTTAATCTTCTTTATTTTCTGGAAAGCATTTTACTAATTATAAATAATATAACTCTAACACAACAAAAATACAATTTTTTATGTTGCTCAAATAAACATTGTCTTACATAGAAAAATAAAAATAATTATAAATGCTTATTGGAATAAAGCCTGCCACCTAAATTATACTATTTATTGAATTTACTTAGTGAAGTCAGGATCTGAATTTCATTTTTCAAACCTTTGCCAATTTATGCTTACTATTGTTCAGCAATTTTTACTTATGATGTGCTATTTTATACAATCTGCAATCATATATAACAATAGGATACATTTGGCTTATTAATTCTTTGTGTTAAATCATGAGCTTTTATATATATTCCTTGAGAGCATGGTGACCTCCGATGAAAATTAAATTTAAATATTAACAGCTTTCATTCTAAATGCTCAGAAATATTAAATATAGACCTCAAATATGAAATAGGTCCACTGAAAACTTATGAAAATTAAAAAATATATACACATGGTAGATGGAATGTATGTTACCCACGAAACAGTTTTGAAACAGCTGATAAAAAAGCTAAGGAACTCTAAGGATCATGGTCCATCCTGTATGTATTTATTTATTTGTAAATATAGTTTACTAAAGAGGTATGAAAAGTAAAATTAGGCACAATAGAAATATTCTAATTATTGTGGAATAGAGATAATGTATTTCATTTTAAATTATTAATATTCATATTTCAATTAAGTTGATAACATAATAGAATTTCAAGTTATTAATATGTGAAAGTCTTCATTTATTCTTTCAAACATCATTTGTCCTCTGTCTAGCATGGGGAAGGTGCTATAATGAGAAGTAAGAATACAGCAGTGAACAAGTCAGATGGAGTTTGTTACCTTTTGGAACATGTAGTCTCGCTCTGTGCAGAACTTGAGTATATTTAGAGTAACTTCAGCTCTGGGAGGAACATCTGATACTCTGTTAGAAGTTATTTTTTTTTCCTTGAATTGTCTGGTTGTACATTTCTGAAAGCATTATTTTATGGTAACGATCTGCCCCATCTCTATGCTGCCTTGTGGACAAGGGGCAGACTGGGGTTCCCCTCAGGCAAGGATTGATTTAGCATGTTTCTTGTGAACTATAATCAATCCCTCTCCTTTTTATTCCTTTTTTAGAGAAAGCACTATTAAATATCTTCAAGCGCCAGTAGTCCTTAACAGAAATGACATTAGAAGAAAGATTTAAAAGGAAGTATAAAAAGAAATTAGTTCCATGATACGTGATTCATTACCTCATCAGGAAATATAAATATTTTACAGCATTAGTTCAAGATGGGCGGATTTTTGTAATAATGAAACTTTCACGGGCATACAAAATCAGAGTTTCTCACATGCATTAAAAAATCAGAACGAAAGCAAATTATTGATTTCACTGTTGACTAACCATGCTTTGCAAACTGAAAAGGCTCTGTAAGCCAAAAAGTTTCTGGTTTTTCCTTCTGACATTACATAGGAAGCCCTTTTTGAACTATTCTAATGATGCAGAAATAGTATTTATCATGGAAGAGAATTCTGTAGGTTAAATAATTGAAATCATTAAATGCTTAGGGACTACTTACAAGTGACAATTAAAATCTTTTAGATGTGGGTTATAGGATTTTTTTTTAATTAGTGTTCATTCTTGGATTTCATCAGTTATATTATTGCCACAGAATCAAGACACATAGCAACTCTACTTAAATATGCTGCAAAATAAAAGAAACAATACATTTTAACAGTACATTTTGCTTGTGAGTGTGTATATGTGTATATGTGCCGTGTGACTTTATACAGCTTTGTGGTGATTCTCTGTGTTTTAGAAATAGCTCAGTAGAAGAAATGAAAATATAATTAGAGTGTGCAAATGAAAGAATTCTTACAATGAACGGAATGTTTTTCAAGTAGATGAATATTATCATCTTCACCATTATCAACAACAACAAGGCAGAAGGATGTATTTCTGAAAATAGAATGTCTTTAGTTTGAATACATTGCCTAAAACGGAAACATACTCAAAGAGCATCTGAAGGGAAGAAACGGACTGAGTCTAAAATGAACCCTTAGAAAGCTTATAACTTTCATTGGCTACTCCGTGATTATGCTTAATTCATCTTTGAAACTGTCATAAATGCACATTTCATTGTTATTTTATGGAATTCCAACAATTACAAAGTTCTATATAGTCAAAGTGCAATTACATGAGCGAATAATTATCTGTTATAATGTTACTACTTATTAGACATCTACATCAATTTATCCAGTGTAATCTGAATATCCCCTTTGTGCATGATATTCGGCAGAGTTAAAAGGTAATTTTTTTAAAATGCCTCAACTCAAATCAACTCCCAATCTTAGTCAATAGGCTAGAATTTCACCAATGACTGTAACTTAGAACATAAATGAACACTGCCTGTGTAGAGTTGTCAATCTGATTTAAGGATGAAACAAGTAAAGAAAAACATAACCAAAAGCAAGACAAGAGGTAGTTTCTTTCCACCCAGGCTTCCATGGGCTTCCTTCCTGCATCAGTAGCACTTGTTCTCCAAGCCACTCATCACCCTGGCACCTTCACTTCCCAACAATTTACAAGGAAATTGTGAAAGTCAAATTTTGCTAATTTTCAAGTTGACACATACTGATTTTAACTCAGTACTCAGACCATGTGTGTATGTGAGATACAGAAAAGGAGTAACAAAAAGTAATGAATGAAAGGGGGAAAAAAAAGAACATTCAAAGTGAATTTTAGTACTAATACATCACATAATAGTCATTAGAAAAATATGGGTGAAATGAACTTAATTTTGATGACTTAGAAAAATAAAGAAATTTCCATTCCATTTGTTCACTCAAAGCAAACTCTAATTTATGGTTTATTAGAAGGGTTGTTGGCTAAGATTTTAAAAAGCCTACTGCTATCTAGAAATCATGAGAAATGTCAGATATTTCAAAACCATAAACAGAAACCATATAAATAAAGTTTGTTCATTTTCTCTGACATTGCTTTAATGGCTCTGAAGGACAAGTGAACCATGTACGGGAGTTTTCAGAGTCCCAGACTCTGAAAAGGCTGCTACTCATACACCGACTCCGTGTTTTTGTTGTTGTTATTGTTGTTTCATTCCATTTTATTTTATTTTTTTTAAAGTATAGTCAGTTTACAATGTTGTGTCAATTTCTAGTGTACAGCATAATAGTTCAGTCATATATATACATATACATTCATTTTCATATACTTTTTCATTATAGGTCACTACAAGATATTGGATATAGTTCCTTGTGCTGTACAGAAGAAACACTGACTCTGTGGGGAGAAGGGTATAGCTCAGTAGTAGAGTATGTGCCTAGTATGCATGAGGTCCTGGGTTCAATCCCCAATACCTCCATTAAACTAAATAAATAAATGAACCTAATTACCTACCCCTCTAAAAAAACAGACAAACAAAAAAACAACAACAAAAGATACTGACTCTGGGAGGATTTCTGCTCCCATTCTGAAACTCCTACCTTTCAAAGCTACTGATTGAACATAGTAGCCTCTAATTAGTCTCATTGCCACTGCTTCTGCCCCCAGTGTAAGGAATGTTGCAAGCCATGCTGGTAGCACTGGGCAGAGAGTGAGGGTGAAGTGAACAGGGGAGTGAAAAAACTGAGAAGCAAAATTTTCATGGAGTTCTCTGGTCTCATTCATGTTTTGAAGTGTTCTGGATAGCAGAAATTTGACTTGGTAGTATAGGTAAAATGTAATCACTCTATGTTCATTATCATGTTAGATAGAGCTTGAAATCTGTAGTAAGATGTTACTTACATCCCCATTCTAGCATGTTCTATCTATTGTTCCTGAGTAAACTGTCTAACTTCCCTAAGTGGTAGTTTTACCATTTTTAGAAAGGATATAACACATACCTTGCAAGAATTTTGAAAATATTAAATCAAAAAATGTTTAACACTTAGAGCAACGCCTGATATATACTGTACACGTAACTTGTACTTGTACACAACCAGAGCCAGTAGTGATGAGCACGGCCATCAAACAAAATGGCAGAAAGTGAAGTTACCTCAGTTTCTTTTTTCCTGTCTTTCTCACTCACTCAGTATGTGTGTGTAATTATACATCTAGACCTCTAATGATGTACTAACCTTTATCCTTGGTCTTCCTTCTTGCCTTCTTCTCTGGGCAATCTGGTGATTAATCTTAAAATTAAATTTTGGCTCTTATTTGATCAAAAACTTTCAATGTTATACTGTCATTTAACTATAAAACCCGAATATTTAACAGAGTCTCCAAAACCCTGTAAAATTTTGGTCTGCCCAAACCTTCAGGCTCACTGTCCTCCCCTTTGCCTTTCCTACCATCTTATTACACTTGACTTTCCTAAAATAGAACACAGCTCCTTCCCACCTCATATCTTTAGTGCATCCATTTCTCTATATCATGAGTATTCTTTAACCAACTCTTAATCTGACAAATTCTGCTCCATCCTTCACAATTCAGTATTAGCATCTCTTGTTTGAAGAGGCTTTCCCTATTTTACTCTCCTATAGCATTTTCCTTTGTGGCATTTACCATACATATAATTGTCACTGATGGTGAAAATTTATTTGGATTCAATATATTCACCTCGTCTCTAAGGGCTACCTATGCCTATTCTGGTCACCAGTGTATCCCGAATGCCACCTTCTACAGCCCCTGGTACATAGCAGTTGGCAATCACTCACCCCGTCATTTACCTATTCAACAGTGAATGCAATGAACAGACATTTATGTAGGTACTCAGGTTACAAAAGTTTAAAAAAATGCTACCAAGGAGCTATTGTATTAATGATAGAGGTACACAACTACAACAGTTAACAACAAATATATAATATAAAGCCAGGAATTAAGTATTCCAAAGGCTATAAAGCAGTGTAAGGAAATAGAGAGCTTTGAAGGCAATGCCACTTTCTATAGAATATTCAGAGAAGAGATCTCTGTAGAAGTGACATTGGAGCAACGAAGAGAATGAGGCAGAGAAAGGACATAAATATTTGGTGGAAGAGTATTTCTGGCAGGAGAAAGAGAACAGCACAAAGGTCATCAAGTGATATTATATTTTTTTGTAGTCAAAAAACCACAAGACAGTCAGTGTGGCTGGAATTGTGTGAATAGGGAAAATACTGGTAGGAAATATGATTGGAAAGAAAGTCGAGAAAAACCATGGTAGTCTTCTTCTTGAATGTCTTATTTCAAAAGTGCTGAGAATCACAATCTTAAAAGAATATCTACAGGAACTATGGGAATTAATATTTACAGGTACTAGATACTTTGCTGGGACAAAACAAATCTCAATGGAAACACTTGTTCTCTGTCCTAAGAAATTGCAATATGGTTGTGAGGACCAGTTACAAAGACATTAAAAAAATAATTAATTGTATGAGAAAATGTATGATGATGTCACATAATCCTGAGGAAGGGATTACTAAGAACTTAAATGAGGGAGAGAATGTCATGAAAAATTTAAAAATATTTCTTAGGCATGGATGAATTTAAACTGGACACTGAGAGGTTACTTAGAATTAGATACCAGAGATTCTAGACAAGAGAAATATCATGAGCAAAGCACAAATGGAGGAAATTCACAGCACATACTTAGTAGGGGTGAAATTAACTCAACTTATTTATAGAAAAATGCCCAGGTAGTTGTTCAGATGCTAGGTGTGGAGGACAATGCCTATCAAAATATGGAGTTAAAACTTGCTATTTTGGGGTATGTGTTTAAGGCATTGTTGAATTGGGAAAACAAGCTACTCTGTGTTCTACATAAGAGAAATTTTAGATAGGGAATTGGAGACCTAAATGGCCATCGAAAGGGTTGTGGAAGTAAAGGTCAGGGAGCTTTCTGCCAATGATCTCAACCTTCCATTGAATGTGAATTGTTCTCAAAAGTACTCTATGAAGGCACTGAGTTCCTCAATAACCTCTAGAAGGTTCCCATCAACTGTCTCAGTCTACTGCAGTAAAGTAAATCCATTTTAAGAGCTCACTTAGAAGTTACGAGTTTCCATATGTCCACCTATCTGCTTCATCTGTATGTGGAGAATAATGGCTTCTCCTTCTCTTCCACCTCCCAGACTCCTCATGGATGCCCCCCATTGGTAAACTCTAACCCAGAAACTATGGAGAGAGGAGTCCTAGAAAATGAAGATCCAGGTGTCTCCTCTAAAGGCAGAGCTGACCTTGGGAGGAAGTGATGCTGATGATCATTAGAAACAGACAAACCAGTAGAGAAAGAAAAATTAGAAGACCACAGTAGACTAAGGATTTCCCATATGCTTCACACAAAGCATATCAAACCCACTATCAATTTTTCATATAGTGTTTAATTTGAAAAGAAGAAATTTATATTGCTAAAATAAAAAAAAAACCAGAACACTTAAACACGACTGTTTTAGACACAAATCCATTCTATCAAACACATGAAGATAGCTATTTTCATGCCCTATTATTATTCAGCCACAGGAACCAATTTTCTTCCAACTTTTCTCATATGATATGATATAAAACATTTACTATTCTTGTTATTGTCATCTGTTTCTGTCACTCTCTAATGCTTTTAAAATGTGATGTCCAGAATTAAGTACAGATCTCATAATAAACTCTGACTAACAGAGCATGGGGGGTAATTTCCTTCAGTTATTTTACTGCTATTTGCATATTCATGCAGCCAAAGTTTAAATTAATGTTTTAGAATTTATTTCACATGTCTACCTAATATTAAGCTTGCAATACAAATTTTCCAGGATTTTGCACATGAACCACTGCCAAGCAGGGTCAACCTTCCCTGAATAGATTCTGGAATCATCCACACAAAATCAATAAGTGAAGCCAAATAAATAAGTGGAATTTCCAAAGTGAACATAGCAAATCATATAAAAAACAAAGGCATATAGATAGACAGCAAATTAAGATTTGGATGTTGAAGATTGAGTTTGCATCAAAAACACTTTGGCAAGGAAATTGAAAATTAGAATAAAATGTTACTTATAAAAATAATCAAATAATATATATATACACACATATATATTTTACTATAAATAAGTTAACTTATTATATAAACCAATAAATAAGTTAATTCAGTACCAGAGGTAGTAGGAAAACTGGGATGATTTGCTACTGAAGCAGTTAAGAAGAAGAAAACAAAGATAGCATAACAGGTTTGTTCTCAAAGCACAGATTGAATAGATTAGATGAGGAAATATGCAGGCTTAAACAGGGATCAGATGCAAATGTGTGGTGCGAAATTATAATATCAGATGCAAACACTCATTGTGAGGTGTTAGAACTGAGAGAAAATAATGATCTAGGAAGACAATTGGTCAGTAAATTTCCTTTTCTAAAATAGTACCCTATGAGCATTTAGAGAATACTGGTGTTTCGTATTTCCAAAAGAATTTGAAATCATGTTAATCTCAACACAACAAATAATCAATCATAGTCTCAAAACTAAATTAAGATAGAATTATTCAGAATGTTGAGTGTCTTAGCTAGAACTCTTCTCTATTTCTGTTTTACATATATTTTACTAAAGAATATACATTTTAAAGTATTTTAAAATATACTGGTACTGTGATGTGATAAATTGCAGAGCAGTCCAAGCAGCTGCAAGAAAAACATTTTTATCACTAAATTAATAACTTTGAACTAGACCAGAAGGGACCATGATCCCTCTGGATATGCAGACATATTGTTCTTTGGCTTGACTAAGCCAGGAGCTCCTAATTGTAATGAAATGTGCATAATTAAATGAGTGCAGTTGGACTATGATATTTTGGTTGATGAAGTATTTGTTTACGTTGAGTTTATATGATTCATTTTATTTCAATAGTCATACTGTGCCCTGTCATGGACTATTTCAAAAGAAGAATTTGACAACAGAATTACAAAGCAAATATCACCATCATCTTATTTCTATATTTTCATTTAATTTACTAATCTACTTAAAGGATTAAAGAGGAAAGTTAAAATAATATTGAAATTCTGTCCAAGAATAACAATTAAAAGACTTTTTTAAAGTGGCTGACTCATTAGTGATTTGAAAAAGTGTTAAATCTCAAAATAAGAGCTTTTTAATAAATAGCAATTGTCCAGCTTAATAAGATTTATTTCATAAAGTTTCTTCCCTTTTATTGAAAAGGGCAATTTCTATACTTTATAACTAGTTGTTTTAATAATTTCAAATTATTAATAATGTTAATAATAATATTAATAATAGCAAAAACAGCTAACATTTTATACAGGACTTGCGATATGCCAGGCACTGTATTAAGTGCTTTCAGAATGATTATTTCTAGGATGTGAAATATGATGGATATGAAACTCTGTAACTGATTACTCAGTTCTAGAACGGAGATAACATTAAAAAAACACTATGAGTTCACACATTTAAATTGTACAAGTAATAATTTTTAACATTTCTTATAAGGCTGTTAAAATACACATACATACCTTTGATTTTCTGCTATATATATATCTTTATATATTTTTGCTATATATATATTTTTTGCTATATATATATATATTTATATAGCAAAAAATCAAAATGAAAATATAAAATAGGCTTAGAGTGCTTTAGAATTATTTACTGACTGATATTCATCAGTTTAAATCCATTATAAAAATGGTCCAGGAAGTCAAATTTATAAAAAACCAAAAATTAGTTGATGTATATATATTAAATATTTTCCCTTAGTATAGAAGTTCCCAGGAGTTCTGAAATCCAGTATTCACTATACCAATAAATACTTTACAATATACAGTATTGTTATGATTTTTTTCCTCCAAAACTCACACAGGCAAATCCATACATAACATAACAGGCTATGATAAAAAAGCGCATTAGATATCTTGGACTTCCATAGCAAAGCACCATAGACTGGGTGGCTCACACAACAGGAATTTATCTCTCATACTTCTGGAGGGTGAGTCCGAGATTTAAGGTATAGGCCGACTGGGGACCCTGGTGGAGGTTTTCTTCCTAGCTGGCAGACAGCCACCTTCTCACTGTGTCCTCACATGGTGGGGAGAGAGAGAGAGAGGAAACTAACTCTCCAGTGTCTCTTCCTACGAGGGCACTAATCCCATCATGAGGGGACCACCGTCATGATCTCATCCAAACCACATTATTTTCCAAGGTCCCCATTCCAAATACCATCACATTCAGGGTAGGACTTTAATACTGAATTTTGGTTGATACAATTCAGTCTATAGTAGAGAGGTTGTAAAAAATATGTAAAAGAAAAAAGCCTTTGTAGCATAAGCTGCTAGCTCCTAACAAGAAAGAAATAAAAGAAAAAAAATGGAGTTGTGGAAGTTGATGGAAAAAGATAGATATGCCAGGAGCAATTAAGAAAAAAATCCTTTAGAGCCCAGAGTGTCTCTGTCTTTCCCACCTCCCTTTCTTGGAGGGTCTTAAACACAGGCCTCACGAGTCTATGCAGGCTTAGAAGATATTTAGTTTAGTGAGTGGGGCGGGGGCAGGTCTGCTGAGAAACCCATTCCCCTCAGGTCCCAGCAGAAGCCTCTACATCTGCCTACCGGGTACATTATATTCAATTTATAAATCATTATTTGAAACTATCAGTGACTTAAATTTTTTTTTAATTTTATTTATTTTTTAATCAGTCTTTTTTGGTGGGGGAGGTAATTAGATTTTTATCTTATTTATTTATTTTAATGGAGGGACTGGGGATTGAACCCCCGACCTCACGCATGCTAAGGACTCACTCTACCACTAAACAATACCCTCCTCCCTATCTGTGACTTTCTAAAATTCAAATTTCTGTTGATAAAAATTTTCCCCATTAGTCTTTATTTGTCTTTTATTATATAACAAAGGCCTTTATTTTAAAAATGGGCCTCAAAGCAATCATTTATCTTTTTCTCAAATTGTACATTAAAAAATTAAATGTGATAGCTCACGATGAAAAAGAATGTGACAATGAATATATGTATGTTCATGTATGACTGAAAAATTGCACTGTACACTGAAAATTGACAGAACATTGTAAACTGACTATAACTCAATAAAATACAATTTAAAACAAAATTAAAGGTGACATTAAAAAATCAAATGTGACCCCAGCTCTGCTCAAAAAAACAGTTTAAACACCATTTAAAATTCCAAATAATCAAGATCTATATCTATATTGCCAAAAAAATGTAAGTAAAGCCATGAAACAATAATAAAGTACATTATGTGATCTTTTACAATTTGAGATTATTAAATACTATACAGCAAATGATGTCCCATAATAAAAGTGTGCCAAGATTAAAAAAAATAATTTTAAATATAAAAAAGTTGTGCAATGAAATGACAGAATTTTAACCCACTGATAATACAGCTACATCTCTAATATTAAGAAATTTAATTTACTCACCATTGTGTAGCTGTGGGCCACCTTCATTAATTCGATGCATCCTTGAGCATCTGCAAATGCTCGGATTCCTAAGCAGTTAGAAGGATGCAAAAGCTTCATGAGGAAGTGGCAGCACACTTCGACTACTTGAGGGAGCTGAAGGAGGCATGCTGCAGCGAGAAGGTTTTCTATGGTCTCTTCCTTTAATTCCAAGCACCCTAAACATCAAGCGAAAAGAATCATGAAACTGTTTAAAACTTGAAATCACGCAAACCATTATATTACCCCAAACATTCCGCCAGTCTTCTAGAAATGATCTCAACCTAAATTGATAATCCAAATAAATACAGCTCACTAAAGGCCAGTGATTGTTTTAAGCATCTTGAATTTCTTAGTCCACATGATATTCAAAACCATCTGGTACAGACAAATGCAGTTTCAACCAAAATATCTCTATTCAATTAGCAGGAATTATGGTTGTTCCTCTGGTTGTGGATTAAGAAAGAAAAAAGGAGACATAAGTTTCACAACACACGTCTACAAGCTTAGGCTGAGATCAAAGACGCACTGAATTTCTGATAATATATAAACATGTGTATTTGAATAAGAAATACCTATGTGTGGATAATGAACATATGTGTATATATATGTGTGTATATATATGTGTGTGTGTGTATATATACATATATATATATATACACACACACACATACACATTTATACATACATATGTTGTATATTGCTAATGTTGTATTTAACTCACTGTGCCCATGATTATAATTTCCTGTAATTTTTCTTTTTGGTCAGTTGTCTTAATCTAAAACAATGAGCTCTTTAGTGTTGGCTCTTTTTTCCAACTACTTGGAATAATTTATTAAATAATAGAACTGTCTGGGATGTTTATAAAACTCACCTGTGAAATTTTCTGGGCTGAACTATTTGCATTTCAATTGCATTAGCAATTCAACACATTTTTAATAGCTTTAGTCCAATTCATATGTTCTATCACTAGTGAGTGAGGTTTTCTAAGTTGTACATTCTCAGAAATGGTTTATTCCATTTTAGTTTTTGTGGCACAGGTGGCTCCTCTTCACTAGAAATTTCATTTTTCCTGAACACAGGGCCAGGCCATGTACTAATGTTGTGACACGTGTCCGTGGAAGGATGTATGCTGCTACTACACCGAGGAATTATGATGTCAGTGTGCTTTATTTATGCTCTTTCTCTTCTACCAGCTAATTGCAGATAACACAAAACCTTCCTGGATGGAGGATACATGGGGAGTAACAAGCCGGAGTCTCTGAATCAAGCCCAGAACTATTAGCTTCAAACAGTAATACTCAATATTTAAACAAATGATACTCCAAAAATAAACTCATGTTTATATTTGCTTATATACTTGGAAAGCAATCTCCAGTGTCTACATTTGAGACTCAAGTGTAGAACCTTCAGGAAAAATAATTGATTAACCTTTATTATTTACATGCAGTCATCTAACTGAAATTATATTCTTGCCAGCTGGAACACATTTTTTTAACTTTGTGATGCTACTGTATATTTTTTCCTTAGATTCCACTTTTTCCCATCATTAACATTTATTTCTATGTCACTTTAGGGAAGTTGTCTACTTTCAAAAATGTAGCTTTCAAGGACAGAAGATTTATTAAGGAAATTCTTTATAAACAGAATACCTTTTTTTCACACCAGTTTTTATTCTGAATTTCTTTTTAACTTAAAATAATTTGCAAGAATAGTACAATAAACACTTAAGTATCTTTTACTTAATTTTGCCAAGTGTTAACATTTTGCCATATTTATCTACGTGCGTGTATGTACTTATGCTGTAGTTGTGGAATTATTTGACAATACTTCCAACCATCTTATTTCACCCTTAAATACTTCAACACATGTCTCTAAGAACAAGGGCGTTCTCCTGCATAGCCACCCATGAATTCAGTTATTCACACTCATGAAATCAATACAGTAGTATTTGCTATAAGGCAAATTTCCCCAAATGTCCAAATAAGATGCTTTATAGATTTTACTTTTTTTAAAATATATTTTTATTGAAGTACACAGTCAGTTTACAACAGTGTGTCCATTTCTGGGGTACAGCACAACATTTCAGTCACAGAGGAACATACATACATTGGTTCTCATATTCTTCACCATAGGCTGCTACAAGATATTGAATATGCTTCCCTGTGCTATAAGTATAAAGTTGTTTATTGGATCTTGTGAGAATGCTCCTGTATTTTGAAATGAGAGACCGTCTGCCAGAGAGCAGTAGGTGTTCTGTGCAATTCGATGGTTTTGTAGATGTAATTCTTGGTATATTTGGGGGAGAGGGCGAGCTGTGAGTCTCTACTCCACCATCTTGGCTCTGCCCCCTCAGATTTTACATTTTAATTCAGCATCTAATCAAGTCTCACATATTACATCTACTGGTTATGTCTCTTTAGTCTCCTTTAATCTAGAAAAGTTTCCTACTCGTTTTGTCATTCACAGTATTTACATCACTGAAGAATCTGGACCAGGTGTTTTGTAGAATTCTTCAATTTGGATTAGTCATATATTTCCTCAAGACTTAGCTGAAACCTTTCTGGCAGAGAGACCATATAGGTGATGTTGTACCCTTTCAGTGCTTTATATGGAGAGGTCATGATGCCAGTGTGTCCTACAGTTGATAGTGTTAAATTTGTCACCTTGTTTAACATAGTGTCTGCTAGATAGCTTCATTTTAAAGAAAAATTTTCCTTTATAATTAATAAGAAATTTTTTGGGTGAATGATAACTTTGCTTTCAAACATGACATTCCACCCATAACTTAACATGTTTAATAGATAAAGAGCATTATGTTTTATTTATGAGTTTCATTGAAAGAATAAGATAGCAAAGGAATCTAAAGCATGCTTCCAAGTATATCAAGGGACTTAGTGGAGGAAAAAGAAAAAGCAGATAAAGTGGACACAATAAAATTGAAAGGAAATGAAAATAAGTTTTATTACATTATTAATTTCCAATTACATTAGCTACCCAAAGTTAGGTTTTGATATAAAAGGACATTATCAATGATAAAAATTAGAAGTAGTTATTTAAACTTCCAAGATTTTAATAAATGCTCAAGGACCTTGTTGTTCTGATATTATCATCTACTAGACCATTGAGTTTTGTACGTCAGTTTAGCAGAGGAGACATTTGCCAACAGCAATGAAATTCTTTGAGGTGTTATATTTCACATTATCAATAATACTGTCATTCAATAATAACGTCAAATTGAATCTTCATCTGAAGTTGAAAGATTCATACCAGTTTAAATGATATTAAGATCAATTATATTAGTGTAATTATTGATGTATGTGTAAAAGTTTATGGAATTTATAGTAAATGTCAAAATATTCTACAAATTGTAGAAAACTATATTTTGTATAGATTTTAGATGAAGTATGAAATGTGTACCTATACTTGCAAAAATATAAAATATAAAGGAGATAACATGAATACATTAAAACCTGTCATTATTTACAATTGATTATAAGCAGAACAATTATACATATGTATATATTAGATATATACTTAAAATATTGTCATGATTTAAGACCTTCAGAGGAATTTTACCTAGAAGTTTTCAGTAAGATTATCAAGATATTTGTATACTTTTTAGCATAGATCTTGTAAAAATCAGTTAAAGGTGATACATGCAGATGGTATGGCTTTTATAGAATCCATTTCACCATGATTTCAGAACATTGGGAGAGTGACTTTCTTTCATTTTAATTTATAATTGTCCTCAGTAGGATTTGTGCAAAAAGAATTAACACAGCAGACCTGAACTGCTCTCCTTGAAAAGGCTTGATGCAAGCTTTGCCCTTGCTAGTGTCTGAAAACTTCGATTTCAAGAGTAATCCAGTAATATAATTGGCCTGCATTTAGTAATATAAATGGCTTAGGGTGCCTACACTGTTTGTGTAAACAATATGGTTTATGCTTAACACCTGCTTTACTTAGAGAGTCTTGAATTTTGGTGTATGCTCAGCAGAGGCTGCCTGTGTGATCAGCCCCCAGTAGAAAAAAAACCCAGGGCACCAAACCTCTAATGGATCCTCCCAGCGGGTAATAATTCACAGGCTTTGTCACAACTCATCGCAGAGGAAATTAAGTGTGTCCTGTGCTTTTTCACTTGGAATGTCGACATTGGAAGTTTGTGCCTGGGTTTCCCAGGATGATGAACTGGGCACCATTTCCCTTTCCCCATTATGCTTTGAATTCTTTTGACATAACAAATCAGAGCCATTGGTATGTCTGTATGTGAAGTCCTGTGAGCCATCCCAGTGAATCATCAATCCTGGAGGGTTAGTCTTGGGGATGTCCCAACACAGCATTCTAATTAGAACAGTTTGGGTGGTAAGTGATGTTTGAGATATATTGTGCCCATGGACAGAATGATACAACATTGCTAAGATTTCAATTGACCCCAAATTAATCTATACATTTATTAAAATCACATTCAAAATCCCAGCTGATTTTTTGCAGACATTGTAAAACTGATTCTCAAGTTCAGATTTAAATGCAACAGCCTTGTATAACCAAAACATTTTTTTGAAAAAGAAAAAAGTGGGAGTAATAAAACTATTGGCTTTTAAGACATATTACAAAGCTACATTAATTAAAATTGACTGCTATTGGTCTAAACATAGACAAACAATGGAAAAGAATAGACTCCAGAAATAGAACCACCCATCTGTAAAGTTTGAGAGTTTTTATCTGTATTCTGGATACAAGTACTTTAGCAGGTATATTTACCTTATACTTCATAATACTTTAGATAAAATGTTAGCAGGTCATCTCACCATTCTCCCTTATGTATATAAAAAAAAGAACAACTAAATTTTCACAGGTTATCTATAGACCAATTTTTAAAAGTTACTCGGTGGTAACTTGGAATGTAAATTTGGAAGATGTAAGCATTGTTAGCTTCCAAGAGTTAAAAAATGTTCTATTCTTCTCAACTTGGAATATCCTCTATGAAAGGATCCATTTTTAAAAGCCAGAAAGCACAAATGGAGTATTAGTGTTAAGCCTGAATGCACACAAATTGAGCTACCTCATGCATGGTATATTTCTTTATATCTATTACCTGGCTATTTCTCCGAAGGACTTAGATAGTAAAAAGGCAAAAAGCTGCTAAATATTTGACTTAAAAGTGAGCCTAAATAAAGACATGACTACTGTTAATTAAAAAAAAAAGGAATTCTATATAGTCATTCAAAGTTAACTTGCATTAGTGTTTGCAAATGGCTTTAGACTTACTGAGAGGGAAAATCTACATGCTTTTTCTTTAGGTGCCATTGAAAGCTGGCTGAAAAATATCAGATACCTAGACACAACTTTAGATACCTAAGGAGCCTATGACTATAGTAAAAGAAAATGCTGATAAAATTCTTTCTTAAATAATAAGGAAATATATATTCCCAAGTCCAGAGGAAGGTTGTCCCCAGAACTGGTTAATTAAAGGGCTCAACACATCGTCAGAAAGCCGTCATCTTCTTAAGAGACTTGCTGCTTCCTTCATGGTTGCCATAGTTTCAAGCTTCAAATTCAGACAGGAAAACACTCATCAGAAAAGGAAGTATTCTTTCACGTATATTTCTCTTGCATCAGTGAAGGAACCTACAAAAAGTTCTCCAGAAGTCTTTCCTTCATGTTGCTTTGGTAAAACTTGTATGACATGACCATTTATGCGTTAACCCAGTAATTAACAATGAGGTAAAACTTCAATGATTGATTTTGATCTTACATGAATTAGATTGATAGAATTAGCATCACTCTCCTTTGAGTCAACTAGGGGGAGAAGAAGGGACTGACTTTGGAATAGGTTACTTCCAATGTGTGCTACACTATTCTGTAGTCTCACCCTAAGTAAATTCTGAAGCTACTGAATATTCCAGTCACGTACCAGTAGACTTAAACTCGGATTTCCTACAAGAGAATATAGTTACACTTACACACTGTATTGGGATTAAAATACGTAAAATATAATGGGAAAATAAAGTAATGATTATAGAAGAATATGAATCTGTGCTGTTCTTTTTCTAATAGAAAAGTTGTAGTATATTAACAGTGGTGCTGTATAACCATATTTTACTTATAAAATCAGTTATATTGAAAAAGACAGCATTTACTGATAAGTGCAAAAATTGCCTATAAAATCCATAAAGTAAATTAAATATTCTGTCTATCATCTATCTACCTACCTATCATCTACCTCTATCCTTAATGGAAGAAAGAGAAATAATATCATTGTTATGCTAGAATTAAAACAAAATTAAAAATTGATATTTTAGTAATTCATAAGGGTTTAAAAATATTTTTTTCTTGAAATAGATTTACAGCAAACTTGCAAAGATAGCACAGAGTTTTCAGATAGCACATATCTGTTTCCCCTAGTTAACATTGTATATTAGTGTGATACATGTGTTAAATTAATGAAGCAGCCTTGCTATATTATTATTAACTGAAGTTCATACTTTACTCACATGTCCTTAGCTTTTTACCTATCATCCTTTATTTCTGTTCCAATATCCTATGCAGGAGACCACATTTCATTTTAGTTGTTATATCTCCTTAGGCAACACTTGGCTGTGACAGTTTTCTAAGGCTTTTCTTGTTTTTAATGACTGACAGTTTCGAAAGTACTAGTTAAGTATTTTGTAGAATGTCCCTCAGCTGGGATTTGTCTAATTATGATTACACTGGGATTATGGGCTTTTGGTCTCTTCACATCATATCAAGAGTATAAACTATCAACATGACTTATCACTGTTGATGTCAGTTTTCATTGCTTGGTAGAAGTAATGTTTGTCAGGTTTCTGAAGCGTAAAATAACCCTTTTACCCCCTTTTCCATACTGTGATCTCTGGAAGGAGGTGCCTTTGTATAGCCACACTTAAGGAGTGAAGAGTTAACGCTCTATCTCCCTGAGAGTAAATTAATCACATAAATGATTTGGGATTCTACTGGGGAGTTTCATATATTTTCTGTCATTTATTTATTTACTCAATAATTTATTCATATCCATAAATTCCTAGGGTTTTTTCAGTGTTTCAAAAAAGGCAGGAGAGTTAAGGGAATTTTTATTTACATGATTCTATCAAATTTAGTAGGTTTATATTTCTTTTTAACAATTACCAAAAGAAATTGATTTTTACTGTAATTTAGAGTTTACTGACATCAAATTATTCCTTAATCCAATATGTATCACATTACTGGCACTTTGGTCTCTCTCGCTCTTTCTCTCTCTGGAGGAAAACCCTGGTTGTCCTCTAAAACTTATAGCAAACAAATTTAGCAAACAGAATGAAAATATGTACTTGGAAAATTCTGTAATCTTAGAGTTGAATGATTAATAAATATGTCTTACATGCATTCTAGCCACAAGAAAAGCAAGGTTTATTTTTTGAGTACTAAATATACCTCAAAGCTTAGGGCTCACTGTTAGAAAAGTTAGGGAAACATTTATGCAAGGGGTAGTAAAAAAGTAGTTGCAATAGCAAAGACCATCGTTTTCCCATTACTCTTGTACACTTTTTCTTTAAGAAAGTCCACTGGGTGTTAGGTCAGAACCAAAAATGTGAGTAATTTTCATTTATTTAAATTGTTTTAAATCTATTGTCCTCAGATATCCATCATTTGGAAAAAACAAGGAATTATTTGCTGAGTAAAATATTTTTAATTCTTTTTGGGGGGGTAGGTAATTTGCTTTGTTTGCTTGTTTGTTTATTTAATGGAAGTAATGGGGATTGAACCGAGAACCTTGTGTATGCTAAAAACACGCTGTACCCCTGAGCTATACCCTCCACTCAACGAGTAAAAATGTTGAATTTGTCTGAACATTCCCTTGACCCACATCCATATACATGTATTTAACCTCCTTGTCTTTAAGGATGGAGTGTCACTCCTTATTTTCAATGTATCATAGTTTATAACTCTGTCTTTAATCAATTACATAGATTTTTTTTTCTCCCTATTCCCAGTACTTGCTACAGACTAATCTAAAATAGGCTGTCATTCAATACCTAAAGAAATTTTGGTTGTGAAAAAAACAAAAGTTAAAAAAGATTAACTCATACAAGTTATCCAAACACATACTTGTAGGTAACATCATTTGCAACCTGTATATCAGATCTGTCACAAATATGTTCATTAGGCCATTACAGAATTGAATATTTAGGACACTTTTACTTGGAACATGTACTCTTGAGTTTAGCATAGATAATACCAATCTCTTCAAATTAAATATACTCTGAACTCAATAGGGTTTGATCCTTGGATTCTAATCTTCTACTGTTTAAAACATGAAATTATTAATAATCTATGTTTCTGGACAGCATTATATGAAATTGAATCAGCCAATAGAAGGAAGAGTTCTGTAATTCATTATTATGTCTACTTTAGTATAGTAGTGAGGATGTCTTAAGTGTATCCTTTGTCTTACAAGTATTCAAATATTCAAAAATATTCTCAGATTTTAATATCAGAAAACTGTTCATGTTGAGCAAGTATTAGTCTATTTTATAGCATAACTGACTATGCATCTTTCTTTGCCTTGATGACTGAGAAGCTAAAACAAGAGATTGATATGTAATTTATATGAATACAATCAGAATCTTAAGATATTTAGGATGTAAATCATACTGTGGGTAGGGCAGATTTGAGTTTTAGTGCCTTTTTCAGGTCTTTTTAATTTGAGTTTTGAAGTCTTATACACTATGGATACTTAGGAATGAAACTATTACAAAACTTACAATCCTGTGACTTCTGTAAGTGACTTTTTAATTTTTTTTCTTCCTTTATTGCTCTACTTCGATCAAGAAAATAGAGGGGAGCTTGAAAGGGATAAGTATAAGAGAATGCAACTGACTAGACAGATTTTGCAGCAATAGTACTGACATACTGTTACAGTAGGGTCTCAAAGAACTAGGTTGAATTGAAAGGGACTACAACGTTGCTTCATCTTGGGTGCCTAAATATTTTAGACACTGACTTGGATGGTTGTGATGTGGGAATTAAAAAGTCCGTGGTTTTGATGTTTTATTATCTGACAATCTGCCCAGACTGAAAGTTCTACCCCCCTATCTGTGCATGAGGCCATCCTGGCTTCCCTTACACTCCGGGGCTTCTGAGCTGCCAGATGGTTTTTGTTTGTTTGTTTGTTTAACAGATAATTTTCTTTGGAGCACTACCTTGGCTCTCAAAATATGCTGAATATATTATCTAAGTCCCTTTCTGCTATCATTATAGATCAGCTTTAGAGATTGCCACTTCCATTTTCTGACTACGAGCATTTATATTTTTCTTGAAATCATCACATCTAACAATCCAAGTTTATAATCAATATTTCTTAGCCCCAATGAACTGGAAGCACAATAGTTACAAAGTATTACCCAGGGAGTACACAGTTGATTCTCAAATAAGCATGAAATCCTTTCCCAAAACACTACCTTGGCACATCCATTCATATATTACTAATATATTCTTTTCCCTCACTTTTGTGCTCTACTTTGAGGCCATTTTAAGTCTTTTTGCAAAATGGCAAATTTAAATTAAGTAAATATAAGAACTGATGTTTGTACTTGAGGTCTACATATGCTTTCTTTAAGCTAGTTTGACAAAATAATAATTTGTCAAAAAGTTCAATAATGTATTATTTTTAAAAATGCCCATTTATCATAAAGTATATAGCCCAGGAAAACTTATGACAGTGATTGATGACATCTATTTCAAAGTATTGTGTGTTTACATTCTGCAGATGCAGACATGAATGTAGCAGAAATGAAAACGCTATATATTAAATAAATGTAAAGTGATTTTCACAATTCCTCCTATAAGGATAAAGAAAGAACTTGGAGTAAATTACAATGTTCATTACTAATCCAGATTTTTTTATTGATTTTTTTTGACATTATCTTCTTCTCTACCCACTTCTAAACATTTTTTTGGAGAAGAAAAGATGGGGTGGGAAGCATGCTTCAGACTGGCATGAATGCCATTTGGGTAAAGTGCTTTTTCTGGTTGAGGAATGTGAAAGGACTATGGTGGTAGCTACAATGTTCCTGAGAAGAGAGTTCAAGCACACAGTTTAAAGGGGTCAGGGATAAGGTGTTCCCTTAGGATATCTTGAGTGTGCAATCCACTTCTGGCTAAAATCTGTTTTCCTTGTTGGATAGCCCTTACCATCCTTTATCCGAGGGAGACAAAGCATTTAAAATTAAAGTGCTTGGGGTTCTCATTACAAATTTATTTTCTTAAACATAAAGGGGAAGTAATTTGGCAAGGAAGATGGCAAACCAGGCAAAATGGTAATTTATGGAAATCTTAAGGGTGCAGTGACTGGGGCTTTTTGATTTCCTTGTTTTTGTTTATTGATTTTAGTTGTGTTTAGTTGTTTTTACATACGATCTACACAAAGTATCAGCTCTACCAAATTTTAAATGCAAAGTATTGAGAAATAGTCAAAACTCAACTAAAGGAACATTTTAAAAGAGACATATTTAGAAACATATGTGAAGAGATGTATTATTTAGAAACGTATGGTGCTTTAGTTTTCCCAGTTGTAAGATAAAATGAATATTGTGAGACATAACTGAGATGTGTGTGAAATATCCTAAAAATAGTAAATATTAAACATGTGTAGTATGTTTTTAATAATTCTTATTTAGAAAAAATAATAAAAGAAAATTAGACTTAAAATTGCAAACTTCTGAATTTGTGAATGCCCAAATCTGAGGATATTTTAAATAGTGCCATAAACAATAACAAATGATTCTCCATTTGGGTAGCATCAACATACTTTCCTCAAGTTGTTCGTTCTTTTGTATACAAGGAAATTAATTGCAAGAAAAAATTCTACTTGATGACAGTTGGTTCTAGGTCAGTGGCAGGTCACAGTTTTCACTCAATGTGGCAATAACAGAAGTACATATAAGCAGTCTTCCCTCTCATATTAATCAGACAGAATGGTGAGTAGCTTTAGATCTAGGAGAAGGAATTTTGAAATGTCATTGGGAAAACTGGACCATAGTTTTACATCCACATGATTTTGTTGACTTCTGGGTTATGGTGTTTTCACTTCTGTATCTGAATTTAAGATTTGATTAACTATCCAACTCAGAATGTTGCTGTGTGGATCAGATATGACAAAATTATAAATGTAAAATGATGTAATATGATAAAAACACACCTCAAATGTATAAAGTAGCAAAATTACAAGTTGGTGGTTTACACAAAGCTTGAACCACTAAAACTGTCCATGGAATCATTCATTTGAATTAGAAGTCATATTGCAATATTCAAGCATATAATAAGCTAGGTTCAGAAGTAATAAATGTTTGATGAACAACATGATTATTCCCTCCCCAGATCTCAGTCTTCATATTCATTTTTACAACATATTATGCAAAGGATGTGAAAAAAACATAAAAATACCTATTATGAATAATCATGATAATTGAGTGCTTACTATATGCTAAGCATTATGCTAAATACGCTTAATTTGAGCAGTTCATTTACTCCTTAAAAGAATCCTCTCATTTAGACAATATTATTTTCCCTTTCTTACAGCTGAATAATCTTAAGAGCTCATAAAGTTAAGCAATTTGACTGTTAGTTATCCCTAACTATGAAATGGGGGAGGCTAGAGGCTGTAATCAAAATTCTTAATGAGAAGTAAGAAATTGGTAGCGCCAGTTAGAATAAATGCCCAACAATCAGAATGAACATTGGGATGCCCACTTCATAATAAGCTCTGGTTAAATATTAGTCCTGGCCAAAGAAGGTCCTAGCTATTTCTGATGTTAAATTCAACACTACACGGTATTATACATACTGCCCCTGAAATACAACAGAATCAAGTGTACAGATATTTTGGAAACAGAGTGGAGGTAAAATAATCCTGAGAAAAAATAATCAAATAGAATATTAATGGCATAAGAATACATAGCCTCTACCCTGCTCAGTTGGTATGTAGCATATGATTCAGTCCTTGCCTTCCTAACACCAGAAGCAGAGGAAAATATAAACAGTTATAATATTGAGAACAACAATAAAAGTAAAATGAAAGCAGATTTTTTAAGAAAGCAAAGTTGATTATAAGACGAGACCAGAGAGATTTTCCTTACTTGGAAACTCAAAAAGCAAATGTGATTTATGGTGCAGAAGAGACAAAGCCTTTCCTCCAAAGCTAGTAAATATTAAGCTTCACATAGCTCTTTCATTTTTAGTCTGTCTATAAAATCCCCTAGCAAAAAGCAAAAGTGCAGTTCAAGCATAACAAGAGAAGTTGCACAATATTCAAAAAAATATATCATTTTAAGCTATCTATTTGATACAATAATGTTCCCCCAATTAATTTTGCTTTATTCAGTGATGCGCGCTCGCGCGCGCGTGCACACACACACGGTTTCCTGGTAAAATAATGGAAAGGTGGGGTTATGATGCCAATATACTATTGATTTATTTTATTTTATTTATTTTATTATTTTTACTTTTTTTCTTACTGATTGATATAGTTTATTTCAATATCCTATGAAAATGATTAACCCAGTATTTTCAATTATTCGGTAATAATAATATATAAACCATTCAAAGGCTCAATTTCTTAAACTGAGAATAGAGTTTTCTCATCGAGTGAAAACCCTACATTAAAAACTAATATTCTGCTAATGTGCTTGCATATTCATGCCACTTGAATTAAACTAGTAATAAAAATAATACAATAATTTACTTTCAATTTCAATAAAAATTATGAAGGGAATTTAGAATATACAGTCCAGGCTGAATTTATTGATGTATACTTTTTAATATTAAAGCAGAACATTAAACATCCCAGCTCCTGAGTGTGTGTATTTATTTCATTCAAATGTTTGGCAATAAGTAGGAACTCTCTCACCATTCCTTAGCATGTGCTAAGACTTTAATTAACTTCAGCGGCATACAAACCTTTTTTCTTTTTTTTTTTCACAAGGAAGTTAACTCTTCAGTATGATTAAAGGTTTGCCATTTGGCAGTTTAATTTTCTACCCCTCTTTTTAATACCTCTGCTAGATGGGCAGCTTCCTTTATTTAAACCTTGTCCTTATCAGTTCTCTACAGGACCTGACACTTTGCTAGTAACCCTGCAATCCCATCTTCTATATTTGTTTGAACTCTATTTCCTTACACATCAATGAACACAGTATATTTTCAAGTATGTCAGGATAATAGGGACTATGTAAGAGATAAACCGGAAGGGAATGTCTATCAGCCTGAATGTAACTTTAAAATATAGTGAATCCCAGAGCATCCTTTTCAAATACATTAAATTTCCCCTTTTATTTTCACAATGTGACCATCAATTTTTGGCTTGAAGAGAAATATATATATATATATATATATATATATATATATATATATATATATATATATAATGTTATATTCACAAAATCAATATAGTAGCCTCAAAAATTTGCTTTACATCATCCTCTAATGAGGAAACACTAGGTTGTATGTGTATATCAAAAACTATGTTCATACCAAATGAAGATAACCAAAGTTAGTTATTTTAAACCTTAAATAGGAAAGTGCCTTAAAGGCAGAGAATATGTGTAATTCTGTGTCTTGTCTTCCAGAGCCCATCATAGGGTACAGCACATCCTGGGAATACAGTAAATTTCACAAATATCCAGTGTATTCACAGGGCAAGAACTGTTAGGCATGAATGTACTAAAGTTGTCAGGTATCACTGCCTCCTGCAGGGAACCAGCACTAGACTGAGAGGAGGTATGCCTCAAGCTGCAGTGAGCCACTATCTAGCAATACGGGAAGCAATTTAAGTTCCCCAAACTATTATGAGGGAAAGGTGATCATAAGCTACTGCAAGGAACTCCAGCATAACCAGTACTCTACAAGAGGACACTGATCCAGGTGAGATAACACCATTCAGTTTGTGCCCTAACATCTTCCTCTAGTAACGGATTAAGCGTCTTACTATTGATCTTCATCAGGTTACTTTATCTCACTGACTGGGCTGCGTTAAGAGCTTCAGTCTCTTAAGCATTGGGGAAAAAAAAAAAATCTGTCCCTTCATATTAAATCAAAAGAGACCAACGAAGTTCTGATCTATGTTATAATGATTTTGTTAATGCTTATTTGAGACATCAAATACGTAATTCAAAAAATAGTTGTTTTGGTGTCTCTGCTTTGTATTATCTCCTTAGCCATAGAAAAAATGTTCATTTGTAAAATTTATAATGCTCAGGGTGGAATTTCTGAAGTTCCATGCATCTCTAATGTTCTAAGTAATTTGAAAACAGAATGATGAGAAACAGTAAACATCTACTTTTTTTTTTTATTTTCTTTTCTGATTCCATGCTTCTGAGGATGTTCTGTAGAATAGTTCCAGAACAATCTTGACTTTATTATCCCTAATCACAGGCTTTATTGCAGGTTAAACTAATACTATCCCAGTTCTCTTTTCTTGATGAGTACAATTACAGAATAGAAGATCCATTACATGTAGGAAAATGTTTAAAAAGCTCTTTTTAAGTCCATTTGATTCTGCACACCTGAGCCTGTCAATAAGTGGATAGTGATACGCAGATCCTACTGCTTTTGAAAACAAAAGAGCTGTTTCGCTCTGCCCTGCTCCAATAAGGTTATTCATTTGTTTAAATTTGTTTAAAGGTTTATGTCATTTTAATCTGTATCCATCAAGTCTCAATTTATATTTTATTTTGTCCCGAGTGTGACCCTCTTTGCACAATAAGTGCTTGAATATTTTTAATTGAATTATGGTTTGATTTTGAAAAACCGATATACAATATTATAATTACGTATTCTCTGGATTACTACTAAGTATTCAAACTTTAAATTTAAGACACTAATGGTAAAAGATCACTATTTTATAATACACAGAGATGCTTAAATAGTCCTTTGTTCTCTATAAAAGACTAAGATCACACTCAGATTTCCTAATAAAAAACTATTAAAAAAAACAAAGGAAAGTTTTAAAAAGAAGAAGTTAAACAGTTAATCAAGAATTTAGAAAGATGATATGAACCCTCCTATTAGATATACAATTACTTCTAACACCAGTGTAAATTTTCATTCCCTTTTCATTCCTGAACTATTACAGTGTGTGGAAAAAAATGACCTTGTCGTGCCTTTCATTTAAAGTGAAGAAGCTGATTTTGCTACAGCAATAATTAGTCATCATTTCTACAATTTTATCTTTACCCTTCCTATTTCCATGAATGTTTTCTTTAATTTTGTTTAACACAAAGACCTTATTGGTTTTCTGTATTCTACCTTATGTATTGTTAGGAAGAACCTCATTATATATACATATACATATATATGCTTTTTTTTTAGAAATAATTGTTATTCCCTTTGAGCTGTTACCCAGCAGTCACCCCTCAGTACCCAGGTCACTCTTACTAATTACTAGGAAAAAAAATCTCTAAATATTTGCTTTCGTTCTTATTGAAACTTTATCAGGCCCCTGATTCCATTCCTTGTCACTCTAATTTGCTGCTGTAGGAGAAAAAAAAAAAAAAAGGTAAATAGAGAAGAGATCTCCTGCTTCTTACCATCTATAAATTTTATCACATGAAAGTCTTTAAATAATGATTTCCCTTCAAATCAAGGAGTATTACACTCTATAATCATTAAAGTTTATCTCAGCTAAAAATTCATTTCAAGCTACTTTACCCATTCATTCTTTAATGCCTAAATTAATGGGATACATTAACTACTTACAGTTCTTTCAAACCTAAAGACTTTTCAGATCTCAGGGAAATTTTCATCTGTTTAAATAATTTTAAAGTACTCTAACCCACCTCTACTGAGCACGATACTTCTGCAGCTAATAGTCAACTGTCAATTCTTGGCATAGCTGAACCTCCCTAGTTTCTCCAAAGCCTCTCAAACCTCAGAATTTAAGAAAACATTTCCAATGGGATGACCCTTTACAGATCTCACTGCTCATTCATTTTTCCCCTTTTCTGTGATGTATTTGTTTTTAGCCCCCTACAAAGGAAAGGCTTAGAGATCAGCTAGTAGGCTAGCTAAGTAGACACATACACAGATACTTCCTGTCTTCCCTTTCTATACCATTGCTCACTTGATCTCTTGTGTTATTATAGTTTCTTACATTGTATATAGCAAAAGACAAGGTACCTACTTTACATTACGGCTAAAACTCCCCCAGTATTACCAGGTAAATTGCTTGCTCATCTAGCACGTTTCTGTAAACTAGCAATTGGAAATTTATCAACCACCACGGAGATACAGGTGTCAGAGCAAAGACCAGAATGGCAGTTGTAACTGAAAGGCAGCTTTGTATCCTGTCTACTCTGCGAAGCAGAGCCAAATCTGGGTCATTACATTCAGCAGGGAACTTTGAAACGCTTTCCAACTTTCTGCTCTTCGATGATAAGTGTCTTTTGACCTAGTTTTGCATGCGAGAAATGCAGGGCTTCCAGACCACGGAGGCTATAAGTGTTGGATCTATGCCTGTAAGTTGCTAGAAGGATCCTTAAAATGTGAGCTTCGTGGTTCTTCCCTTTCCAGGAAACCTTAATATGGTTATGTTTTCTATCCCTTGGCTGGGAGGTTTTATATTATTATTTCAGGTGGCATGCAAATTGAAATTGACCAAGATGGTCTTAAAGTCCCTTCAGCTTTACTAAAATTTAGGCAGGCTATTTCCTGACTCTACTTCTTTGAGATGTAAATTATGTTTTGGAAAAACTTTTTTAAAAAACTGGCCTCTTGCCAGTTTTACAACGCAGTAATGTTTTCCTCAAGGACCTGGAAGCCATCTCTTTGAAATGCCAACATCAAGGGAAACACATTCCTATCTCTCAGTTTTTGTGGGAGGGTGAGAGCCTTATTTGAGTGGGCACCTTGCTTCAAGTTGTAACACTACCTTATGCCACAGAGACTGGAGAAAGTTTACTTTTCCTTTAGGAAGAGCGAATCAGTGTTGGCCTGTGTTCTCTCTCTCTCACTCCAGCACTTAAAAATCCTCCCCCTTTCCTTTGTTTCAGACTAAAGACTGAATACTTGTCTCTCTTGGCGATTGTAATAGCCTTGAAGGAAGACTTGCTTACCTGTCTAACTTTGTCCAGTGCAATTTTGTTTTGACAAAATATAATTTAAAAATTTCTGAGGCTGGAAAACGTCTAAGTTTTTCCATCCTGTTGCTTTGAGATTCAAGCACCCAGAGTAGGTGCATTTTTCTTTCCCAGTAAATTTCATTTACTGGTAAGTGTAACATTAATGTAGCAAACCCCTCTTTGTGAGAAGCTTAATCCTCCAGGAGGACAGATTTTCACTAGTTCCACAGTTTTGGGTTCAAGTGACTGATCTTCCCAGTGCTATTTCTTGTTTCCTTGTAACCAGAAATGCTGCAAAACCCCAGCTCCTTGAACTAGGGTCCTGATGCTTTGGTGATCAGGCTCTAGACTCTCCTTTTTTCCTCATATCATCCGATGGTCAGGAGTTCAGGCAAAACTATGTGCCATTTCTAAAAAATATTACATCAGCCCATACCATCTGCCTTTGCTTCTATCGCAGGATTTTATTATAATGTGCCCCCTTCTCCTATTAATCTTGAAAGTTATTAAAATGTTTTAAATGAATGTGAGTCACAATAATGCTCTGAACAGCAGATTTTAGGTGTTCTAATACCCTCTTAATGTTTGGTATTACATAATATTTATCCCTTGCCTAACTCTTCTTGCCACTTGGACTGTGAGCCTCTGGAGGGCAAAGACATGGTTTATTCATTAGTTTATTCTCCAGAGATACAGCTAATACTTGCACATTGAGCAACATTCAAAACATGTTTGCTAAATTGGCAAAATTATTTGCACTAAATATAATATGATATAAAGGCCGATAGAAAAGCCAATACAGTAGATGAGGTGAGGAAAAAAGGCTTCAAAAATTAGCCATTTTAACAACTCTAAGTATCTTTATTTTCCTTTTTAACTAAGTTTGCCAAGTCCACATTAAATGGACCATGAAGATTTTAATATTGAAATAAACACATTACAGGGAAAAAATAATTATTTGAACCCATCATTCCTAAAAGAAAGAAAATTATCATCTATTTCCCTTCTTAATGCTCCACGATTGGACATAAATTCAAGTTTAATAATTAATAACCATTTTTCTCCTCTCCCAAGCTTTCTATTGACTATGATTACAAAGCAGTTTAAATTGTTTGTGGGAAAGAGTCGGGCATATATATACACATGTACATTGGTGATTTCAGTAACAAATGGAAAAGTGGTCTGATTTTCCTGTTAGTCTTTCAACAGCAAAAAAGTGAAAGATCCAGGCTGAGCATCTTTTTTAAGCTTTAAAACCTATATTCAAATTCTAAAATTCACAAATGTCAAGATGAAACTCTGATTCTTTTACTGTACCTGTATATGCAAATTGGACAAGGTCCCAGAGGGCATTGGGGTCTATGCCTTCCATCTTGATCTCCTCCTGCTTGGCTTCACAAACATCACTCGTAAACATGGCAGCAAAATAGTCGGAGACTGAGCTCAGAACAAGCCTGAAAGAGTCACAGGATCTGATTTAGGCCATGAACATGTCGACAAGAACATAGTGCAGAGGACTCTATCTGTCTATCTATCCATCCATCCATCCGTCTGTCTGTCTATCCATCGATCTATCTGTCTTCAGCTATCTATCTAACCTACTAGTGATCTGTCATCCATGTATATATCATCTAGCTATCCATCGTTTATTGTCTTATAAATTATACTTTTAAAAACCGATTTGGGAGATTCTGCTCCAACCTCTGGTCACAGAGCATTGTCCTACATTTTCTTCCATAATTTTTACATTATCTTCTTTCACATTTAGGTCTTTCAACCTTTTGGAAAGTGTTCAATTCTGTTTCTCTCTACATACTCACCCACTTCATAACACTACTAAGGAATCTGATTTGCTCCGGTGTATTGATGGTGCTGATTATGTTTGAAATTTGAGTCTTGAATGTGTAGTGATCTCTAAGATTTTTTTTTTTCTTTTCTGCCTATTTCTTATCTTTGTGCGAATACAATATTTTTTAATACTATGATTCTAATTATGTCTTTATAACCAATGAGGTAAATCCTCCCTCTTTATTTTTATTTAACTATTAGTGGAGTTTTATTCTTCTCATAAAATTTAAAGTAAGCCCTTCTAATAAGTCAACTAGAATTTTAATTAAAAATGCACCAAATTCCTCATTTTTTTACCCTATTAATTCTCTAATTCTTTCTAGGATCTAGTTACATATATATTTCAGAAATGGAGAGTGCCTTACAGGCTGTTGAGTCAGTTGGTTTTACACTTGAACTTTCTTTTACTCGGTGTTTTACTGCAGATAATTTCTAGTGACTTGAATCCAGATGTCTCTTGATATTCCCTTGCTTTATTTATTATATTATTCTTTTCCTATAGATACTTTAAATTATTTCTCATAGTTGCTTTAATGGCCTTTACTGATAATTTTAACACCTGGGTCGTTTCCAGGTTGATTTTCATTGACTGACTTTACTCCTGACCATGGATTACCTTCTCCTGCTTTACCCCCAAGTAGTGTACATTTCAGATGTAAAATGGACATTTCCTGTCCCCACCCCCCAAAAAGTAGAAGCTAATTTTTAGTTATTTTTAATTTTCATTGTTTATGCCAAAACTTTTCTGATAGCTATAAATAAAAAGTACAAGAAATTCATTTTCTGATGTTTTATTGGTGTTTTAATGAGAGTGAAGATTTTTTTTTACTAAAAAAAAAATCTAACTGGAAATATATTTTTAAATGATTGAGTAAAATACTTGACAATATATTCTGATTGTAAAGAAATAGAGAATTATAAAAAAGTGAATTGTAGTTAGAAGGTATGTTTTAAACTGTTGTTGAGTTAACAATCCTGAAGCTTCTTTCTGTTTTAAGTGGACTAAAATTAGAGATAGCAGTTTAATTTTATAATATGTCATATTTTTAAAATTTAAAAAAAACTTTGGGGGGAATAATTAAGTTTATTTATTCATTTTTAGTGGAAGTACTGGGGACTGAACCCAGGTCCTTGTGCATGCATGCTAAGTAGGTACTCTACCACTTAAGCTATACCTCACCCTATAATATTTTTAAAAACAGAAATACTTGTGTGTGTATGTGTTGTGTGTGTGTGTGTACAGGTGTATGTACCTTAAAGGCTCCTTGGAAAAATAATTTACTATAGAGATGAAACAGGGAAAGTTCAAGATGACTCCAGACCATCTTTTGTTCCAGAAATTAAAGAAATGCTCAAAAAGTAATAGAGACATGTCAAAAGAACTAAATGTGATGCTTATGTCTGTAAGCTAAACCACTTAAATAGTAAGCTTTGGATGCACTTTCTTTTCTAAAAACATTGCAAGGCAAAGGAGAGGAATAAAAGTCAATACAAGGCATTGTTTTCCTAATATTCAAGTCAAAAATTTTTATTTATTTTGCAATTTAACCTGCTATATATTTTATTTCTATATAATGTAAGTGGAGGGCATGGTGAAAGTTAACTTCAACAAAGAGAGACACTCCTTTTTTTAAGGGGAAAAAACCCATCAATATATATTTTATGAATTTAAGAATGGGATTCATGATTTTAACTCTTCTATTAATATTAATGCCTAGGGTGGTAACATGTTAGAAATATTTAAAGTTATCAGCTTGCTACACATTTAAATGGATAATTAGTAACTAAACATGTCAAGTCTATATTTTCAAAGTTTGACAAAATAATTAAGACACAAGTATCCTTAAGTATTTATTACATACTGATTAGATAAATCAGTGCCAAATAATCAGTTTTAGCAAAAGAATATATATAACATTTTATGGTACGAAAATAAACTATCATAAGCCAAAGGGATATAAATCTTTCTTAGAGCATAAAAAATATATTGACATAAAGTTAACCAGCTTAATTTTAAATATATAAGGGCTTTATTTTCAACCCAAGTACATTCATGTAGAGGAAAACATTATGAGACTTAAAGAATTCAATCTTCAATAATTACATGAAAGCTTCTAGACCAACTATAAAATACAAAATACTGCAAACTCAGTAAGAGAAGTCCAGAAAAGTTCATAGCACATTTAGATAGTGACACATCAAATTTGAGTTAGATGGTAAAAGAGGGATATTAGTAATGTATAACAGAAAACAGTATCTTTATACATGCGTGTATGACTGCCATTTTGCTCCAAGGAGCAAAAAAATGCATAAATAAGTGCATGTATGCCACCACTCTGGAAAAATCTCTTGTTGAGGTGACTGCAACTTTATTTCCTTTCAAATCTATTAAACTTTTCTAAGCCCCACTTCAATTTATTATGGTGTTTGATACTGTTGACCTCTCACATCTTCTTCAAATCCCTTTTTGGCTAAGGTGGTACAGACTTTCTTACCTCAAATCTCCTTGGATTCATTGACTGCTCTTTCTCTTACTTCTTGACCCTTTGATTGTCTCCAGGTTTTTTCCTCAGGCCTCTAAATTTTGGCCTTGACACCCACTATTTCAGATTCAGCTTTGAGCACGGCCTTAATTATTACTGTTAGACTGGTTTTCATCTAGCCTCCTATCTCGAATGCCTACAGAAACTGCTCACCAGACAGCCCAGAAGCATTCCAGTAAGCCCTCAGCCAAACTTGGTGTTCCCTGTGAGGTTTTCTTGCATGTTTACTTCCCTGATTCTAACTGGTGCATCACCAATACTGAACATTCACAGTAGATGTTATGAAGCCATCACTTAGGTCTCCTGCTTCATCGCCTATAGGGAATATGACACAAAATCCATCTTTCCTTTTGTATTGGATTTTGTGGCTCCTGTACTCAGACTCTCTTTATGAGACACCTCTGCCTCCAGCACTAGTGATGCTCGTACCTAGCTGCTCCCAGCTGCCCCTTCTCCGTAGATTCGCACTTGGTCAACAGGAGCTGCCTCACCCCCTGAGAATGTGTCTGCTCCTGCTCTTCTTACCTCTTCTCCCAACCTTCCCAGCCTCCCCCCACTCTCACCCTGTGGGTAGGCCCAATGACTAATAGGACTAAAGTATAAAATGCTGTCCCTTTCCTCAGGATATGACTAATTCTGGAGCAAGTCTTCCTCCAGAGCTTCTCAGCAGTTAAGGATGAAACAAGGCACCAGCTGAGACCACATCCTTGATTTGTTCCTTCCTTTGCCCTATCTTTCTCATCTTCTGAGGACACTCTTTAAACAAATCATGCACCCCTAAATTCCAGTCTCCATCAGTAATTCCAGGGAGCCTGACTTATGACACTTCAAAAAATTTCTCAGTTCATCTCTTTTCTTATGTTTATATGGCTCTCATTTCATGCCTGGATTAACTATTAACAGCTTCCTAGATCATTAACTAGTTTTTGCTGTGCTCATCTTTTGTTCATTTTCTAAAGCTCTATCATTTTTCAGAGCTGTCTTTGTAAATTATGATAGGCAGTCGATTGTAGTCATTAATGCATTACTTCTGTAGCCAGACTGCCTGAGTTTGAATTCTATTTTTACCACTTCTTAAATGCATAATTTGGGTAAATGCCTTAATTTCTCCATTTTTCTATTCCATAAGGAAAAAAAGTGGGGAAAATAAGAATTTCCTTCTTTTTCAGGACAAAATGAGTTAGTATATGCAAAGCATTTCAAACAGGGCTTGGCACATAATCAAGGCAGTAAGTGTCAACTATTATTATTATTATTAAATTTCTTTTGTTACTCTCCTCTTCAAGAACACACATGAGCTTCTAATTATACACATTTACAAACTTCCCTTCTGATTTTCAAGGTCTCTCATAATCACTTTAGTCCTACTTTTAAGGCTTAATTTCCTACCATTTTCAATACAAACTTCTTCATTTTCACTAAGCTAGTACCTCATAATTTTTACAACTACAAAGTCTTTACTTCTCTATTTCCCTATACTATTCTCACTATCTAAAATAGCATACACACCTATTTCCTACTAGGTTGATCCCAATCACAATTTTACTAAAAAAGTTCATAGTACTCTGTCATATGTTGTTTATTTCCTTGTTTGATTAGCTCTTGTGCTTGGTATCAAAACCGTCTATTTCCATCATAGTCATTTACAACTATAATAATTCCCTTAGTTGTCCTATGGGCTATTCTTTCCTACTCAAGATAATTGCAAACTTCATGAAGGGAAGTATCTTACATGACAGTCCTTTTGCATCACCAACAGGGCATAGACCAATGCTACAATATGTCTGATAAACATTTGTTTTAATTAATGCAAAGAAAGATGCTTCATGAACTGCTGAATATCCATAGTATGCCTTTAGCAGATACTAAATTGATATCTAAATAATGGGGGAAAAGCAAAACAAAAGTTTTCAGCTTCTTTCACCATCGCCCCCCCCCAGTTTTACTGAGATGATATTGATGTATGACATGTGACTTTGATACATGTATATAGTGAAATGATTGCCACCATATTTTTATAATTGTTATATTCTATTGATGAGTTGACACTTTTATCAATATATCAGGACCATCTTTTTCTCGTTACCATTTTTAGCTTAAAATCTATTTTTCTGAAATAACCATAGCTACCCCTGCTCTCTTTTTGTTTCCATTTGCTTGAGATATCTTTTTCTATCTCTTCACTTTGAGACTATGTATGTCCTTAAAGCTGAAGTGAGTCTCCTGTAAGCAAAGTGTAGTTGGGTCTATTTTTTAATCCATTTATCCACTTTCTGCCTTTTAATTGAAGAGTTTAATCCAATTATATTTTGAGTAATTATTAGTAGGTAAGGACTTTTATAATGCCATCTTACTGTTTCCAGGCTGTTTTGTGGGTCCTTTTTTCCTTTCTTCCTTTTTTGCTGCTTTCTTTCTTAATTGATAATTTTCTATGGTATTATGCTGTAAGTCCCTTCTTTTTTCTTTTATGCATCTATTGTAGGCTTTTGCTTTGTAGTTACCATGAGGCTTACATAAAACATTCTATGAAAATAACAGTGCATTGTACACTGGTAATTTCAATTGCATACAAAAACTCTGTTCTTTTATTACCACTTGCTTCAATATTTTATAGTCTGTTTTAATTTTTTTAACATTTTTATTGAGTTATAGTCAGTTTACAATGTTGTGTCAATTACCAGCATAGAGCACAATTTTTCAGTTGTACATGAACATACATATATTCATTGTCACATTCTTTTTCGCTGTGAGCTACCACAAGATCTTGACATATTTCCCTGTGCTATACAGTATAATCTTGTTTATCTATTCTACATATGCCTGTCAGTATCTACAAATTTCAGTCTCCCAGTCTGTCCCTTCCCACCCCTCCTCCCCCTTGGCAACCACAAGTTAATACTCTATTCCTATGAGTCTGTTTCTGTTTTGTATTTATGTTCTTTTTTTTTTTTTTTTTAGATTCCACATATGAGTGATCTCATAGGATATTTTTCTTTCTCTTTCTGGCTTATTTCACTTAGAATGACATTCTCCTGGGACATCCACGTTGCTGCAAATGGCATTATGTTGTCATTTTATGGCTGAATAGTATTCCACTGTATAAATATTTTATGTTTTGATATCACAATTTGCCTTTTGTTATATTGTGTATCCATTAACTAATTATTGTAGCTATATTTATTTTTAACATTCTTGTCCTCTAACCTCTATACTAAAGTGATTAACATACCATCATATTACAGTATTAGTTTTTTCTGAATTTGACTATATACTTAGCTTTACTAGTATGTTTTTACACTTTCCTATGTTTTATTGTTACTAATCAGAATTCCCTCATTTCAGCTTGAAGCCCTTCTTTCAGCATTTCTTGTAAGGTAGGTCTGATGGTGATGTAATCTCCAGTTCATGATTCTCATGGCTTTGCATTGGTGTCTGTGCATTTAAAGAAGTAGGTGCCTCTTCCAATCTTCACAGACTGAATTTGGCAAACAAAACCTTTCACCAATCAGCTTATCCAGAAATTCTGAGTGGGCTGACCAGTAGCACCTGTAAGCAGGCTTCCTTCTGGTGTCTTCAGGGAGGCAGGTTTGGTGTCTAGGTCAGCAGGCGGCCAGGCCTGGTGCTTGAATACACAAGGACCAGCCTAGGGCTTGAGTCTGAAGGGGAAGCCTGGAGCCTGGGAATCCCTGGGATGGGGCTGGTGCTTAAGTCTGAAGTGATTAGTCTGGGACCTTGCTCTGCATGGATGGACATGGGTCCTGGGTCTCCAGGCATCAACCAAGCACTAGGAACCACTATGTTGGGCGCAGTATCTGGGTCCACAGGGCCTGGTTTGGTACTGGGATAGTCTGGGAGCTGGTTTCATGGGACCCAGATTGGAGGCTGAGGTACTTATGACTGGCTTGGTGCTAAAGCCTGGAAGCTGGGGCTACCAGAGTCAGCTTGTACACTGGGAACTTGGGGGCCAGTCTGAGGGTTTGTTCTGTCAGGGCAAGTCTGGTGCTGAGAAAGCAGAGAGCCTGGAACCATGGGAACCTGCCTAGAGTCTGGGTCCACAGGGCCCAGCCTGGCACTGGAGTAGGCTGGGGGCCTGGGGACATGGAAGGGCACTGACACTGGGATGGGTCAAAGGCCTGGGTCTGTGGTAGTTGGCTTTGTAGGGCCCAGCCAGAAGCCTGGGTAAAAGGAGCCCCTTGTAGTCTGGGTTGAGGGCTGATTGGCATCTTGGGGCCACAGGAACCTCCCAGGGCCAAGAGATCAGGCCTTCACTGTGCTGTGCTATCAGCCTGTGTCCATAAGAGTCCTTCCAGAGTCTGGTACAATGGGTGCTGCCTGGGGCTGTGGGATTTGCCTGAAGCCAGTAGGCATTGGGACCTTTTTTTTTTTTCCTCTCATTTGTACAGAGCGATTATAAACTACCAAGCTGATTGAAAGTTTTAGCTGGAAGTTGGATTTACTACAAGGAAGAAAATTAATTATTTCTCTCCCATCAAAGAACATCTGTAAATAGACTGTCGGTAGAGAGAAGCCCAGCTACCTACCTGCTCCTGAGTACTAATATCAAAGTACTCATGAAAGTAATCTCCTTCTACACCATTAATTAGGTGTTTCTAAATACATTAATTCCCACTTTTAGCCTCAACTGTTTTCTTGATACTAGTGCTCAGCAAAGAACATTAAAATAATAAATATATTCTTGAAACAGATGCATTCATTAACATGGACAAAAATATAAACAGAATCTGATGCTTCCTGAAATGCCTAGTATTTTGGTGTATAAAGCAAGATCCTTTTTTTTCCTCCATCAGATATCATTTTAATTTTCACTTTTTTTTAATTTGATCATGAATTTTTGCATGTTCATTCTCAATAGTTCAAAGAATATATATGTTTAAATATTTTTAAAAATGCCAGTCCCTCCTTATCTGGACCAGGAGCCCTGCTCCCCAGGTGTAAGCTTTGTTGACTGCTGTATCTCTCCACATTGTTTCTTTGTACAGAAAATTATAAGTAACATTATTTCCAACTCAGAGGAAGTTAGCTATTTGAGATTTTCTCATTTATTTTTGTCCAATGCATTTACTCTCTTAATAATGGCTTAAAGGGGAAAAAGTTTTCACAGACTGAATCTTATTTAATTATATACCTCTACATTGTAGCAAAGTAGGCCCTTAATCCTTTTACTATTGAAAATTTGACTGTCCAATTATTAATATTGATCTTGTCAGTGTAATTTTCAGCATCTGTCATCCCTAATTACAGGCAATCTAACTATCAAAAATTCCCATATTTAGTATTCAGGGATTTACCTTCAAATGTTCACTTGTTGCTAATCAGTTATTCTGGGCCATTTATGAGAAGTCTATATTTACTTTAGAATTTCTCTGAGGACCTACTGCACAGATGAAATTAAAAAATTGATTATTTTTCATGCTGAAAATGTATTAATGTGTCATTTTAAGTATCGTTAGCCTTTCAGAGCTAACCTAATTAAAAATACGCCTAACAATATCCTAACATATTTATACAGATAGCATATCATAAATAAGCTGATAGTTACGACCTACGTCAGGTTAAAAATATGTATGAAATATAGCCATCACATAAACTAAAGGTTTTATGGCGAGACCTTTAATGGTCATAATCTGTTAATTTAAATATAAATTTGTTTGAAAGTTTTGAATGACAAGATAATTGACATGAAGGTAAATATACATGATATTTATGAATGACTGTTTATGAACTTACTTTGCAGTGTTCTTTCTGGAAGAGCAGTAGATCTTAATGCCAATTACTCCTTTTTCAATTATTTGAAATTATTCTAACAGTCACATATTTTTCATTGCTAATGATTGCAATGTTATATATATTTTGCCCCAAAACAGTACTCAACTGTCCTAACCAAATACAACAGAATAACTAAAAATCCATTCGTTACTATTACTAAGATAATTGTTTCAAACAAAGATCTAATTTTGCATTAATTACAATCATTTCATTTGCAAAAGTATAAATAAGGAAATTCAATGTACTTGTAATTACAAAAACAATGCTTGCCTTTTTCAGGTGTCCCATAAGTATTTCCCCACATATTTGCTAATATTTGTTTAACTTAGAAACATAAGTATGTAATTCACTTAAAAAAGGTAGTACTAAAGTTTTAAAACATGGTGTAAGAAAATATAAACCGTTATTTAAATGAATTTAACAGAGTAAAATTTTTCTTACTGTATTAAGGAAAATGTAAATGATTGACAATAATATATTTAATTTAATATCTGTTAGATATATAAAATATTTAAATGTTTAGAATAATATGTGTATGATTAATACATTGCTCAGATATTTTAAAGTAATCTAAACCAAGAAAAAATTTTATTTCTTAGTCATATGGATTATTATTAAACAGCTTGCATAATTAAAAAATTATGTAAAAAATAGCATTAACAATCTAGATAAGAAAAGTAATAAAGAAAACAATGTAAAATATAATTAATATGGGGAAATTGCTCAATATATTTGTTAAAAATGCTTCAAATGAGAAATACTAAATTATTACCAGTAAAAGGCTATCAAGTAAGATTATAAAACTATATAAAGCTCTACTCTTTTTAAAAAAAAATTAATAAGTATTTGATGTGTTAATACACTTTTGAGTTAAGTCCCTCTAGCCTCTTAAACACATCTATATATAATTATTTAATTAATGTATAATTTAAATGAAATAAATTTAGTAACATTCTCAAATGAAAAATATCTTTTACAATAGAATTTTTCTCTAGATGCTATGTAGATAGCTCAGAATAATTTGCATATATATCATACATATTACAATACTGATTATCTCAATAATAATGACCATTCATTAATTGCTCTCTTGCCAATGCTAATGCAATTTCTTAGAACTCTTTGAAAAATAAGTATGAATAGTATACACATAGAATTGCTGCCATCGTTAGTCGACAGATTTAACCCTATTTAACATAGATTAGTTATTTAATGTCAAATGTTCTTTCCTATGCATTGGTTCAAATTCAATGTCCCAATTTTAATATTGCTATCATGGTAGAAATAGAGCTTTATTTTTCTGAAATCCATTTAATAGTCCACACTTAGGTGCATATATATTATCTAGATAATACAATTATTTATATAACCTAAGAATACAATTTAAGTTAAAAAATATAAGGAAGAGGAAACATTTTTTACACACTGTTAATTTACTCTATTTATTCATCAGTATTAATGATATTAACGGCATACATCAAGGTAATCTAAGGCTATTTGCCCAGGGTGAATTGGCCAACACGCCCATTTATTCAACTATTTAAAATAATCAATATCAAAAATTAAATTAAAATTCTTCCTTCACTTAAAATCTAAAAAAATAAATAAACAGAAAAGTGGAGTTAAAAAATCACCACCCAGTTTAACGAGTTTTCATAAGTAAATTGATAGCAAATCAATATGACACAGAATAATCAGATGTCCAGTTCGTGTAACTTAGAGTTATCAGTCATAAATACATAAGGGATGTTTAAAGCATAGTAGCCTTTAAGTATATTGGGCTTTATGAATAATATCATTTTTTCACAAATTAAATAATTTTTAATAATTGTAAAATTAAGATGTCGCTATGAAATACATTGAATCTCCTAGTTGAAACAAACAATATATACCCAAGATAACCTGACTTCCTTTCAATTTTGACAGAGAAAACATCTCATTTCAGGTTTTAGGTACATTCTCCTAAGTTAAAATTGACTTTCACTTAGTATGATTGTGAATCAATAAAATGGAATATTTTTCAATATTTATTAGAGGAAATTTTATTTTTGAACTACTTGTATTTGCTTTATCTTTTAAAAGTTTACTTAAAATGGCATTGTAACTCTCTCCAAAAGGAAATAGAGTACAAGAAAAATACCCAAGTTTTCTTAGAAATGTGGATTCTTAATTCTAAGTATAGAATTCTTAAGTATAGAATATTTTGCAATCTGTATGCCAATCGCTTCAAGACATTTGAATACCTATTTCTAATAAAGACAGTTCACTATACCTATGTGCAGGTATCTTTCGGTTCCCAACAATCAGGATAACATCACAGAGTTGCTGTTGTTTCAGGTAACTTTCCATTTTTCTGAAGGTTTGCTCTGCATGATGTACGGCTTGATAGAATTCTTCAGAGCTACTGGAGTCCATATCACTTTGAGGCGTCAGTGAATGGCTAGCAGCAGACAGCCTACAAACCACACAGAGAAAGAGATGGAGTTTATAAAGTGCCACCAATTGTCCAGAACTACACACAGAGTTTTAGATTTTTTTTTTTTGTAATTTTTGGTTTTATTTTTTTTCAGAGTTTTAGAATTTTATAGGGAAATTTTCATCTCTTTTTATGTCCATCTTTATTAATCTGTCAGAAAAGTCTACTTTGGGTTAACTAATTTGTTTTAGGAAGCAATAAATGAGTTGTAATTTTTTTTCTCATCTTAAAGAGATTTAAAAGATAGGCTATCTGTATTTATTAGGACAACAATTTATTAAACTTGAGAAAAGTTCACAGAAATCATAAATTATGAACATGCCCATTCAAAAATGAATTACTAATGAAATACTGCTTTAATCAATTTGACATTGAGGTAGACCATCTAATTATGTGATTCTAAATTATTATTTTTGTGCAGTTATAGTAAATGTTGCTTTACACAAGTAGGTGATTTTTATTGTGAGAAATTATGAAACATGGTTTGTAAAAAAGATTGACAAAAATTTGAAAGTAAATTGTGGAGTTTCATATTCTGTGCTCAACTGATCAAACAGAAACATACAGAATATATTAGCTCAGTATTAATAAATATTTTAACCATATATGTAACATACATATATATGCAATAAAATTTAGGATGTTATAAAGTCCGTGATACTTAAGTTTGGCTACTGCATCTATTAATATCATAGATTGTTTCACAATGAAGACTTTAAAATATCCATATCAAGGAGAAGACTCTCAAAGTATTTTAGATGCATGATAGACCCAGCAGATTCAATCAAGTTTTCTGGTAATAAATTATTAAAACAATTTAAAAATGAAAATGTATTAGGTACATAACAATAACAATGAAATAGCTCATTTCATGATAGAAGGCAACATGAAGAATTCTGCTTTCAATTGCAACGTAATAACTTGTTGCTGGCTAAACCCCTCATCAAGAATACCAGAAAAAAGTTACAAATAATATCAAAATAACTACTTGAATTTACTTATATCTACCAAGGCAGCCAGGACCTGAGGGCCAAGATCCAGAATAAAGGGAAACTCATGGAAATCAGTTTGAAATTCTACACAGATTTTTCTTTTCTCCTCAAGGTATCTGCTAACTATAAGCAGCATAGGGTTAGAGTCTGAGAAGTTCAGAAGCTAATACTGTGGCCACTAAGTAGAGCTTCTGGTGGTGTCATGGCATTTGGAGGAGGAATGGATAGCGGGATGATGAGCTTCAAGGACAGCCAGATCTTAAGGGCCAGCTGAGGGGCCATAAAGGAGGAAAGCTCAGGTAAGGCTGTTACTGGGTGCCGCCAAATTCTCTAGCAGTATTTGATCATTCCTATCAGTGCTAAGCAAGCAGAAAATAATTTATAGGAGATTGAGAAGTAAAACAGAGATTGAAGATAAAAATTTGAATTGAAAGACTGGTAGGGATAAGGGAGTCTGGTAAATGCACGGTCTCTCAACTGAACTCCCTGAAGGATGGTATCCTGAAGTCAGGTGAACTGAAAATTGACAAGATACTACAAAGGCTGAAACCTGGATTTGAATCAATGAAATCTCTAACTGCATTAAAGTGATCTAATGTAAATGCCAGCAAGCAGTCAAAATAAACCCTCTAGAAAAAGATAACTTAGGCTATAGATATCTCTGAATGGATAGATCGCAGTTATTTAGTAGATGTGAAAACAACTGTTATTAATATATTTTAATATAGACGACAAGCTGGAAGATTTCACAGAATACTCGGTTGTATACAAAATGAAATGGAAATATGATAATTTAATTAAAGATTTTGATAAACGGACTGAACTTTCAGATTGAATGCAAACGAAGAAAACATAGTGATGTGAAAAATAAGTAGAAATTTTTAAACTAAAATATTGAGTTGAAAAGATAAAAAAAAGTTTGGAAAACAGATTAAATGTGGCAAGAAATTATAAAATTTATGCAATTGTAGTCTAAAAAGCAGGGGATAGACACGATGAGGCAAAAGCCATCCAAAGAAATAATGGCCAAGAGTTTTCAAAATCTGTTAAAGACATCAAGACACAGATTCAAGGTTCACAAAATATCCTATGATAAAACAAACAGAAAAACACTATACATCATAGTAAAGCCAATCCAAAACTTAGAAAAGAAAAGACTTTCACCAAAGAAGAGAAAAAATCTTTTTTTTTAATGAGGCAAATATAACATTGATACAAACCTGAAAAGGATGTTATAAAGAAGGAAAATTAATGGCCATTCTCTCTCCTAAACGTATTTGCAAAAATTCTAAGCAAAATACTAGCAACCAAATATAGAAATATGTGTAAAAAAAGAAATGAATACCAAAAAAAATCAAATATATAGTTGGTAATGCATCACAACTTAGACTTAATTAAGGAAAACTTTCTTTTATATAAAGCCACTTCATTCATTCATTCATTCATATAGCAAACATCAGATTTTGTTGATACCTTTTCTCCTTAAGATTAGAAATGAAATCTGTTAGTATTACTTCTATTTAACATTTTTCTAGAGGGCCTTACCAGTGTAATGTAATCAAAGAAAAATAAATAAATAAAGGCTATTAGAGTTAGATAAGCAAAAATATATACGTCTGATATTAATTCCAGAATAATCTACAGTCAAGTTTGCAAATCTAAATCTGTTAAAATCATGTGTGTTCTGTTATCTACAATATTTGCTATACAATATGGTTATTTTCATCTGACTTTACAAGCTTGCCTTTAAATATTTAAAAGTAATAGAAATTTTGCAGTACCATATGTTTTCCTTTCACAAGTTTGCAAATTACAACCTCAGAATATGGTCATTTCCCAGCATATATTTTAGGAATTCTGGCTCAGGCAAATGTGGCAAGAACAGCAGAATTCTTCCAGACACTAACACATTGAACAGAAAAGTCACAAAATGTCTTGCAAGATTAATTTTTATACCAAAAATGAGCATGATATTATAGGCTCTCATATAATTAAGGAGAGTCAAGTCAGGACTGTAGATTGCCAATTAGATCAACACTGCTCCACTGAGATCCTGTTGTTTTTGTTCTGGTATCAGATTGCTTGAATAACATCTAAAAGTCAAGATATTAGAGACTACAGAATGGCTCCAGATTGGTTTAAAGGTCGTTTGGGATAAAGGTCCCATTCAGATCCTTACGTTAACTTCTTACAAGTTAAGTAATATACTTAGGGCAGAAAGTATTAGACCTCAGTAAGAATTTCACAGCTTGGAGACATTACTCGGAAAATATTTTAATATACTTTATTTTCAAGTCACCCAAGTTGTGATGGATGCAATATTGGAACAAATAGTGAAAGTAATGAAATACTACAGTTTTAGAACTTGTGTGAGACCATAGACATAAACTGAAACAGGGCATAGAATTTGACAGGATTTATTCAAAGCCAAAAAGCTATCATCTGCTATCACCTTTTATGGAATCAAGGTGTATTAACAAATCTTGGCTATGACATAGACTAGGGCCTTTTCTGAAGAATTTGAAAGTAATTTGAAAGAATAAGAAGAGAGCTAGAAACTAGCCTCAAAAACTATTTTTGTTTTTCAGAGTTCATGTTCACTCCCAGATTTTTTTCCCTAAAAGAAGTCCTCCTGCTTTGAGTTTCTCCATATTACACATGAAAACAAATCACTTTTCTTGAAGGCTGGGTGATCTATCAGAGAAACAATGTTGGTTTGATGTGATTTTCTCCCTATAAAGTCACTGTCATGGTGACAGTCTTTTCTCATAAGTCATTTCCTGATTTCAGACCTGAGTAGGGCTTGTCATTGACCTTTGACTCAGGATATGAAAAGGAATTCCCACATCAGGATGCTTATGATTTTTAAGCTAAAGTTCATTATTTAATCTTCTTCCCATCACACATCTAGCTCTACTATTTTACAAATGAAATATTAATATTTTTCAGAAATGGAGATTATATCTCTACAATGTTTCCTATAAGTATTAAGTAAAAACCTGACATTGGCTTATTTCTGTTATTGTCTAATTTTTGTGTTTTTAGCCTAAATAAACTTTAGTCTCTCTCCAGCCTGAGTCTCTTAGATGTTATGATCTGACATTGTAATTTTTTAAATTTTAATAAATATGTTTTAATTCATTACATAATAATATCACAGTCTATTTTTACAAGTTAAATGTATGAGAATGTATGAAATAGAAGTGGTAGGAAAAAACTAGATGTGGGTCAGGAACATGAATTTTTCCTAAACCAGGGCCCAAAGGAAGATGGGTTGCCTGTAGAGCACAAGGAGGAGGCTGGAAGGGTGACAGGAATAGCTCGTGGTATGTGTTTGTCCCCTTGTCTACTCCAGGAAGGAGTGAAAGCATGTCCTCTGCCCTGGGCGGGGTTGAGAGTTTAGTCTGGTGAGTGGAAGATAGTAGCTTAGAGAAAAAAGCCATCTGGTTATCTACATAGAGCTGGTCCCTGGTGGCCCCTGGTGGGTTTTTCTGTAGAGAGAATTAGGGGTGAAACTGTCAAAAATCAAATGTACGGAGGAAAAAAGTAAACAGTTTCCTCCTTCCTCCTAAAAAAAATAAATTCTTGAAATGCACACACATTCTTCTCTCAAGGGTAGAAAAGTCTCACTCTGGATATGCTTCCAAGAAGATAGTCTTCAAAAAAATTTTTGTCTCTCTGATAACATTCCCAGTTAGCATGCTGGTTGGCATCATCTGGGGTTCAGGTGCTGCCTCTATCAGGGACTGCCAGGTGTAGTTTTTATCCTTATTGTGACTCGACAATATAAAGCTTCAAGTTATAAGAAACACAATTTAAAATGTCCAGTATGACTTTCTCCCATCAGAATTTAAACATGCTTAAGACTTCTCCAACCTATGATAAATAAAGCAACAAAATGAATACAATTTTTCTTGACCTTGTGAAAAGAACTCTGTCAGGATGACTGAGATGTGACCTGAGACCTCCATGTTTGCTGCCCAATCTGGGCTTTTGTGAAACACTCTAAATCAAAGCTGATGAATAATTGCTGAGAACTGGACTTTATCTGACCTAAGAAAATATAACTATCCCTAGTAATAAGTGTGTTCCATAACCCAACTGTATGTGTAGAATAATTTTGTCCTTCAGTCTAAATTCTTGGTAGACAACTTGTGTGAGCCTGCATTAATTTCCCTCATTTTCCTATAAAAAACCCTAACCATTTTCCTCTGCTAGGACACTATTCTAGTTTCCTCTGATATCTGTGATCCTAGAATTGCAATTCTAAGGCCCCAAATAAAACACCTTTTTGCCTTTTTACAGTTCATTGTCTTTTCAGTGGACATTTTGGTGTTGGAAGTGGGATCCAAAGCTATCTGCCCATCTCTGAAGCTGTCATGGATTCAAGCAAGGTAGCCCTTGTGTTCTGTCACCTCCTTGGTGGCCCTGGATCTGGGCCATAGGTCCTCTCTGTCCTGAACTTCCTTCCTTGGTGGAGGTTTAGGTCTGTATTTTGGGTATCTTTTGTTTGATCAATCATGTGTCTCCCTTTTGGTGAGTTCACTATAGGGAACTCTTGAAATTCCAAGATTGGTCTTTTTTTGTGTGTAAGATTGGAAGCTAAAGATCTAAAATTAAACAACAGAGTAGGAAGCCTATTTCAATTCAATTCATACGTTTAAGCCTCCCAACGAGTTCATGAAACCCAAAAGGTGTGTGAATCTGAAATTGCTTCACTTCAGGGTTCTGTTTCTAAGCTCACTACTGCAGATAAAGATCTATGCTCTCATCTAAATATTCTGGAAATGGCCCAAGAGGCCTCTTCCTCCGCCTTTCTCCTTTGGTTCCTGCTTACCCAGAATTTGACGTGCTGCCATTTTAGCTTTCTGGTTCTCATAGACCTCTTCTAAAATCCCCCTATCTAATAATGCCTTCCCATGCAAACCTTCTTTCCCTTTGTTACTACTTTGAACTATGATGGTACCCACTATTTGGAAGAATATATGCCTTGGTTTCCTGCAAAATTATGGGCCATAACTAAGGAATTTCCCAAGGTCATTGAGGACCCCCTCCACTTTTCAGAATCATTTAACTTCATGATACAAACCTATGACACAAGCTTTTCAGATTTGTGTGAACTAATAAGCATCTTAGAGAGAAAACCAAACCAGACTCTGGCAAATTACTGCCAGCTGTCTTCACCTTTCAGATGATATCCATAGAAAGAACATTAGCGTGGTGGCACCAGCTTCACAGTTAGCTCAGGCCCCTCACAAAGCAATTCCTCAAGCTCTTCACATCCCATTGATGGGGGGAAAGTTCAGTCTACTACACAAAGACCTGATGAAACCGTTCATGATTATTACTCATGCCTACAGACAGTATTCAGGGAAAACTCTGCTACCTGCTGGTTGATGCTCAAATCCTCTTTAATTCAACCTTTACTGGGGAATTAGATGAGAAACTTGGATTACTGGTGAAATGTGCACAATTAAATTAGGAAACAATGGTCACTCCTGATCTGGGCAGTTGGGCTGATAATCAGCTATCTGTAACAGTCAAAAGTTCAGAAGGACTTAAGATCACTGAAGTCACAGATTTGCAGCTGCAACAATTAGCCACTGCTGTTCAGAGGCCACCTCAGTGGAAAGACCCAAATTTTCTAAGGGCCTCTTCTGGGATGAAGGTCCCTGCCACTATTGTAAGTGGCATGGCCCCTGGAAGAAGAATTACCCAAATTTTAAAAGAAGACCCTATCAGCAGCCCAAAGCCCCTCACTCTGACCCTTTTCATAAACTTTCTGAGAAATTAAAAAAAAAAAAGTCCTCACTTTCGTAGCTACAAATAGGGATGTTCTGAGGAAAGTGTTGGGGTGTTCCCAGTGCTCCCACTAACACCATTGGGAGAACTGGACCTATTTATAGGATCCAGGACTGTCTTGCTCTTATAGACATAAAAGCAATTTTGTCTTGAACCCCACCAGCCTCATTTCCCCTCTTCCTTTGAGTACAGGAAAGGTACAAGTGATGGGAATTTCCAACACAGGTAAGAAGGCAAGCAAATTGGCCCCCTTGATTTTTGAGATAGTCTCTTTTCAAGGAACTCATCAGTTCCTTCTTTTTTCCTTCTGTTCTTGTAGTTTTAGGGCTGAGACCTCCTGGAAATATTACAAGCTAATTTTTCCTTTTCCACCAAAGGGGAAATGCACTTACAAATCTTTGACCCCTCGAGGTCTTCTAACTCTAGTCCTGATACTGAGATTCTCCTCCTTGCTCCTGTCTAATCAATTCCCAATCACAAGGACTTGTTAGATTCTGTTCCTCCTACTTTATGGTCCACCTCTTCAAATGACATAGAACACATTCATTCAGCACCACCAATTAAGATCCAGGTAGACCTTAAGTAAACCTCTGCCTCACTTCAGACAACACCCTCTCAGACCTGAGGCTGTGGAAGGAATTTGTTCCATGGCAAGGCACCTCTCCGAAAGGCCCATAATCCCCATTCATCAGTCCCTATAACACATCAGTCCTTCCCAGACATAGCCTCATGGTTGAGGCTTGGCATTTTGCTCAAGGTCATCTGACCATAAATAATATAGTCATACCATGTCACCCTGTGGTCTCCAATCCTCATACCATTTACAGTCAGACATTTATGCGGTGCTTTCTTCAGTATTTCTGTACATCCAGATATTCAGTACCTGTATGCCTTTATGTGGGAAGGATGTCAATTTACATTATGCCTCAAGGCATATTCCCTTGGAATTACACAGTGATAAAGTTACCCAGTTCACTGGACAGATTCTAAATGCTGTTAGTGGAATCTGGCCTATTCCAATTTCCACTGTGTCAACCATTCACAATCTTCTGGTCTAGTGGAAGGAACCAATAGTTAAAGCTCCCTGGGCAGAACTCTCTGAGGCCTTCAGTCTTGTCCTAAATTGCTATCCGAAGTTCTATTAAACTTAAGATCTACCCCCTTTGGAAAACAGTCATCATTAGAAATAATTGCTGGAAGATCAATGATTTTTGACTCAGGGCTACATGAGCCCCGACTAGTCAAAGGAGCTCTTTTACATTATTGTCAAAGTCTCATTAAGGCTCTAAAGAAAATCGAGGATCTGCTTGAAAAATCTTTCCAAGTATGCTCCAAGGAAATGAAGGTATAAAACAATTTACAACTGGAGGGCTATGATTATTGGAAAAGACATCTTTTAAAGGACTTCTTACAGCCCAGATGGAAAGGACCCTATGAAGTACCATCAACCAACACCTGTTCCTCTAAATTTAAAGGCATTGATACTTAGATTTGTATTTTCCACTTGAAAAAGGCCCCACCTGAGTGGGCCTCTGAAACAGCTAGACACCTAAAGGTGAAATTGACTGGAAGCAAGGCAGATGGCACCTGATACAGACGGCTCTTCCAAGACTCTGTACCAGGCGGGTACTCTGCATGGTCCCCAATGACTAAATCTCTCTCATTACCGCTGTTCTAATTGCCATCATCATGGGATTGCTGTACCGTCTTCACTATGTGATAATGATGGTGCATCAACTTGCCACTGTCCTTCTTATACTCCTTCTTATAGATGTATTTTCAAAGAGTGAAAATTTTTGTGAATGGATTTATGCCTGGAGTGAAAGTTTAGAGGAAGTGACTCCAGTCCTTTAGTCCTCTGATTTTGACTATGAAGGACTGGAGAATTGAAGCTTTGGGACTCCTCCTTGTAGTTACAGGTTTATTAATACTCTTTGCCCTACTACAAACAGTAAGCATCCTCTGTTGGTGGTGTTCTATGGAAGCCGTAGATCTTGCCTGAAGTATGCTGGGACTTAGTCTTTGGCTCCAATTCTTGGCCATTTGATTAATCTATTTAGCTTGGGATTCCTTCACTAACTAAGGCTGGAAGTCATCCTTGCTCCCCTTTATATTAAAATGGCTGAATTTTCTTGGGATAGTTCTTTCACTAGAGTTATGTCATTATTATCTCTCTTAAAATCCATCCAGAACCCATATGCCTGGGAAAATAATGCCTTAGCCTGCATTTCCCAAAGTCTAACCAATGGAGGAAATCTCACAGACTGTTGGATATGCCATCAGTGTCTCAGGTCACTTGCTGAGTATGGGGCTTCCCTTGCCTTGGTTGTGTCTAATCTCATTAGTGTCCCTCCACCATGTCTTCTTCAGAATCTATCTACTCTCCCAGCATACCCTGTTCATTTATTCGAATCCACAGGACCCGTATCTGTTTGGTCAACAGAAGCAGATAAAACCCCAAACAGTTCTTTAGAAACATTTGTTCCAACAGGACCCTCCAGTTACCTGGAAACATCAGATTCATCTCCCAACACCTACCTTTCTCTCACTATGCAACAGCAAAACATATTCTTATGATAACCCTTATGTATTCCAACAAGGAAGACTTCTAGACTACTCGAATATAATAGACCCATGATTTAATTTTAAGTTTGACACCTCCTTTCTCTGTGCTCCACCTGGATACGTCTTTATTTGTGATTAGAAGATTGCCATTGTGGAATGTCGTCCAGTGGTACACTATTCTGGTTTCCTCCAGAATCTGTAATCTTCAATTAGCAATCCAATACCCCAAATAAGCTATTTGCCTGTTTACAGTTTGTAGTCTTTTTGGTTAACAATCTCATGAATTACTCAAGTTATAGCTACTTTTTTCTGTTTCTTTTCACAACTGCATGTCTTGAAAGTATTTTCTGAACTCGTATCATAACCCCTTACCCTCTGAACACTCTTCAATCCATTACAGTCTTTATTCTCCAACCAGCCCTGTAATGAAACTGTTTTTGCCAAGGATGCTAGTGTCTTTTCTTGTGGCTTTATTTAGCTTTCATTTTCATTTCTAATCTTAATTATTGAGAACTGACCAACATGTATTCCTATTCCTGTGCTAAACAATCCAGGCTTAAGCATCACTCACTCACCCTGCACCAAACAAACCTGAGATGAGGCATATTTTCCTCTTTTGGTGCTAAACAATACTGTGATTGGTCAGAAATAACTTAGCTCTTGAACCAGGACATAGTTACTTCTAGAAGATTATACTGTCAATTAACTTTTAAAAAAAATATAAAGCCCTAAAATTGCTCATCTGTTTTCACTTTAAGATGACCATCTAAGTGATGATCCAAAGCTATTACATCATAAATTCTGCTCATTGTCAACCAGATCCCAGCCTTCACTGCCTCACTGGTCCAAATGACCAACAAGACCTGTGTTGTAGGTTCCTATATGATCTGATATTTCCTTCAACTTTTAATACACTTTTGCTCAAGTTTTAATTCTAACCATACGAAGTAATTCCACTTTCTGCAACGTGTCACAACTTTCTCTTCTATAGCTTTCACACACGTAATTTTTCTTTACCTGAAATGTTCACAACTGTTGACATTCTCATGGGTGACTTTACTCCTTTAGAGATCAGCTTAAATATAACTTCCTTCAGAAAGGCTCCTTTTAATCTTCATCACTTGAGGGGCTGTGGTCTACCTTGACATGCTGATTATCTAGAATATTTAAATACATCTTTGGCATATAGACTATTTTAGGAGTTTCAACAACTATTTGCTGAATAATTAGTTAATTTTATTTTTTTTTTAATTTCATAGAACACAAAAAACATATTTTTGGTAAAGGAATTTACATCCTAAAATCTATCAGAGTGCCTGGGACATAGACGGTGGTTAGTAAATGTTAGTGTGAATTGCCTTTGTTAAGTTTTGAATAGCTTCCAGAGCTCAGGAGAAAAAACAGCATATATAACTACTATAACCAGAATATAAACTGTCATGCATTTTCTGTACATTGTGGTGCATTTATGTACATTGTGAAATACTAAAGAGTACACTAAATATACTATTAAAAATACTTTTAAAAATACTTTAAACTGATATTATGATACATTTATTTCAAACGAGGGCCTCTGACTAAGTCTTGATCCCAGTATTATCATTTCTTTAATGTCAGTGACTAAGAGTGGAACTAAAATGGCAAAATAAATTTGCAAGAAATGTTCTGCTTCTCTTGAGAGATGAGTTAACTTTTGTTTTGAGAGAATAATTTAAAAAACATTTCTACAATATCAAATAAAAGAATTATGCATGTATAGTTCTTGGACAAGACCTGAAAGCAGTGAAACATGCTTGTATTTAAGTAAAAAAAAAAAAACTGTCTTAGCCCTGCAAATTTAGTGTACATTGCAGGGACTGTATATCTCTTCATATTATGTTTTTATTAGGAAAATATTTATTTTAACTTTAAAATACTTCTTAGTGAAAAATTAAAAGTTTGTTATTTCCTTCCTTTTTTACACTGCTTAAATATTTCATATGAAGTACATTTATGTCCATTTTAAAACCATAAATTCATTATTACACATAATAACAAACAACAAAAAGTGACCAAATCTTCTCAGACAATAAAATACAATATTACAAATGTATTTAATCTTAAAAGCTCTCCACTTAGAGTTAATGTTTTGTTATTTTAAAAGAAAAAAAAAGAAAAACAATAAATTAGTTTAAAAAATAACTTTGTATTATAATGCTAGAGAATGAAACATCATCATTGTATGTTGGTATGGAAGAGTAAACTAGTATTCCAAATAAATGTCTAGTTATTTTAAACACACGAATTTTCAGATCTTTCAATTATCCCCATGAGAGAGGTTTTGATCCAGGAAATATTATAATGTATAAAGTTCAAGCACCAGGTGGTACTATTTAGAAACAAGAAAAATGACTATAGTCATTAATGTTGCTTCTGGATACAATTTTCTTTTATAAGATAATTGGAATTTTAAGTAAGTATTTTTTTATCAGAAGTACTGAAACACACACACATACACACATGCACATTGGTAAGACAGAATAATAAAAAAAAAAAAAAGAGAGAAAGAGAGAGAGAGAGAAGTCACTTATGAGCCAGAGAAAGAGTGTTTATATTCTAGGCTGCATCAGTTACTGCATTCTGAATCCTAATTTATTTTTCTGCAAAAACAGAATGCCATTAATAAACCTTCACATAGGATTTTGTGGAAATAGATAAAATATGCATTTAAAGTTGCCTTGTAACTTAATCTGCTAAATGTATTAAAAAAAAAATACCAGATGTGGAAATGTGACTAATAGTGTTGAAATGGAGCAGGACCTATGGAGCTTTTCCAGGACAGAACCCCCTCCACCCCCGCCATGTCCTCTGCCTGCCTCTTGTTTATAGAAAAACTATAGTCAATGAATAAGTTTAATCAGAGAAATAAGAAAATACAAAAACAAATGTAAATAGTCAAGCAAAACAAATAATAGATTAGTCATTAAACAAAGTCAAGGTCTTTTACATCCTCCTCAAGGGCTAGAGGTAATATTCTGAGCCATATCCTTTGAGCTGTCTTGTAGATACTGAAACCTTCACCAGGTGGAAAAAGTTACCTACAAGATGACCAGACCATAGTCATGACATGAGCTGCCACAATTCCAAGAACTGAGGAAAGAAATGGAACAGATCAAGCCTAGAACTGAAGAGCAACTGTACTTAAAATAATCAAGGTGATGCTGATCAGACTACTGCATGACTAGTTTCAAGAAGACTGTTAGAGCTGACTGTGTATTCTGCATGTAGCCTCCTCTGTACCCTATACACTCCTGAAGCTCCCCTTTAAAAGCTCTTTCCCCCAATTGGCAGTAGGGAGTTGGCCTCCGGACACAAGTCTGCCCTCTCCTCTAGTCGCCAGCCTCCAGAATAAAGCAAACTTTACTTTCTACCAACACATGCCTCTCAAATATTGGCTTTCGAGTGGCAAGCAGCCCTACCAGAGTTTTGGTTAACAGTATTTTTGAAAATAAAACTTATGAATTAGGTGCACATCAGAATAGTTGCACATCAGAATAGTGTAACATATTGCTTGAAAAATTATATCTACTTTTAATAATAAACAATAATATAAAATATGAACAAAACATAAATAATACATTTGTGGTTTTCTACTTTAAAAATTTAAAATGCATAGTCCGTGCATATATCTATTTTAAGTTAAAAGTATTTTTAAATGTTTTTTTAAATTATGTATTTTAAAGTACATCAAATTCAAAAAAAGAAAATTGTCGTTGAAGTCATGATGATAATAGGTGAGAAATAAATCATATTCAGATGTTGAAAATTCTCAACACACAAAAATAATAAAAATCTGGGAAGAAAGGCCACTCAGGGAGAGAGAGATTCTGGCAATACTGAACTGAGCAGGACCTTGTAAAGCCCTTTGGCAAACAAATCCTTTCTGTGTCCCCGGTTTTTTCTTTGTAGGAAATAGACTTCATTCAGCTTCCTTAACCTTCCCTGAGTTCCAAAAGTCAGATTCAAACAGTTGCTTATCAGGCAAGGGAGGGAGTGCAGAAACAAAGGAGAACCAGTTAAGAAACAATAGTGCAGCCCAGGGGCAGGGACATGGCTCCTCCTCAATGAATATACATAACAAAATACCTTTGAGTTCTTCCAAAGAAATAAGGCCCCCACCAAGGTGGAGGTTAGTAACTTCAGGCTGAACACATGATTCCTGGAATACAGGCCTGTTACCTTACCACCAACCAATCAGAATAAAGTCTGAACACAGTGGAAGATGATGAAGACTCTGACCTCCCCTCCCCAAATGATTCTCCCTTTAAAACTTTCACAGTCAAGCAGAATCTTTGGAGTTCTCCCAGGTTGCCAGCCTCTTGAATAAAGCAACCTTTTCATTCCTACCAGCACTTGTCTCTCGAGTATTGGCTTTTGAGCAGTAAGCAGCTGAACCTGAGTTGGGTAACAATGTGAAATGCTATACAACTCTGAGTGTTTCTAATATGTAAATTGACATATGGATGATTAATTAATGCAAATTCTGCTTTAAGAACCATACACTAAAAGAATTACAATAATATGCTAACTTGTATAGACAGGTACCTGGAAAACACTTGTCGTAAAAGATTCAGAGTGTATAAGATTAAAGTTGACTAAGTGAAATAAATTTATGTGGTTTCAGAGGATTCAGATGAGTAGCTGTAACATCTGTTATCAGCTAGTGCAAGTCTAAATTAATAGAAATTCTAGAATCTGCAATGCCAACATTTCCCAGTCATGCTGTAGAAGAAGAAATAAAAATGCTTATGCATATGAAATAATACAGCAGATCTATCATGACCAACCTGTTTAACCATAACTGCTGGATGGCTTAGTGAACATTCTTTTCACCATTAAGAAATTTACTGGCAAGGAGACCAAGAGCATAATTTTAAAACTCTCTGGCATGCAAACTATAGGTTCTGAAAACACAAATTGAGCTCTTTGAAGTCAAAGGCAATACTGTACTAGATGATGGTACCTAAGAGTCAGACAACATGGCTGTATTATCATTATATGCCATTGTTATCTGTCCAATCAAACTTGTTTTGGTAAATAAAATGTTATCAAAAAACAGCCACCTCCATTAGATTACATATTGTCCAGGAATAGTTTCTTTCCACAACAGCAAAGTCTAGTAGTTGTGACAAAGACCATATGGCACCAAAATGTTTATTGTCTGGCCCTTTCTCTGAAAAAAAAAAAAAAAAGTGTGTGCTCCCTATTATCATCAAAGGAATAAAAATCGTGATCGGTAGATTTTAGTTACCTAGAAATATCTCTGAAAGAAATGAGTTTCTTATAAGGTACCTGTGTGAAATGGATAGCCCACTAAGTTATTACTTGGTGTTTTTAGTCAGCTAGTGATTTCTTTTGTGTGGAATCTGTGTTCAGTCATCACTGTGGGACTTTATGCTCTCTCAAGTTATTTTATTTAAATTGTTTCAAAGATTCAGAGCTTCTTCATTGATTATAAGACTGGTTTCTTTTAAAAAAGGACCTAAAAAATTGTTACAAATCTGTAGTGGAAGTATTTATCCATGTTTTCCCCAGACATTAGGCCCTAAACACTAGAAAATGAAAAATACCGAAATATCTTAGTTGTTATTAAATGTTATCCCTGAATTGAAGCAAGGACATCACTACTCTGAAAAACTACCATATGCACCAGACAGAGAGGAAGGCTATGACAGCCAAGTAATAAATTGTGCATTTACCCAAGTCCATACCCTGGTGTGTTTACTGAGCCGATGGGTTCAATCTGTAGTTATTTCCTCAGTCCCAGAATGCAGAGTTGGAAAAGATGTGTTCAGAAACTGTCACAATTCTCACATTAGTTTCCTGACCCACAAAGTCAGGTTTATTAAAGAAAAATATGTCATCTGGGCTGCCACCAAACACCTGCTGTTGTAAATCCGTTGTAAATCCATTTTAAACACAGTAAACCCAAAGCTATACTGTCTTTAGAAAGAATTTGTAGGTATTAGTTCCACATTAAAAACTTAAAATATGAAAGTATAGAGTCAATTATATCCCAGGTTAATTCATTCATTTGATAGGTACAAATTCCAGATGGATCTTGAATAATAACCAGATTATCATCAATGCAATCAAGTAGTGATGATAATTATAGCTGACATTCCAGATGTGATATTTTTACAGAGGAAAATCAGCACAGCCCCTAGCACTTAGTATTCAGCTATCAGTTTGGCATAACTGTTTTTTTTTCCTCAATCAACACTATTAGGGAAATCAGAACTTGTTTACTTTCTCCTAACAGGAGCGTCAGCATCACTTCAAGGTCTTTCCGTAGAAAAATGACAAATCTCCTTCCGGACAGTTTGCAAGAACTTTGATGAATTTCATATCCCATGAAACGTCCCATTTTCCCATGGCATCAGTGATATTATGATCATCAGGTTGAGCAGATAGGGAAAAGTAAGAATGCTAGATGTCTTACTTGGCAGAGGGTAGGAGAAAAATCCTGCAGAATTTAAGGGGCCTGTCACATTGATGAACATTCTAGGAGTACAGTAGTTGGATCAAAATAAGAAATTACTTTTAAAGTGAAAGGCCTTCAATGGCATACCTTGTACCACATGACACTAAGAAAAAGCCATAAGGTTTGATCTTCCCTTTTGTTGAAGACATAACTCAAAATTGAGATGTTCTATATCCACCAATTTGCCAATAAACTTAAAAGTCTATGAGGGTTGGCTGAGCCCCGAAGTAAGTGAAGACTCTGCTGCAATTTCGATCGTTGAACAAGTTGTTCTGCTCTGGGGTCACATGACCCAGAAGATCAAAGAATGGTAGAAGTTTCTGTGGCTGTTACAAATATTACAGGGAGCCTGTGGCCAGCATGATCAGAGAATTACAGCCCAGAAGACTCTGTAAGCAAATGCATAGTTCTTCTTCCAATAAACATTTTATCTGAGATGCAGCCTCTGGCTTACTACTGGGTTATACAAGAGACTGAAGGCTGATTAGGAGGCAACTGTGAACTGAGTGGCCCATTATGATTTACAAAATTATAGAGGAGAGTGGGTGCATGAACATTCAGCCACTGTATGGAAATGATACATATGACAATGGGCTTCAGCAGAGTCAGAAGTAAATTACATGCACATGTGACTCAGAGGCCCTGGTAACTCTTTCTGCTGTTTTTAATCACTTTTTTTCTGAGCCAGTACCCAGGATCTTATATTAGTTTTCCATTGATAGTAACAAATAACCACAAAACTATCAGCTTTAAACCACCCAATTCCTGTGTGACAATAGTTAAGATGTGGCTTGGGTCCTCTGATCAGGGTCTCAGAAAACTGCAATAAAGGTGTTGATCAGGCTAACTTATTGTCTCAAGGCTTAAATGGGAAAGAACCTGCATTCAAGCTCACTTAGGGTGTTGGCAAATTTCATTTTCTTGCATCTATAGAACTGAGGACCGTGGCTTCTTAACGACTTACAGATGGATGGGTGCCCTCAGTGCCAAGAGGCCATCCTCAGATCTTAGAGGACACCTTCAGTTTTTAAAGGTCATCTCAGTTCTTTCCCACATGGGTCTCCTCACCATAACTGCTTTCCTTGTCTTCCATTCAGAGGATCTCCACAGTCTAATTGGAAGATGGTATCTGACATAACATAACATAATTACTGGAGTGTTAACAAATAATCTTTGTCATATTGTATTGGTTGGAATCAAGTCAAAAGCCCTTCCCATACTCAAAGGAAGGCTGATATACAAGACGATGATTAACAGAATGAGGGATCACTGATAGTCATATTAGTCTAGGTTTACCACAGACCACATGAGGAGAAGTCTATGACCAGTTACTAGGAAAGGTAAAATCATAGACCTGATTTATGGATGGGCCTGACATAACTGGTCTCTCTCATAATTACACTAACAATACTTTGCTTACAATAACTAGAACTTTGGACGATAAAGTTCTGGCAGTCCTATTTTCGAGTGTAAGTTTTCCCAGGACCAATTTAATTCCCCATGCCACTGAATCAATAGGTAAGAGGTTACCCCATTGGTTAGAGTGATTAGTCCCAGTTACTAAGAAAAAACTGGGTTGCCTGTAAAATATGGCTCATGAGGACTACGTCCGGAAACCAGGAGACTGACTGGGGTGACACTTAGCCATCCTATGTCCAAGAATAGCAACAATCAGTGGAGAATTGTGGCAATCCATTCAATGCAAGAGCAGAGAGGACTCAGAATCATCAGGAACCAAGGTTTGCCTTACCCCACCAGGTAAATAACACTGACGAAACTGGTCCTGTCAGAGGACAAGATGTGCATGGAACTGTCGGGAGGCTAAAGAAGTTAGGATTAAAAACTTAGGTCACTCACTAATCACAAAATTCACTTTCACTCTCCTTGTGCAGTTATCATAAAGATACAGTGGTCACAGACTTGATGGAACATTAATCCCATTGAAGCTATTCACATTTTATCATTAACAGATTGAAAAACAAAGTCCTGTTTTGGCCTTGTCAAACATCAAAATACATAGAGAACTAAACTAAATATAAAATTATGGATCAGTGCTACTTGTGTTAGCATAGTCACAAGATTTAATACAGGAAGTGTTAAGGGAATGTGCGTGGAGTCAGGGCATATAACGGAAGTAAAATCCACAAAACCTGAAGGTCAATACATGTATTAGGGTAAACCCATTTTTAGGTATTAAATCACATTCAGTAGCTCTTTTATACATCGGTACTAGTTTATTCATACCTGTTATAAGTTTTATCTGGGATCTACCCTTAAGGTCAACTAATGGACAATATGTGGTGTATGTGAGAAGTTTTAAACCATTAGTATAATGGTTTAGAATGAACAGAAATTCATTACCTAATGATTTACAAATGGAAAAGGGATTTTGGAAGTGAGAGGCTGAAAATAGAACCAAAATTCAAGAATGGTGAAACTGTTACTGTGTAGAGCTGATGGATAGGAAGATGTAGGACCAGAAAGTAAAGACCTACATGAGAAATGACAACATAAAAACATTTGACTAACTCATGCAATGTTAAGCATCCAAAATTATTTTGCTTTTAGTTTTGTCTTCGCCCTTTCTTTGATCATACGAAAGCTCTTAGAAGACTATATCTTGGCTAATATCTTATGATAATATGTCTCTGTTAAAATGTTATAATTGTTTTCCAATTTTTATTTCTCAAATGATTGTATTATATGAAATAAAATAATATGCTGGAATAAACAAAATCAATGTTACTGTACCAGTTAAAAATGCTGTTAACTAAGAAACACTAAAATTGATAATCACTTTGATAATTGCATTTATAATTAAAATTGCTGCAAATACATTGTATTTTATTACTTTTGCACTGATATATATTCCAAATATTTTCAGTTAAGAAAGTAAAGACAGTTAATGCAATGTCTTATTTAAAAATAATTTTTTGTTGTGCAGGTGTCTCGAGTGATAACGTGATTACAAAAGCCTTTGAAATTAAGAGGGGTATTATGCCTTAATATATCTTCAATATATCTTCTTTAATAGATTACAGAATTAAAGACTAAAATAATGTATCATATGATGTCCCATGTATATTCTCAATATTTTTGAGAAAATAAATAAAGACAAATACTTCATACACAAATTTACTAGATAATTGAAGCTAGAAATTCAATTGAACTCATTTTTTTCATGCATGGTGAATAAAAATGATGTCCATGTTATGTAAAAATGTGTCTGTTTTCCAGAATAATGCAAAATGCACCTAGAAATAAAATTGTAAAAAAAAAATTTTAAACAAATATATAAACATATGCTTATATATGTATATATACATATATATATAAATTTAAATTAGATGGTTGCTAATTAGACTTGGGCATAATAAACATTTATTTCCAAAATAAATAATCAAAATGAGTTGGTTAATTTAGAGATACAAATTCTAAAGAGAACTTGAGAATTAAAGAACTTGCATGAACAATAATAAAATATATGGAGATTGTTTCCTAAAGTTAATTTATTAAAATTAACATATCTATTCAAAATGTTCTGGAAAGCCATTCATTTTAGATAAACATTTATTAGTCTACTATTAGTCATATGTTATAATATAAACATTTATATGTTTTAGTGATTAAAAACAAATGTTACACTCATTTTAATTTGATTAAATTACTTACATTGCATATGAAAAACTACTGAAAGTAGCGAGGAAACTTAGACAAAGAATGATAATTAAGAGGACATTGCTTTATTGGTGTCAGAATAGACCCTCAAGTTTTTCCAATGAAATCAACATAGTATTAAAAAATGTATAGTATTGACATATGTTAGTAAGAAGCAATAGGAACCCATAAATATATGCCAGTATTCACTAATATATTATAAAATTGGGAAATAAAATAATTATATGTTAAATATTTAAGGCACAAATAACTAATCATTGGAAGACCTAAACAAAGGCACTCATCTCACATTTTATGTGGTAATTGTCTTAATGAGTTAAATTTAAAGAAAAAAAGTTTACTTAAGAAAATTGAGAAAGCAACAGCAGAGATTTAGGATTTGGAAAATTTTCTTTATGACTGAAAGCACAAAATAGGGAGACAATTCCTATGCATAGATGGATTTTAAGTAATTTCAGAACATTAACAATAACTGTTTCAAAGCAGGAGAATTGAGTTGCTGTCTTTGAAAAATACCATAAATGTAAGAAATTGAAAGAAATCATAACATATAATACAGAAAATGCATTCAAAGATCGAACTGTGACACATGTATGTTAAGTTCTTTCTTTGCCACACGTGTTATATTTGAATGTTAGAACAGCAAGTTTAAAATCAAAAGTTCTATAACTAACAGACAAAAAAAGGTTGTGAAGATAATTGTAAGAGTTCCCATATATCCCACACAGGGTTTTCCCCGTTGTTAATATCTCTCAATATTTTGGCTTATTAATTATAATTAATAAGCCAATAGTAATACATTATACTAACAAGTCCATACTTTATTCAGATATACTATTTTTTTCCTAATATTCTTTTTCTGTTCCAGGATCCTATCTGTGATACCACATCACATTTAGGCAATGTGTCTCTTTAGGTTCCTTTTGGTTGACAGTATTTCAGATTTTCCTTGTTTTTTATAACCTTGACAGTTTTGAGAAGGTATTTTGTAAGATGCCCTGTATTGGAATTTGGTTGATTCTTTTCTCATGGATAGACTAGGATCACTTCTGGAGAGAAAGATCACAGAGATAAAGTCACATAATGTCAAAGGTACATACTAACAACATGGCATTACTGTTGATGTAAACCAGGACCACTTGACTGAGATAGCATTTCTTTATTGTAAAATTATGCTTTATTCTTCCTTGATGATTTAATTTGAATTTTGGTTGGTAGTTGTGCTAATATTCATAAGTCCAGATAGATACCACAGATTTATCTGCCATTATGGTACACAGAACATGTTTCTCTTCTTGTTGGGAAAATGGAAAGCTTGGCAAACCTATCAACTTTATTATTTCCTTAGCTTGACAGTCATCTTCAAGTGGATCTCTTCACCATTAGTGGACATTCAATTGATGCTAATGTGGCTGGACAATATTATCTGTCATTGGTGGGTGAATAAAGCACTATTTTATTTATGCGCTCATTACCACTTTAAGCTGCCCAAACAAAACACTCATCTGCAAAGCCATTGAGAAGCTTGTGGTAGCGCCAATCTCCTCTCTCAAAATTTAGCTTAATGAATCCAAATTTTATTTTACAAAGGAGAGAGTTTGCAAAAACTTTAGGATATCTGGACTTTTAGTAAGTTAACAAGTTGCATTATATAAAAAATAAATAAGGATGGAACTCAGTTCAACCTTTAAGCCAAGCTTTAATCCATCCACCTAGAGACATTCTTTAATCTTTGAGAATGCATCTCACTTGAATTTTTAAAAAAAATCTTTATTACACTGCCCCTTCTCAATTCTTCCAAGACACACAATTCTTTTAACTCCTTGACATCCACTCACCAAGATCCAACTTCAGTGGTTTTTCTAGAATCTTTACTCCTCTTTTTAAACATTAAAGCCTCAATTTTCCCATTATAAATGATATATCTATGCTGGTTAAAGGAAGGGAAAATATTTGTTCAAAACTGAAAGTAGGGCAGAACACTTTGGGTGACCATCCACTTCAGAATACAGTTAGATTTTTTTCTCCCTTCGTCTCCAATTACATGAAAAGAATAAACAGACTTAGAGACAGAGAAGGAAGACAAACAGAAAACAATAGTAGTACATACACCTAAAACCCAAAGAAACATATCATCTCTATTCCTTCTATATTTCTTTTTTTTTATTATTCCTTCTATATTTCATTCTTCCTTTCTTCTCTTCCCAGAAGCAGAGAAAGCAGGAGAGGTACTGACAATAAGGGCATCAATAAAGATAAGATACATCAATAAAGATAAGAGACCTGCATTTGCTAACTTTTGAAGGAAGGAGAATGCAACAAGAAATCAAGACATTTTGGAACCTCAGGAGAAAGTTCTTAAAAGGACAGAGGGCCTTTAGTGGGGTGGTTGTGGAAAAAGAGAAGAAGAAGATAGGGTGCTCACTTGGAATGCTGTTATTCTACCTATCAAACTTCCATGGGTTGAAAACCTGATTCTTTGGTGTTAAAGCTCATACTCTTATAAAGCATAAATGAAAAAAAAAACAACAAAAAAAGCCTGAAGGTCATAGGACTATTAAATGTACTCATTTTATACAGATGATTTAGACTTACTACTGTAGACCTTGAGTAGAATTATTTAATCTCTTGTCAAGATCATATTCATGGTGTTCACTGAAAGTGGTCAGGGTCAGTGTCCCCTGACTACTTGCAAAGCCAACAGGTGACATTCTTCAGGTGGGATTATTTCAACAAACATCTGTGGAGTATTTATAGATTTCAGGACACTGGTCTAAATACTTGGTATATCAGCATAAAAATACATTTCTTACATCTCACCCCCTTATTTAAGACAAAACAGAGTAAAAAATTATTATTATTCATTCACTCAAAACAATTTTACCATATATGTGATCAATTATTATTTATTTAAACTATATTAAAATGTCTCGTGTGGTTACAGCAGAACATACAGTCTTACAGCTTACAGTCTGGTGAGGGCAAACAGAAACTAAAGAAAAAAATTCATAGTATTTGAGGGGCAGATATGGTCCAAGGAATAAAATGGAGAAGGGGTGTATGAAATATCTGAAGAGAGGGATGTCACAATTTCAGCATCAGATATTTTACTGATAAATATTCCCTCAATGATTGAACATGTTTTTCTCAGTTAAAAATGAATTCAGTTTTGGTCACGGCCCAAAAATATTCCTCACTTTTTTTTTATTTGTTGATAAGATATTTTCTATGAGTACTAGTTATAAAATAAATATTTCAAATTTATTGTTGAATTCACTAGGTTAGTTAATATGAAATATAATAAACCTTTTTATCATATTTTGTGCACATTTATCTTATTTGAAGAAAATTCATGAAGACCAAAAAGGAAAACTGTTGACGTGGATAAGCGTTAAATTTAAGAGCATTAGAAGAAATTATATTGGCAGTTATTCCTGAAGTAGCTTTGATTTTATGGCTACAATAAATTTTATTTTCAGTTACTTAACAAACATAAATATCCCTTCAATCATTATGTATAATCATCTTTAAAATGCCCACTTTTTTCATTATATTTTCAATGCAATATTAACCTGGATAAATAAAAATTTATTTATGCATTCGTATTCTCCAAGGTTAAACATTAAATCAAATTAAATCAATTATATCCTTGTGTAATAACTTTCTTAATGGCTCCCTCCACTCACTCTTGTGAATTATCAAGATTTATTGGTCTCAACTGAATTTGTTATATTAAAATTCAGTGGCAAAGTAAAGATGAATGTGGATAATTTCTAATCTCAAATGTAATCCTAATTGTGCAGCCTCAAGTATCTATAAAACTATAAGCCACTGGGTATCAGAACAAACCTATCACTTACACTAAAAGTTAGAAAAACAGAATAACATTTTGCAATGATAACTTAAAATTTGAAAGCCAGTTTTGATTTAACATAATTTATACTGGAATTAAATAAGAATTAAACATTTGGAAACCTATATTTTCTTAATATGTGTAAATAAAATAATTAAGTTTCAATGTTAGATGTCAGTTATGAGTCTAGTGGAAACACCTAAGACATAGTCCAGGTTGCCATGGAGATTCAGGAAAATCTACAAGAAAATGAGCCTTGAACTATGGCTCAAAAGATATGCAGATGTGTAAGATAGAAGGGATGAGAAGGTGGGCTATTTCATACACATTAGCAGGGACAGGGAATGATTAATACCATAACATTCTAATGGAGAAATTATAATTAATTGACATGGGAAACAGCAGCAAGTGGTAAGTTCTGAGAGATAAGCAGGGTTCAAATCATGAAAATTTTTCCTTCTGTATTAATTCTGTGGATGAATCTGAGCCATTCAATAATTTAATGCTTTCTCAACCTTTATTTTTAAATCCATCCTACATATCTGAGAATTCTGTGATAATGAATGGATCCTGAGTCCTGAATCTGTTGCACATTCTGATGGTCCCTGTTCCACATGTTTCTCCCAGAGAAAGAATATTTCATGTAGACAAAGATCCATATATTTTATGCTACCTGACCCCTAAGAATAGAATTGGCAACAAATCTGATGTTGGGAAAAAAAAATAGCCACAACAACAAAAACCTAATTTTTCTTTGAAGAAAAATCAGATAGTTTCAGACTCATTAAGAGAAGACAAGCTAATCTCCAGTGTGATGCTTTCTTTCCTGGGAGATGTTGAAACACATTTTTAATGATACAGTATTCAATTCTTACATTACTAATTAAATTTAAAACATATCCCTATACAAGTTGTAACTTTCCTCACTCATTAAATGAACTATAGAATTTTTTTTGTAATGAGATATGATGTCTAGTTCCTATATTTCTCATCACATTTTTTCCCATCTTATTTTACCTAATAAATAGTATTGCCCTAGATGTCAAAGCTCACTGTTTTTATTTGAAATGCTTTTCTTTCCTTACTGTGATTCCAGTAATAAATGTGGTATAGCAAGACAATTCATATTTTTTATTGGTAGGAAATACTATCTGAAAGTCAATAAGTGCTTTTCTCAACAGCATACCAGATGACAATATAAAATTTATAATGTTTATGATTCCATGTTGAAGATAAATGTAGTGTGGTATTAATAGACATTGGCGTATTCTGATTTGGTGGCCCTTGCTATTCTATTTTCCTGAGTATCATGATGTATGCTTCTTGTAAGAGTCCTAGCTTTAAATTTTTCCACATCAAAACCTTCAGAAATATTTATTTTGGAGTATCATTTTCTGAAATGCCTATTACACTGCTTAATCATAGTCTTAACTTATTGCATTGAAAAATCAGATTGTCATGAGTGTATTTATAGGTTTCATTTTGAATATTTTTTCAAAAATAAATATTTGGGGTCTTTTTTGACTTAAAGAGGGAAACTTCATTCCTTTAGGAATAAAGGTTATGAAAAATGTCAAGTTATTTATAATTTATTTGAGACCATACACTTGTTTCTCATGCCTAGTTTTAATGTCTAAGGTACTATCTTTTCAAAATCATAAAGATTGTTGTCACTTGTGTGGACATACAGGTATGTGTATATTTATTTACTGTATCTGGAATTGTGGCCCCCATATTGGTTATACTGATGTGCATGTCTGGCTATGCACTCAAATAAGCATGTAGATAACCATATACCTAGAAAATCTACTGGAGACAGCAAAATTGGTCATTTATCTTAATATTTCTCAATATTTTCCACAGTTCTCTCACCCATGATTGTATGGTTCTCAGTTAAATTGACAACTATCCTCTTCACACTACTTTCCTCTTTTCTTACACTGATGCTGATAATCACAATTGATTATTAATCTTTTCTTAGTGATTTGAAGACAAAACTCTATCAACTATTTGAATCACACTAAATATATATGCCAAAAGCGATAGCAATGTAATTATTTATCAAAATGAATTGGCCATTTTGATGTAAACAAATTAGTGTTCACTAGAAAATTGTATACCTACAGTAAAAAACAACCTCAAAAGTGGATCCATATGATAATAATCATCTCACAATACAATATCCTTCATTCTGTCTCTTGGATTTTAAATTTGTCATTAATGTTCATGATTATAGGATATCTTTCCTAAAAAAATGAAGATGAGATTATAACATTCACTGTCTTTCTTAAATGCATTATATTTACAGGATTTTCAAAAGTCCCATTTATTTATTCCATAAGAATGTGAACCGTTAGATACTGAAAATAAAAATATTTTAAAATACATTCAAGCTGTTTCTATCATTTAGAGGTCTTGTGAGAAGACAAACCAAGGACAACAGAATTACAGTGCTTGAATGAGTTGTATGCAATGTGCTATGCCATCAGACGGGTGAAATTTAATTTGATTCAGTCCCTTGGAGTGAGGATTAGGGAATATCAACCAACTGTGGAAGAGAAGATACACAAATTGTGTTTTAAGAAATTACTAAGTGTTTAAGGTAAATGGTAGGAAAGTGATAGGTTTCCCAACAAAAAGCACATTTTAAGGCTTGGGAGATGGATGAAATGTTGGGGGAATCTGAAGTATTTCACTTTGACTTAAAAAAAGTGGGTTTTGTCATAGAAAGGCAGGAGAGAATGTTTTCACAATCCTGAAATAAGGACCAAAATTCTACTAACTTCCAACACCTTGCCTATGGCAGTTGAGTAGCGAGTCAGAACTGGAGAATAGTAACCAGGGTGAGACATGGACGCTGCATCTTACTGGCTGTGGAAGTGCGGTGTAGTAAACCTCTCATCTTGTGGGCTTCAGTGTTCTCATCTGTAATGTGAAACTGGTACATCTATTTTGTTGCTGTTTTTCCACTTGTGCACTCATACATTTATTCAGCAAATGCACACTATGTGACATGGCATGTTTACAGTAGTAAACAAAAGAGGCAAAGATCCTTTTCCCATGTAGCTAACCTTTGAGTTAAAAGGGAGACAAAGATGGGGAAAATGTTAAGTAGTAGAATACAACTGGAAAAGAGGAACAGGTTACCACCTTCTGATGAACTGACAACTTAAGAAAGTGAGGAAGTAGAATGTGCGCACATCTGGGAAGAGTGCTTTCCCAGAAGAGAAGAAAATAAGTCAGGAGGATGTTTGGTGGTTTAGAAATAACAAGGAATCCTGTATAGCTGGAGTAGAAGAACAAGACAAACCACTGTAGAAGATAAAATCAGAAAGATAGCAAGACTCCTGATTCTATAAATGCTGTAGGCCTAGGTAGGCTCTTTGGCAGGATGGAAAGCTATTTATTACAAGGTTATGCTCAGGAAGATCACTAGCTATGTGTAGAATAGATTCTTAGGACAAAGGTGGAATTGAGGTGACCAATACGAAGTCTGTTGCAAGAGACTACTACCAGAATGATAGTGGTTTGAATTTGACAGTACCAAAGAAAATAATTAGTGTTAGGGACATTTTTCCAAAATATTGCTGACAGGGTATATGGTTGATTTGGAGGTGAAGTATGAGGGTAAGAGGGAAAAAAAAAAAGAATACAGGATTATTTAAAAGTTTTTGACTTTAGCAACTTGAGGTATGATTTTAAGCCATAGTTAGAGGAAAAAGAGGCAGGAGAAATGAACATAAACAAAGTGTATATGTCCATGAATGACTGAAAAATTGTGCTGAACACTGGAATTTGACACAACATTGTAAAATGATTATAAATCAATAAAAAAGTTAAAAAAAAACAAAAAACAAACAAACAAAAAAAAAACAAGAATTCAGTGCCAGAATGCATCCAAGTGCTGACAATTAAGCTATTGAATATACATTCTTGAGTTGTGGGGAAGTTAAGAGTTTGAGTAATCAATTCAGGTACCATACATTTTATTGATGATATTTGAAAATATGCTACCTGGCAGATCATACAGTTAGTGACTGCATGTCACAAAGATAAAATGTCCAGGAACAGAGTTCTGAGAAGAACTAGCAAATGAAGCTCAGAAGAAAAATGAAACACAAAGACAAAACAAACAAACAAAAAAGCAATCAAGAGATATTGGAGTCTCAGAGGGCCAAGTAAAGAAAGTATGATAAGATGAAGTTTATCAAATATTTTTTGATAGATCCATTAAGATAAGAAGGGAGACATCACCAGGGAATCTGGCAATATTTTGGGTTGTATAAATTAAACAAACAGACAAACAAAATAATCTCCTTTAGGCGAACTCCCAATTGTGAGTTCCCGTCAAACATTTCCTTTTACTCTCTCCATTATTATCTGTCACTAACTTCCCAGAGACGTATTCATTGACAAAAAATAGGTAATTTCCAATGTTAAAAGCTAGTTTCTCAAATATCTCTAAATTATTTTTATGTAAGTCAAACATTTCCTTTTACTCTCTCCATTATTATCTGTCACTAACTTCCCAGAGACGTATTCATTGACAAAAAATAGGTAATTTCCAATGTTAAAAGCTAGTTTCTCAAATATCTCTAAATTATTTTTATGTTGCTCTTTTGCATGCTCTCATAATCATATTTATATTATTCATTAATAATCTTTTCAGCAACAAGTCTGAAAATTAAACAATGTGTCTTAAATATTAAGATGTAATATTTTCAGTAATGTGTCTATTAGTCTGAGTGATGAAAGATTTTCTGCTGTAATCCCTTCACTGATTAGTCTGGACTCCATAATATAAAAACAAAAATGTTCATAATGGAATTGTAGGCACAGAGTTGCAAAACAGAACTTACAAAAGAAAATAAACATTTACAGTTTATTTACAATCAGCCTGAAGGAAAATTCAAAGTTTGAGACAGAAACAGACTACAAACTAATTGTAGACCTTGTGATATAATGAATTTCTAGTCTTTTAAAACAATTTGTGAACAAAAATACTTAAAATACCACTTTGGAAGTAAATAGACTCTTTACTTCTTGTTAATTTTCCATGTTCTAACTTATTTCCTTCTCCCAAACTAAGACTCTTACTTTCTTGTAGGCTCCAGCCAAAATATACAGCATATGAATATAAGATCAACAAGCTTTCTAACTGTATAGTCATTTCTATTTTTGTAAATTCGATGTCTTCTTTCAAGAAAATGGGAAGGAATATCTGGAAAATACATATTTCATTTTTGTTTCTATCACTCTACACCGAGGATTTAATTGAACAATTACTGTATAATTAAACCAAAAAATTTATTTCATGCTATCATTTTCTATATGTCTAGAAGATGCCTATAATCCAAATATTACCTAGAATACAGCTTAAAATAAAAGTTAATTTTTCATAAATCTCATAAGTCAAAATGTGTTTGAAGTGCCAAATAATTTATCTTTTAAATTAAACAACTAGAAATAGTATCTTGGATGCCACTTACATGCAGTGAAAATATAGATGATTGGTGAAAGCTCTTGCCTGTTGAGTGTCAAATGTTTTCCTTAGCTTCACACATGACATCTCAATGATAGCAATGGACTAGGCAATACAATTTGCGGTTATGTTTTTCCATTAACAGAAAATACGAATTGATTGTTACCTTGGCTGTACCATCTTTAACTACAGTCCTCAGAGAATGAATTGTTTTTGTGTGTTTTTGGTTTTAAAGTATTAGGCTTATGACAAAATTTGGATAATGACAGTAAAAAAAGAGGGCAGGCAGGATCACCCCTCTGTTAACAAAAACCCTGAATTATGCCTGACATACACCCTATTAAGATACCTCTTATATATTCACTTATTTTTGGAGCCAACGCAGAGCTTACATGTTTACTAATAATAACCTTGATCAGTATAAACTGCCAACCTTTTTTTTTATTGCATCAAATAAAATTTTGCAATGTTTCCCAGTTTGCAATCACATAAATATGATGAGTATAATTTCTAACCTTTAGCAAATTAATAGATACAACAGTTGAATAATCAAACCCAAAGAAAGAACAGTGGAAAACCTTTCATCATTCTTTTCTTCAACAGCTTTTATATAAAATTGTTCAACTAATAACAAATATTCTGTCATAAGCACTTATTGTTTTACTTTATCTGTGTGGCAAAATAAAATGTCTTCCTGAAATAAAGGTACACTTTCTATCACACCTCTTTAATTGTCCAAATTAATCCAGCAAATCGTGAATAATGACCACTGATTTCCAGAGTTCACAAAATCTTGAAATTCATCAGTTCATTTTTCCATCATTAATGTCAAGCTCATTGTAATATAGCCTGAAAATCTTTCCCTCTTTTGGAAATCAGTATATTTGCTTTTTTCTATCCTTATGGGTTCTTTCCTGATTGTTGATATGCTTCAGAAGTATGGAAAGAACCTCATTTGAATGTTTAGAATTTTAGTATAAAATATCTAAGCCTGTTACTAAGCATATTTTGAGTAGTTATTTACACACTTTCTTTCCTTGCTGACACTTTATTTGCCTTTGCCAATGTCTTTGCTTTGCTTCCATTTTGAAAAGCATCTCTTTCGACAGAGAAGGAAGAGAAAAAAGAGGAATCAAAGAGTTAGGTTTTCTTTATCGGTTATTAACATTGGCTAGTGATTCCAACAGAATCTCCCTACCTTGAGAGTTTTGCTGAAAACGTCACTTTTTTGATGATTATTTTTACAAGTGGAGATCTCCACTTGAGAGAGAGACCCAGAGAGATAATGTTGCAAAATATTTTTAGGTAAGAAAATCCAGCTCTTGGAAAAGTTCAAGCCTAGAACTCACCGTTTCCTCTTCAAATATGTGTTACTGTATTCAGGCAAAATTTCATTAAATGTTATTGCTTTTTATTATCCAAATTGTCTATAGCATTCTCCAACATCTGTTTATATTTCTTCAAATGCAGAGAACACATATTTGCTCTCGGCAATCACATAATATATGAAATACAGATAGAGTCCTTGAAAATTTATTAATAATGTGTCCAAAATCATACTTTAAACATTCTATAAATAGAATTTTCAGGAATTTTCACTGTTTTTCAGGAAAATTGAATGGTGATGAGGGCTCCCATATTTTATTTTATTTTGTGTTTACTTGTCCTATTTTGTATTATTCCCCACATTTTTCTTTGTCATTTAGGAGCAAAAGGTTTGTCTCAGTTTAGCATTTGTCTTATTTCCCATCAGTTTATATTTTTATTGCTTTAAGTTCAAATTCTCTTAACTATCATCACCCTCTAATTTCTTTACCTTTTAGAGTAGAGTCTTAAAATTGTATTTACCTATCTCTTTCACTCTCCATTTTATTAACATATTGATGGATTTCTACTTTAATTTATTGACAGAAATTTAAATGTCTTGGTTCTCAAGGCAGATTTTGCCAAAAGAAACTTCTCCTGACAGAGGAGGCCTGGATGGCAGAGTAGAAGGATGCTTGTAGCTCACCCTCTCCCACAAATGCACCAAGACTCACATCCAGAGACCCACTTAGCCAACCAGAGCACCTGCAGAACTCCGACAGAACATCGTCCTCTTCAAAAGACAGAGACACCAAAAATCTGGTAGCAGAAAAGGAAAAAAGATAGAAAAAAAGGCAAAGCAGAGCAGGACTGGTCCCGTGGGGAGGGAGCAGCAAAGGAGGACTGGCACTTGTTCGCTGGGTCTCCTCTCTCCACCCAAGAGGCCAAGGGGAAGGAGGGGGAGCCTCTGAGGCTCAGATATGTACAGAGCAGCCCTTGACCAACAGAACTAAATTAAACGGGTGCAGAGGGTCCCCGCAACACCCAGCCCGAGATGCAGGCCGGCAGCTGGGGGCTGGGCCAAGCTGCCCCAGCTGGGCGGAGGATGGGGATGGCTGCACTGAGGCAGCCCCAGGAGACTGCAGGGAGCTGAGCCGTTGGTGTGGATGCACAGGGCAGAACAATCTGGGCCCTCCATAAAACAACAGGACTGATGTGCCCTGGGAAGAAGGGTGCATACCCACATCTCTGAAAACCTGCAGAAAGTTTTCGGGTGAAGAGAGGTGGGGCTCAGGAACAGCCACCACATCCTCTGGTGCTGAGCACCCAGGCATGGGTGTGGGCGAAACCTGCACCCGTGCCTAAGGACTTAGCAGCCTCAAGAGCCAGACGGAGACTTGTCTACAGCCTGAGGTAGATAGGATCCTTCCGTCCTGATCCCTCAGAGAACTTGCTCTGCCAAGACAAACAAGGAGCTGGGTTTTGGCCCCTAGCAGGGACAGGGCTGTTTCTTGGTCTTCCCCGAGCCCGCCTGCAGAGCATCGACCTGAAGCAGAGCACACAGTGGCAGAGTAGCAGAGCAACCGGTGCCAGGAGAGGGCAGGCAGCCCCCCGCCATTTGGAAGGAACGCAGCCTCTGACCAGGGTACTGGGAGGGGGGCGTGACCCACCCTCCTACCTGGCCAGTCTGCAACATCTGACTGCAGCATCTGGAGGGGCAGTGACCTCACCCCCCACAGCAAAGGAGAGTTGCACCTGACCCAGTGTTGGGAGGAGGCACTATCTGCTTGCTGACAGGCACTGGGAACAACAAAGACGAAAGCGCCAATGGAGGGACTCTGGAAACAGCAAGCTGAACTTCCCAAACAGGATGAAGACAGATATACTTTGCATTAAGAGCACACGATCTCCAGTAGAACAACCCCCCCTTTTCTTAAATCTGTTTTCACCTATTCTATTTTCTATTCCCCTTTTAATTTTTACTTCTTAAACAACTATATATACTCCCAGTTTTAATCCCTTTTAAATTAAAAAAAACTATTATTATTATTTTTAAAAATCCATGTCATTTCATTATTATTTCTCTTGGTTTTGATGTCCTGTTATTGATTACACACAGGTTTCAAATACATTTTTTCCCTCTTTTCTCCTTTTTTAAAAGTTTTTAAAAGGCTTCTCAACCCGATTCCTATTCTGCTCTTCTATTATTCATTATATACTGTATTCAAATCTTTTTTTCTCCCTTCTTTAAAGTTCTCTTTCTCTCTCTCTCTCTTTTTTTAAGTGTTATTCCCACATAGGCATTAGATAGATAACTAAATAAACTCCATAAGGACCACAGTAGATAACTGATACTCCATAAACCACAGTACCAGAGAGGTATGAGCAAGATGAAGCAGCAGAGGAACCATTCCCAATTAAAAGAATAAGAGAAATCCCCCGAAAGAACAATCAAAGAAATAGACATCATTAGCCTACTAGATCAAGATTTCAAAAAAGGAGTGATCAAATTGCTGAAGGAATTAAAAGAGAGAGTGTTTAGAGATATAAAATATGTCAAACATGAAATTGAAGCTATAAAGTGGAACCAAGAAAGAATGGAAAACTCACTTGCTGAGATAAGAAATGATCTAAAGGTTGTGCAAAGCAGACTAGATACTGTAGAGGAACGAATTAGTGACCTAGAAGACAGGACAACAGAAAGCATCCAATCAGAACAGCTACAAGATAAACAAATACAAACAAATGAAAATAGCATAAGGGACCTATAGGATAATATAATATAATATATTATGGGATAATATAAAGCATGCCAGTCTTCACATAATAGGGGTCCCAGAAGGGGAAGAAAAAAGATCAAAGGGGATTGAAAAGGTATTGGAAGAAATCGCAACTAAAAGCTTCCCAAACTCAAAGAAGGAATCAGATATCGAAGTACAGGAAGCTCAGAGGGTCCCAAACAGGAAGAACCCAAACAGAGCCACTCCAAGACATATCATAATTAAGATGGCCAGAGTCAAGGATAAAGAAATAATACTAAAGGCAGTAAGAGAAAAACAAAGAGTGAGTTACAAGGGAACCACCATAAGGCTCTCAGCTGATTTCTCTACACAAACACTACAGGCCAGAAGGCAGTGGCAAGATACATTCAAAGTCCTGAATGAAAAAATGATACAGCCTAGAATACTTTATCCAGCAAGGCTATCCTTTAGGATAGAAGGAGACATAAAATTTCACAGACAAGCAAAAACTAAAAGAGTTTAGCAACACTAAACCCATGCTAAAAGAAATATTGAAAGGTCTACTCTAAATAGAAAAGCAGCAGGATGCTACAGAAATGAGAAACTCACAACTGGAAAGGTGATAACTCATGAATTTCAAATAAACATGAAATTGTAAAAGAAGACATCTAAATCATTGAGACAAGAAGGAAGGAAAATGTAGAATTTTTTTTCTTTTTTTAAAAATTTTTTGTTCTTGGTACAATGGGTTTGAGATCATGTTCCTATCAGTTTAATAAAAACAGTTATAGTAATGGGATAATAGACTTACAAAAAGGGTAACCAGAAGCCAAAAACTTACAAGGGAGTCACAAAAACTAAATAAAATCCATGATAATACAAAGGAAAATTACCAAACCACAAAAGGAAGAAGAAAGGAACAAAGAGGAAATAACAAATCAACTGCAAAGATAAGTTCAAAATGGCAATAAACACACATCTATCATTAATTACTGTAAATGTTAATGGACTAAATGCCCCAGTCAAAAGGCATAGAGTGGCAGACTGGATAATAAAGCAAGAACCTTCAATATGCTGCATAAAAGAGACCCACTTTAGGGAGGACACATATAGATTGAGAGTGAAAGGATGGAAAAGGATATTCCATGCAAATGGAAAAGCCAAAAAAAAACAGTCTTTCAGTACTGATTTCAGGCAAAATAGACTTTAAAACAAAGGCCATAAAGAAAGATAAAGAAGGACATTTTATAATGATTAAAGAAGTGATACAAGATGAGGATATTACACTCATTAGTATATATGCACTCAATATGGAGCACCTAAGTACATACAAGAATTACTAACAGAGATAAAGGGGGATATTGATGGGAATACAATCATAGTTGGAGATTTTAACACCTCATTAACATCACTAGACAGATCTTCCAGACAGAAAATAAATAAGGCAACAGAGAAATTAAATAATACAATAGAAAAATTAGATTTGGTGGATATTTTCAGAGCATTACACCCCCCAAAAATAGGATATATATTCTTTTCAAGTGCACATGGAACATTTTCTAGGATTGATCATGTACTTGGGCACAAAAGAAACCTCAACAATTTTAAGAAGATAGAAATTATCTCAAGCATCCTTACTGACCACCATGCCATGAAACTAGAAATCAACAACAGGGAAACAAAGGAGGAAAAAAGGAAAGCATGGAGATTAAACAATATGCTATTATAACCAATGGGTCAATGAGGAAATCAAAGCTGAAATTAAAACATACCTTGAGACAAATGACAATGAAAGCACAACCACACAAAATTTATGGGACACAGCAAAGACAGTGCTAATAGGGAACTTTATAGCTATACAAGCCTTCCTCAAAAAAGAAGGACAATCTCAAATAAACAATTTAACCCACCAGCTGAAAAAACTAGAAAAAGAAAAACAAAAAAACCCCAAATGCAGCAAAACAAAGGAAATTATAAAGATTAGGGAGGAAATAAATCAAATAGAGATTTAAGAAAAATCAATCAAACCAAAAGCTGATTTTTTGAAAAAGTAAATAAAATCAACAAACCTCTGGCAAAACTCACAAAGGGGAAATAAAAAGAGAGAGAGAGAGAGAGAGCACAAATTAGCAAAATAAGAAAGGAAAATGGAGAAATTACAACAAATAAAACAGAAATACAGAATATCATACGAGAATATTATCAAACACTATATGGAACCAAGCCGGAAAACCTAGAGGAGATGGACAAGTTTCTGGAAACATACTCTCCACCAAGACTGAATCGAGAAGAAACTGACCACTTAAAAGACCCAATCACTAGAAATGAAATCAAAACATCAATAAAAAACCTACCTACAAATGAAAGTCCAGGACCGGATGGCTTCACCAGGGAATTCTACAAAACATACAAAGAAGAACTCATACCAGTCCTTCTCAAACTCTTCCAGAAGATTGAAAAGGAGGGAATACTCCCAAACTCATTCTATGAAGCCACCATCACCCTGATGCCAAAACCAGGCAAAGACACTATCAAAAAAGAGAATTATAAGCCAATATCACTGATGAACATAGATGCAAAATTCCTCACCAGAATATTAGCAAATAGAATCCAACAACACATAGAAAAGATTACACATCATGACCAAGTGGGGTTCATCCTAGGGACACAAGGCTGGTTCAACATATGCAAATCAATCAATGTAATACATCACATCAACAAGAGAAAGGACAAAAACCACATGATCATCTCAATCGATGCAGAAAAAGCATTTGATAAAATTCAACACCCATTTATGATAAAAACTCTCACCAAAGTGAGTATAGAGGGAATATATCTCAACATAATAAAAGCTATATATGACAAACCTACAGCCAGCATAGTTCTCAATGGTGAAAAATTCAAAAGCTTCCCACTAAAATCTGGGACAAGGCAAAGATGCCCACTCTCACCACTCCTATTCAACATAGTCTTGGAAGTCCTAGCCACAGCAAACAGACAAGAGAGAGAAATAAAAGGGATCCAAATTGGAAAAGAAGAGGTAAAAGTGTCACTATATGCCAATGACATGTTACTATATATAGAAAACCCTAAAATTTCCACATAAAAACTACTAGAGCTGATAGAAGAATTCAGCAATGCAGCAGATTACAAAATTAACGTTCAAAAACCAGTTGCATTTCTTTACACTAATGATGAATCAACAGAAAAAGAAAGTAAAGAAACAATTCCCTTTAAAATAGCACCCAAAGTAATAAAATATCTGGAATAAATCTAACCAAGGAGGTAAAAGAATTATACACAGAAAACTATAAACCATTGATGAAGGAAATTAAAGAAGGCTTTGAAAAATGGAAAGATACCCCATGCTCTTGGATTGGAAGAATCAATAGTGTTAAAATGGTCACACTGCCCAAGGCAATCTACAGATTTAATGCAATCCCTATCCAATTATCCAGGACATATTTCACAGAACTAGAACAAATCATAATAAAATTTATATGGAACCATCAAAGACCTAGAATTGCCAAAGCATTACTGAATAGAAAGAAAGAGGCTGGAGGAATAACTCTCCCAGACTTCAGACAATAATATAGGGCTACTATCATCAAGACAGCATGATATTGGTGCAAAAACAGACATATAGACCAATGGAACAGAATAGAGAACCCAGAAATGAACCCACAAAACTTTGGTCAACTAATCTTCGACAAAGGAGGCAAGAATATACAATGGGATAAAGACAGTCTCTTCAGCAAACGGTATTGGGAAAACTGGACAACAGCATGTAAAACAATGAAGCT